>NC_080023.1:113328089-113953089 GCF_030020395.1 Manis pentadactyla | reverse complement strand
TTTATGAAATGGTGATATCATGATATAACTTGAAGCTGGACTTTTTAAAAATATTAATGTACAAATAAAGGATAATTTCAGTTATGTTAAAATTTTCAATAAAACATCTTTGTGAGACATTCAACCATAAGCATACTGAAAGATATGATCCTTACCCTAAGGAGACTTAAAAGCAGAGATAGAAAATGTGGAGAGACTGCTTTTATACATATGAATACTTTGGTTCTTTACTTATTAAAACTGTTTAAGAGAGTTAAAACCTCATTTTAAAATTTGCATTCTTAAAAAAAAAAAAAATTTGCATTCTTTTCTTGACAGTCTTTTTCCATTCCTTGATGACTTTCTCAGTAGCCAAAATTGGCTTTCTGTGGTCACAACACATAAACTCAGTTAAGAAATAATGCCTGCTACATATAAATAAACAACTACAATATCCCTCATCATTGCATAGTTTTATTGGCATTTAGGATAAACAGTAAATTCAATAATAAATTCAAGTTATATCATGATATCACCATTTCAGTAAACTTAAAATAGCATTTTCAACTCACAGAATAGAGTTATATCATAATATTTGTGATTTCCATTTAATGTCTGAGAGCTTACCTGTAAGGCAAATACTGACTTATTTTAGAATGGCATTTTTATTTTGTCATTTTTTCATAAAATCACTTTTTTTCTGAGCAATATAGCATATTAAAGTGCTGTAGCATGAATTATTACAAACATAGAAGTTGATTTAAAAGAGCTCATGCAAATGATAGAAACTGTATTCATCTAGTTCAGCTCTTAGAACCTTAAGTGAGCTATTAATATTGACTGAAAATTCAACTATTATCCTACCAATTATTTCTGAGATTCAGAAACAATTTAGATTGTGTAATTTATAACATATAGGCTACCTGATTATAAAAGTTACTTTATTATCAGATATCATAAATTAATTTTAAAATGCATGGAAGAGTGACAGAAAAACCATTACAAAATTCTATTTTGGGTATTATAATAGAGATAATATGCTGCAATTTAGTTTAATGAGTTGCAATTAAGAAACTGTTTCAAGAGTTGCATGTGATTTCTTTTAATTATTAGTTATTAGTTGTTCCTGCATAAGTGTATTTAAAATCACATTATTTGAACTGTAAATGATAAAAACTCTTCAACATATTAATACTTCTTATGGACTATATATCAGTCAAATTTAAAAGGAAATACAGTACTTTTAACTCTGAGCACCTATCAGGAGAATATGATCATTTTTAGGAAGGCTAATACTTGTGAAATGGAAAGAACACATACCTATATATATAATTTGGGCATATTTTGACAAAAAACTAAAGAATGTAATATTGAATACTTATCTATCCAAAGGTACTACAATTTTAATGACCTTTCAAATCAAATATTTAAGACAATGAATTAACCAAGTGACTAGCTATATTAGTCAGCTAGGGCTGCCATAACAGAATACCATGGACGGGTAGCTTAAACAATATAAATTTATTCTCTCACAGTTCTGGAAGCTAGAAGTCCAACATCAAGGTGCTGTCAAGGTTGACATCTGGCGAGGCCTCTCTTTTTGGCTGGGTGATAACAACCTTCTCATATGTCCTCATGTGATTTTTCCTCTGTGCAGGTTCAGAAAAAGAGAGCTCTGTTCTCTCTTCCTCTTTTTATAAGGACACCAGTCCTACTGGATTTGGGCTTCACCCTTATGACCTCCCTTAACCTTAATTATGTCATTGAAGGCTCATCTCCAGATACAGCCACCTTGGAGATTAGGGCTTCAAAATATGAAGTTGACAGGAACACATTTAGTCTCAAATAGTGACTGTGCTAAATAGTCTTTCAGAGACTTAGATTAAGAAAACATTATATGATCCTGTGACAATCAGCATGTGTATTTCTATCCATCTCAGAGGAAGAAGAAAACCCTTTGAAATTAACATTGATCCTGGAATTAAAAAAAAAAAAACATTTTCTACTCTCATTCTTTGGAACACATAGCATTTTGCTTTGAAAAGTTTAGAAATGTGTAAATATGAAACAGTAATATTACATTGCATATTCTAAATGGATATATAATAATTTGTGAACTAATTGTCACAGCAAATACATAGTTTTTCTAAATGGGAAAAATATATTAATATTTGAATGACTAAAAACAGAATCTTGATTAAATTTCCTGTGAAAAAATATCTCTAATTTAACATCACATTAGAATCGCTTGATCAGACATCACTAAAAATTATAGTTATAAAGCATTCAACATTATTAATATTGTATATATATTTACATCAATCATACTGTATTTTATAATATGAAAAATATAAAGAATATTGAAATACTTTAAAATTCACATAAAAGAAAACTTATACAAAATCAATTCTTCCCTTACACGTATGGTTACATTAAAAATTTTGTAAATAGCTGATTAAATTTTTTCTTCCACAACTCTACTTGTTTACTGCAATGTTATCAACACTAAACACAGCATTTCATATATAGTGAGAAGTTAGTAAACATGTATTGAAAGGATAGATGAAAATATTTTACTAAGTCTATGTTTAATTGAAGGGTCATGCTCCCTGTCCTCATATTTTCTAGAACCTTTTGAAATTATTTCTTGCACCATGGCCATTTCTTGATTTTCTCAAATGATACCTTGCACATCTAATAATTTTTATATAGAATGCTTCTCTTTTCCTCACCGATGTTAAACTTTCTTTTGTGATGGTGTCTCCAGGAAACCTCACCCCATTATATTTACATATTATTAATGTCCACAGACTACTACATTACTATTAGTATTAGCACTACTAAGTAGCATTAGTATTTCTATTGCTAACTACTACTACTATTACTCTGTGTGTGTGCGTAGGGGGTGTTATTTATCCCTCTAAGGTGGAAACTATTATGACTGCTCTTTCTTATTTTGAACACCACTCAATTTTATGTTCCACAAAGGCTGGATATTTACTAACAGCTGCCACAGTAAAAGTTCCAGTTCAGGTATGTAAAATTTAGCATGAAAAGGGAGGATCTAATAGAACATGTTCAAGAGATTGTGGAAGGGCCTTACCAGAGTAATAAAAAAATCAAAAAAAAGTGACATGATATTTCTAATAATATGTGCCATTTCCTAATATTAAATAGAGAACATTTAAGTTAGAGAATATTTAAGTGGGTAAGAAGATTGAATTAGAGAAGAAAATGCAAATACAAAGACTACACATCTTCTATTGAATGAAGCAGACATTTTTGCTACATCAAGTATGTAAACATACTTTTTCATGGCACATTTATCATGGTAAATTCTCTGCAACTAAAAAATAATAATGAAACAATAATAATTAGTGTTCTTACTTTATGTGTAAGATCATCCATAAATGTATAAGCCAAGGAGTGTATTTTATTTTAGGAATAATAGGAATTTAAGGAAAGGAGTGATACAATCAGGTTTAGGTCTCAAGGATTCATTGAGACTGCTGTGGGAGAAGCAACTATCACAGGTTGTGCTAGAGTTTGAAGTGTATGATAAATTAGGAAGCTAAGCACTTCTCCAGGGCAGGCTTAATGCTTGCTTGGACTACAGTGTTCATAGTAGCGCTAAAAGGAAAAGAAGTGCATGTGTGGGCTCCATTTTTTTTTTTCATGGCCTAGATTTTTTTTTTTAATTGGTATTCACTTTGTGGGTTGCATTTTTTTTATTTTTTTTTATTTTTTATTGAAGGGTAGTTGACACACAGTATTACATTAGTTTCAGGTGTACAACACAGTGATTCAACATTTATATACATGATAATTCTAGGTACCAGCTATCACCATACCAAGTTGTTACAATATTTTGACTATATTCCTTATGCTATACATTACATCCCGGTTACTTATTTATTTTACAATTGGAAGTGTGTTTATATATATATATTTTGTGAGGGCATCTCTCATATTTATTGATCAAATGGTTGTTGACAACAATAAAATTCTGTATGGGGGGGTTCAATGCTCAATGCACAATCATTAATCCACCCCAAGCCTAATTTTTGTCAGTCTCCAATCTTTTGAAGCTTAACGAACAAGTTCTTACATGGAGTACAAATTCTTACATAGTGAATAAGTTACATGGTGAACATTACAGGGGCAGTCATCACAGAAGCTTTCGGTTTTGCTCATGCATTATGAACTATAAACAGTCAGTTCAAATATGAATATTCATTTGATTTTTATACTTGATTTATATGTGGATACCACATTTCTCTCTTTATTATTATTATTTTTAATAAAATGCTGAAGTGGTAGGTAGATACGAGATAAAGGTAGAAAACATAGTTTAGTGTTGTAAGAGAGCAAATGTAGATGATCAGGTGTGTGCCTGTAGCCTATGTGTTAATCCACGCTAGACAAGGGCCATAAAACATCCACGTATTGTGGACTGCATTTTAAGAGCAAGCCACCAGCATCTTCTGATAGGTTGGATGGAAAGCATGAATGCAAACCCGAGTTAAACATGGTAACTCCAATCCTTTCACGTGAATAAATTATTTAAGAGAAATGCCATTTACTTAACTGGGGAATTCTAGGGAAGGAGTATATTTTGAAGATAAAAGAATCAAGAACTTTTTAAAACATTATATTTGCAATGCCTTTTAGAAATCTTAAACAGTGGATTTATAGCATGTGGTAAAGATGAAGATATCTATAATTACAGTTTTTAAAGGAAATGATCACAAATGTAGATTTAAAGAACTAGGTCTAAACATAGCTTTTATAGGAAAGCATATACATAGTTATAAAAAAAGAGAAGACATCAGTTAGAAAAATACTTTGATGTGCAATAAAAACAGTAATTCTTATTTAATTCTTATGTAATTTATTCATTCACTTTGTAAAGGTAGATATGGATTACATTTACTTTTGGTAATTCCAATATGAGCAGAACTGATCAAGAATTACCCTTAGATCTTAGAATCTAGTGATAAAGACAAACACTTATTATATTCTTTGATGAAAACTTGCTGGACTCTGTAAGAACCAAAAGTAGTGAGAAAAATTCTTCTCTGGATGGGGAAAGCTTCCTTAACCAAAAATGAAGAATAGTTTGGAGTTGACCACATCATGTAAGGAGGGCAAAGGAGAAGGTAAAGATTCTGGAGGATTTCATGGAACAGAACAAGATTTTATCACACACAGAATTAGTTTGAGTGTAATGTATAATGTCTTGATACTGAATAAAATAGAGGTATTTAAGTGGCATGTACTCAGTTTTGCTAAAATGGGCTGCATTTGAAGCTAGGTGGTCAAATGTTTGGAGATGGATTAGCAGGAGAGGAAATCAAGAGAATATTTGATAAATGTGGGTATGAGAATGCAAGTGGAGATGCTCTTGCTGCAGTGTGCCCAAAGTGCATCATGTTCCTTACTGTCTTATGGGTGAAAATGTATGCTCATTTTCACACTAGTTGCAGAGCTAAAACCCAAAATATGATGACAGGGGACCCTTAATATTTCTTTTTTAAAATGTATCCCCCTGGTCCTTGAAACCCTGCTATAAAATTACTAATTAATATTTGGCAAGGAATTTGGAAAGGTGTGTATTCCCAGATATGCCATAAAACATCTTGGTTGGAATGTAAAATCAAGGCTACAGTACACCCATTAAAAGGATTTATAACTATGTTTTAACTTAGAGAGGAGATGGAAAGAACACCAGACAGCTGTTAAGGGGTTGAGAGCAGAAAATATGCTCTACTATTCATCAAAAAAGAAGACACTGGGGATATAGAATTTGTTTTAAGTTGCTGGAAGATGTTGAAAGAATTAAACAAGCTTGGAATTGGTATTTTGAAAATGGAACATGCTTTTTGATTCAGAAGATAATCTAATAGATAAAACTCTCACAAATATGTACAATAGATATGTTTACTTATGAAACAGCATTAATTTGATATTTTAATGTATTAACTGAATTGAGAAGGGGAGTTTTCAAAAATAAAGTTTTTAAAAAGAGAGGCACTCACTGATATCAGAAAAGACAGGTACAGTTTATAGCTTTTGAAATGTAATCTTAGGGCCATTTTTCAATCTCAGTGGTTGCTTATCAAATGAACTCTTTGGTTTAGGAATAAATATGTTACAAAACAGAGTACCAAACAGGTACAAAAATTTTGCTCAGGTACTTGTCTTCTATAGTATAAGAATGTTACCATGAATGTTTATGCAGAATTAATTTTTATAAACAAAATACTAAAGATTACACTTTGGCAGGTTTTCACACAGGTTGTTTTTTATTTATGTGTGTACATGTATCCAAAATTTAAGTTATCAGATTTTGAAGATTGGCATTAATTGGAAAAGTTGAGATTTTTAAAAAAATATAGGTTTTAATATTTAAAATCCTAGAACTAGGGAGAAAAATATTACTTTACAAGGAATTTCCCAGTTCACGATCGTGGGCTTCCACGAAGGAATTCTCATACTGCGACTGCTACTACTATAAACTCTACCACCACAGCTCTCACTGCCACTGCCTCCACTGTTATTGTTATCACTACTATTAAAAGTGGTAATTACAACAGCGAACATTTGTTGAGTTCACTGTGTATTAGACACTCTGCTAAGTCTTTTAAATTTATCTAACTCATTTTTTCAAACACCATATCAGATGGAGATGATTATTATTCTCATTGTACAGGTAAAGAAATGATCCCAAGGTCACCTGGCTGGTTGAAGGTCAAAGCCAGTATCTGATTCTAAAACTATGTGTTTTCATTGTCCACACTTTTCACTGGAAGTCTGAACTTTCATTCATAGGCGATTGTTGAAAAGATGCACATCTGCTTTTTCAAAATGCAAATTAAAACACAGAGAATCACAGATGAGGCCACATCAACAGATTGATAAGTAATTTGATGTTTTTGCTTATTAGTAAATTTTGCTGAAAGATTTCTTTTGATAGTCAGTTAATATTTTTTGAGAAAGACAGCATTGTTTTCTCTATATTAAAATGTAAAGAGCTGCTAAGGATCATAAGGCTAATCAATATACTAAGACCCAACTGCAGAACTGTATAAAGTTAGTTATACAAATGTGGAAGGTATCAAAACAGACACTTCTGTGCTACCCCACTGATTTAGAGACTTTTCCATAATGAAGAAGTAATAACAGATTATGAAAAACATAGTATTTTGAGACTTCTGACAAATTCTCATGAGGATTAAGTTAACCTCATAATCAAACTCACAGAATATTCTGGAAAATCAAAGGTGAATGGTTATTTCCATGTTGAAGAATTGTGCACATAACTAACTCTACAGAGCTTTGTCACATATACTTTGAGAGGATTCCAGAGTCACACATGTTAATTGGTTACTATAAAGGCAATGGAGGTTTGCTTCTACTACAAAAGATTATCTATCTCCTTGGAACTCAATCCTTCAAACACCCACTGTAAATTATGTGCCATCAAAGCTGCAGTATTTTTACCCCATTCATGTCAAATCCCCCAAGTGATATAATTATTTGGAACATACATCTAGTTATGAAAAAAAAGATGAATAATACCATATGGCTGACATCTATTTTAACAAAATTCTAGTTCATCAAGTATCTTTAATAAAGAGAAATGACATTGAAGTTTTTAAAAGAATGTAAATTTTAAAACGTTTCTCTTTATGGATAGTTAAAAAAATGATTATATGAAAGAAGGGAAAGAAGTAAGGGGGAAAGGGAGGAAGGATGGAAGGAATGAGGAAATGGGAATAGAAGGGAACGAAGGGAAGAAGACAGAATTTGAGATTCTAAGTGAAGTTGTAGATGACCTAGTCCTTATACTATTTAATTGGTTAAAGGCAGGTCAGGGCAAATATTAATATGCAGTTAACATATGTTTTAAAAAATGTTAAAACTCAAATATACTTTTCACTAAAATCATTATAAAATCCAATAAAATAAAAAGACATGAAATATCTATTTATTGGAATGTGCTTCCTAACTGACTTAAACTGTTTTTACTTATTACTTATTTCCCCCCTGTCACTTTAAATTAATTGTAGTTAATATTGACATGTCCAGGCATTTACCTTTTCATCCTCACGGTATTTAGTAAGATGCCTATTATAAAAATAATTTTTCCCCATGGTATTTTGAGACTTCTGACAAATTCTAATAAGGATTTAGTTAAGTACTCATAATCAAACACACAGAAAGAAGGGGAGAAGGAAGAGAAGAAAGGGTAGAAGGAAGGGAACAAGATAGAACTTGAGATTCTAGGTGAAGTTATAGACGTCCTAGTCCTTATACATTTTAATTGGTTGAAGGCAGGGAAAAATTAATTTTTCTCAAATTAATTTGTTCAAAACTAAATGAAAACTACCACCTTGATTCCAGCTCTTTGAATAGGCAATCCTCTATAGAATATTCTATAGCTAGTTACGGTACTCTTTAAAGGCATTCTGAATCTAATTACTTGTAGCTAGAACTGTCTCTTCTTAATGGATCTCAGGCTTAAGCTTGTATTTCCGTCCATAGCTAAGGAATCACTGGATATAATCACACAGTAGGTACTTAAAATGTTGAAGGATTATGCCTCACTTTTATAGACTTATAAGTATGTCTTTAATCCATTTCCTTTCGTCAAGAGTAATAAAAATTTTAACAGGTCATGTGACTCCCTCAGTATTAAAGAATGCATTTATGGTGCCTTTGCCGCAAGTATGATCACGTCACTAGGTGAAAGTTTTTGGTGGAGGTTTACAGGCATATCCATTAAGGAACAGCTGAGACCATTGTTAGTCCCTTGGGATCTCCTCCCCTGCCTACTACTTGTAATATGAGTGTTTGTAGATTGTATTATGAGGTTTAGAATGAACATAGTAAAACACTGACAGAGAAGGATTTGTTGAATTATACCAAACTTGGATTCATATTTGAAACAATATAGGAAGGAAAAAACAATGTTTATCTTGTTTGACATCTTTTATTCAATTATTCTTTCAAACTTTTTGTTACTCATGGACAAACTGTTCTTCTGTCTCATTTATATATAGCATTCATATACCTTCACCTAAAAAGAAATCAGGAATAATTTGGGGACCATAGAGTCACTGTTTGACTTGTTACAATTTTTTTTAATTGAAAAAAATCTTTTCAATAAAGTTCACTACCAAGTCCAATTAGTGTCTCCTGTAATGTCCAAAATTCATGTGTAAAACTTTTAATTCGCATGTCTTAACATCATTCCCTAAGTAGGCAGGCACTACTTTTGAATCCCACAGCTCAATTATACCCATGATTTCCTTTGTACTTCTGTGCAACCATCCTGAAATATTTTAGATAATATCAATCATATTTTCTGTTAGAAACATAACTAAACAATTAAAATAGCTAACATACATGAACATTTTCTACCTAATTATTATATGAACATAAAGATGAACCTGAATTAATGTTATCTAATTTAACCCTCACAATAATTCAATAAAGTAAGTGGTAGTATTATATCCATGATGAAAGACTTTAAAAAAAAACATTAAATGATTTGCCAATGATCATTGGAACAAGCAGAAAAATCATCCATTAATTAAATCACAGTTTCTCTTTGCAAAAATTTAGATTCAACAAAAAATATCCCTGGCAGTATTTGCATCTTACAGGATCCGATTTTAAGCCAAGTCAGTGACAACAGCATTAGATTATTGAAAGTTACTTGACCCATACGTGATTTACGGTGACTAAGCTCCTTCAGATTTATGATGATAAAAACATGTTTGGTAGGTACACGGGAACAAATGATGAACTGTGAGACTCATAAAAAATATAGCCTTCAGTAGTTGAAACCGATTATTATTCAAGGTGATAGAACATAACACATTTTCTGAGCTATATACATTCAGGTATGAGAATGTGATACTCCAAAGCTACAGCATTCATCTACACTGTAGTTAGATTCTTTTCTTCCTGTCATTAATGTGTCAAAATGATGATTAGATAGATAATGCAGAACACTCTAAAAATGTTGCCAGATGTGTTCTTATTTGCTCGTGTCTTCATAATGAAAACTGAAATTGACTTGGATTTTGTTGTGGTTGTTAGCAGCAACCAGGTTGTCATTTTCTGGTTTTCCATATTTCCCCCAAGTAATCAGACTTAGTGTTTTTAGTACATCAATTTAGCTTTAAATTGATGTAAGTTTTGCTGGATTTATCTTTCCTTTTTATATGGACGTGCATTATATGAACTGTATACTCTGAGAAATAAAAGCAATTACAGAGTATGGACAGTGAAATCCTTGAGAGAAACAATGTTCAATTAAAATTTTAATTTTCCATATAGGAACTTGAAAGAGACCTATGCAAGTGAGGGACCCTGAAGCTTCAGCTTCATTACTTTCATGGTAAATTTACCTCAGAACAATATTCATATATACATCTTATGTATGTGTCGTACATACATCTCATAAGTAATAATGAGTTATGTCTAATGATATGGTTCTGACACAATCAGTAAAGTTACCTGAGTCTGCTTTTCCTAAAAATTTTATTTCTCCTAGTCAGTTGCTATATGTACATATGCATTTATGTATGTGTCCCATAATATGTAACTTAACCAACATTTATTGCACCAAGCATTCTTCTAAGCATTTTTGCATTAATTAGTTACATTATGGAACTGTTCTACCACTTATATAATAAATACAAACAAGAGATAGACACACTTAATTGAAAATCATAACAAGAGAAAAAATAAACAAGAAAAGGGCATCTAGGATTTGCTGCAACTTAAAACTTACTTAAGAGATATAACATTATGTTTCAATTTAAGTTTTTCAGAAGTAGACACCCTTTTAGTGTAGTAATACCCAGAATTTGATACAGGATATAGATCTATAAAGAGAAAAGAGCCATTAAAAAATATATATCAAAAGTTGACCTCCTATCTTGCTAGGAAAGAAGGAAGGATGAGCAAGCATCGGGGGAGGAAATAAAAGGAAGATAAAGTAATCATGAGTTACAGAGGAAATAAATGTACTATTATGTACTTCAAGGTCTTGTTAGGGAATTTTCACACTAACTTCCAGACATATTTTTACTGCAGATGATATAGATTAAAAATATATTCCTGTCATATCACATTTATCAACACTGACTGGTATCATTCCTTCAACAACAAAAAAAGCCACTTTCACAAGGAAAAAAGTAAATAGCTTTTAATTTTCTTTTTCTAATTTTTTATTAAGGTATTATTTATATACACCCTTAAGAAGGTTTCACATGAAAAAACAATGTGGTTACTATTTTACCCATATTATCAAGTCCCCACCCATACCCCAATGCAGGGAGTGTCCATCAGTGTAGTAAGAGGCCACAGATTTACTATTTGCCTTCTCTGTGCTACAGTTTTCCCCATGATCCCCCACACCATCTGTGCTAAACATAATTCCCCTCAATCCCCTTCTCCCTCCCTCCCCACCCACCCTCTCACATCCCTCCCCTTTGGTAACCACTAGTTCCTTCTTGGAGTCTCTGAGTCTGCTGCCATTTTGTTCCTTCAGTTTTGCTTCATTGTTATACTCCACAAATGAGGGAAATCATTTGGCATTTGTCTTTCTCCACCTGGCTTATTTCACTGAGCATGATGTCCTCCAGCTCCATCCATGTTGTTGCAAATGGTAGGATTTGTTTCTTTCTTATGACTGAATAGTATTCCATTGTATATATGTACATCTTCTTTATCCATTCATCTACTGATGGACACTTAGGTTGCTTCAATATCTTGGTTATTGTAAAAAGTGCTTCGATAAACAAAGGCGTGCATATATCTTTTTGAATCTGAGAAGGCATATTGTTTGGGGAAATTCCAAGGAGTGGGATTCCTGGGTCAAATGGCATTTTCTATTTTTAGTCTTTTGAGGAACCTGCATACTGCTTTCCACAACGGGTGAACTAGCTTACATTCCCACCAGCAGTGTAGGAGGGTGCCCCTTTCTCTGTGTCCTTTCCAGCATTTGTTGTTCTTAGTCTTTTCGATGTTGACCATCCTGACTGGTGTGAGGTGATATATCATTGTGGTTTTAATTTGCATTTCCCTGATAATTAGCAATGTGGAGCATCATTTCATGGGGCTGTTGGCCATATGAATTTCTTCTTTGGCAAAGTGTCTGATCATATCCTCCATTCATTTTTTGACAGGATTATTTGCTTTTTGGGTATTGAGGCATGTAAGTTCTTTATGTATTTTGGATGTTAAACCCTTGTCAGATAAGTCATTTACAAATATATTCTCCCATACTGTAGGATGCCTTTTTGTTCTGTTGATGGTGTCCTTTGCTGAACAGAAACTTTTTAGTTAGATGTAGTCCCATGAGTTCCTTTTTGCTTTTGTTTCCCTTCTTATATTCAGGTCTTTGCTTTTGTTTCCCTTGCTTATATTCAGGTCTTTCATTGATTTTGAGTTTACTTTTGTGTATGGGGTTAAAGAATAATGCAGTTTCATTCTCTTACATGTAGCTGTCCAGTTTTGCCTCTTACATGTAGCTGTCCAGTTTTGCCAACAGCAGCTGTTGAAGAGACCTTCATTTCCCTACTGTGTGTCCATGGCTCATTTACCATATATTAATTGACCATATATGGTTGGGTTTATATCAGGGTTCTCCATTCTGTTCCATTGGTCTATGGGTCTGTTCTTGTCCTAGTACCAAATTGTCTTGATTACTGCAGCTTTGTAGTAGAGCTTGAAGTTGGGGAACATAATCGCCCCAGCTTTATTCTTCCTTCTCAGGATTGCTTTGGCTATTCGGGGCCTTTTGTGGTGCCATATGAATTTTAGAATGATTTTCTCTCATTTGTTGAAGAATACTGTTGTAATTTGATAAGGGTTGCATTGAATCTGTAGATTGCTTTAGGAAGGATGGCCATTTTGACCATATTAATTCTTCCTATCGATGACCACAGGTTGTGTTTCCATTTATTGGTATCTTTAATTTCTCTCATGAGTGTCTCGTAGTTTTCAGAGTATAGGTCTTTCACTTCCTTTGTTAGGGTTATTCCTAGGTATTTTATTATTTTTGATGCAACTGTGAATGGAATTCTTTTCTGATTTCTCTCTCTGCTAGTTCAATGTTAGTGTATAGGAATGCAACAGATTTCTGTGTATTAATTTTGTATCCTGCAACTTTGCTGAATTCAGATATTAGATCTAGTAGTTCTGGACTGGATTCTTTAGGGTTTATTATGTATAATGTCAGGTCATCTGCAAACAGGGACAGTTTCTTTCTTGCCAATATGGATGCCTTTTATTTCTTTGTGTTGTCTGATTACCATGGCTAGGACCTCTGGTACTAAGTTGAATAGAAGTGGGGAGAGTGGGCATCCTTGCCTTGTTCCCGATATTAAAGGAAACACTTTCAGCTTCTGTCTGTCAAGTATAATGTTGACTGTGGGTTTGTCATATATAGCCATTACTATGTTGAGTTACTTGGCCTCTATATTCATTTTGTTGGGAGTTTTTATCATGAATGGATGTTGAATTTTGTCAAATGCTTTTACAGCATCTATGGAGATGATCATGTGGCTTTTGTCCTTCTTTTTGTTGATGTAGTGGATGATGATGGATTCTCAAATGTTGTACCATCCTTGCACCCTGGAATAAATCCTACCTGAACATGATGAGTGATCTTTTTGATGTATTTTTGAATTCGGTTTGCTAATATTTGTTGAGTATTTTTGCATCTATGTTCATCAGGGTTATTGGTCTGTAATTTTCTTTTTTTGTGGTGTCTTTGCCTGGTTTTGGTATTAGAGTGATGCTGGCCTCATAGAATGAGTTTGGAAGTAGTCCCTCTTCATCTATTCTTTGGAAAACTTTAAGGAAGTTGGGTAGTATGTCTTCACTAAATGTTTGATAAAATTCAGCGGAGAAGCCATCTGGTTCAGGAGTTTTTATCTTAGGTAGGTTTTTTATTACAGGTTCAATTTAGTTTCTGGCAATTGGTCTGTTCAGATTTTCTGTTTCTTTCTGGGTCATCCTTGGAAGGTTGTATTTTTCTAGAAAGTTGTCCATTTCTTCTAGGTTATCCAGTTTGTTAGCATATAATTTTTCATAGTATTCTCTCATAATTCTTTGTATTTCTGTCATGCCCATAGTGATTTTTCCTTTCTCATTTCTGATTCTGTTTATGTGAGTAGACTCTCTTTTTTTCATAAGTCTGGCTAGGGGTTTATCTGTTTTTTTCATTTTATCGAAGAACCAGCTCTTGCTTTCATTGATTCTTTCTATTGTTTCATTCTTCTCAATTTTATTTATTTCTGCTTGAGTCTTTATTATGTCCCTCCTTCTACTGACTTTGGGCCTCCCTTGTTCTTCTTTTCTAGTTTCATTAATTCTGAATTTATACTGCTCATATGGGATTGTTCTTCTTTCTTGTGGTAGGCCTGTATTGAAATATACTTTACTCTTAGCACAGCCTTCGCTGCATCCCACAGATTTTGCAGAGTTGAATTATTGTTGTCATTTGTCTCCATATATTGTTTGATCTCTGTTTTTAATTGGTCATTGATCCATTGGTTATTTAGGAGCATGTTGTGAAGCCTCCATGTCTGTGGGATTTTTCATTTTCTTTGCGTAATTTATTTCTAGTTTCATACATTTGTGGTCTGAGAAACTGGTTGGTGCAATTTCAATCTTTTTGAATTTATTGTGGCTCTTTTTGTGGCCTAGCATATAATCTATACTTGAAAATGTCCCATGTGCACTTGAGAAGAATGTGTATTCTCCTGCTTTTGAGTGTAGAGTTCTGTGGATGTCTGTTAGGTCCATCTGTTCTAATGTGTTGTTCAGTGTCTCTGTGTCCTTACTTATTTTCTGTCTGGATGATCTGTCCTTCAGAGTGAGTAGAATGTTGAAGTCTTCTAGAATGAATGCATTGCATTCCATTTCCCCTTTTAATTCTGTTTGTTTCACATATGTAAATGCTCCTGTGTTGGATGCATAGATATTTATAATGGTTATATCTTTTTGCTGGATTGACCCTTTTATCATTATGTAATGTCCCTCTTTGTCTTTTGTTACTTTCTTTGTTTTGAAGTCTATTTTGTCTGATTCAAGTACTGCAACTCCTGCTTTTTTCTCCCTATTAGTTGCATGAAATATCATTTTCCATCCCTTCACTTTTAGTTTGTGTATGTCTTTGGGTTTAAAGTGAGTCTCTTGTAGGCAGCATATAGATGGGTCTTGTTTTTTTATCCATTCAGTGACTCTATGTCTTTTGATTGGTGCATTCAGTCTATTTACATTTAAGGTGATTATGATAGGTATGTACTTATTGCCATTGGATGCTTTAGATTCATGGTTACTAAAGGTTCACAGTTAACTTCCTTACTATCTAAGAGTCTAACTCAACTCACTTAATATTCTCTTACAAATGCAATCTAAAGGTTCTTTTCTTTTTCTTCTCCTTTTTCTTCCTCATCCACTCTTTATATATTAGGTATCATATTCTGTACTCTTTTTCTATCCCTTAATTGACTTTGGGGATAGTTAATTTAATTTTGCATTTGCTTAGTAATTAGCTGTTCTGTTTTCTTTACTGTAGTTTTATTACCTCTGGTGACAGCTATTAAACCTTAGAAACACTTCCATTTATAGCAGTCGCTCCAAAATAGACTGTAGAGATGGCTTGTGGGAGGTAAATTCTCTCAGCTTTTGCTTATCTGGAAATTGTTTAATCCGTCCTTCAAATTTAAATGATAATCTTGCCGGATAAAGTAATCTTGGTTCCAGGCCCTTCTGCTTCATTGCACTAAATACATCATGCCAATCCCTTCTGGCCTGTAGGTTTCTGCTCAGAAGTCTGATGATAGCCTGATGGACTGTTCTTTGTATGTGTTCTTATTTCCCACTCTGGCTCCTTTAAATAGTCTGTCCTTATCCTTGATCTTTGCCATTTTAATTACTATATGTCTTTGTGTTGTCTTCCTTGGGTCCCTTGTGTTGGGTGATCTGTGCACCTCCATAGCCTGAGAGATTGTCTCCTTCCCCAGATTGGAGAAGTTTTCAGCAATTATCTCCTCAAAGACATTTTCTATCCCTTTTCCTCTCTTCTTCTTCTTCTTCTGGTACCCCTATAATGCAAATATTGTTCTTTTTGTATTGGTCACACAATTCTCTCAAAATTCTTTCATTCTTAGAGATCCTTTTTTCTCCCTGTGTCGCAGCCTCTTTTTATTTCTCTTCTCTAGTTTCTATTTCAGTTTATGTTTCCTCCACCATATCTAATCTGCTTTTAATAGCCTCCATTGTGCTCTTCAATGATTGGAACTCCAACTGGAATTCATTCCTGAGTTCTTGAATATCTTTCTGTATGTTATCCATGAGCATGTTAATGATTTTATTTTGAACTCCCTTTTAGGAAGATTCATGAGGTTGATGTCATTTAAATATTTCTCAGGAGTTGAATTCATAATTTTACTTTGCACCAGGTTCCTTTGGTGTTTCATATTTGTATATGGCGTTCTCTAGTGCCTAGAAGTTCTACTCTCTGGAGCTTCTCAGCCCCTGAAGCAATGTCGGAGGTCACATGGGAGTGGTATTGGTCCCTGGGGGGAGGAAAGAGCAGTTTCCTGCTTCCTGGCTGCTATGCCTGTCTCCACTGCCTGAACCAGTGGGCTGAGCACATAGGTATAAGCCTCTCTGCTTTGCATTTGTAGTTATTGTAGAAAGATTTCCTCTGACTGGCCTAATGCCAGGGTAGGTTTTGCCAGTTTGTGAGCCAGGTGGGGTGGCTGGGAGAAAGACGCAGTAGGCTGCATATCACGGATGGGTCATTGGAGCTGTGCAGCCAACCAGGTTGCTGGAGCACCTGAAGATCATGAAAGCTCTCAATCTGCTGTGCAGAGTGCACCCCAACAATTTTGTCTATCTGTCCTTTCTCCTGAACAGTAACATCTGTGCAATCCTTGTCCCTTTAGCAGCCCTCTTGCTAAGGGCTTCCTTGTTAGGACGTCTCTCAGACTGCCCACCTTTCTTTTGTCCCAGAGCAGCCAGACATGGATCCTGCTTTCCAAAAACATCTTGAATCTCAGTCTCTCCAGTAATTCTGCCTGTCTTAGCTTTCCAACCCCATAATCACAAGAGTACCATGAAAGCACCATGAAATGTAGGTTTGTACTCCCAGAGCAGATCTCCAGAGTTAGGAGTTCAGCAGTTCCATGCCTCCACTCACTCTCCACTCCATTTCTCTTCCTCCCACTGGTGAGCTGCAGTGGGGGAAGGGCTTGTGTCCCGCTGGGCCACAGGTTTGGTACGTTACCCTGTTCCTTGAGGTCTGCTCTTTTGTCCGGGTGTATGCAGTCTGGCACAGTCCTCTTTCCTTTTCCTCTTTCAGGAATAGTTGTTTTAATTATATTTTTGTATTATATGCAATTTTAGGAGGAAGCCTCTTTCTCACCTCTCATGCTGCCATCTTTAATCCTCCACAGCTTTTCATTTTTATTTCAATTATTATTTTCAAATTTAATTTTGAATGACATTAAAAATGTTCACATAAATTTATATACTATTGATCTTCCTTTACAAGTTTTTTTTTTCATTTTGCTTTATCAATGTTCTGGAAGATATGAGGTGGTTTCCTAATTATTTGTTAAAATGATAGTAATCACATATTCTATTATTTTTTATTTTCTAATCATTTGACTCTATTATTTGCAGTATTTTATGGACTATAGTTTATAGTTTTGTAGTGCTGCATCTTTCAGTATTTGTACTACAATTCATAAATTGAATGTAATGCCTAAAGGGATATTTACCTTCTTCCTAATATGTGAACATTTGTTAATGTTTCATTCAACACTTTTAAGAAACCATTTTACACTTAATAAATATAGACTTTTATTTACCAGTGTTTGAATTAAGGTTAGACTTTCATTTTCAAAAATATTTTTTCATAAAATTAAATCACGTTATGTTTAGTTACATACTACATAAAAGTATGCACATATACTTAATTATACACTTGTTCAAGCATTTATTAATCTTTCTATCCCTCAATAGATAGATTCTTTCCTCATCCATATTACCTTTGTATAATTTATTTTTTTACAGTCCTGTCAGCAATGTACAAATATCCCAATTTTTTCACATAAAACTTGTTGATTTGTTTTGTTTGTCTCCATACTGGCCATTTTAATGCATGTGAGGTAGTATCTCTTTGTGGTTTTGAGATACTACTCAAATGCATTAGCATATAGTGGTCTTGAGCATGTTCTCTTATGCTTATCAGCCATTTGTACATGTCCTTTGGAGAAATGTTGAAGTCTTTTGCCCATATTTTTTCCTTTTTTAAACTGATGTATAGTTGATATGCAATCTTATATTAGTTTCAAGTATACAACCCAGTGGTTCAACAGTTACCCAAATAATTAAATCCTTACATTCATTAGTTCAGTTGCTATCTGTCAAATGGGGAGATGTTACAGAACCATTGACTATATTCTCCATGCTGCACTTCCATCCCCATGACCAATTTATATTATGACTGACAATTTTTGTGCCCTTTTTTCTGCCTTACCATCCCCCACATACACACACACCTGCTTCTCCATGGAAACCACCATTCATTTCTTAGTGTTTACGAGTCCACTGCTATTTTTCTTTGTTTCATTTTGTTTTTAGATTCCACAAATAAATGAAATCACATTTATTTCTGCACCTGGCTTATTTCACTTAGCATAATACCCTCTAGGTCCATCCATGTTATTGCAAATGGCAGGATTCTTTCTTTTTTATGGCTGAGTAATATTCCATTGTATATATGTACCACTTCTTTATCCGTTCATCTATTGATGGAGACTTTGGTTACTTCAATATGTTGGCTATTGTATCTAATGGGACAATAAACATAGGGGCTTATATATCTTTTTTGAATTAAGGATTTCGTTTTCTTCAGGTATATTCTTAGAAGTACAATTACTGGGTTTTATGATATTTCTATTCTTGGTTTCTTGAAGAACTTCTATACTGCTTTCCACAGTGGCTGCACTATTTTGTATTCCCACCAGGAGTGTGGAAATTTTCTACCCCTTTTGTACACATCCTTGCCACCACTTGTTATTTTGGATAGTGGCTATTCTGCAAGGTGATACCTCTTTGTGGTTTTGATTTGCAGTTCTCTGATGATTAAAAATGTGGAGCTTTTTTTCATGTGCCTATTGGCTATCTGTATGGCCATCTTTATTTCTTCTTTGTAAAAATGTCTGTTCTGGTCCTCCACCCATTTTTTTAATCAGTTTATTTATTTTCTGGTGTTGCATCATATGAATTCTTTATATATTTTGTATTTTAATACCTTGTCAGTTAAATCACTTATGAATATATACTCTCATCCTGATTATGTCCTTTGCTGTAAAGATGCTTTTCAGTTTGATGTAGTCCCATTTGTTCATTTTTTATTCAGTTTCTCTTTCCTGGGGAGACATGTCCAGAAAATGAATACTCATGCTTATGTTCAAGAGACTTTTGTCTAAGTTTTCTTCTTAGAATTTATGATTTCATGTCTTACATTTAGGTCTTTAATCTGTTTTGAGTTTACTTTTGTGTATGGAGAAAAAACAATTTCACCCTCTTTCATGCAGCTGTCCAGTTTTTCCAACACCATTTATTGAAGACACTCTTCTATATTCATGCCTCCTTTATCATATATTAATTAATCATTTATGCAAGGTTTATATCTTGGCTCTCCGGTTCCATTGATCTATGGGTCTGTTCAGAATGGGCCAGTACCATTCTGTTGTAATTACTGTAGCTTTGTAGTATAGCTTGAAGTCAGGAAGCATTAGGCCCACAGCTTTGTTCTTCTTACTCAAAATTGCTTTGGTCATTTGGGTTCTTTTGTGGTTCCTTGTGAATTTAGGTTCCATATGAATTTATGTCCTTGGTGTTTTGATAGGGATTGTATTGAATCTGTAAATTGTTTTGAGCAACATGGCCAGTTTGATAATATTAATTCTTCCTACTCATGTGTATGGGACAGATTTCCATTTAAGTGTGTCTTCTTTAATTTCTCTCATCAATGTCTTATAATTTTAGAGTACAGGTTTTTCACCTCCTTGGTTAGCTTTATTCCTATGCATTTTATTCTTTTTCAGTGCAATTGTAAATGAATTTCTATTTCCACTAGTTCATTATTAGTATACAGGAATGAAATAGATTTCTGTGTATTAATTTTTTATTCTGCAGCTTTGCTGAATTCAGTTATTGGCTCAAATAGTGGAGTCTTTGTGTTTTTTAAATATAGTATCATGTAATCTGCAAATAGTGACAGTTTTACTTCTTCCTCACCAATTTGGATGCCTTTTATTTTTCTTGTCTGATTGTCATGGCTAGGACTTCCAGTACATGTTGAATAAAAATAATAAGAGTGGACACCCTTGTCTTCTTCCTGATCTTAGAGGAAAAGTTTTCAGCTTTTACCATTGAGTATGATGTTATATGTAAATGTGCCATATATGGTCTTTATTATATTAAGGTATATACCCTCTATACCCATTATGTTGAGAGTTTTTATCATAAATCAATCTTGAACTTTTCCAAGTGCATTTTGAGAATCTATTAAGGTGATTATATGTTAATGTGGTTTATTACATTGATTGATTTATGAATATTGTACCATCCTTGCATCCCTGTAATAAATCCAACTTGGTCATGATGGACAATCCTTTTGAAGTGTTTTTGAATTCTGTTTGCTTATATTTTATTGAGGATTTTTGCATCTGTGTTTATCAGGGCTATTTGTCTATAATTTCTTTTTTGTCTGGTTTTAGTATTAAACTGATATTGGCTTCATAGAATGAGTTTAGGCATAGTCCCTTCTATTCTACTTTTTGAAATGCTTTACAAGGGATGGGTATTAGCTGTTGTTTAAATGTTTGGTAAAATTCAATTGTGAAACCATCTGGACCTGGATTTTATTTATTGGAAGTTTTTTTATTACCAATTCAATTTTATTACTGGTAATCAGACTGTTCAGATTTTCTGCTTCTTCCTGGGTTAGTCTTTGAAGATTGTACTTTTCTAACAATGTGTCCATTTCCTATAGGTTGTCTAATTTATTAGCATATAATTTTACTTAGTATTCCCTAATAATTCTTTGTGTTTTTGTAGTGTTGGTTTTTACCATTCTTTTTTTCATTTCTGACCTTTGTTTGTTTGTGTTCTCTCTCTCTCTCTTTTTTTCTTAAGTCTGAATAGGAGTTTGTCTATTTTATTTATCTTCTCAATGAACCAGCTTTTGGTTTCAATGATTTTTTTCTATTTTATTCTTCTCTATTTCATTTATTTCTGCTTTGATATTTATTATGTCCCTTGTCTACTAATCTTGGGTTTCATTTGTTCTTCTTTTTCTAGTTTCCTTAGTTGTGAGTTTAGGCTGCTTGTTTAGGATTGTTCTTTTTTCTTGAAGTAGGCCTGTATTGCTATATATTTCCCTCTTGGAACTGCTTTTGTGGCATCCCACATATTTTAAACTGTTATGTTTTTGTTTTCATTTGTCTCCATGTATCACTTGATTTCTTTACTGATCCATTGATTATTTAGAAGCATGTTGTTTAGCTTTTTGTGTTTGTGCATTTTCTTTATGTAATTTATTTCTAGTTTCATACCTTCATGATCTGCAAAGATGCTTGATACAATATCAAACTTTTTGACTTATTGAGGCTGTTTTTGTATCCTAACATGTGATTTATGCTAAAGAACATTCCATATGCACTTGAGAAAAATGTGTATACTGCTGCTTTTGGGTGAGATGTTCTGTATAAAGCTATTAAGTCTATCTGAACTAGTGGGCTGTTGAGTCTCTTATTCATTTTCTGTCTGATTGATCTGTCCATTGATGTCAGTGGCATGCTAAAATCCCATACTATGATTGAGTTGTAATAGTCTCTTTCTCTCTTTAGTTCTGTTAGTATATGTTTTACATATTTAGGTGCTCCTATTTGAGTGCATAGATATTTATAATGGTTATATCTTCTTGTTATACTGACGCCTTTGTCATTATGTAATGTCCTTCTTTGTCTCTTGTTACTTTCTTTGTTTTGAATTCTATTTTTGTCTGATATAAGTACTGCTACTCCTGTTTTTTTCTCCCCATTATTTGCATGAAATATCTTTTTTCATCTCTTCACTTTTAGTTTGTGTATGTCTTTGGGTCTGAATGAGTCTCTTGTAAGCAGTATATAGATGGGTTCTTTTTCTTTATCCATTCTGTCACCCTATGTCTATTGTTTGGTGCATTCAGTCAAATTACATTTAAGGTAGTTATTGAGAGGTATGTATTTATTGCCATTTAGTAATTGTTCTCTTGTTGTTTTTGTAGTTACTCTCTGAACCTTTCTTCCCCTCTCATCTTCTACTCTTTTCTTGTTATTTGATGGTTTTCTTTAGGGTTGTGATTGGCTTTCTATTTCTTAATTACTTGCATTTCTTTTATAGGATTTAGGTTTGTGGTTACCATAAGTTTCATAGATATTTTCCTAATATGTACTGTCTATATTAAGTTTATGGTCACTCTATTTCAAAAGTACCTCTTTTTTATTCTTCTTCCTCCTCTATACTTTATGTATGAGATGTCATAATCCATTTTTTATGTATCCTTTGGCTGATTTTATGTATAGTTGATTTGATTATTTTTGTTTCTTCTTTTCCTTTTTTTAAATGTCACATTTTCTTAGTAATTGGTCCTCTATTTTACTGTGAGTTCATTTTGAATGATGGAAAAATATTTAGGATTAAGAACATTTCCAACTACAGAAGTACCTTGAACATATCCTTTAAGGATGGCTGAGTGAAGGTGAATTATTGTACTTTCATTTATCTGGGAAAATTTAAATCTCTCCTTCAATTCTGAATGATAACCTTGCTGGGTAGAGAATTCATGTTTGAAGGTCCTTCCAATTCAATACATTAAATATTTCATGCCTTTCCCTCCTGGCCTGTAAAGTTTCTGCTGGAAAATCTGGTGATAACCTTATGGGTTTGCCTTTATGAGTAATTTTTTGCCTCTCTCTAGGTGCTTTCAATACTCTCTCTTTATCCTTAATCTTTGTCATTTTAGTTATCATATGTCTTGGTGTTCTCTTCCTGGGGTTCCTTTTGCTAGGGGCTTTTTGTGCTCCCAGGGCCTAGGTGTCTTTCCTTCCCAAGATTGGAGAAGTTTTCAGTCAATTACTGCTTTGAAGAGACTTTCTACTCTTTTGTCTCTCTATTCTCCTTCTGGTACCCCTATATATGAATATTATTTCATTTGGAGTTGTCACACTGCTATCTTAACATCCTCTCATTTCTAGAGATTCTTTTTGCTCTCTCTCCTCAGCTTTTTTGTCTTCCTATTCTCTAATTTTCATCTCATTGATTATCTTCTCTACTTTCAGCATTCTATTATTTATTCCTGCTATTTTAAATTTCATTTCAGTTACTCTATTCTTCAACTCTGAGTGGTTCCTTTTTAACTTTCTGTCTCTTTTCTGAAGTCCTCCCTGAGATCATAAATACTATTTCACAGATCAGTAAGCATATTTATGACTGTTATTTTGAAATCTCTATCAAGAATCTTGGTGATCTGTTTTTCATATAGCCCTCTTTCTGGTGTCTTATCCTGTTCTTTTGTTTGTAACATATTCCTCTGCCTCCTCATCTTGTCTGGGTTTTTGTGTTTCTTCTTTTGTATTAGATAGATGTATCCTGGTATAGAGAGTGATAGCTTTATGAAGAAGGCATCCTGTGGTGCCAGAAGTTCAAGACTCTTTGCTCTATGATGCCTGAGTCCCCTTTGTGGTGGAGCCACAGTTGCTGCTAATGGGCTTTTGGCTGGGCCACATTTCTGCCGCACTGCTGGCAGTGGCTGATCTCTCTCAGCAGATGCCCTTTGTGAACTGTTCAGCAGCACTTCTGCTAGGATCATTGTCATCTAATTAATTTTAACATCATATAAGCAAGTAACCACATAACATACACACATAACATCATATAAGAAAGTAACCACATAACATACATTATTATATTTTTCCCCCCAAATTTGGCTTTTTAGTTATAAGCTCATTTCATTCTCTTGTTAATAGAGGAACAGAAATTTGGCATTTGGAAGCTTAGATTTCTATACAGTGCATATAAGCGAAATTAGTAAAATGAGTCCAGGATGAATATGTTGCTATTTGCCTAACCAATACATTACCTGATTGATAAAATCATATACTGTGTTTTTCATGTAGCCAAACTTTGTTAAGAGGGTTGCTTTCAAGAAGTGATATAACCCCACAGAAGAAATTAATAATGGATTCTTTGAAAGGTTCTATCAAGCCTGAGATTGAAATCTGTCATTTGCATACAGATGTATCTATTCTTACCTTTGGAATCAGACAATGGTTGCTGTTCTTAGGAAAGCATGAATTTCAAATAACCAAGTTTCATATCCTGACATTCATACCCTTATTTGTGCTTGCTTATATTCAGGTAACTAGGTCAATGCCACTGGGCCCGGGAGTGTCAATTCTCACAAATTCATAACTCCAAGTGAACCTTAGAATACATAGGTCAAGTTCTAGCAGAGAATTCAGTAAGGGTCTTGATTAAAACTGCATTAAATTAAAAGATTAAGTTTGGAAAAAGTAAAATATTTATAACACAATATTTATTTCCACATATTTTGATCTGCTGTTATGTTCTTTTGAAGTTATAGTCTTCATATAGTTGTATCTTCACATTCCTTATGAAATTAAAAAAATATTTTTGCTATATTAGATTTTTTCTGCCATGTTTTTCTACATAGAAATGTTTATGATTTTTGTATATGTACGTTAACACTTACAAATACTTATATGTATAAAACATATTTTAGCACCCATATGTATTTTTAGAGGCCATTATTCAACCTACTAAATCTGAATGAATGATTTTGCTGATTTGCTTTGGTTTCTTAATAGTAAAACAGAAATTTTTCTATCAAAGAGAAAAACAAGTGTTTCATTATACTGTAAGTAGAGACTGCTATTTGTCTGTTTCTTAATCCTCATGCCTTATTGACGGGAGCCATGCTACTCAAGCTGTGTAGCGAAGCTCAGGCTGGAGGAAGACCCCCACAAATCAGGGGCCTTCGCAGCTGGCTCCCTCTATTACCCACCTTGATTTTGTTATTTTCCATTATACTATTGGCTTTGTTTTTACTTGCATTGTTGCCAAGGACTAAGCTAACCTTTGCTAAGCAGCACGGAAAAGATGAGAACATAAACTTCCCAAAAGCTTTTCAGGACAGTGCTCCTGAAGAATAGAACACGCAGGGCCAAATGGTGATCTTAGCATAAAGTACCGAAACCTGCTGTTAGTCAAACTGACCACCCCATTTCCACTGAGAATGCCCCCCTTGTTTTGCTAGCGAAACTAGTGATGGAAAGTTTTATAGAAATAGAGTCATGAGAAAATATTGAATAGAATAACCTTGTTGACACTTAATTAATCATTTCATGTTTTCTTACCTCTACTACTTCTATAGTTTGCTTTTCTTCTTTCCTAATCACAGCCCTTTACTAGAATTTGTGCCTCATATGTGAAATTACCAAGTACCATAATTTTCCAGGAAGTAAAGATACCTCAAAACAAGTGCTGGGCATAGAAGCCACAGAGCATAAATCTGAAAAGAAGTGAAAAACTAACCTTTTCAAAGAATATTACTTCTCTCTCACTTACCAGCTTTACATCTCCCTGTATGGCCCCGTAAGATGGCTGGTTATCCAGAGATGGGTAAGATTCCTCAAGGGAGGAACAATCTAAGACAGGCACAGTCGCAGGGGGGCCATCAGGTGAGAAAAAGGGGGCCAACAGAGGTGAGGCTTAAAACCTCACCCCCCCAGTTTTGAGAGAAATCTTCTACACCTGTGGATGTTTTGTTGCCCTTGTTCAGCTTGGATTAAGACCTGGTCTGTAGGCACAAACCTGATTATCTACACCTGCCTTCTTACAGTTCTAAATCATGCTATCTATATCTTGCATTTACCTACTAAATTAACATTTTATTAGATTCACATATAAAGTATAAAAATCAAATGAATAATCATACATTATATTTGACATGATTATTTATAGTTTAAGGTTTGTAGTTAAAACAGAAACAGTTTCTATGATATGAATGCCCTTGCATTGTTCACCATGTAAGAACTTGTTTACTCCCTGCAGTACTGGAGTCATAGAGACCTGTGTAGCATGTCAGGTATCCACACAGAAGAACGAGAAATGTAGATAAGAAGAGGAAATTTAGTTTGCTGCCTACTGTGCCCTATAAGGGAGTATAAAGTAAAGATATGAGTTTATGATTTTAGATTGATTATAAATTTATTAAAGCTTCTAAAGAATATTTTTGTGGGAAAGAATCCTAGCTAACTGTGGCACTAGGTGACCTGTATTTCACCCTGAGCTGATAGACTCCATAGTCGCTGTTACATACTGCACGCTCCTATGGTCACATGCACTTCTTAGAAACTGCGTTGCATAGAAACGTAAAACACAATAAAGTACATGTTGATGGGAAAAGTTTTGGTCAATGAACAGAAAAACAATCACCTGTGTAACGCTTGACCAACCATGAATAGATTAGAAAGTAAAAGAAAGAAAAAAGCTTGCCTATACTTATTAACCAACTGCCTATACTAATTAATCATCAGAAAAATAAAAAATAATCATATCCTTGTGCAAAATAGTATAAATAAAGCCGTCATCGACACTTTGTTGAGAGACCACCTCCATCTGACTCTGTGTCCTGTCTCTCCATGCTCCGACTCCGTCTCATCCTTTCGGGCTTCACACCCCCTCTGCTGGAGCTGGACTCCAGCACCTTATAAACAAGGAAACCTCTGTTATGGTCCACAGGAATGTTCCCCCAAATGATAGTCTAGAAAAACTAACTAGAGATGACCAAAAACTGGCCCAAGAAAAGGAAAAACAATATTGGAAATCTAGTAATTGTTAAGTCAACCAAAATAGAAAATGCTGCTCTTAAGACAAATAACAATCCAGTCCTGCCAGAGACACTGAAGTTCTCATTACTGACTACTATACATATATTGAATTATAGGTCTATTGATAAAATGATAACCTTTATGAATCAATACTGGTGGGGAAATATTAGAAAGGCTGCGAAAAAAGTGTATATTTTGCTTGCTCCACCTGCCCAATATACAATTCAGGAAAACCTGTCTGCACTGCTCCAGGACACTTTGAATTGCTCAGTGGACCATTCAAGGTTTGGGAATGGATTTCATTCAGCTATCCCACCTCATGGATATAAGTATGTCTTGATAATGGTTTGCATTATTTTCTCATTGGACTGAAGCTTTCCCTTGTAGGCATGCTACTACCTCTTCTGTGGTCAAAATTCTTTTAGAAAAGATTATCCCCATCTAGGGAAAACCCTGTGAACTTCACAGTAACCAAGGAACTCACTTCTCTAGTCTCCTGTTGCCTCAGGTGGTCTTATTTTAAATGGTAACTGTTTAATGGCCTCTTCAGAGTGGAAAGGCAATTCAGAGAGAGGATTTGTGGAATGAGTACTTAGATAAAGGAGGATAGAGGGGAACAGCAGGAGTTAAGCCAATCTTCTATCTTTCGTTTTAGGTACTTCTTAAGTCTAATTTTTCTTTAGCCTTTTATAATAAATATATCAGTGGAGTTATTTTGGAGTCTTGAAGCCTTTTGAAGGCTAGTGCATGCCAACTAAAATAAGCATCCTGTTCTGTTTGATTTGGGAGCCTTGCTTTTAAATGTGCTTCTTAACTAATCTTATCTAATTGGATCCTTTTTCCTAGGGACATTATAATTCCCCACAGGGCTGGCAGCACTTTTAGCTTTAGCTACAACTGGAGTTCACTGCACATTTCTGTCCACATATTTCTAACTGCAAATGGGGTGCAACCCACATTTCTGTCCAACCATATTTTGAAGTCCCTAATCTGATGGTTACCAAGCCAAGTTTTCAGGATACAAAACAAGTTTTACATAGTAAGATTTTACCATTTTTGTAGGTATCTACAGCTTCTGGGACTACAGATTTTGGAAATAAGTAGGTGTGCTGGAAGGTGGTATACTCAACTCTTTGGAACTTAAGGGTTTCATTTATTTTTCATTTTTATCTAGGCCTTGGGTTTTGTGGAGCCAAATTAATATCAAAAAGGGACATGCCACTGGATTGGAGATTATGTAGTGTTTTAGAGTGTACCTTGTGGAATTGAAATTTTCTTGAGATTGGTGGGTGACCTGATATAGATCTAACCCATTCTGTGACCAACTTATTCTAGCAGAGAAGTCTTAGAGTTAAGTGGCAAGCACTCTAATGCTTTTAAATGCTCAACCCATGCCCACCAATTTTACATCTTCCAGCTTCTGAGATTCCCATTAGCAATAGCTTTTACCTACACAAAACAAAATAAATAAGCATATGCACATTAACACACCAGCAGTAACAAAAACAATACTACTGCAGACTGGTCAGTAGAAGGCCTCTGTGCACTACAAGCAGTTGCCAGCATGGAACTGGTGACTGGGGTAAGGGATGAACCAGAAGACCCAGCAAATGGGGACTGTGGCTGGGCTAAACTGCTTGCTTAGCCTTAAAACAAATTTTGATTTACCCAAAGCTTCACACTGGACCCAGTCCAGCTTAAGTTGGACACATTCTGACCTCAGACTCAGTCTAGTTTCTAAATAGGATGGAGTCTACCTCCAGCCAAAAGCCACCAGCCAATTCTCAATGTTAAATCTGGGGGGGATTCCAAACAAATGGGGACCTGAAGACAGAATCAAGGGCTAAGGACTTGGGTTTCAGATGGGACAAACTGCCAGCTGAAGTTGACCTGCTAGGCTCTGGACCCAAAAGCCAATTAGACTGGGAGCTTGACACAAAGAGAACAGAGTTCAGAACCAAGAGGAACTTACACAAGGTCCTCAGAATGGTGAGAAACACACAGGACACAAAAGGATTGCAATTACCATGCCTGTGTTTCTCATCCCTGAAGCTGTCAGAAATTTCCTTTGGATTCTGATGCTTCCACCAAATCTGATAAAAGAACAAAATTCAGCTGCGTAAATTTTGAAGATCATATTGGCTTATTAAACTATTTCTGAATCAGTACCTCATCTAGCAAATAGAATGGAGCTCTGAGAAGCTGTACAAAATGGAAGCCTTTTGTAGGTAGAAGGAGGTGGGACAAAGAAGTTACTAGCAGAGTGGATTGTTTGTAACAAGATCACTTGTTTTTTTTGTGGGGGATGACAGAGGTTTATCAGGCCGAGTACCCTCACTACTATTGACCAGGAAATTCCAGTTTAACTGATTTGAGACTCATTCCTGGGAGTGGTTAAAACTATAATTAAATTAGGTAATACGTCTTGGTTTGGTGATGTAGGCTAACCACAAGATTCTATTTTGGGCCTTTTGTCTTTCTTTTAACAGACTGCAATAGACTCTGTATTCATAGGGATATCAGCAAGGATTTGGTGGTGGGGGGAGAATAATAATTTACATAGGTAAATAGGGAATGTAATGAATTCAGAGAAACGAAAGTACACACACGAAGGCAAAAACTGCGGCAAGCATTCTATAGGTTTTGGCAATAGTGGATACTCAGATTTGAATGACAGACCATACAAATTGAAGAAATATAAGAAGAAGCTAAGTGTTAACTTAGTTACTTGAGAGCTAGACTAAAGATCTGATCTTCAATATTGCTGACAATTAGTACTGTTTGATAGTATATAAGATGAGAATAATCAACATGAGAATAAAAATGCATTTTTTTTAGTTGAGGCTACAGGAAGATGTTAAAATGATAGGAATTTTCAGCTTGTGAAGCTAGAAAATGTGCACTTCCATTGAAAATAATAATAACCAGGCTCTAGAAGTATATACTTTATTGTTTTGGATTTTTTCTTCAAAGTCTTTGTTAAACAGAGTGAAAATTTCAGAACTCGCTTATATATTTTACATAAATTCTATTATTTACTACTCATAATAGTTCTATAAAGTAAATTCCACTATTGTCCTCAAAATATACACAGGTAAGTCAGGTTTGGAAAGTTTACATGGCTAGTAAGTGACAGAATAATGATTAGTAGGAAAGTGTTTTGAGTCCAACTTCCCCAAATACTTCTCCCAAGTGCCTCCCTGGAGCATTTGGAGATGTTCAAGTTTATGGTTACATGTGTTGTATTTACTTATTATATTATTTTTAAATATCTTTATTCTCATTTGGGAGCAATAAGAATTTCAGCCTTTGATGTTAAATTTAAATATAATGACAAATGTGAATCCTAGATAGCCATGCTTAAAAAGTGGGCTCTTTGTGGAGAAATTTCTAGTAGTGAATTACGAGTAAAAGCTATTCTTGAGACTTATTAACATTGATATAAGTAGAATAGAATAATAATGGAATGATAATGGAAACCACATTTCTATAATTGAGATAATCCATATTCTGTAGTATCCCAGGTTAATTTGTAACATTACTGTGAAATGATAAATGAATAGAAAGTTACTGTGCTTCTAGACAAAGTTTAATTTGCTGAGGCAGTGTTCAGTTTAGTTATTATACTTTTCTTTAAGTATTTTTTTTCAGATATTCAGATTGTAAAATGGAATGATGTTTAAAAGGTAATAAAAGCTCAAATTCTTAATGTAATGTGCTTTTCTATGTGGTTGATATGTGGTTGAATTCAGTCCATTTTATTTCACATCATATACTTTGAGTGTATATATTTTGTTCTTCTGGTTCCAAGTTGATGATTACCATAATATATACTCTATTTTATGGACTTCTTTGCTCTACTAATTTTGACTCTTAAAATTTAAATAACACTATGTTTCATTTAAATATAATAGCTAATTTAAGATTATTCAATTTTAATTATGAGCATTTTTTATTCATGGCCAGATATCTATCATACTGTCAGCATACAAAAATACTCATTGAATTAATAGGTAGAGAAAATAAATGCAGGCTCACATATGGGCATCAAGGCATGTTATGAAAAATATCACTATTAATATTATTATAGCATTATATTGTTATTATATAATAAATTAAGAATCAAATATCTATGACGATATCACTGACCTGCTGAATGTACCTTTCTTATATCTCCATACTTCATAAAAATATTTTTTGATAAAATGCATGTATTTTATAAATGGATTAATTCACTTACATTTTGAAAAGTTCTACACCAAGACTTTTGTATCCCTTGTATTCTACTTTGTATCCTTGTATCCCATGGGAACTCAGTATTTATTGAGACAATGGAATCATTTCTAGACATTGATATTTACCTGATTTCAGTAACTAAAATCACTTACAATTACACCATTTTCATAGGATTTATATTGAACATTAACTTGCCAATAAGACTTATTTTGAATCCAATTTGGCATACAAAATTTGAGTAGACAACATGCAAAACAAATTAAATAGGCTGGGAATCTGATATTAAAACAATTTAATTTTGGGGGTATTTGGAGAATTATATGTATGATCAAACTACCAGTGGGTTTTAAAAATTGTTTTTAACTTTTATTCTCATTTGAGAGTATTTTATAGGTACAATTTCTGTTCAAAACTGATAAATTACTTTGCCTTATAAGAAAAAAAAGTTGTTTTACTCAATGCTCTGTGATGTTTTAGTACAGATTATATGTACTCATAACAAAAGATTGTAGAAATATAGAATAAAATTTCACCTTAAATACTAGATACATCTTTGAAGCTTCCTGAAATCACTAATTCAATAAACACTTAGAAATGCATTAAGGGAAAATCATACTTCTTGTACTTACAAAGCTCTCTGTATTCATGCAGAAAAATATGCTCTTAATGATATATAATTCAATCAGTGCAATTATAGATGTATGTTTAAAGTGCTATAGAAGCATAAAGGACAGAATTGACTAACTTAGAGGGAACTTAGAGGATAACTCAGAAAGGTTTTTGTAGAAGGCAGGTGTTGAAAATATAGTTAGTGATATAAACGTGAAACTCCTCTGTGCTAGGGGAGTTTTACATTTACAGTGGAGAGACACAGAAAATAACAATTTAAATAAGTAAATTATACTAGAAGGAAATGAATATTATTTTAAAAATCAGAGTTGATAAGAAGTGTAAGGGGCTTGCTCTACAAACAGAGTGATCAAAGAAGACCTCACAGAAAAAAGAATATTTGAGAAAAGTACTGCATAAGGTGATGGAAAGAGAAATGCCCATATTTGGGAGGTGAATATTCCAGGCATAATTAAAGGCACAACTGTGAATGCTTTTAAAGCTCAGGAGTGATTAGCATATGAAGGTAACATTAAGGATGTCAGTGTGTGGCTACAGCAGAATGAACGTAGGGGAAACTATGAAATAAATCCAAATGAGTCAAAATTGTCAAAATGAGGGTATCTCAGAGGTGAGAACGGGTAAACCATATGGATTAATAACCTTTCCTCAGGCTAATCCAGCATTGCCTTTTCTGGTAAATACTGGTGCTGCTTATTCTTGTTTCCTTGAAAATTCCCACTTTTGCATTGGGTGATAGATCAGTATGAGTGGTATATTCAGATACATCTTCTGACTGAGGTATAGATATTATTTCTTTCCCCCAATTCTCCCATAAATCAATTGGGAAAAGACCTATTGTGCAATTTAAAGGTTACCATATTCTGCACTTCCATGGAGAATCAGTGTAACTCCTTGAGGAAAAAGCATCTGATTTGTGACAACGTGCTTTCTGAAAAAAAAAGTAGTATGGAAGAAAGTAGCAGTCTCAAAATAAAAGCACCCAAGCTACCTCACACTGGGGTTTGACAAAGAGTGGCCAGCTCACACCATGCTGGAAAAGCACCCTCATTGAAATAAATTACTTTGAAATTACAATTGAAATGTATTGTTTTCATTCTTAGCCATAATGATATAGGTTTAATTTAAGATATAGAACCGATAAAATAGTATACCAGAAGAATAAACCATGGCTTATTAATTGGTGTGCCAATTTTTGAACAGAACCTAGAAAGGTAGAGGAAAAACTTTCCTCCCCTAAAGATCCATGAATCTGAAGAGGTTTTTGAAAAACTGAAATTGGCTATAGCCTCACTCTCAGCTTTGTATATTCCAAGTATTAGAAAACAACCCAATTTATGATATTTAAATTATATTACTATTTATATTGTATATTGGATGTTTACTGATAAGTCATATGTTCTGGATAAAAATGGTCCACTTAAGGCTTCCTATGCAGTGCTGACTTATCCTAAAACAGTGGAAGCTTATGTTTTGTGCAAAAGCAGAAGAGTTAATACATAGCAGTAATTAGAAATGCAATTTTTGTGAAGTATGATGCATACACGTGTCATATAAACACATATGTCACGCAACACAACTTTTTAAAGTAGAGAACATTTTACTTCAATTATAAATAAAATGTCTCATGCAAAAATGATGCTGATTTTGTCATAGGCTTTACAGCCTACTGATATCTGCTCAGATATCAGTAATTCATTGTAGAGTTCATGCAGAGAAGAAGGTAGTTTCCAAAAGAAATAATTTTGTTGATAGAGCTGCAAAAATTGCTGTTAAAACTTGGCAGACCTCAAATTTAGACATTTCATTCTCAATACAAAAATCTTTTGCTCATTTACAACATTGTGCTCATAGTTCAAAAGGAATTAAAAGAAATTTGGACTATTGGAATTATCATACCCAGTCTCTAGTTTCCTGATTAGCATAATTGTGTCATCAACAAAATCATGTGAATATAAGATGAATTTTAAAGACAGTAGAGTCTTACTATGTCTACTAGAAAAAGATAAAAGTTATTCAAAACATATTAGAGACATGCTATTTGTCAGCATAATCAATTACAGGCTGCTCCCAAGGTAAGTATAGGAATCTCTTCTTGGCCATCTTCACAAAGAATCTGGTGGCACTTGGATTTCAAAGAATGAATGTTTGTAAAATCCCTTGATTTTGTCTAATTAGTGTCTGTATGATATCCAGATCGCCTAAAGTCTTTCTCTCTTTAGAGCTGATTTTCAGGCTGTGGTAAAGGCTTTCTAGATACATATAATTACCACTTTTGGTGTACTAGAGCACACTGACTAAGACAGAGGAAGTCATTTTATTTCTGTTGTTGTCCAGGAATCATGCAAATGTTTGCAGATTTCAGTAAACCTCAGTCCTTTGGAAAGGAAAGTAAATAAATAAAATTCTAACAAACTTGTTGGCTGGAGAAAATATAGTCTTTTCAACAAATGGTGCTGGAAAAACTGGACATCCACATGAAAAAAATGAATCTAAATGTAGACTGCACAACCCTTCACAAAACATTAACCCAATATGGGTCATAGAGCTAAATCTAAACTGCAAAACTAGAAAACTTCTAAAGATAACATAAGGAATAATCTAGATTATTTTGGGTATGGTGAAGAGTTTTTAGATATAACATCAATGGCACAATCCATGAAAGAATCATGGATAATCTGAACTTCATTAACATTAAAAACTTCTGATCTCTGAAATACACTGTCAAGAGTATAAGACAAGCCATAAACTGGAAGAAAATATTTGCAAAATACTTAAATGATAATGGACTATTAAGAAAAATACACAAATAACACTTAAAATTCAACAAGAAAATGAATCTATAGCTAAGGTACCATCAGAAATAGAAGTTAAGCAAACAGTCCCATTTGCAATGATCAAAAAGAATAAAACATCTAAGAATAAACTGAACCAAGGAGATGAAAGACCTTGCCCTGTAAACTATGACATTGAAGAAAGAAACTGAAGAAGATACTAATAAATGTAGATATTTGGTGCACATGAATTGGAAGAATTAATATTGTTAAAATATCCATACTACCCAAAGAAATGTACAGATTCAATGCAATCCCTAGCAAAATTCCAATGAAATTTTTCACAGAAATAGGAAAAACAATCCTAACATTTATATGGAAATACAAAAGAACCCAAATAATTAAACTAATCTTGAGAAAGAATGAAGCTGGAGGCATCACACACTGATTTCAAACTATACTACAAAGCTATAAAAACCAAAACAGTATGTAATTGGTATAAAAACAGAAACATAAATTAATGAAACAGAATAGAGAGCCCAGAAGTAAACCTACACATATATGGTCAATCAATTTACATCAAAAGACCTGAGAATATACAATGAGGAGAGGACAGTTGCTTCAATAAATTATGGGAAAAGCTGTACAGCCCATTCAAAAGAATGAAACTAGACTACTATTTTATACCATGTATAAAAAATTAACTCAAAATTAAAAACTTAAATATAAGACAGAAGCCATAAAACCACTAGAAGGAAACATAGGCTGTAAGCTCCTTGACATTAGTCTTGGCAATGTGTTTTTGGATATGACTCCAAAAATAAAAATAAACAAGTGGGACTATGTAAAACTAACAAGCTTCTTCACAGCAAAGGAAACCAGCAACAAAATAAAAAGGCAGCCTTCTAAGTGGGAGAAAATGTTTCCAAATCATATTTCTGATAAGGGTTAATAGCCAAAATATATAAGGAACTTATACAACTCAACACCAGAAAAGCAAACAATCGAATTGAGAAATGGGCAGAGGATCTGAATAAACATTTTTCCAGAGAAGACACACAGCTGGCCAACAGACACACGAAAGATGTTTCACATTACTAATCATCAGGGAAATGCAAATCAAAATCACAATCAACTATCACTTCACACAAGTCAGAATGGCTAATATCAACAAGACAAGAAATAAATGTTGGGAGAATGTGGATAAAAGGGAGACCTGGTACATGTAAAACTGTACAGCTACTATGGAAGTTCTTCAGAAAACTAAAAGTAGAAATACAGTGCAATCCAACAATTCCACTCCAGAGTATTTATCCAAAGAAAAATAAAATACTAACTTATTTGTTTTTTTTTAGTGTTGAGTTGTATTAGTGCTTTATATATTTTGGATATTGGCTCTTTATCAGATATATTATTTTAAAAAATTTGTGGTGATCAGCCCAAAGGAAAAAAATAATCAAACCAATGCAACAAACAAGCAAACACAAAATCTGGATTCATGCTTCCTTTGGAAGCCAGCTCCCCAGGAAGACTGGACCATGCTTTTCACACTGGACTTAGAAACTTCAGTTTTCTAAGGTAACTGATATTGGTACTGAACTCAACTGAAAGGAGGTATTCCAGCAAACTTATTACTATTCTCACAGAATGTCTTGCTCTCCTATTCCCAGTAGGGTTATCTCAGGTACTTTAAGAATCACATTTTATTAGAAAATACATTTGTTACTGGGTGGGAGCAGAACATGTGAACTCTGGCATATGGATTATTTTTGAGCTGAAGGTACTCAAGACCCAAGAGATTCAGGAAGAGTTTGTTTGTTTTTTCCCTCACCATTAGCTGCCCAAAAGAATTTAGACAGGGGGCCTATACCAGGAAGAGAGCTATTAACAGAGATAACTTTTTACATCAGGAAGACTTCTCTGCATGGCATGGCAAACATTTGTTTACCGAACATCTGTGTTTCCCATCTTCCTGGGAATTGTCTTCCTCCATTTTGAAGCCCCAAACCTCTACCCCCTTCTTGTTAGCTCAGGATTGCATATAAACCTCAAAAGTCTCACAGACCTTTGAGATTCCCATACAAAAATAATTTTTTTCTCCTATTATTTGGTCTTATGCCAATTTAATTATTTTACCAGTCAAAGAACCTAGAAAGGAAGAAGTGTAAAAGTTTTTCTCCTTTACATTACGTTACTTTTTGTTTTTACGCCTCCAGCAATAACTCCACAATCTCATTTATGATCAGCTATAAATAGTACTCCCTGAATAAGCAGGTTCTGGATTTGTAAATTTAGCAATCTGATTATTGATATAATAAAACTTGTACTATCTTGATTAGTAATTTTTGATAAAAAAGCGAACAACACAGGTTTGACTGCAATAGTCCACTTATATGAAGAGTTTTTTTCAATAAATATACTGGAAAATATTTTGGATATTTGCAACAGTTTGAGAAAAAGATTTTCTCTAGCTTACTATGTTGTAAGAATAAAGCATATAATACGTATAACATATAAAATATTTTAGATTGTTTATGCCATCAGTAAGGCTTCCAGTCAAAAGTGGGCTATTAGTAGTTATGTTTTGGGGACTTAAAGGTTATACAAGGATTTTTGACTATGCTGAGATAGGTTCCTCTAACCCCCATTATTGTCAGGGTTCACTGTACTCAAGCCCTAAATTTGACACAAAAATATTTTGTTAACTGGTTTGGTTGGAAAACTGATGCAGAAAAGAAAAGCACTTAAATATACAAACAGAAATCTGGCATTTACAGGTAGAGACTTTAAGAAACAGATCTAATGTCACTTGATTAATTTTGGAATATGAGGGTGTTCAGGACCATTTGCTCCAGAATGGGCCACCTTAGCATGCAGATTATTTAGAGCTGAAGAGAATAAAGGCACCCCAGACTTTGAAGCTGAAATCAGCCAAAGAGAGAAATAAAATGGGAGAAACCCATTTATTATGCGCAAACAGTTGTCTACTTCTGCTTGCCTGTGTCGCTCATGACCCAGCTGCAAAAGGACCCCACTAAACCTCTCCTGTCCAGATATGCCCTCACTCCCCCTTATCACCAATTGGTATGAAGTGGACTACTTCTCTCTACCCCTTGGAAACACCTATTGATATGGAGTTGCACTAAGGCTAGGTGAGAGATTCTGGAAATAATGCAATTTTACACACTCCTCCTAACTGCCTAAAAGAATTTAGATAGCTAGCTTGTACCACAAAGAGAGCTATTACCAAAGATAACTTTTTTACATAAGAAAAACTTCACATGGCATGGCAAACATTTGTTTAACCAAAATTTGCTCTTCCCTTCCCCTTGTGAATTGCATTCCTATTCTTTGAATTCCCATCCCCTATCTATTTCTCCTTACAGAACTGTCTCAATTGCCTGTATTGTAAGTAGGTCTCATTTCTTTGAGGCCCCTATAGATATGAAATTAAATTAGTTTTTCTCCCGTTTTTCTCTCTTTCACTACAGGGGTTGTCTCAGCCAAGAACCTACAAGAGAAGAGGGAAATTTATTTTTCCTCCCCTACAAATGCAAGTTCTCTTCATTCATATTATAGATAGATAAACAAAGGTAAATGTCTGTTATTCATGGAGATTAGTTGACTTTTATAATTGCATAGCTATTGAATTAGGCCCAATGAAAACAAACAGAAACAAAGAAAAAGCCCACAGGGTGGATTTTTCCTGAAGACTTACAACAACTAGTACCATATACATTAAACACAGGATGTCTAAGATACAGCAAGGAAATGGAACAAGGGTCATGCCATTGTAAAATCTAATTAGCCTGGGAAAAAGTCCCGTTTATTTTTTAACTTAATCTATGTAGTGCTCTTCCTCTTCTTCCAGCCTCTGAATCAGTTAAGTAATTTTGTAACCAGGATGAGAGACAGACTTCTGGAGTGTAAATGAACCTGGAGTGGGTAAAGAATGCTGAGATCTTGATCAATACAATCACTTAAATAAAACTCCAAAGGAATTAAGAATCACCTATATACATCATGTCTTATGCTAACTCCTACCCAAAAGGCCCTATAAAACCCCAAACCCTAAACTCTTAAGTGAGCTTCCTCTCTGAAGCTTTCCATACTCCTGCTGAGTGTGTACTACCTTATCAAATAAACTTTCTTGTTGCATAACCAAATTGCACTGGCCTCTGAACTTTTTTCTACTGTAGGTAACATGGAAGTTCCATGGCCAGTATTCCCTCCTGATCCTAATCTCACCCTTTGTGTACACGAAATGGTACAAGACTTAGCTTACTGTGCAGGCACATGCTTATATTCCCATTGGCAATAAACCATTACTGTTAGTACGCTATAAAAAGACTTCCCCTGGTGCTAAGATCAGAGCTGTTGGGAGCAAACCTGTGGGCCTTTAGGCAGGCTCGGTTACGAAAGCCCCACCCTTAAAACCTCCCTCCCAAGGGCCCCCACCCACAAGATGGCGAACTCCCTGCTTCTCTTCCGGGTCCTCCGCTCCCGCCGGCGCCACCTAAGGCCCAATCACCTTCTGACCCACCCCTTCCTCGCTACCTTTATAAATTGAGCCTGCAAACAATAAACTGTGTCAGCTTGATCAGATATCCTGTCTTGCTGTCCGTTCTTTGTGTCCCTTGCCCCTTCATTCTCTCCTCCAGGTCGTTGACCCCCGTTGACTATTCTGCGGGTCGGGACACAGAGCCTAGAAAAAAAAGCAAGAGAGCAGGAGAGAGGAGATCATCAGAGACTGGAGGCAAGGGAAGAGCATGGACTAGAGACACAGCCTGGGACAGAGACTGAGCTAGAAGCAGAGACAGAGGAGGATAGTATTCTAATGTTTGACCTACCACCATGAGAATAAAGCTTGGTATATGCCCCTTTTTACCCACAATGTTCTGTTCTCATTTTTTAGTCTCATTGAATACAGAGTGAACTCACTGACCTCCATCTCCAGGGGTATATGTCTTTGTCACCTTGGTATTTTATTCAGCTTTCTGGTCTTAACACAATTCTTTTTCTCTTTCCCTGTTTTATTTTAGACCAGTATGGAAGTGGAAGTTCTCAGAACCTAAACTCACTCCATTCAATATTCTACAACTCTCCCAATTCCTGGGATGGTGGGGCTATAATTCCTGTGCCATGCAGATTAAGTGAACACTGGTTGCCAGGTGACCCCAGCTTTAGGAGTTGGCAAGGGGTTTGCACTATGCAGAGTAGCAGTTCAATGAACTTTCATTTTCTCCTCTGTTCCTCCATTCTCTACTGCCTACATGGCTGCTGACATTTGCTTCTACTCCTGCTTTAATGAATTCCTTTCTTGCTGGCACTTGTTCAACCTGATCAAGAATTCTTTCCCAGTCAGACTCAAGAGTCCTCCCCTGTCCAGGCTGAGGTTTCACCTACTGCACAGGGAGAGACCTCCCCAGATGCAGCTACCTATCAATACATTTCATCAGTACCTTTCAAGGGGTGCCTCATAACAAAACTGATATTAGATGGCAGCCATGGGTGTCTTTGTGTTTCACATGTGGTAAAAATTGAGAAGATAGAACAATTACTAAATTATTGTACAAATGTGATGGTACTTATGTATTTGACAGAAACTCAGGAAACATTTATTAGCTCTTGCAAGGAAAGATCCATTAAAAATTTAGATTATCATGGTCTAGGATTAAGCTAATCCTTAGGCTTATATTGGGTAAGTCTTCATCAGGAACTACCACTTAGTACTTACACATTTAAAATGTAAGCAATAAAGACATCACAGCAGTTTGTAAAGTTAAGGTATGGCCAAGAAAAAATCTGTGGATTACTAATCTAGAATCTGACTTTATAGGTCACCATTAGTATGATATATGCAAAGGTTATTATCCCAAGGCAAATAATGTACTGACTTTTGAACAGCCTTTTTGAGATATAATTGATACTTTATATACTCAATGTATAGAAATTGATGGGTTTGACATACACAAACACCCATAATACTATCAACACAACCAAGGTTCTAGAGACTTGCTGTATAAAATATCAACTATAATTGATAGTACTAGATTGTACACTCACAATTTATTAAGAGGGTAGATCTTATGGTAGATGTTTTTACAACAAAAATTCAAAAACAGAAACATAGGGAAACAAGGAAACTTGTAGAGGTATTGGATATGTATGACTTTTGAAAGTTCAATAATTTTTTCATTCTCTTAATTATGATAATTGCTTTGTTTTCTGTTTACTATGGATTTGTGGATATGGGTTAGAGGACTTTTGTTTGCTCAGAGAAAGGTAGAAAAGAGATAACTAGAAACATTATAATGTTATTATTTTATAGTAACACAGGGAGGACATTGTAGGGCAAATACAAGTTAAAAATAAGGTACTAATTACCCTTGTTGAGAATAACCTCTCCTCCCTTCTCTTTAAAAACTTCTTTATTTAAAAGAAAGAAAACAAGCTCTTCCTCTTTGAAAGGAACACAAACCTTTTTCTTGTTTTGTTTTGCTATATATTTCTTATAAAGTTGTGCAAAATATACATAACAAAATTCACTTTAAGCACTTAAAATGTACAGTTCAGTAGCACTAAGTACATTCTCATTATTGTGCAACTGTCACCACCATCCATGTTCAGAACATTTTTCTTTCAAAATGGAAACTTTTGACCTATTAAATAATTCCCTTTTCTCTCCTCTCTCCAATCTCTGACAACCACCATTCTGCTTTCAGTTTCTGTTTGACTACTCTAAGTACCTCATATGAGTAGAATCATATAGTACTTGTCATTTTGTGACTGGCTTTCTAAAAGCTAAATATGGCTCTTATCACCATCAGGACCCAGGATTGTCTTTCATGAGGCCCTAGGAACCGTGCATTTGAACTGTAAACATCAAGAAAGATAGTGCCAGTTTCTGTGGAAGGGTAGGAACTTAACTTCAGAGGTTTCCTCCTCCAAGTTGCAAAATTACCACTTGTCTTAAAGATATGAGAAGTTTCTTTTTCTTCTGGATAAAACCCATCAACTAACACAGATAGTCACCCCAATTTAAGATGAACTGTGTTTGACAAATGGTCTTGTCAAGACCTTTTACTTGAGGACTACTTATTGTTTATTTTGAGAACATGTATATACTGGGTTGTATCTTGGCTTGGTTAGATAAAAACAGTGAAATTTGTTTCTATCATTGCAATCTCTTAGATTGCCTGTGATATGCATCACATTCTGGTTTAATAATTATTTAATAATAAAATTGTTTTCTTTCTCTTCTGTGAGGAAGAGAGAGGATTTTGTTTCTAATTATATCTTTCCAACAGTTGTCCAGTAAGCAACACTATATAAGAATTTGGAGTCCTGGAAGTGTTCCAGGCTGGATACATGTTGGGGTATTGTCATTCTTATAATGGGATAGAAAGCCAGGAGATAGGCTGAGGTCACTAAAGGAGTGAATGTAAACAGTCCTGAAAAGACAAAAATCCTAGAAGTGGGCCACTCCACTGCCAGAAAGAGAAACCAGAAGAGACAGTAGAGAAAGAACAACCCATGAGGTATGGAGATGAAGAGGGAAGTGTAGCATCCTGGAAGCCAGATGAAGAAAGCATTTAAAGGATTAGATGTATTCAGTTGTGCAAAATGTTGCTGTTGAACAGAGCAAGAAGATGGTGAAAATGAAACATTTTATTTAGTAACTTGAGATCATTAGTAATCTGAGCACAGTTGTTTGCTGGAAGAGTTGTTAAAACCCCACTGCAGTGTATTTAAGAGAGCTGTTTCAGCCAGGTAATCAGGAATAAAGATTGATATGTTAGAGCTGACCCTGAAAACAAACATACATACATCTTGAGGAAGCCAACTGAGCACAGACACCATGTTGGAGAACTTGAAATCAGCCCTGATATTTTGAAATCAGCTATAGTGGGAGTACATATTTACACCAGGAAAATCAAAAAGTATTTCAGGGCTTTTTGAAGGGCCCCCACCAGTACGATGGTGAACTTCCGGCTTCTCTTCCGGGTCCTCACTTCCTGACGAGGCCACCTAAAGACCAATCACCCCTCTCCCCACCCCCACTCCCAGCACCTAGCCAATAGCCACCAGCCCCATAGAAGTAACACCACAATCACCCCATGCCCCTTCCTATATAACCCAGCACCTTTCCCCAATAAAGCGGAATTCTCCGGTGAATTGCTGCTGTGTGTCGCTCCTTTCCTTTCACTTTTGTTCTCCAGAAATCTGCATATTACCTGCATGTTTACCTGCATATTACTGAGTGAAAATCAAATGGGGGTGAGTATCAAAGATTTGAAGAGGCAGTGAGTAAATAAAATGTATTCAAGAAGTTTCACTCTAAAGAGAAGCAAAAAAAAAAAAAAGTAAGCAGAAGCTGGAAGAAAAAGTGTAGAGGTTGACAGGTGTGTTTTGTTGTTTATGAGAAGAAATGGAAGCCATTGGTTAAGCAAACTGAATGATTCAGTCAAGAGAACAACCTGATGACACAGAAGAGGAAAGAAGAATCCCAAGAGTGGCTGCCTTGGGTCTGTAGGAAGATGAGGATCTAATGTGTAATGATGGAGTTGGTATCAGAGAGGAGTCGCCGGAGTTACTGTTATAATGGGGAGATGGACGGAGCATCTGGGCACACCTGCAGACAGGGGGACAGAGAGTGGTGATGGAGGACCTCTTGTAATTGTCCTTAAGATTTTGAGCAACATTTGTATTCATTTCATGCTTTTACACTAGACTGTGAAAGAAAAAATTTCAGGTTTATACCCTATTACCTAAATGTGTGCATTAAAATATATCACATTCAAATTTTAAACCACTCTGTTAGGTTTACATATTTAAATAGGCCCAGAAATGGTGTCACTTCTTTAAGCAGTCCATAAAATGGCCTAACTGAAAGGGCCAGGTAATAGGACTTTTGTACAGAGCATAGACATTTTCTACCTGTTATTTAACTCACACTAAAAATAACAATTCCAGCATAGAGTTTTCTGACTCATCCTATAGTCACTTCAATGAATATCTACTGTAGTTTGCTATTAGATGACCGCTTATATAATAAATATTTTGTTAGTTAACATAGTCTATGAACAATTACTAATGTCAATTTGTGGGGTCAGCAATACCTGCTTGTAACCTTTCTTCCCAGAATAACCATGTGTCCATATGGCCCCCTCCTTTGGGAAGTAGGTTAGGTATTTGATGGCCTGGAGCTGGTCAAATCTTATTGATGGAAACATCTTGCTGGGCCACAGACCCCTCTGACCAAGGTTTTGTTCTCTGGGGAGCTGGTGGCACAAGAATGATCTCCTAGCAAAAGACATAGCCATTGTCTCCTTGCCCCTGACACACACATAGTGTTTGTCACCTCCCTCATATAAGCAGTTCCCTCCCTGTCCACAATGATGGTGGGCCACCTTGTCCAGCTGGCCTCTCCTGGACTCCCTGCACTAAGTACTAATAAACCCTTATGTCTCAAATGTCTCCTTTGGACCTTTTTTTCAGTCTCTTGAGTGCTTTTTCAACACAACTTGCCCACTTGGGCATGCTATTGGACTTGTGGTCACACATGATTTTTATATCAGTTGAGAGCAGAACAAAATGCAATTTTCAGTTTACTGCATATGTTATTTTTTCAATATATGTAATATATAAAATGTATATATTAACACATTTATCTTCACTTAATTAATGAAATTACACATTTATTAAATAAACTGTATATAGTTAATATGGTCATTGAAATAATAAGCTATTTTTCCTCTCTACATTATATAATACTTACATGCAGATGGAATATTTTCAAGAATTATTCAGATCAAATATTAAGAGATGCTTTCACAGAAATTTGTGCATTTATATATATATATATATGCACTGAATACATATATTTATACATACTTAATGAGTATATATTTGCACTGCTGAATACACCCAAATTGTTTCATTGTTAGCAAAAGAAATCTAAACACAAATTGAAAATCTTATATCTTCATGTCCATTCAGCAAATCCAACAAGTCAAAAGGGAAAGATTTGAACTGCTTTACTGCCACCATCTATCCACATGCTTCAATAATATCCCATCCAACTGACAGAGTGACAAGCTCAGGATCTTTATCTTAGCCTCATAATTTAATTTGTAAACAGCTAGCTTGACTCCCTTACCCTCCAGGCCCACTGTCAGCCTTGTTGAATGAAAATTCAATTCTTCCCAAAGGCCCTCAAGGGTAATTACTGATCTATGGTGAACAGTTTTGCAGAAAGAACTCTAGGTGAAACCCAAACAATATCTCTTTGTAGTTATAAAAATCCTATCTCCCTAGATTTACATTTCCCTCCTGTAGCAAAGCAAGCTAATGATTTGTTTACTTTCTATACTTTTACAGCAGGCATAAAGCATCAGTATTTTTCCCCAATTATTCTTAGACCTTTTCCCTGGTCAGTTTCTCAAGTAAATTTCAACTTCAGAATGTTTATTTTGTTCAGGAGTGTGTAATTACTGAATTATTTTGATATTTATTTGGATATTTAATGTACAAAATAAATTTCCTGAAGTTCTTAAGTAGAGCTGAGTGAATTTATTTGAGAAAATGTTTACTCAGAAAGCAACTGATTAATAGCTACAAGAAAAAGACAGACTTGAGATTAACAATAAAACTGATTGACAAAATGTTTTGAGAAAATGAGAAAGCCACAAGTGGAGGTTTTGTGAGCAAAGGTAAAAAGTATTTTTTTGTTATTTTCATCAGACATATATCTGAACCTGCAAGTCAATTCCAAGATAGTCACTAAAAAAAATGGAAAACAAGAGAAGAAAATAAACCTCCTTAGTGCTTACCTTAATAAAATAATAAGAAAAGATTCTGTCCAAAGACTTGGTATGGCAAACAGTTTATTAATTTTCCCAGTTAGTTATACAGTTATTATCTACCTGAGGAACTAGACAGTCAAACAGAACCACAAAATTGTGGTCAGGCAGCTGCTACTGGGGACATCCCTCCCTGCACACTAGGTGAAACCTCAAACTTAATAGGGGAGGTTTTTTTACTCTAAATGAGAAATAATTCTCGAATAGGTTGAATGAGTGTAAGTAAGGAAGGAATTCATTAAAGCAAGAGTAGAAGTGAATGTTAGCAGGCGTGCAGGCAGAAGAGAGCATGGAAGAAGAGAGGGAGGAAAAGGGAAGTTCATTCAACTCCTGCTCAGCATAGGGCAGATCCCTTCCCAACTCCTAAAGCCAGGGTCACCTAGCATCCAGTGTCCACTTTAATCTCCATGGTGTAGGAACTAAGCCCCTACCATCCCAAGATTTGGGGAAGTGGCAGAGCACTGGGTGGAGTGAAATTATGTTCTGAGGACTTTCACTTCCCTACCTGTCTGAAATAAAACAAGTAAAGAGAAAAGGATTGTGTTAAGACTAGAAAGCTGAGGAAAAGAGCAAATCGGGCCTTCTAGGTAGGGTGAACATAAGGCAGGATGTATATTTGTTATTCATAATTCCTTTGAAGTTTTGTCTTAAGAATAGGGTCATTTAGGTGACTGTGTTGATCCAGATCTTAGAATTCTTTACCCACATAGGTTCATTTACACTTTGGAGGTCTATCTCCTGTCCTGGTTACAAAGTTATATAATTGATTAAGGGGCTGGAAGAAGAGTAAGAACAGCATATAGATTAAGTTAAAGAATAAACTAGACCTTTTTCACAGGCTAAATGTATTTTATAATGGCATGACCCTTGTTCCATGTCCTGCCCTATCTTAATATCACTTTGAACTCATGAAAATGGAAATAAGCTAATATTGTAAAAAAGATTAAATTATTACACATTTTCCTTTCTGTCATCCCAAATTACATTTCTTTTCTATCCATCCCAAAATGATGATAAACATGGTATCAGGTTATGTGAATTAATCAGTCCTGGATTTTGTTTATGGGTATTATTCATACAACTGCCTGAAATTATAAAAATAATCTTCATGTTATTATAACAAAATAGAAGAAAAGAACATTTATTACAAAGATTTGAAGAGAAACAATAAGAAAGTATGATGGTTTTTACATATTTTTTTCCTAAATTAGGGCATGAAATGAAAAATCTTCCTTGAAAGTCTTTGAATGATAATATTAATAAATCTTCAGTGGGGAGCAAAGAGAATGTGTAGGAGAAGGGAGATGAATTATAAGCTTATTTATTAAAAAAGGATAAAATAACAGCAACCAGTTTCTGAGAGGTGAGCAATGTTGCAAAGATAAAAACCTCATTCAGTCACTCAATTGTTTAGTCAATCAATTTTTATTCAGTGTTTATTTTTTTTGCCAGGCATCCTGCTAGGTATTAGGGATAAAAAAATGAATGAGAAAATATGGCATCTCTACATTAAGGGTAGATAAGTTAACATAAATAGTGGATGTATAAAAAATACCTAATTAAATTTCAATAAATACTACAATTGAATATTTCAATAAATATTCAAAAATGTGTGTTAACATAAATAGTGGATGTATAAAAAAGTTTCAATAAATATTCAAAAAAAATGTGAAGAGTATCTCCAAATGTTCTTACTGTTGTCAATGAACAAATTCATCTATAGGCCCTCAGACTCTCCATCTGCCCCACAAAATGCCCAAAGCCTCAACTAGATTCCAGAGCCTTCTCCTTAAGCATCTATTCCATCTGTACACCCACACCACAAGTTGCCTGCTTTTTGGAAGATGGCTGTCTATTTACCAAATGATTGTAGAACAGCTCCTGTCTGACCAAACAGAGAACTTTCCTCTATCCTTTCAACTACACTACACCTTCTCCAGTGAGGTCTAACCTCTTCCAAGTTTGTCTTCCTTTGGGTATTCTCTCTCAGTCCTGGAATACCACATGGCGAGCTTGCTTGTCTCTTACCCTTGTGATTCTTATACTCTTTTATTATAGGATAATAATTCTTTACACTGAATGTCCCACTTACACTGTTGTATAATTATCTCCTGATTAGATAATTAGATTAGACTGATACTGGTATTATTTTTGTTTTTTTTGTTTTCCATAAAGAAACTTGTGCCCAGAAATACTTGATAACATCCTAAAAGTCCTCAAATCTGATAAACAACCAAACTGGGATTTGAACAGAATATGATTATTTTTTCCCAAATTCATTAAGGGAGGGAGTAAATTGAGAAGAGAGACAAAGACATTTAAGTATGACAAAGGTAATACAAACCCCCCAAAATGAGTCAGGTAGTTAATAGTAATTAGTCCTATTAAAAAATAAGGGAGAGTTGTGAACATCAAGAGGGGGAAAGTGGCAGAGACAATGCCTGTGGTCACCACCCCCCATGCCGATTCTGCAACAAAACCCAGAAGGTTCGGTGGTCTTTGAAAGGCTAACTTCAGGGAAATGATGAGGAATAAGGAAGAAATTCCTTGACAGAATTACCTAAGGTACTGGAGACAATCAGTACTAGAGAGAATGACAAAAAATACTTATAAAAACCAGCAACCTCAATAAAAAAACAGGAAGGCAAAATACAATGATGGAACAAAATGGAACAAATGGTGAGGTGCCACAAATAATGTGGGGAAAAAGCAAGAGCTTGAGAGTCTGAAAACCAGTATTTCAATCTTGACTTTACTCTTTCCTGCTGGGTTACCTAGAACATGTACTTAATCTCTCTATGATTCAATTTTCATATCTGCACAGTGAGAATGACACCTAATTTCATTGTTGCTCTGTGTATTAAAGCAAAGGTTGACCAGAAATCATTTCACATAGGCTCAGGCCCAAGTAAATCATCAACCCTTGTCAAATGTTTTCATTAGTAGTAAAAGAAGTAAATAAATAAATATGAACTCGTTCTTGAACACTTGATATTTAATGTTATGAGAAGTAATGTTTCAAGTATTAGTGGAGAATATATTAGTATAATAATTTCTTCAATTAAAATTGAAAAAAGCATGCCATTTAGTTGCCACACTTCCTCTGGTATTGTACATAATATCTTATGCCCTAGGTTATTATTTTTAAATAAAATGATAATATTAAAATTTAAGCCTGTGTCAAAAGGAATATTTCATTAAGACACGGTTTTCTTCTTAGTCTTTATTTATATTATTTTTTAATCAGATGGCATGATAAAATACAGAGGTCCCAGGTTTTGCTAGTAGACAAATTTGACTCTGAGAAATTTTCTAACCTTTTCATGAGTCTCTGGGGACAATATAAATCAACTCATAGGATTATTGTGATAGCTAATGCACAGTATTGATAACCACCAAGATGTGTCATTTGGCAGGATTATTTCATGCTGAAAACAAGCACTGCCCAAAAAGACTCAGTAAGAAACTTTGACTTTATCTTTGCCTGAAAGAATTTAGAGAACCTGGTCCAGTAAGGGAGCTATCACCATAGATAACCATCCATAATATGAACTAGGTATGTCAGACAGTGAGGAATTTAGCAGTCTATTAAAATTCCTCTCTATGTCCCATTGTTTCTAGCAAACATTTGTTTACTAAACATTTACTCCTTTCCCCCTTTCTGCGAACTGCACTCCTTCCCTTTGAAGTCCCAGACCAGAAGCCCCTTCTCCTTAGTTCAGGATGACATATATATATCATTTTGTCTTCCTGTCTTTGGAATATCTCATGTTTATGCAGATTCCCTGAATGTACATGGTTAAATTAGATTTTTCCTGTTAATCTGTCTGTCAATTTAATTCTTAGCCATCCAGAAGAACCTTGAAGGGTAGATGAAAAATTTTCCTCCCCAACATCATGTAATCCCAGTGAGAAATTTCATTTTTTGTATCAAGAACTACAACTAAAATCCAAACTGAGGGAACTGATTTCTTAGATTCTAGGTTCAGAGAAACACAAATTTGGGGACCAAATATCTTTCAGAGCTTATTGAAATGGTGAACCAAGTTGGAACAAGACGAGACAAGTTTTCAAGACAAAAATTACAAGTAGCATTGGAGCATGCAGTGGTCCTAAAAGGGGATAATTTTTACCAATAATTTCAGCTTGGAAGATGGAGGGCTATTTCTCTGTAAGGCAGTATTAATGACCTCAAGATAAATATTGAAGAAACAAGGGATGAATATAAGTATACTCTCTCAATAGCAACTCCTATCAAGTCTTTGAGATAAAATTCATATATTGGTTTACAGTTAATGTGCACAAATTCACACTTGGTTTTAAACTCAGTTTCTTTTTGCACTATTCTCCTCAATTCCTTGGTTCAAAAGCCTGCTATAGTGCATAACAGAAATAAGAATTTGATACATTTTTCCTCATTCTTCTTTTTTCTGAAAACATGATTAGTCATATTCCATATCTATTTATGCATATGTGCAATAACAGACAAAATTTGGAGCCAAAAAGTTGTAGAACAATCAGTATTCAAATCCTGAAGTTTAGTCAATTAATTTTAAGCTTAGGTATTTATGCCTATATAACATATGTGTTTACATGTACTATTTTGTACATTGGGCTGGATGCCTTTCTTTTGCTCCTGCAGATTCTTATGTGCTCTGTGCCATCCTGATCTATGCCATAGGTGTGGGAACTGTAGCGATGACAGCAGTGGGGTCCTGTGCCCTCCAAATGCCTGATGGGTTATACTACTGTGAACAAGGAGGCAGTCTGAGTGAGGGAGATGTAAGATGGGCTTTTATTTTCACTGTTCCCTCCTTCAACAGTCACCCTCAACAGAAGCTCTTTCATTTCTCTTTCTCTGACAGTGGCCTCCCCATGACTGTCCTTCCAGATCCCAGTAACCTCTCCTGCCCTTATCCTTTAGAGTCCAGAGCTGGTGATCACTTTGCTGTGCTGCTAACTTTAATCCACTGGTTGTCTTATAGCACCACATTTTAGAATGCATCTCTTTATTTAAAAAAGTAAATAAATACGTAATGATTTGAGTGCACCACCTCTTTTCTATGGGGGCATTGGCTTGTAAATATATACATTTAATGAATCGGCTATTTGAAAGTTATGCCAACAGAGAAGACAAGTAGTAACTGTACAGCATCTTGCTATGCTGATGGACGGAGACTGTAATGGGGTATGTGGTGGGGACTTGATAATGGGGGGAATCTAGTAACGACAATGTTGCTCATGTAATTGTATATTAATGATACCAAAATAAAAAAAATGAAAACTTTCAAACAGAAGTGAAAAAAAAAGTTATGTCCAAAATCTATTAATTATATGTTATATATTTGATTGAGCTTTATTCTACCACAGTGGGTAAAAGCATGCAAGTGTATTATAGGCTACACTTTTTTTTAGTGAAATATACTTGTGACATATATTGTTTGCTGAATTTAGAATGCACTTATTCATTGGGTAGTCTTTTGACTTTTCTCCAATTTCAGACTTGAAAATGTTAATTCCAAATTTATATTTTTGTAATTCATTTCAAAGAAGCACTGTTTTGGTTCTTAGAAGATATGACTGGAAAATTTGATGTTCATTCACAGCTTAACATCTATGTTTCTTTTGGTATTTCAGTATTTTTCCTTTGAAATCAGCATAAGTTTGAACCCATTTTGTTTTTGAAAACTACAGAGCATCAGTATGCTATCATTTGTCTCTTTTCTCAATACACCTCCCTGTTTGTATTAATCACCTATGTTGTTAGATTGTGATTAGAGCCTGGTACTTTCAGGCAATATGAAAGAGCTAAAAGAGCTACCTTTAAAGCTATGCACACATATCAACTAGCAGGAGGTGCAAATAGACTTATTCTGATAGGCTGATCCCTTAAGGGGAAGTTTTGAAGCTGCTATATTTCTCCCCAGAGCATGGGAAAATATTTAGAAAATAGAACTGCTACATTTTCTTTCAGTAAAAGAAAAACCCTTTTTATCGTAAGAAAGCCTTCATTTTCTTTTTCATAAATTTACTGAAATTGATTTTAATCAACTTTCAAAAGCTTATTCCACATTTTCTAATTGCCTATTGTATTTCTTTACCCAAGCCTAGTGCTTTTGTTCTGTTATTTTCACATATAACCTGTAGGCATTGATATTCTGATGACATTGTGATCACTAGACTTTAGATGACTGTACACCCTACCTTATTTTTCATCCTTGTCTTATTTCCCAACCGCATTTAAGGCTAAGTGTATAATAGGCTAGGCTCCTTGTGAACTGTTTAAAGACTATGTCAGGAAAAAGCCTGTGTTACCTCCAGGAAAAAAGCCCTTTCTTATCAATGCCATAATTGCCACCCCAGTCAATATTAGCTAATTGAAATACCAGTGATTAATGGCCTATCTTTTTAAAGGCTTTTCTTATCTCAGTGAGCTTTTGAAACCATGCCTGGGAGGCCTATATCATTTTCCAGTAACGTTTTTTTTTTCCTTTCTCTTTTGGTTTTAATTTTCCTGTCTTTCATCTTCATCGAAACTGTCCCTACTCAGGAGTCTAAGCTACATGTGTCATTTATTTCTTTTGTCACAGTCTCCTTCCTCACTCATATTGCCATACGTCTTTCTGTCCTGTGGTGTCTATCCCTTTAATAGTACATATTTATCATAGTATTTCATCCCTTCCCTCTGACTAAATATAGTTATAGAATGGGCACAAAGGAAAAAGGAGTCTGGTTAGGTGGTAACAGTTCTAATTGCTAAGATGTTAGTTATATATGGTATTACAGAAGTTGGTTTTATCAAGTCATCAAAACCTGGCTTTTCTTAGAGACAGACAAAAAGTTCAAGGACTTTAAAACATATCACCACAGTTTTATAAGCAGAAGAGTCAGTGGATTTAATATATATTAAACATTATTTTGTTGCTTGACATTATTGTCATCAATAGTACACCAAAATCTGTTATATGCTGTGTGCAATCTAACAAAAAGATAGGTGTTCAGCTAAACTTAACTTCCTCTAGGCCAGGACCTAAAAACAAAGAACAGTTTCATCATAATAGGCTCTAACACAACATGTATGCTTCCAGTAATTGTTGGGTACCTGCTGAAACAATGACAGGAAATATAGTTTCTTAAAGTTTACTTTCCATAAATATGAATTGTGGAGTTTCATTTCGCTTCTGTGGATAAGGATGTGTAGCTAAGGAAAAGATGACAGTAAGTGAAACCTATTTAATGTTCCTTCTTCCTTTAGATTGTCAGGTAGGCTGAGAGCCATATTCGAGAGAATGTAATATTACACATATTATTCTAATGGTTTACCTTAGTAATTTTCATATATCCATAGTATTTTTGGACTATATTACTTTCATAAATATATATGGCTGATGTCAGCACTGAGGGTCTGTTTACCATTTGCCATTTACTTGCTGTGTGTACCAGGCTATTAACATTTAACACTGGAGTAATGCTTACCAAAGATAATTTTAACAGAGACTGCTTGGTCGGACTTGTACAAGGTATGAGTGAAACTGGTTTGGGAATTCTTAGAAACTTCACATGCACTGGGGAAACAAAATGTCAGGCATTTAAGATTAGAGGTATTTTGTATTTAGAGAATATTCTAGCAGAGAGCTTCTTGACTGTGATACATCCCATCACACATCCCAAGGAAAAAGGTGGGTACTGTTTTGTTTTGTTTTGTTTTTTTCAAGTCATACAAATTGATTTGCACCAATGTTCTTGGTGGATCGAGTTATAGGTCTTGTATATGCCATGTGCAAGGGGCATATTTCTCTGGGCTGATAAAGGAGGAATGAACACAATCAAAAGAAACAGTGATGCGCACCTCAAGAGCAGATGAGAAATCCCAGCTAATGAGGAGAAGAAGAAGGTCCCCAAAACCCTACAAGAGTGATTCATGAAAGAAGGAGTAAGCTTACACTTTTGCCTGCTCCGGAGTGTCAGCTCTGGACATTACCAGGCAGGAAAGAACATTGTTGTACATCACTCTTTTCTTGCTCCAACTCTGAAGAAGAACTCAGTCTACAACCCCAGGGAGCAGCTGAAACACAATGTGGAAAATGAAAGCAGAGTCACTTTATAGCAGACTTGTGCCCAGGGTGCGAGTGAAGTTTCCATTTTAAACCAAGTCCCAAATTTTAAATATTGCATATAACCGGACATTGTAGTTACTAAGTTGATATTGCAGTGCCTGAAAATGATCAGAAATAGAGTGGAAATATCCGAGTTTTCATTGCCAAGGCAGGCTAGTCCACTGAGCAGCTTTAAAGGCAGAATGGTCTACAAAGTAGGTAGTTGCATTGAGATTATAGTCTATAAGTCATTTTTTGTTAAAGAGTTCTGGTTACACGAGTTGTATGACCTTGGGCAGGTAACACTCATTTTTTATCGTGTTTTATATGTGACAGATAATGGTGACAAGCCCCAAGATCTGGTGACAGGGAGAAAAAAGCCTGACAGAATTAACAAAGACAATTAAACACCTATAAAATTCTTTTAAAATGACAGAATAACCTGAAGGAATTATAAACAAACATTTCAAGCAAGTAACTAATATTTTATTATGTTTGTTTTAAATAACTCATAAAACTATTTTTATTAAATAAAACCTCAAGAAATCATGAATCGTAGAGTTGAGACAATTCTGCTCAAACTCTAATCTTATGTAGGAAAAATAATTTTTGAAAAAAAAGCAAAAATATATTAGCATTTCAGTACTGGGAGAAAAGTTTGGTGAAAGTGCTGGTATGGTTTATATTTTATTCACCAACACCCAAATAATTTGAAAATACTACTACTTTTAAAAAGCAAACAGGATAGCACAATACATAGCTTTATAAAGAATTATGTCCTATGAATCTGGCAAAAAATAGTGTTATTGCTGCATACACATTAAATTTTGAAATGCTTATGGCTTGGGAAGTCCAGCAGCAAGGTAATTTAGTTTCAATATTCAGAAGTAAAGATAAAGTTTCCACAGAAATGTTGTCAGGCTGTCACCTATAATAAGGAATATAATAGAAGTGATATAACAGATCATTGAGAAGGGAAATATGATCGTTTGATGTGACAAATACATGTGACATTTTCTTTTCCTTTTTTTGAAGTGAGCTGGGTATATAGAGATAGAGTACCCCATTTTTTTATTGGTCCTGATTACTGATACTTTATCAGAGTAAAGAGTTGTGTTATCTTTGCTTTCCACAGCAAAGAATCAGCAGTTTATCCTCCTGAATAGGACAGTTGTAAAATCCAGAGTTCTAAATATAAAACTCTAGAATGGTAAGTGATTTTTCTCCATTTATTGGAAATTATTGATGGGAAAGAGTTATTTGGTAGGTTGAGGGGAGAAGGTATCAAATTCCAAAAATATTTTGAAGGAATTACTAAAAGAAAATTGGGATAAGTATGCATGAATATAAGATAAATTATAAAGCAAAAAATATAAGCTTATAAACATAAGGGAATCTTATTTGATCCTATCATCTAAATAGATTCCAATATGTAGTATGTACATATAGCATGTCCTATGAGTAGAGTATATAACAATGTCGTTAAAGCATAATAATGTATATAGTAATGTATATATCTGGAGTATAAAATGTTATCTCAATTTAAAATAGTTTGAAGAAAAGTAATATATTTTCTACTAGAGTAGTTTCATAGAAAGGTGGGAATGACATGAGGACCTGTTTTTTGTTTTTGTTTTTTTAATTATTTGAGCTTCTCCACTCCACTTTTACTCCATTTACAGATAGGGCATGTTTGGGTAGAGTCTCTCCTCAAAGATCAATAAGACAGCTCCAGCTTCTGAAAATTTCTCCATGAGACCTGGGAGAAAAGTTTTAGAGCAAAAAAGGGTCACATATCCATCCTTGGAGGAATCCCACAGCAGTGGAAATCTGGAGTCCTGATTGGCCAGGCTTGGGGACACATGTTCCATACTAGAGTTGGGACAAATGAAAAGTGAGGAAGACATGATTCCCTAGGGAAAATCATGGCTCAGTCAACAAATAAAATCAATAAATAAAGTTGACAGGAAAAACATAAAGCAACAAGTTATTTTAACATTTTAGAAGTGACCATATGATTTACGGTGCATCATGTCAAATATTTTATTTATCCATGTATGTTTTCTTATTTGATATTAGAGAAAAATAAATTAGGTTGGTCTAAGTTAAATTATTCTCATTTCTACAGAATGAGAAACTAAGTTGAGTGTTTATGTGGTTTTTACAAAGTCAAATAATTGGTTAGCTGCAGAGGCAGGATTTTAGTTAAGTTCTGTCTAAACTCTAAAGTATAAGCAATTTATGTTATTCTGCACAGTCTCCAGGAGGCATTGAATAAATTTTGAATGAAGTAATAAATAAATGGAAAAGTAACTGCCTGAAATAAAAGCTATAATGACCCTGAGCCAGAGAGGAAGGCTACTGCCATGACCTGACTGAACCACTTGTTTGGGCATGGAACTATATACTCCTAAAAAGGACTGAATGATCATACCTTCCATCTCATCCTGTGTAGTCACTCTTGGGAGAGTAAGAAAAACTAAAATTCATTGGGACTGACTAAGCCATCACAGCTGACTAAAAACACTGAAGGTCAGAATCATAATAGTTCTTCATTCAAAAAGCTTAGATAAAGGCAGTGTAGCTCAGAGAAGACAAATAGGGACTCTGTGGCATCTTACTACACTCATAGACAGTGACTGCAATGGGTATGGGGGGGACCTGATAATAAGGTGAATGTAATAACCACATTGTTTTTCTTGTGAAACCTTCATATGAATGTATATCAATGATACCTTAATAAATTAAAAAAAGAATTTTCCTGGCACTAAATAAAGTAAACACCATTTAATGAGCCTGTAAGACTCGAAAGTTATGCTTATTTTAAAGAAATTCCTTATAAAGTGGAATTTCTGGATAGTCTTCATAGTTGAAAAATAAAAAAGTAATTAAAAATTATACTCTGAACACAAAGAAGGTACTGTTATGTCAACAGCTAATAATGGCAGAGGTTAGAACCATCTAGCTACAGATTTATTTCTTCAGTAAATCTTGAAATCTGATGAAGTCTTTAGTACTATCCATAATCATGGTCCAGTAAGAATTTAACTTATCTTATAAAATGTTATGACTATAACAAATAATAATCTAAGTTGTGATGTCATTGAATAGGATTTTATCTATCCAAAGTAAATCATGCATGGATTGTAGGATGTCACTGAGATGTATTTCTATTGCTTGATGCTATGTGCTACTCAGGTTTTTCAAGAAAGTCTTTTAGGCTGTTTCAATAGGTTGTAACTGATAGCCAACTATCATGAGATCTCATCTCTCTATATCAAATGTAGTTTGTACAGTTATTTTTGAGATTTCTATTGTAAGCCTATTAAATATTTTCAACCAATATCAACCAAAAACAACATATTTTCCTGGATCTTTTGCTTTAATCAGAGAAATTTAGGCCCTCAAGAAGTGTGCAATCTAATTGACATATGAGATACATGAAACGCAAAAGACATGAGTTCATAAGTCATAACTGTCAAGTAAATGTATAGAAATTTGAATTACAATCTTTCTAGAAGAGTGTGACACTTCAGAATGGGACAGTTCAAGACAGCAATCTGGCAGAGCACAGGTGATACAACTTTGTGAATAAGGGCCCAAGTTCTGTATTCAGATTTACTTGGAATAAATTCCTGTTTTGGCTATTGTATGATCTAGAGAAAATTATTTACCTCTCTGTCCTTCATTTTCTAATAATCAAAATGGATAGTAAAAATAAAAATAACATATCATTGAGTTATATATATTAAATTACATAATAAATTTTAAAAAGTACAGTTAGTAATCCATAAATATTAGCATTATTATTTGATTGCTGAGAGAGTCTTCAGGTTAAAAAATGGGAGCATTAATGTAGCTTCTTTTAGGAAATATTATTAGATATTTTTTTTCTCTAAATCACTAGGCCTATACTCTTCTATGTGTTATACTAGACCTCAGCCAGTTGTAACTTTTGTTTGATTAGCTACTACCATAAAAACATAATTCCTTAAGAAAAAAAGAAAAAAAGTATTATTGGTTAATTAAATGCATCTTAAAATCTAAAACTTCAAAGGGGGAGCCAAGATGGCGGCGTGAGTAGAGCAGCAGAAATCTCCTCCCAAAACCACATATATCTATGAAAATATAACAAAGACAACCCTTCCTAGAATAAAGACCAGAGGACACAGGACAACATCCAGACCGCATCCACACCTGCAAGAACCTAGAGACTCGTGAAGGGGGTAAATTACAAGCCCTGGCCGGCGGGACCTAAGCGCCCCTCCCCCCAGCTCCCTGTGGGAGGAGAGGAGTCAAATCGGGAGGGAGAGGGAGCCCAGGACTACTGAACAACCAACCCCAGCCATCCGGACCAGAGCACAGACACGGTGCATGCGTGGGGTCCTGGATACTAGGGAAACAGGGCAACAAGACCGGTGAGTGGGTACCAGAGGCTGGTGCCAGAGGACAAAAGAAAAGCGAGTGGCCATTTTTTATTTATTATTTTTTGTTGTTGTTGTTGTTTTGTTTTGGTGAGTGCTTTTTGGAAGTCTTAAAGGGACAGGAACCCCAATACTAGGGAAACAGGGCAGCAAGACCGGTGAGCGGGTACCAGAGGCCAGCGCCAGAGAAAAAAAGAAAAGCGAGCAGCCTTTTTTTTTCTTTCTTTTTTTATTTTTAATATTTTTCTTGTTCTTGTTGTTGTTTTGTTTGGGGAGTGCTTTTTGGAAGTCTTACAGAGGCAGGGCAGGACACTTAGTCCAGAGGTAGGGAATCTGGGGATCTCAGGGCACTCTAACCGCCTGGGCAGCAGAGAGCAGGGAGGCCCCTTACGGAGATAAATAACCTCCCAGCCGTTCCCCCTCCAATGAGACTCCACCATTTTAGAGAAGCAGCCCGAGCCAGGCCACGCCCACAGCAACAGTGGAGATAAACTCCATAGCAGCCAGGCAGGAAGCAGAAACCCTGTCTGCGTGCAGCTACCCAACACAAGCCACTAGAGGTCGCTGTTCTCCCAGGAGAGGAGGGCCACAAACCAAAAAGAAGGGAAGTTCTTCCAGCCATCACTCGTCCCAGCTCTGCAAACTATTTCTATCACAATGAAAACACAAAATTACAGGCAAACCAAGAACACAGAGACAACACCAGAGAAGGAGAGAGACCAAACGAGTCTTCCTGAGAAAGAATTCAAAATAAAAATCATAAACATGCTAACAGAGATGCAAAGAAATATGCAAGAGAAATGGGATGAAGTCCGGAGGGAGATCACAGATGCCAGGAAGGAGATTACAGAAATGAAACAAACTCTGGAAGGATTTATAAGCAGAATGGATAAGATGCAAGAGGCCATTGATGGAATAGAAACCAGAGAACAGGAATGCATAGAAGCTGACATAGAGAGAGATAAAAGGATCTCCAGGAATGAAATAATATTAAGAGAACTGTGTGACCCATCCAAAAGGAACAATATCCGTATTATAGGGGTACCAGAAGAAGAAGAGAGAGGAAAAGGGATGGAAAATATCTTGGAAAAAATAATTGCTGAAAACTTCCCCAAACTTGGGGAAGAAATAATCAAACAGACCACAGAAATACAAAGAACCCCCAACATATAAGATCCAAGGAGGACAACAACAAGACACATAATAATTAAAATGGCAGAGATCAAGGACAAGGAAAGAGTTTTAAAGGCAGCTAGAGAGAAAAAGGTCACCTATAAAGGAAAACCCATCAGGCTAACATCAGACTTCTTGACAGACACCCTACAGGCCAGAAGAGAATGGCATGATATATTTAATGCAATGAAACAGAAGGGCCTTGAACAAAGGATACTGTATCCAGCACGACTATCATTTAAATATGATGGTGGGATTAAAGAATTCCCAGACACACAAAAACTGAGGGAATTTGCTTCCCACAAACCACCTCTACAGGGCATCTTACAGGGACTGCTACAGATGGGAGCACTCCTAAAAAGAGCACAGAACAAAACACCCAACATATGAAGAATGGAGGAGGAGGAATAAGAAGGGAGAGAAGAGAAGAATCTCCAGACAGTGTATAGAACAGCTCAATAAGCGAGCAAAGTTAGGCACTAAGATACTAAAGAAGCTAACCTTGAACCTTTGGTGACCACGAATTTAAAGCCTGCAATGGCAATAAGTACATATCTTTCAATAGTCACCCTAAATGTTAATGGACTGAATGCACCAATCAAAAGACACAGAGTAATAGAATGGATGAAAAAGCAATATCCATCTATACGCTGTTTACAAGAAACTCAGCTCAAACCCAAAGACATGTACAGACTAAAAGTCAAGGGATGGAAAAACATATTTCAGGCAAACAACAGTGAGAAGAAAGCAGGGGTTGCAGTACTAATATCAGACAAAACAGACTTCAAAACAAAGAAAGTGACAAGAGATAAAGAAGGACACTACATAATGATAAAGGGCTCAGTCCAAAAAGAGGATATAACCATTCTAAATATATATGTACCCAACACAGGAACACCAGCATATGTGAAACAAATACTAACAGAACTAAAGGGGGAAATAGACTGCAATGCATTCATTTTAGGAGACTTCAACACACCACTCACCCCAAAGGATAGAACCACCGGGCAGAAAATAAGTAAGGACACGGAAGCACTGAACAACACATTAGAACAGATGTTCCTAAAAGACATCTATAGAACTCTACATCCAAAAGCAACAGGATATACATTCTTCTCAAGTGCACATGAAACATTCTCCAGAATAGACCACATACTAGCCCACAAAAAGAGCCTCAGCAAAATCCAAAGTATTGAAAATCTACCAAACAATTTTTCAGACCACAAAGGTATAAAATAGAAATAAATTCTACAAAGAAAACAAAAAGGCTCACAAACATATGGAGGATTAACAACATGCTCCAAAATAATCAATGGATTAATGAACAAATTAAAATAGAAATCAAGGAATATATAGAAACAAATGACAACAACAACACTAAGCCCCAACTTCTGTGGGACGCAGCGAAAGCAGTCTTAACAAGAAAGTATATAGCGATACAGGCACACTTGAAGAAGGAAGAACAATCCCAAATGAATAGCCTAACCTCACAATTATTGAAATTGTAGAAAGAAGAACAAATGAGGCCTAAAGTCAGCAGAAGGAGGGACATAATAAAGATCAGAGAAGAAATGAACAAAATTGAGAAGAATAAAACAATAGCAAAAATCAATGAAACCAAGAGCTGGTTCATCGAGAAAATAAACAAAATAGATAAGCCTCTAGCCAAACTTATTAAGAGAAAAAGAAAATCAACACAAATCAACAGAATCAGAAATGAGAATGGAAAAATCATGACAGACTCCACAGATATACAAAGAATTATTAAAGACTGCTATGAAAACCTATATGCCAACAAGCTGGAAAACCTAGAACAATGGACAAATTCCTAGAAAAATACAACCTTCCAAGATTGACCAAGGAAGAAACACAAAAGTTAAACAAACCAATTATGAGCAGAGAAATTGAAACGGTAATCAAAAACTACCCAAGAACAAAACTCCAGGCCAGAAGGATTTACCTCGGAATTTTTTCAGACACACAGAGAAGACATAATAGCCATTCTCCTTGAAGTTTAAAAAAAAAAGAAGAGGAGGGAATACTCCCAAACTCATTCTATGAAGCCAACATTACCCTAATACCAAAACCAGGCAAAGACCCCACCAAAAAAGAAAATTATAGAGCAATAACCCTGAAAAATATAGATGTGAAAACACTTAATTAAATATTAGCAAACCAAATTCAAAAGTATGTCAAAAGGATCATACACCATGACCAAGTGGGATTCATCCCAGGGATGCAAGGATGGGACAACATTCAAAAATCCATCAACATCATCCACCACATCAATAAAAAGAAAGACAAAAACCACATGATCATCTCCATAGATGCTGAAAAAGCATTTGACAAAATTCATCATCCATTCATGATAAAAACTCTCAGCAAAATGGGAATAGAGGGCAAGTACCTCAACATAATAAAGGCCGTATATCATAAACCAAAAGCCAACATTATACTGAACAGCGAGAAGCTGAAAGCTTTTCCTCTGAGATCGGGAACTAGACAGGGATGCCCACTCTCCCCACTGATATTTAACATAGTACTGGAGGTCCTAGCCGTGAAAATACAATGGGGAAATGACAGTCTCTTCAACAGATGGTGCTGGCAAAACTGGACAGCTACATGTAGGAGAATGAAAATGGACCATTGTCTAACCCCATACACAAAAGTAAACTCAAAATGGATCAAAGACCTGAATGTAAGTCATGAAACCATTAAACTCTTGGAAAAAAACATAGGCAAAAACTTCTTAGACATAAACATGAGCGACCTCTTCTTGAACATATCTCCCTTGGTAAGGAAAACAACAGCAAAAATGAACAAGTGGGACTATATTAAGCTGAAAAGCTTCTGTACAGCAAAAGACACCATCAATAGAACAAAAAGGAACCCTACAGTATGGGAGAATATCTTTGAAAATGACATATCCGATAAAGGCTTGATGTCCAAAATATATAAAGAGCTCACACGCCTCAACAAAGAAAAACAAATAATCCAATTAAAACATGGGCAGAGGAACTGAACAGACAGTTCTCCAAAAAAGAAATACAGATGGCCAACAGACACATGAAAAGATGCTCCACATCGCTAATTATCAGAGAAATGCAAATTGAAACTACAATGAGGTATCACCTCACACCAGTAAGGATGGCTGCCATCCAAAAGACAAACAACAACAAATGTTGGCGAGGCTATGGAGAAAAGGGAACCCTCCTACACTGCTGGTGGGAATGTAAATTAGTTCAACCATTGTGGAAAGCAGTATGGAGGTTCATCAAAATGCTCAAAACAGACTTACCATTTGACCCAGGAATTCCACTACTAGGAATTTACCCTAAGAACACAGCAATCAAGTTTGAAAAAGACAGATGCACCCCTATGTTTATCGCAGCACTATTTACAATAGCCAAGAATTGGAAGCAACCTAAATGTCCATCAGTAGATGAATGGATAAAGAAGATGTGGTAAATATACACAATGGAATACTACTCAGCCATAAGACAAGGGCAAATCCTACCATTTGCAGCAGTATGGCTGGAGCTGGAGGGTATTATGCTCAGTAAAATAAGCCAAGCAGAGAAATAGAAATACCAAATGATTTCACTCATCTGTGGAGTATAAGAACAAAGTAAAAACTGGAGGAACAAAACAGCAGCGGAATCACAGAACCCAAGAATGGACTAACAGGTACCAAAGGGAAAGGGACTGGGGAGAATGGGTGGGTAGGGAGGGATAAGGGTCGGGGGGAGAAAAAGGGGGGAATTAAGATTAGCATGCATTGGGGAGGGTGGGAGAAAGGGGAGGGCTGTACAACACAGAGAAGACAAGTAGTGATTCTACAACATTTTGCTATGCTGATGGACGTGACTGTAAAGGGGTTTATAGGGGGGACCTGGTATAGGGGAGAGCCTAGTAAACATAATATTCTTCATGTAAGTGTAGATTAATGATAACAAAGAAAAAGAAAGAAAGAAAAGGGGGATTACTCCTTGATAGGATAAAACTAACTGTAAATCAATGATTAATGCATGCTTTAAATAACCTTAATTTTGATCAGTTAAAGGATGTCAGATGATCGGCTATGGAGGTACATTTTTCTGATAATACTCCTTTCTTTAAAAAAAAAAAAAAGAAGGCAGTTCCTGTGTGGTGACCTCCAATGGGTTCTGCACAGTGGTATAAAGGGCGTATGAAGGTGTGGGCAGGGGTTCTATTTGTGTTTATGTGGAGGATTGAGGCCTAATTTGGCTGCCCAGAGGATGAACTGGGATGCAATATGAGGAGGAACTTCCAGCATCAGCACTCTCTGGAAGAGTCGTACCAGAGGATGATCGTCAAAGGGCCTCAACAGGGATCCGGGTGATGCTGCAGTTGTGGCTGCGTTCATCCCGCCGGTTCCTGGACTTGCCATTGGAATGAAGAAGGAGATATCTAAGCTGGCCTGTGCATACAGTAAAACAACAAATTTGACTGGATCTACACTGTTGGAACTCAACCAAGAATTAGGAGAAATGCAAGTTGTAGCGCTCCAAAATCTTACGACTACAGACTATCTACTGTTAAAAGAATATATGGGATGTGAACAGTCCCCAGGAATGGGTTGTTTTAATTTGTCTGCTTTCTCTCAGACTGTTCAAGTTCAGTTGGACAATATCCACCATATCATAGATAAGTTTTCACAAATGCCTAGGGTGCCGAACTGGTTTTCTTTGTTTCACTGAATATGGCTGGTAATTGTAGGTCTGCTTTGGTTATGTAACTGTATTCCTATTATGTTAATGTGTGTATGCAATTTAATTAGTAGTTTAAAACCTATACATGCTTAAGTTACTCTACAAGAAGATATGTCAAAGAAATAATCAATCTTCCCAGGTTTTCTTCCATCTGCTACTCCTATAGCTTTTCTTCTTCCTTCCTAATTACAACCCTTAAATAGAATTCGTGCCTCAAATCGAATTTACCAAGTATCATAATTCTACCAAGTGGTAAAGATACCTCAAGACAAATGCTGAGCATAGAAGCCACAGGGCATAAATATGCAAAGAAGTAAAAAGCTAACCTTTTCAAACAATATTGCCTCTCTCTCACTTACCAACTTTACATTTCCCTGTATGAACCCGGAAGATGACTGGTTAGCCAGAGACGGGTAAGATTCCTCAAGGGATGAACAACCTAAGACAGGCACAGTCGCAGGGGGGCCATCAGGTGAGAAATTGGGGATCAACAGAGGTGAGGCTTAGAACCTCAGCCCGCCTGTTCTGAGAGAAATCTTCTGCATCTGTGGATGTTTCATTGCCCTTGTCTAGCTTGAATTAACACTTAGTCTACAGGCACACACCTGATCATCTACATTTGCCCTCTTACAGCACTAAACTGTTTTCTTCCTTTATCTTGCATCTACCTACCACTTCAGCATTTTATTAAAAATAATAATAATAATAATAATAAGGGAGAAATGTGGGATCCACATATAAATCAAGTATAAAAATCAAACGAATATTCATATTTGACCTGATTGTTTATAGTTCATAATGCGTGATCAAAACCAAAAGTTTCTGTGATGACTACCCTTGTACTGTTCACCATGTAAGAACTTATTCACTATGTAAGAATTTGTTCACCATGTAAGAACTTGTTCGTTATGCTTCAGAAGATTGGAGACTGACGAGAATTAGGCTTGGGGTGGATTAATGATTGTGCATTGAGCATTGAGCCCCCTATATAGAATTTTATTGTTGTTAACAACCATTTGATCAATAAATATGAGAGATGCCCTCTCAAAAAAAAAAAAAAAAGAAAAGAACTAGAGAAGAGAAAAATAAAGCTGTTTCTCTTCAAAAAAAAAAAATCTACAAGCTTCCTGGATAGTCTTATATTTACTAAATATTTACCATAATCAGTTAAGTACCAGTTATTGAAATAGTTGCCAAGACATATATATCTCATTGCCTATTTGCAAGATAATGGTATAGCTATTATTTTGTGTTTGTGGCATTGTGCTGACATGAATTAACAATTTTATGAAATTAAGCATATTTTTTAGTAAAATAAAATGTGGGCTGTAAAAAACTTGATTTGAAATTCCACCATTTCAACTTTAAGTTGTTCAAAAGCCCTAGAATCTTCTATTTCTATTATATATTTCTGAAGGAAAAACTAAAGGGATTTAGAGAAGAAAACAGGTAATGAGATTTTAAAAAAACTTTAGATTCAGAAAGTTAATAATAAAAATGAGGCCAATAAATGGTGTAATAAACTTATCAGGGCTTTTAGTTGTTTCATTACAGGACTTTGATTCATGGGCTTGAAAATACACACTTTCAGATATTAAAATTAGATGTGTCTTTCTGATCCCTGAAATATGACTTGGAGGAACTAGGTCTAGTTCAGGCTTTGCAAATTAAAAGCATAAAAAAAACTATGTGTGTACATATATACATATACCTGTATCTGGGGGGGGGGTGATATTTACATATTCATGTGTAAACACACTTGTAAGATATAATTTACAGCAAACGCTGGAAATATTTATCATGCTCCCAACATAATTACTGATTTTTATTTCCATTTCTCTACATGTTTCTGAGTCTTATTTCAAAAACTATCCAAGTTGTAATTCAAGGACTAGAGCTTAACCAACTGAAAATAATTTCCTTATAGAGTCCTTCTAATTTATCAGTGTTTTTTTCAATTAACACTGTCAAGACATACATCACAATTGGAAGATATTTTAGAAATGATCTAAATACTGGAGTTCTCCCACATATTTGTTTCAGAACCAGTTAAAGGAATTAAAAATCATTAAAAAGTAAGAATACTGAGTATTGTGAATGCTTCATTTAAATAATATGACCTATTTTTTGGGTAATTTTGTTAAGGAATTCAAGAGAAATTTCTGCTGACCCTCAACAGTTTTCTTGTACTACAGAAAGAATTAAAACAAAATGTTATTAATGGAGAACATTAGTATAGATGATGAAAAGTATAACAATAATTTCAAAAAGTATCAAGTGCTATTTAGTTATCTAGACATATTCTAGGTACCCCTTAATAAGCATTTTGTAAGTCCTAAATTAAACCTCAAAAAAGAAGTTACTGTTATTATCACTGTTTTACAGCTGAGGATACAGAGAATATTGAGTACTAGATATACATATAACTAATCTTTGATAAAATTTAGCTAATTTGTATCTGACTTGTATCAATCTAATTAATTAATATTCTAAAGTATGTTTCAGAAATTTTTTAAAAAACAAGTGATTTTATGAAAAATATTAGCCTATTAATCACAAGCATATTGGGAAAAATTACTAAAAGGCTAGAAACTGATAAAAAATAAATACACACATTTTTAGGACTCATATATATAAGTAATAAGCAGTGGGAAATATAATGTAGGATAATTTGCATTAAAAAAGATATGAAATAAGGCAAAATACTGAAAAATAAATTTAAAATAATTTTTTTAGGGTACATATTTTTAAAATTTATAACAACGTGAAAATCCAAAATAACATAACTATTGCCTTGTTCTTGGATGAGTCAATATTATAAACATGTGGACAAGTCATAGCTTGCAAATGCTGTGGCCAACAGGCATGTCCAATTGCAAATTGACATTGCATGTAGATTTGAATAGTAGAACTGAATAAAGGGAATGATGGGGAGGTTTACAGAAGGCTGTTGCCTCTACATATGATAGTGGGAATAGGGTCATTATTGCTTATTAGAGCCCACAGGTAGGAAAAAGAGCTGGACCTACAGTGGAAAGAACAAGAACAACCTACAATCTACCAACATTTCTGTTTCTGTCGCTCACCACAGGGGAGAGTAAGGTAAAGATGAAATCCTTCAGCACCTTTGTATTTGTCATTGGCCACATGTGAACAGGACATCCTTCAGAGTGATGGCTGCTGCTTCACATCCGCCTCCCATTGGATGCAAATTTCTCTTTAGCCACCTCTAACTTGGGACACACTAGGGAGGGAATTCCTGGAGATCATAGTTTGAGTTTCATTAAATTTACCCAGGTCAGAGTCACTACTGTCTACCCTTTGTCTATTTGGCTAATACACATATTTCTTCACCATATTTAATTTCCCAGTAAAATAGCAAAATCATGCTACCACCTAATATGATGCAGTCCTCTTTTATAGCCAAATATCATGCTAATATTCTTCCCCAAAAGGGCAACAAATCCCATATATCACTTAATCTATTTTGGGGTGATGTTTATTCCTCTTTTAGCTGAACTGTACTTTCATTACTCTGTACTTAAATTCAGAGATGTAAAATATCAATATTCATGCATTTTGTAATAGCTAATATAATGACAGAGAGTAAAAGAAGATAAAAAGTGATCTATATTCTTATACAAGAAATGGAACAATATCATTTAAAAAGTTTTCATTTCTGTAAATGGTCATACTGTTATAGCTGGTATTTTTAACCTTCTTTCCCTACCTATTCCATATTGTCTTTGTTCTCAGTAAATGATGCAGACGGCCATGGTTCTTTACTTAGTAGTTAGGCCACACTTTCATTCCTAAATACCTATGTCATTAGCAGTCTTGCTTGTACCAATTTTCATCACAGGATGTGGAAGGGGTAAGAAATGCAATAAAAAATATATAAAAATAGGCTTCTCTTCCTCCGCAGTGTTTATTAACAATCCAATTTCCTCTTGATCATCTCCAGATCCAGTACAGTAATAAATATCTTTGAAAATTGGTTCACTATAAGAAGTCCAGAGTGTCCAGTGGCAAGCTAAACATCCATTTTTATTTAATCATTTTTAAAAACATGTTTTTCATTTTAAGGAATAAAGCATTCCTTCTTTAGAAACTAAGTCTTCTAAATGAGAAAGGTGGAAATGTGTAAGGGCTAGAATTTCATCAGTTCCTCTGACTTGGGAACGATACACGTTGTTCTAGTGAGGACCTCTCTGGCACCACGGTGGCTCTTCTTTCTCCTCAATTCTTGCCTCACTTTCCTGGCTATGGCTCCACCCTCTGGTACACGTTTCTTCTTGCAGAAGAAATCATTCATTTTCTGCTGAATAGCTTTATCAGAGGGATTCTGCCCTGTAGAATTTGTGGGCCCTCAGATATCTGTTTGTTGCTGTTATTTAAGTGTTTCTGTTCTTTGTAGTCCAAGCCTGTATAATTTCTTTACAACTTTTTGTCACCCATGAATCAGAGTATAATACACTCGATTAGGCAAACATATCATACAATAATCTTTTTGATATAGGCAACTTAATATCTTGGGAGGATGTACTTAAAATAGTAAAAACCTATGTTTCTCCTAGACTGAATCTGAAAGGCCAAGCCTTAAGTTTCTAAACATCTTTTCAAAAAGCATCTTACTGCTGCAGCCTTATGATTGTGATACTGAAATATTTCCCCGGAAGCACTCTGGATTGAATCTTGAGACCATTTCTTATCTTAAAGTTCTTTTGATAGGACAGACTGAGATTTGGAAATAGTTTTATTTTAATAACCAACAAGTTCTGAAACTGCAGTATTTTCTCTATATTTTGCTTAAAACAAAATCTTCTTTCAGTTAATTTATCTTTCTTGACACTGTTACTACCTGAAGTTAAAATAAAACCAGTTGGCCAATTCTACATTCTGCCAAAAAGTCATTAATCCAGGTCATCAATTGGCTAGGTATATTTACTATTCTAATTCCACTGTGGAATTATTGCCAAACTTCTTGCTACTATGCAAAACAAGCTGTATGTTTTTCTAGCTTTCAGTAACAATTTCCTTCTGAAAGCTTTCACTCACAGTTTTCTCAAGTATCTTCCCTCTTCTACTTAGTACTCAATCCATAAAGGGTGCCACATATTTTAGGCTTTTGTTTCAACAGCATCTGACTTTCAGTTGTACACTCTACTTTGGTCATGTGTTGCTTTATTATAAACAACACCAAAATTCAGCAACCAAAGCCAATGATTACTGTATCATATCTCATCATTATGTGAACTGACTGAGCTCAGCTGAGTGGTTTTCTGTGCCTCAGGCTGTCAGCTGTGGGTTCAGTTATCTAGGAGATAAACAGGGCTGACATGTCCAAGATGGCTTATTTTTATATCTAGTGTCTTAGCAGGATGGCTGAAAGCTTGGTTTTACTATAACTATGTATAAACACATTAAATATATTTCAATCAGTTATAATAACAATGTAATCTAAGCTTTAAAAAAAATGTTCCTCTGGGTTCCAGGGTAAGAATACATTAAAATATGCCTGCATAGGAGTAGTAAAAACAGTTAGTTATAAACTAAAATAACCTAGGTAAGAATTGACAGTGATTTAGACACCTTTCTAATGTGGATAATTTATGAAGTGGAACCAACAAATTTGCTGAAAATTTGGAATGAGGTATAATGAATGTGATGAGGAAATACTCAGAAAGTTCTCAAATCCCTCCCCCTCTTGGCAGATGTGGTGAGAAGCCAAGAAAACCAAGGAAACAGGGTTTCTACTGAGGCTTCAGAAATATAGAGGAATCACAAGGTGCTTGGGTGCTTGGGATTGAAACAATATAACAATGTATCCGCCTCCCAAATGAGACTCAGTGGTATGGAACACCTTGTTAATCACAGTCATGGAAGCCCATTAGTTTATAACACAGTATCCGGGTAACCTTTACAGAATTGGATCAAAATATAACTAGCATCCTGAATACACCTATAGTGACCTAATAGCTCCTACTGCAACAGTTTCTGGGGGCTGACTACCCCTTAGCTTTGTAGTAAATATATAAAAGGCATGGCCCTGCTCTGCTCGGGGCTCAGACCTTGGGAGATCACTCTCCTCTGAGCCCACCAGCATAAAATAAACCTCCACGCTCCAAGACCTCTGAGTGCAGTTTAGTTCTTCTGTCAGCAATCCAGTTCAGGTTTCCTGCTTTTCTGAAGAAATGAATTAGAGAAGGCAAGAATGATTGTGGCTTTTTAACCTAAACAACAGACTGTATGGAGTGGCCATTGCCTGAGATAGAGGAGACCATGGACAAAAATATGTTCAGTTGGATGAGACAAAAATTCCAGTTTGGGTATGTTAAAATTGGGATGAATATTAGACATCCATGTTACCATATGAAGTACATGGTTGAATGCAAGAATCTAAGTTCAGTACAGAGTTCTGGGCTGGAATTCTAAGGGTCTTGATTGTCTTTCATACAGTGAGATTTGGTGAGATCACCCAGAGGTGACATAGATAGAGAAGAGAATAGGACCAAGTAATTAAATTTAAGCTGTAGGGTACATAAGGAGAAACAAACAAGAGATAAGTAAGTCTCCAATAAGGCAAGGTTTTTTTTTAATTTTCTTTTTCAGAAGTTAAAGTATTTGTTGGTGTGTTTAAACTGTATATTTTCCACAGATCAGCTTAAGGAGTTTGTGGGTGAAGCTTACCTGTGCACAGTGGGAAGAAACATGAATAGGAGAAAGGGAGAGAGAAGAATAAAACAGTCATAGGGAAATAGAAAAAAACTGCATCATATTACCAGAACTTTCATAAGAAAAAAAAAGTTGTGAGCATCAATATCAACTATACAAGCATTACGAAGACTCATGTGAACTAAACAAATTTGTGAAGCTTTGACAGTGTCTACAGATCATTTTATGTACAATGTTTAATATCTTCCTTCCACATAAAAGCAAACCTCCTGTGTTCTGCCCCAGGCCTTTGGTTGCCTGTACTGTAGTCTTCTCTGAGTGAACATACTGCAGACACCTCTGGGGAGCTAAGAAGAAAGCCAGGAGCATGACAAAGCTAGAAGAGAAATTAAGTTTGTTTTGCAAAAAGGAAGGAATAAGCAACTTAGCAAATAGTGCTGACACACCATCTATTATCAAAGACACGACAACTGGATTTACCAATGTGAAGATCCTTGCTGATTTGTAAAAATGAGTTGTGGTGGGTGATATGGGTGACAGACTGATAGGACAGGGATCAGTAGAGAATGGAAGCGAAGAAATCAAAGCTGAATTCAAACTACCTTTTTAAGAGTATTGCTGTAGAGGGAAAGTGAAAAATGAGAAGAATGTGTAACAGGAATTGGTAGTTTGAGTAAAAAACATCTTTATGAGAAAAATAACATGGGAGACCTCCTGAGCTAGAAAAAATGATGTAATGTAGAGCACAAGTGGAGGCACATTGGTTTCAAAAAGGATCCTGTCATGCTCACTGGTATAAAACCCCATTTTGGTAGGATTTTGTTTTGTTTTGTTCACTGAACACAAACTCATTTGTCTAGAATGCTGTGCGGAGCTTACTAGGTGCACAATAAACATTTATTAAATAAAACAGTGGCAATTGGATGGATGGTAAAATAGATTGACACTGACATTGATCATGTGTTAACAGGTAATATTTTGTGGAAAGCTCTCCTCCTTTAAAAGTTTGAAGATAGAAAAGCTACGAAATATTAGATATATGTGTGTCCTGTATGAAATATTCTCCAAGTTTTATTGCCAAGTGAAAAAAAGAATGAGGAAAAAGAAGCAAAACATATTGCACAAATTGATTAAGTGAATGAAAAATTCAAAAATCCTTTTATTTTTATTCAAGATGCATAAATAATTTTTGGTTATAGTTAGATTGTGGTTATATTTAGAGAGACTGATCAGGACTGTCAGGGAAGATACTTTTTAAAAATTAAAATTAAACCATCATATGTGACTTGAATATTTACTTTATGCATATATAATTTTTAATTGGATTTTGAAAAATGTTGAGAAAAATAATTTTTTTAATGTTATTGATAACAACAGCAAACATTTAAAATACATTGCACAAGTGATTGGCTTTTCACACTTCTCAAAATATCTTCAGTTTTGAAGACAAGCATTTGAGGCTCAAGGAGATAAAATAAATTGCTTATAGCATATAAGTAATAAATGGTGGCATTCAAATCAAAGTATATCAGATATAAAGCCATTTCCAACAAATATGATGATACTTGATTTTGTAAGTACTATCAACATCATTTTAGATAACTATAAAAAACTAGGAAGTGAAAATACATGCTGAATTTGAAATGGTTCACATAAAATAAATTTGAAATAATATAATGTTTCAATTAAGTATATATCTAATATTTCCTATCAATATAAAAACCAGCTCAGGAATTAAGCTGTGAAAAATCATTCTTTTTTTTTCTTTCTATTTTCTGAGCTTACATTTTATTCTTTTCTGTTTTATCTAAACATCAATATTAAATCATATTACTTTGTTAATTGTTATGTCTCATCTTTTGGATTACTGTATTCAAAGTTTTACTTGACTAACATAAGTTTAGGTTGGAGGAAAAAAACTATCATGGTCATACAGCCTTTAAATTTTAAAAAAAATTAAAAAATGTTACATTTAAGTACTCATTAATTCTGAACACTCAGAAACTTGACCTTTTTCAACATCATATACTGGAACTTAACATTCATTAACTACTTCAATAAACTGTCCTTTAAAATCAAAACTACATTCACATATGTGTTTTTAGTCACTGCATTGGATTTCCTTTGTCTTCATCTTCTTGCAGTTCTTAAATATTATGTTCTAGAAAGTCAGAGGTCTCTAAAGCACTTGGAATTTTCAAGTAACATTATCAGGTATGCTTATTATATGTATTCATGAAATTCAGTAGTTCTTTAGTTTAGGTTCCCTTACTGATAGAAAATATGCAAAGCACTTATCTGGTAATCTAAAATAAAGACTTGACAGTTAATATTTTGTATAAGTAAGGCAATTATGGGATAGAGTTTTAAGTCATAAATCTCAAAGACTATAAAATCAACAGTTAATAATGGCATGAATCTGAAAACCCTTTTCTTTACCTTGAACTTAATTAAAATGTGGAGAATGACCTTGATATGGTAAACATTTGTAACTGTCTTATTCACCAATAAGAGTGACCCTGTACAATATCATAGTACTAAATGATGTCTGTATCCCACTTTTTATTAAAGAACTTTCATTTCTCTATGAGCCTAATGTTTTAGAATAGCCAGGTCATTGCAATCTTGTATTTTTCAGAACTTACAGGTCTTTGGATGATATAATTATTTTCTTAAAAACAATTAAGGAGAAGATACCGTAGATTAACTTCTCATAGCTCTGACATTACAAATGCAGTTCTCAAAAGAAGGCATAGTTGACAAATAATTATACGTAAAGTAAAACTCTGTCACCTCTTAAAAATTGATGTCTGTAGGAGCACAGATAAATGGGCAGTGCAAAATAAACCCTAATGCTATATTTTGACATAAGAACAAACCTAAAGGTTCATATTCTTTAAAAATCATACACTCCAGTAATGGACATTTACTATGTTTTTCTCTGTAGGGAATACAAGTCTTTAGAAGTTAGGATATGCATGCAAGACTAAAAATAATTCAATAGCACTGCAGACAGCATATTTTGTATCCTGGATGTAATTGTCTTCTAGGGTATTTATTGTTATTGTCATTAAAAAATTAATCTCTTTCATGGGGATATGACATGCAGAAGGAACCCCAAAGATCTCCACATCCTAATTCCTGGAAGCTGTGACTGTGTTATCTTACATGGAAAAGGAGACATTGCAGATGTGATTGAGGTTATGAAATTTGACATAGGAGATTAGCCTGGATTATCCAGGTGGGCCCAAACTAATTACATGCATCCTTAAAAGCAAAGAACATTTCCTTCTGATGCCAGAGGGAAATGTGACTACAGAAAAATGGTCAGAGAGATGCACTGTTGCTGGCTTAGAACATGGAGGAGGGAGCCATACCTGAAGAAAAGGAAGTTGTTTCTGAAAACTGGATAAGTCAAGAAGATGGATTCTCCCTACAGATTACATAAAAGATGAAAGCTTGCTGACCCCTTAGTATTAGCTCACTGATACCTGTGTTGGACTTCTAACTTATATGACTATAAAATAATAAATTTGGGTGTTTTAAGTCAACGTGTTTGTACTAATTTGTTTTAACAGCAACAGAAAACTACTACAAGAATTAACTAGATAGAGATTCTCAAGATGGCGATGTGAGTAGGGTGGGAGAAAACTCCTCCCAAAGCCATACATATTTTGAAAATACAGCAAATACAACTATACCTAAAAGACTGACCAGAATATACAGTACAACAGCCAGGCTACATCTACATCTGCAAGAATTCAGCATCTCACAGAAAAGGGTAAGATACAAAGCCGTGACCCAGCAGGACCTGAGCACTCCCCCTGCCCCAACTCATGGGCGGGAGGAAAAGATTCAGAGTGGGGAGAGAGTGGAAGCACAGGACTGCTAAATAACCAGCCCTAGTAATCTGCACCGGGAGCACAGACACACATGCACTGGATATTAGAGGAATGGAAAAGCAAAATCTGAGACTAAGACTGCAAATAGGTCCCTACAGCCGGCTGCCCTGGGACAAAAGAAAAGCCTGGAACTTCAAAAGTCTTAAAGGAGCAAGGGTTTAACAGGTGGATAAAGTCATCCTGGCATACTCAGCCCAGGATGGGAACTTTAAGGAACTTGAGGCACCCTAGCCCCCTGGGTGACAACGCAGCTCTGAAGCCCCTCACAGTGATAAACAGCCTGTCATTCATCCCCACCCACCAGCACTGCAAGTGAACTGGCTGACCCACCATTGCTGTGGAGCAACTGGGAAGCAGTCCTGCCCACAACACCCACACAGAGGCCTCTCCCAGCATGCGTCTAATAAATTTAAAAAATATTTTAAATGGAAACAGCATCATTTTATCTGTGAATGCCAGAGTAATTCTTGCAGATATTAAAATTTATAGAAAACAATTACTGAACCCTTAAGGAAAATCTCAAGGAGCATGTTAAAAATACAATGACATTCTAGAGCATGGCAATATAGATTACTTAATAAAGTCACAATCAAAGGAAACGGTATTTCTTTTCATAAGATCTGATAATACATATGTTGATTTAAAACATTTTTGCCTAGCAATATTTTGTAAATATTTCTGAATAAAAAATGCATATCTAATGACTGATGAATGCATAAAAATTGTATCATACTCATTTAACTACAATTTTTGAATTTATAATATTTTCAATATGTGCCACTTACATATGGTTTTACAAGAAATATCCTTTATATAATATATTTTACTAGATCTCTGATCCCTTAAGAAAAAAAAAATCCTAGAAGTTACATTCCTTGCTCAGAGAGACTTAACCTTCAAACCAAGCATTGTTCTCTAAATTAAACTTAAAGTACACAGACCCTTCCCTCCATTATATCCTGTGCTATTGCCCAAATTAGAATTTACTGTGAAAAAATAGAAAAATAAAAACTCAAAAAAGTATAGAATTGTATAGAAAATCAGATAGCACTGGGGCTTAAACAAATACCTTGAAATAAGATTGCATAGGGAACTACAACTTTTGCAAGGGTCTTAGTTTGGTGTTTATACAATGATTGTTTACACTGCATCAGCTACAGTGATTTTACCCAGTGTATTTAATCCCACACCTACACTTACCCATTCATGGAGATTGCAAATGATAACAGAAATGCAGGAAGTTTTTTTGAAAATAAGCAAATGACTAATATGAAAGAGGAAAAATAATTATTAACTATTAATTTCATTGTATATGAATTTTATTTAGGTGCTTAAACAGTGAAAATCAGGTAGAATAAAACTATACTGGCAAACAAATAAAAAGCATGGGAAAAGTTCTGTACCCATAAATACACTCTTACAAGAGGACCACATTTCAAATTAGAATATGGAAATAAATCTTCAATTTGGGGGCCTACCCTTGCATGGAAGGAATCAAGTTGGGTAGAGAAAACTGGGCATCTATATTCAGCCTCTTCATTCTGGCTTCCTCATGTTATTTATTTATTTATTATTTGAAGCTAAAATTCTGTTGTGTCTAAAATGAATATCTGCAATTTTTGGAATATGAAACATTTCCTCTTAGAGCATCAAATACACTGACACAATTATACTAATAGATAGACAAAATTTCTCCTACTTTGTACATTTAAAAATGCTTCTGTGAGTTGTTATGATGACAGTGGCAATAGAAAATAGTAGTAAAATCAATACCATAACACCCCCCCCAAAAAAACAAATCAGTTAAATCTTTACATCCTCAATGTATGGACAGCACAGCACACACTTTTTGAGGAGCAGTATTTTCAATGGTAAAGCTGTTTTTCTAATGGTTTTATTACACCTGTACTTCCAATTCAACCTTTTTAATTTCTTGTCAATTAAGCTTTAAAAACGAAAATAAGGACATAGGGGAAGTTACTCAACTTTACAAGCAGAATTTCTAAATAAACTCTAGAATGTGAGCGAATTAAAGCATTCTGCGTTTTAGATTAGTTTTGTTTTTTTAAGTTTGTATGTATTGTGTTTTACTATTACCTGTTACAAATTATTTGCATATTTATCATATTGAATCCTATATTTTTAAGTGGGGGTAACTTTAGATTTTCCAGTACCTAGAAATAATGAAAATTGATCCCATTTTTTACTTATTTTGACATTAGAATAAGAAATATGTGAGATTTGTTTATAATAGCACTATCTTCTCCTAAGTAGAGCATAGAATGATAGCCTTGATTTTATATGCTGGAAAAGATGATGTGTAAGCAACCTCATTAAGCCTCTTTCTTATTTAGAAGAAAATTTCCAGAAATCAATGTCTTTAAAATAGTTTTTAAAATTAGAACTAAAATTACAACATTTAATATTTCAATCTATCCTCCTAATAGAAGTTTAGGAAAATAAGTTGTCAGAAAATTATTTTCCACTCATGTAAAATAAAGCATTACATGTCATTCTGGGATATAGAAAAGCTTTGCAAAATCAGTAAAATAAACATGATATATACAAAGGAAATACCACACTCAAAGTAATGTTATTATAATAGTTTGTTTAATACCAAATAGTGAAAGAACATTTGTGCATTATGTTTGGATGAAAAAGAGTCTGTGATGGATAATAATTTATCAAATATAAATTCTAAAACTAGACTTACCCATTCTCACTAATGCAAGAAACAGTGTTTTACTAAAATATTAATTTTAAATATTAAAATAAAGTTCAAAAAATTATCCTAAACTTAGAAGATTGACATAATATAATAAAGTTAATAAAATATTAACTATCTGCAAAATTTATTTGTATTGGATCTTCAAGATTGTATTTGATATGCAAAATTTATCCACATTAAATCCTCAACTGTGTTTATTTTGTATAACTTCAACTTTTGAGGGATATGCAAGTCTTTTGTCATTTGTAATTGGTTCAAAAAACACAAATAACAGAGAAGGATAAGAAGATAAATGAAAAAGATGTGAAACTTAAAATAAGGCAGCATAGAATAAGTAATATGATGTGTTTTTACAGAAAGTTTTCAAATCAATTGTTCTTGCCTTTGTGATTTCACTAAATAATCTGTATTGGTATAAATGTTAACACATATTTTTAACATGATACTTCAAATTTTTCTTAATTATTAATTTTATCTAAAATTTTTGAATATTTACCAGAAATTACTGTGGCATTCACAATGAGACAAAACGATGTTGCCTCCATTTGAAATTCAATTTTTTCTTCTCTAAAGCAAGTCATATATTTTATAACTTCACTTATAAAAACATGGCATGTTATTAATCAGGCACTCACTTACTTATCCTCAGTTCTCTATCTTTCCTAACTTAATCTCTGTTTAAAACACAAGCCTTTTTTAAAAATCCCCTAAATCTTCAAAAATCTCCCTGACCAAGCCAATCCATCATAAACAGTTTCACAACCTGGAGGTAACGGCAATGACTAGCTTTACAAATTTGAAATGTGTAGTAGTAGTGAAATAAATATTCCTATTTATTTCACTAATATAGCTCCTACAAACATATGAATTCTGATGAATTAGTTGATTACATACAGTACCTCTGATGCCCTGCCATACACTGCATTTGCCATGTTTGTTAAGTTTCAGAATGGAGCACTGTGTTACATTCATGAATATCAGTGTGAAGTTGAGTCTATGCAACCCTAAATAGGAGAAAAACAACACAGACCCCTTGGGTTATGAAGAAAGATCAAGCCATCTGCAGGATATTACTATGTATCATTCCAAAAAGTAGTTTCTGTAGTGTTTCTGAGCTTAGGAGGAAATTGAGCATCTGACCATGGAACACCAAGTGACTGTATAGCCGGAACTAAGTATCACAAATTGAATTCCTTCAGTCCCACCAAAGCATAACATTAGAGAGAACCATTAGTACTCTACAGTGGAATGAATATGTATGCTTGGGATTTAGTATGAACAATGTCAGAAGGCACAAGTAAGTTGCAGATGGACAGATGGACCATATCCCTATACTATTCAACACTGCACTTATGCCTGTCCATTAGGTCACACCCATGATCACATGAGAGCCGCCTTATGACAAGCTGATACAGAAGAAAGAAGGTCAATTACTGTTATGGGTGGATAGATACAATATGTCAGTGCAAGCAAAATAGACCTACTGCTGCATACAGCCTAGACAGGGTGTTCCTGAAAAAAGTAGGATAGAGAAATTCTGCACTGGGCAGAGCCTTGGGTAAGGTATCTGGACATCTATTTTACATGGAAAAAGAAATGACTCAGAATACACACAGACTCTAATACAATGGAAAATGGCTTGGGTTGTTTACTCTGGGGCCTAACATAAAGAATAATTAAAGGATCAGAGTCTGATATAGTGTCATACGGAATGACCTACAGGAGGGGCCAGAACTATGACGATCTTTGTTATTAAATGTTAATGCCCATAGGGGAACCTTTACTATGGACAACCCATAACCAAGTAGACAGAAAGACTTGGCCACGTAATGTCATCCATATTCTATCATTAGCCACTTTACTGTTGGAACATTGGATACAAGAACAGAATAGCAATGATGGCAGGGATGGAGGTGAGAAATGGGCACACCATAGCTGTCACTCACAAAGACTGATCTAATTGTATGCTATTGCTGAAAATCCAACTTGCCAGCAGCAGAGACCAATGCTGAACTCCAATACAGATACATCTTTCCAAGTAGCAATTTGCTAACTTGCTGACAAATTAACACACTGAAGACTTCTCATGCTGGAAGGTACAGAAATTAACACTGCTTAATATCTGCATATATTCCTGATATGGATTTTCTTTCCCTGTCCTTAGGGCTCTAGCCATAACTTTTATTTGAAGACTTGTGGAGGGTATATTATCAATATAGAATCTCACATAAAATTGCATTGGACCAAAGTACTCACCTGTGGGGTAAATTACAGAATTTCCCGAATCTCCCACTTGGCCTTGGTTCATTTAGGTATCAATAGATGTTTACTGCTGCAGCCTCCCACAGGCTCTGGGGCAACAGGTAGAGAGAGAACAGCTATTCTCTCCTCCCCTCCATTACTGGTGCATAATTTGTCTGGTGTCTGCCAGTCACCAAGCACTCGACAATAGAGTTCCTCCCACAAAGCATGCCAAGAAGTCAGAGTGTGAGCAGCAGCCATAGGCGATAGCCAGGCCAGGCCTAGCTACCAAGTTCAAGCAAGCTGTGAGTAATAAAAAGCTTGTCTCCCAACCTACTTTTTCCCTTGACTTATTTTAGTTTTACTGGTTTCCTAGAGGATTTGCCAGACTGGACACACCCTCAGCCCCAGAGCTACACTACCTACAACAAAGGAAGTGTGACAACATAGCCATGGGATTTCTGAGCCTATCATTTAGTGCTCAGTGCATACCTAGACTAATAGAGTGATGGAATGGCTTTTTAAGAGGCCCAGCAAGGCACCATATTGCTGAACCTGACTACAAGCTTTAAATAGCATCTCCTAAGATGTGGTATATACCTTAAGCCAACAACCATCAAGTGGTGCTATTTCCACTATAAATAGAATAATACATTGGTTCAGATACTAAGCACTGAAAGTAGGACTAGCTTTTTTACTGTTACTTCCAGCAGTCAACTTAAGAAATTTGTGCTTTCTTTCCCCAGAAATTTAGCATCTATGCATGTAGAGATCTAGCTTCCCAGCAGGAAACTCTTCCAACAGAGGATGGAGTGTCAATTTTAAGCTACAGCTGCCACCCAGTCACTCTGGGTTCATGTCAAGATACCACTAGGCAAGGAAAGGCACCACCATCCTGGCAGAGATAACGCATTCACCATCAGGGGACCATAGGGCTGTGGTTACACGAAAGGGACAGGGGAGAAGATGTTTGGCCTGCAGGTGGTCCACAAAGGTATCATTTTATACTTTCCTGCCCAATCTTGAACAGGGCTAAGATTTCGGGACACTAATTTTCTATTACATGTTTTCCCCACAGCAAACTACAGTCTAACCCGTTCAGACTTACCACTCTCATCAGCTTGACTAAACTTTAGGCAGTCTTCTTCCTGACTATAGGCCCCGACCTACTTTTTCTTAGAGTATTTAGTTTAGAAAACCTGAAATTGCAAATTACTTCTTTGCCCCTTTGTGATGCAATTCTTTCAGCCTCTTATCAGTTCTACAACCAGGAATGTCTTTAGCGAAGACCTGAGAGGCATCCCTTGGAAATGCAATCATCAAGAAAAGACAGGACTCCATCTTTCAGTTTCTGTGGGTGGATGGGAACCTAACACAGGTGGGCCTAATTGCATTGACCAGCCTTCCCCTAATGTCTTCCAGTACTTTTTGCTTAGCTCATGCCAGTATTTAAAAATCCTCCTCCCTTTTCTTTCAGTGGAGTTGAGTTGAATCTCTCTCTCAACTATAGCAATAGTCTCTTGCAAAAGTCTTGAATAAAGTCTTCCCTTCCATTTTCAACAAGCATGGTTGTTGTTTGTTTTTTTCTTGGCAATTCTGGAGAAACATATCCCGGGTTGACCTTCGACTAATAAATAAGTGGAGCTGAGTGGCACAAATGGTTGACAGTAAGAAATGTAGTGTACCACATGGAGTCCCCACTTCCAACAGGCACTCATTCCCCTGGCTTCTAGGAATTTTGATTGCTGACTGCACAGAGCAGCATCTCTCTGAAAATAACTTTATCTGAAGGTCACTGCTTCCTGTACCTAATGATTGACCAATGAGGGGTTATATAGACTCAATCTTCTTATTTCAATTTGGAGTAAATCTGAAGGTCCATTTTAGCCCTGTAAGCCCCTGTGGGGTCAACTGAGGCCTTTGTTGCAAATGCATCATAGTTCAAACTTTTCTTTCTGCATAGTTCTGTTTTCTTCACTCTCTTACAGGTATTGTTCCCAAGTGTACTTCCAAGCAAATCTTTTGCATGCAAATTCCTGTGTCCTTCATTAACAGGGATCACAATTAAAGAAGTTCTTCATATGCAGCCATTCTTTAGACCACATCTATGACTGGTATTTTGACACTGTTGAACTTCATTCCAGCCCTGTAATTCTGGATTAGACAACTCATTTTCTTAATGGAAAGAAGATTGTTTCATATTAAGAATGTCAAGATATTACTAAAATAGGCATTTTATTTACCAGATTTTATCCAATAGTTTTTATTATTATGGGATATTTGTAAATTCACTGTTACATTGAATATTTATATATGTATTTCCCAGCTTTGTTGCATTTTCTAACATTCTGAAAATTGTCAAATGTGAGAATAAGTTATATAATCTTCATTCTGTTAATATCCTAAGAAAGTTCATTTCATTGCGTATTTTAAAACCACTGATATTATTAATTTCAACATTTTGTACATTCTTATCAAGTTCTTCTATGTTTTCTGTTTACTCAGAAAATCTTATTTGTTTATGGTATAATTATAGGAGGGTGTTTATTTCTGTATGTTTATTTCTCTACTCTTGCTAAATAGCCAGGAAAATATGGGCGCTTTTATTAATATGTTGGTACAATTTTCATCATCTGAACCAATGAAGGTACCACTGCTGTTCTCACTGAGTTAATTTTGCATGAGGTGTTTTATATGGAGGGAGTCAACAAGATCTCCTGATGCTCTAAAGTTTCTTAAGTATTCATAGCTTTTCTTTTCTACCATTAGAGAATGATGACACACTCAATAGTCCTTTGTTTCTTATCACTGTTATTCCCTTGATGTTTTATTTTTTCTAGGTGATTTGATTGGATCATTTAGTGTTTAAGAATCTCGTACATGTTAACTCTGTGTTTATTTTCACCTCCCTTGTTATAATGCAACCAACCTGACAAAAAGGACCTTGTCTTTCAAATCCCCTAAATCTATCAACATGTAGAACAGAGAGCAGGGTCTCCAAATCTTTAACAAATGATTATATGGACAGATGCTATGAGCTCTGTAAATATTGAAGCATTATTTCAATACATTTTAATTTCTTAATGGGTACAGTTAGACATAGAATTGTGATTTTTATTGAGCAACAGTCTGCTTAGTGATTTCATTGCTGTCTGGGGATTAGTTTATGGAGGCATAGGAATCAAAAGCTTGTTTATTACATCAAAAGAATTTCTAGAGTTCTAACACAGATGCTTAAAAAAGCTTTGCAGAAACAATATTATTTCAAATCTACTTTCTGATAAGGCCCACTTTCCAACAAGCCCTCATGCTTTGCTAGAATATATGAATCTTGGTTTACACAAACTACCCTAAGAGAGAGATACAGTGCACACATTTTAGCCTTTAATTTTCTTTTTCAGAATCTTACCTGAAGCTCAAATGCATCATCAGAAATATTTGGCATCAATACCACTCAAGTGACTGATAACAAACTCCCTTAATGTCAAGAGTCATTCCATTTTTCTATCAGGAAGAATAAGGCCATACCTAAACATATTAAAATATTATTCACTTTGACAATACAACTAGTACCAAGACATGAACTATTGCTATATTAGAAAGGAGAAGCAATCAGTATTTTTCATCGCCTAAGAATATACTACAAAAAAATCCATCACTTCTAATGAAATTGGTAAGTACCTAGGAGGCAAATGTCTTTTCTTATTTCTAGTATGAATTCTGGGTTGAAATGAGCAGTTGTAGTTAACTCACATTTCCATTAACCAGAAAAATTTAGCCAACAGTGAGAATATCTATCAAAGCTTTTTTAAAATGACATTGAATATTCATTATGATTGCAATGGCTATTATTGTTCTATTTTAAGTAGAACTATAGATTATCCTTAATGTTAAAAACTGTGAATAGTAGTAAATTTACTTTATTTACATTATATTTATAAACCAAAATAATGATAATTATATAGTTGAGTTTATATGTGTTTTTAATATAAATAGCATCTTTAATTATTGCTTATAAAATGATTATGTAATACAATATGTATTTTCTTTACTGTGTAATTGGTTTAGCATTAACTGTGGTGTCAACAGCAGATCATACTTTCCGGTGCATTAATCTTATATATTTTCTTTCTTGACCAAAAAAAAGTCACATGAACACTTGAAACAGATTAACATGGAATAAAAAATTTTCAATAGAGTGAGAATGTATATTTATAATGAACCAACATTAAAAAATAGTATTGTATGACTTCATATAAATGTTTGAAACACTAATATTTTAATTTAAAATATTTATTAGAAATCATCTATAACTATCCCGTAATGCTAATTTAGGCATGACTGGAAATTATATGAACACTTTCAGGCTGATAATACTCTTAAAGGGTAATTTACTAAAAAGAAAAAAATCCTTAAGTATTGTTTTAAGTTAGTACAGAGTAAAACTATCATTTGGAATAACAAATTTCAATAACAAAACAATTGCATTTGGAATAAATCAAATATATAACATTTTATGATTTTTCAGAAAAACAAATTGGCTATATATTTCACTTTGCATAACTATATTTCAGTAAATGTAATTTTGCTTTGTAACATTTATTTCAATTTTGAATAACACATTTACCTGGGTGATCACTTGATGTCACTCTTTAGAGAAAGGTACACAAGAGATAAAAGCATGTCTGCTTTGTCCTCTGTTTATCCCCCAAATTACTCTGCTTCACACACAGAACTAATTTAACACATTTGCTGAATATATTAAAAATAAATGGATACTATAGTCTGAAAACTACCTGACTCCCATTAAATGATTTGTGTGTGACCAGGAAATTGGGTCAATAGAAACAAATGTAAAACATACTAAATGACCATATGAGTTTAATGAAGAATACTATGCACAATTTTACACTCAAGGATATTCTGATGGTACACAATTTGAAGAAATATGTAGAGACAAATAGAGATAGACAGATGGTTGGGAATACAGATCTTGACATGGCCCTCATTTTCCTAATACCATTTTAATTTCCTAATTTCATTCTAATTGTCCTCATTTCAAATGTCATTTGAAATCATAATTTTCTGGCTTTATGATTCTTTCTGTAGCACAAACTAATACTAATCTATAACAGGAAATTTTCTTACCTCAATGAAATTTTGCTTCATAACTTTATTATCTTTTATAAAAGACATAATTGTCTCTTATTAAACTTCAAAATACATTTTTATAAAGAATAAGAAAAACAACTTTATGGCAACTATTTTATTTCTCCACACATCTGATAAAGTTTAAAATGTATTTGGGCAAGATTTACAATCTAGATCAATGTTAAAATTTAAAAATAAAATTGTCATATAATCATATTGGTCATTGGTGTGCTATTGAACTATAACAGTTCTTTAGTAATCAAAACATTGTCTTACTTTCTCATAAAATCTGACATACAAATATATATGTTTGGAAAATATATGGATATAATTTACATTGCCACATATTTTTTTAGTTCATTTTGACCTAAGTTGCAGAGATGATAGAGACTTTCTGCTCTTCTCCTTGCATGCATGCTCATTTCTTCATTGATTTCTACAATGTTTTCTAATATTTTTATATGAGATTATAGCATATCTGTATGATATAACTCAGTGGTGTAACATGACAAAATAAAGAATACCAAAGCTTTTGGTTGGTGGTTGTAATTCTTGTTGAACTAATTTTCATTTGTCACATAAATAAGATGTGCATTTAAAATAGAGTTTTTCTCTTGCATATGTTTATTATTCCTCTAGGGTTGTCATTCACAGACTGAGTGGCTTAAACAACAGAAATTCGTTTTCTCACAGTTCAAGAAGCCAGAAGTTCATGATCAAGGTGCTGAAGAGTCTCTGGTGATATTCCTCTTCCTGGCTTGCTCGTGGCCACCTTCTGCTGTGTCCTCATATGGCCTGTCCTCTGTGCATTAGTGGAGAGAAAGACTGTCGTGTTGCTTCCTCTTCTTTTAAGAATGGCCGTCCTGTCAGATTAGGGCCTCACCCTTACAAACTCATTTAACCCCAATTACCTCCTTAAAGGACCTATCTCCAAATACAGTCACACTGGGGGTTAGGACTCCAATCTATGACTTTTGGGGGTAAGACAGTTTCATCCAAAACAATATATAGTAGTTTCCTTTATCTTCTGAAGAGGTGCTTTGTAAGTATTTCAAGTGTGGGTTTTGTTACTCTTCTTCTGCTATGTCATTTTTGTTACTGTTTGAATGTATAACCTTCAGCCCCCTAGGTGTAGCCACTGACCTATAACAATATTATATATACAATGCATTTTTTCATAGTGCAAATTACACCATTTTAAGGTATTTTGGATTTATTTTTCCAAATGGCAAAATATAAATTGATGCTTTGTTGGCTGATTTCATGACTAATAATTTTTTAATGTGAAAATATAAATACAATCTAACCTGACATGTAACTAAATCATTGCTATGGTAATGCATCATGAAATATAATCATCAGCATCTTTTAAATCATTACTCCATTTATTAAATTTGATAGTACAATGTATTTCCATGTCTATTCAGTTATTAGTAGGTCAACTGCAGGTTTTCCTCTGCTGCAAGGCATATAGCAGTCAAAGAGGAATCACAGAGCTTTAACAATATTTCTAGTGTGACATGGGACTAAAATAATTAATATGACTCTTAACACTGTATTTTCACATTAAGTGAAATGCTAAAGTTTTGATTATTGTATTATGTCCTCCCAGTAATTGTTCCAGATTACATTATAATAATTGTCCACCATATTATCAGTGAAACTTTCAAAATTCTAACAGTTATGTGACAGGCAGTGTTTACAGGACATCACAGTGATTCTCTCCTATAACTGTTTTGTTGACAGTATGATGCTTATCATTCAAGTCTATATGTATACAGGGGTTTCTGGAAGCTGGACTTATGAATATTTTCCTGTTATCCTTTTTTTATGGAAAAAATTATACTTTTATTAGATATTTCATTAGTATGATTATAATACCTTATGACCTATGGAGAATTATAGTGAAATTTACTTACTTTTATTCTATTTTTTGTGCCACATGTAACCATTTGACAGTGATAGTATTGGACATCATTAAGTCAAATATTATTATTAGAGTCCTAGAGTTGAAATGGTTTTTAAATGTCATTTATTGAAATTTATTATCCCATGCACAATTAAACTCCATAGTACCCAAGTATGATATTATGGAAAGAACAATGCAGTAGACATAAGGAGACCTGAATTGTAATTCTTTCTCTACAACTGATTATGATTAAGACATCAGGCAAAAAAGTTAACTACTTTAAACCTCAGTAACTTCATTTATTATTAGTGTTGTTTAGTTTTCCAGCCCTCAGTATCACTAAACTTGGTGGACAAGATTTCTCTGTATTCATACAAGTCAGAAGTACCCTGTTAAAACAGGGACAAACCTGGCTTAAGAGTATCTGTCTTCCCTTCACTGCCTCTTCCTCTTATTAAGCATCTCTTTTCCTTCCTCCTGCAAAGGGCCTATAGTTATGAATACATCTTGGATTCACCCTAAAAGGGACATTTGGGGTTCTAAGAGTTCTTACCAAGATGTTTTCTATTCATATTTTGTAAGGATATATTTCAGATTAAAAGTATAGGGTGTTTATATGCATGCATTTCAATATCCCCTGAAATTCAATATCCAATATAGGGTGTATATGTGCACGTACCCAACTAAGTACATGTGATTTCAATATCCTCTAAAAAGTGATGTAGACTATTAACTACAAAGATTATAAGGAGTTCTGTAAGAAGTTAAAGATTAAATGATGTGGTTCATAAATATCTAGTGGGAACTTGACATATTTTAAAGGCTGCAATGTCTAACTATCAATTGACTTTTCCAATTCTCTAGGATTAATTACTGTGAAAGTGAATTCTGTGGACATCAAATATCATTTAGGAGAAGTCATTTCTTTCTTTGAAACATCTATAAATAAATATATTTGGCAACAGTAACCCAAATTGCATCTTTATGGAATGTTTGGCAGTAATCTTAAAAAAGATTATCCTTTGGAAATATTACTTATAAATTATACCAAAATAAGATGAAGCTTAAACATATCTTTTTCCTAAAGAAATATTAATGTATTCTTAACACTTTCACTGATACTTTACATGCTAAAATATGGTCAAAATAAAGCAAAATATACCAAAAGTTCCAAAGCTGAGAATAATCTAAATGTGGCATTAATGTTCTCAAGGTGTTGCAAAAACTGCAGAGAAAATAAATCTAATATTGGACTCTGAAATTTTTATGTCATTCAATTGTATGTGTTTATTATATGTCTGTGTGTATTTGTGTGGGTGTATACTCTTCATAATGATATAAAGATAGTCAGCTTTTTAAAATAACAAAAATTGTAGGTCTCAAAATGAATGAATGAAATGGTACTCAAATGTAAGGAATTTACAGTTACTACGGAATAGCAGGGAAACACGAGAAAATGAAAAGGACAGATATTGCTCTTAAGGCAAACTTATTGTGTGCAAGATGCTACGGTGAGTAGAAAAATTCAAAATTTCATCATTTCCTGCTGGAAAGAGGCACCTGAATGTAAGTGAAGGGCTAAGGAGGGACTAGACTATAATGCACACAGAGAGGAAGTGAAACCCAGAAGAGGAGGTTTTTCAGGAGGAAGATGCAAGAGAACACTATGATCTTTATATGACAAATGCTGAAGAAAGATTAAAATCTAGAAAATGCCAAAATGAAATTTAATACAACTATGGAATATTCTTTTGCAGTGTGATCTTTCTTTAGAAGCAGTCACAATTAATCTCTTTCAAATAGAACACGTGTAAGATGCATGCCTCCTATTAATGAATCTCTCTATGACTGAATCTAATTATGTGTATAATTTGTTAGGACTTAAGGTTAGTCAAAGATGGTAAAGTTTATGAACTTTTAAGTAAACTCTGAGCCAAATATTACTATTTGTTTACAGTAGCACATTTCCTTCTATACTTGGACACAAAGCTAGAGTGCATTTCTCAATCATTCTTGCAAGTAGGTGATGTCAGGTGACCAACACTGCAAATGAAATGCCAGCAGAAGTGATATGTACCACTTCCAGATTTAGCCAACAGAAATCTACCAGAGACTCATAAACTCTATTTTCCCCGTCTTTGGTTAAATGTTGGAAAGGATCATGTCATTGCAGATGACAGAGCTCATAATGGAAGGAGGATGAGTCCATGAATGACTTTTCTGAACAGATATCCTCTGTTAATGAGCATTAGACTGGCCCTGATGTAACTGTGTGAGATTTTGGATAATCCGACATTAAGATAATGGTGGTTTGCTGGTTAAAGCAATGACCTATTTAACAATGCATAGCCCAGGAGGAAGCAAGGGGATGAGGTCTTTGAAGTCTATCTTGTCAAGTACAGGAAATTGTAATTAACAAATTGTAAAAATATTGTCAACTAGTACTATATCCTCTTCAAATGATGTAGATGGAAAAATAAATACTGTAGTCTGGCTTAAGTAATGTGGTATCTGAAAGCCATCCCTCTGGAGCAATTTAGAATAACTCTATTGTTTAGTTAATCCCCAAACCCATCAGGTTCACTAAATGAAAAACTTAGGAATTTTAACTTGCTGCAGAGAATTTTGCAAACTAGAAGCAGAATGTGAGGGATCCAGTTTCTCCTCTTTTTCTCTGCTTGGCACTTGGGTACACACACACACACACACACACACACACACACACACACACACACACGACTATTTGGAAAGTTTTGCTATTCTAACAAGTACACAACATAAGAAACTACATTTTGGGACAAAGTTGATAGCAGCCTTTATTAAAATGTGCACTTTAGAAAGAAAATAAAGACTTAAATGCATTTGATTTCTATCATGTGCATGGAAACAAAGCAGTACTAGTCCAAACTCCTTAAAATGGAAACGATATTATGGGAATGTCAGAATTCAGTACATATGGTCAGTGATGTTTTAAATTACACCTTTCTCATAACTCAATAAATTGCCCTTGAAATTTAGAGTTAAAATTCAAATGAAGAATTATACAAATAACATGATAGCCTTAAAGCTAAAAAATAGTGAATGTATACAATGAAAGAATTCTTCTTGAGACTGAAGATGCTATATAAAAATTCACAATGAGAAACTCCAGCATTCTTCAAAATATTACATTACATTTTCCTCAAGTTTAAAGACAAGCAAAAAGGAATTTGCCACAAATACTAAATATTCTGGCCATGCATTACATGACACAGGAAGACCAAACCTATAGCTCTCAAAACCAATTAATGAAATGGATTTGCAAATGTAAGGAATAACTACTCAGTTATCACTTTGTCACTTACTTGCTGTCCAAATCAAGTTAGACTGTTGCCGTTTATTCTGACAAAATCTTTGATATGTTCCTCAGTCAGTTGTGATTCTACTGCCAGATACTGAAAGCTCTTTACCTATACTTTAATCATCATTAGAAGGGAGACATCACACAGCACAGACAATCACTGTTATTTTTTTCTCCAGAGACAAGTGTGATGATTACTTTTATTGAGAGTAAGACTTTATTTGGGGGATGAGCAGGAAGCAGTCAAAAAATAGGAAGACCAGAATTTTCTCCAAATGACAGTATGGTTCTGTTTTTGGGTTGAAAGTATTAAACTTATGTCATCAAAAAGAAAATAGTTGTAAACTTAATAACTAAGTAAAACTAGAATAAAATAATCATTCAAGCAACAGTTAGCTGTTGTCTGATGATAGGTTACTTTACCTAAGCTTTTTCCCTTTGAGTAATGACAGCAAAATTAAAAGCGTAAGTTCATTTACCTGTGATAAGTATCTTAGTATCTGAGGAATTGTTAGAAAATATTCCCTTCTAGTGTGTGGGCTTGACAAGACAAACAGACTCTACAGAAAATTTTAATTAAAAAAATTAATGTTTCTGAGATAACTTAAAAGTCTGCCATAATTTTGACCAATACACTCCAGAAAAATAGAATGAATCAATATCAGTAACAATCAGAGCACCAAGAAAGTATGGCCTCAAGCTTGATCAACTTAGAAGCTCTGTAAGGGATGAACAAAGATATCTTAACACCTTTAATCATGCTAGTAAATCTAGTGTTATCTTTATTATTCTTATTATTATTCATGATTATGTCATTCTCAACCATCATATTTTTCATAGAATGGACATTCTCTAATTTCCTCAGCCAAAAAAGCCTGTCCATGTCAGTTTTTTCTCTCAACATTCAATCTCTGTAGGTTTTCCTTGCTTTATTAGTCTGAATATATTTTATATTAATTTACATGATATATATTATGAATTTATAATTAATTTATATATTTCATATGTAAATGTATATAATGTGCTATGCTCAAGGGCAGAGGCCATATCTGTCTTGTTGACTGTGGTAGTCCAAACAGCTGATAAAGTATCTGACACATAATAAGCAATCATTACTTGGTGGATGAATGAGTTAATACACTAAAGATGAACTAAGTGAACACAGCGAAGCAAATGTTATGAACAAGTTCCAGCATTGCAAATATATGAAGTCACATGAAAACACTTAAATCAATTGAAAGGCCCTCTATTTCCAAATAACTACAAAACAAAGCCACTGTTTGCTGCATACATTTTTAGTTACCATTTCTACCATTACTTATATGTGAGATATCTTATATTTTGCATAAATTCCCCTTCTCTCCCACATCATTCTTACTTTATACATAATTAATTCTTTCTTTCTTTATGACAATCCTTTCTTTCCTTTAACTCTAATAATTAAATATACTTCATTTTTTGTTCATTGTACTATTTACAACTTATTTGAAGAATACCATGAAAACATCAGTCAATACAATTTTCTCTTCTCCCCATTTCTCTATTCCATTTAAAAGGGTATAAAATTAGCAAATGTTGCTACCATTATTTGTTTCAAAAAGCAGCTTATTCTACTATCTACTCAAATCTACCCATCAAGATTTGTTTTATCTCCATTTTGATTACATCTGAATAATTTTTATGTATAATAACAGCTTCATCACACACAGCACACAGTAATTATTTGGTGAGCCTTATTTTTCTTTTCCTACCTGAATTTATTTCTCATGTTAATTTTTCCTTATGAGAAAAACATACATAGTAAAGATTACGTTCAATTTTTTGATGATAACTATTTTCTTTATTTGTAAATTGTATATCCATAATATATTAGAAATGGTTCTCATTTCTTACCAACACTAAATATTTTTCTAAATTTATTCTTTATTTAAATTTTTCCTACCAGTCTCCAATGACTTATCACATATGCATAAATCTGTGTAAGGAGTATTGTTTATATCTTACACCAAATACAAACATATATACACACATACAGGCAACTTATGGAAGAATCTCAAGGGGAATGACTGATAAACAGTGTTAAATGTAAATTAAAAATAGAACTTCTAATAACCATTCAAATTAACACTACAAATATTTGTTCAAATCCAAATATATCCAAAATTATTACACATACCATATCCTTTCTCACTAAATTCTGATTGTAAAAGGAGACATATCAACTTTTATAGAAGCAGTTTTCATACATCCCTCTTCCAGCCAATTCAGGTAAAATACAGTTGTTATCCATATGTAAGAAAATTATTTCTTTTATATCACTGTTAGTAAATAACTAAACATGTCTCTGAAAGAAACTATACTGGGATTTAATTCATGTAGATTTATTATTCTGATCAAGATACTATGTATGAGATTACCAAGTATTTCCTAACTAGAGGACTAAGTTTTCTGGGTTTTCTAATCTGTTGCATAGGAGAAGTGATAGTCATACAATCTATGTGACTCTGCTTTACCCTTATCCTGGAAAAGTGACAGATCCTTTGTTTCAACTGCAGGACTCCTTTCAAAGACCACAAACGGAAAGCAGTCTTCAAAATAACAGTGACATTGCAGCATCATTTTCTCTTTTATTTAATAAAGTTCCAGTAGGCAGAATTTCTTGACAATCATAATGTGTTTTTTTTGTATCTTTAAATTTGAAACTGTTGAGTGACAGTATAGAAAGATAGTTACCAGCCAATGAGATACATTTTACCTGTCAAAACTATTTTATAAGCTTTAGATAAGGAAATATCAATGATTTGGACAAGTTAATAAAACTAAAAATAAAAATTTAACTCAGAGTACTTTTCAATGAATATATTGTGCAAGGTGACAGAATAAGTAACATTACATTAAAAGTCTAAAACAGTACATGAATTAGTCCCAAAAATATCTTTGAAATTAAATTAATAAAATTATAAATGGATATATATGTATAGGCATAGAGATAGAGGTATAATCCTGGTTATTTTCCTGAAAAACATGCCAGAACATGAGAAAGCAGTGTGTAAGAATGGAGAGTACCCCAGAAATTCAAGGGCATGTAATGAATTTAGATCCATTCTTACTTGTATAATTAAATAAAAGCTTCATTGTCATGTATGAGTATGGCAGAATCTCCCAGGAACAATAGCAACAGGTTAGTCATTTAATAAGTAAAAATCACGTTCTAGAATAGTTTATCAGGATCAAATGAGAACACAGCCCCTAAATCTACTATTCATGATATGCTAAAATTACTATGCTATGATCTTTGTGGGGTTTTATTTTTTGTATTTCCCAGCTATGCTATATGGAGAAGAAATTATAACAAACCTTTTTGTCAGATATTTCTAGCATTTTTACTTTCAGTGGTTTACAAGGAAACCTGACATTGCTTCTGGGAGAAAAGGGAGATCTATCAATTTTACTGGTTAACTACTCCTATTCAACATAGAAATTCTGTTCTACAGGAGATTTTCTTAAATGGTTTTACCAATAAACAAAAAAGGAAAAAGGAAAGAGAAAACAAAAGTGAAAAGTAAATTAAAGAAAGATGAGTAAAGAAAGAGAAAATAAAAGGAAAGAAGTAAAGGAAAAGTTGCATTAAACCATGTCTTGTGGTTTCCATAGTTCATGTCCCAACATTATTTTGTGAAGTCCAGATCTTCCTGGACACAAAGGATGATGCAGTGAAGAGAGCAATTTATCTTCAAGTTGAAATTATTTTCATCAAATATTAACAAGTTATTTTAGTTCTGAAGTTTCATTTTCTAATTTGGTTAAGATAAATTTCCCAAAGGATTGTTATATGATAAAAAATACTGCACCAAAACTGATGTGCTATAGATAATCAATAACTGTCTAGATCTTTAAAATAGTGAAAAGAATTCTGGACTTACATCATAATGTCTGGCTTAGATTCATGGTTCTCACTCTTAATTATAGTCTAATTTGAATAATTCATTTAATTTTCTTTACCCAGGTGGGTGATTTATCAAATTTGAATAACCCTACCAAATTTACATCACCTTGATATTTTGAGGTCTGACCAAATGGCCGTCAAAGTAATGCAAGTGAATGTACTTTATTCACTGTAATGTGCTCTATAATGCAAGACATAATTATAATAAAGCTCTCATCTCAACTATGTGCATGAACTTCTTATGCCCTAATATCTTTTGGCCAGGAGCCTACTTTACTTTCAGCATAAGTTATAGCTTAAAAACAATAGTTTAGTCATGGATATTTTGGTTATTTCAAATCTTCATTTTATGAAAATAAACTCTTTCTATCTACTAACATTCCTTATTGAATAAGTGTTTACTTTAACTTATTTCCTATGTCAATTCAGCAGTAATTGCCAAATCAATATCAAGATAAAATTTGGCTATGAAAATGCTCATAAAACTTGTGTCTTTCAGTGTTCTTATAGTCTATTCACCTAAGCTAATCCTTTTTGTTAATTTATGTGATGTGATTTCTTTAAGTCCTTTAGTTATAGATCATTAGTAATAATTGATCTTTGATAAATAATAAGCTCTTTGATGTCTGCTTCAAATTAACTTAACTTTTGTCAATAGCTGAATAATAAATTTCTTAAGGGAATTGGGAATTAGATTATAACTAGCTTTTTGTTTTCTTCAGTAGTCCTAAACAGATAAAGCTGAATAGAGTTGAATTGATGGAATCCTTCTGCAAGTAATAGTTATTTATCTTTAAATGTCAGAACATCCAATTGAAAGACTTTTTTTAGATATTTTATACTTTATCTTATTTTATAATCAACTCAGTCTTTTTAATTTCTGTGTAATTGGTATAATACTTTGTTTTTGTGGTGATCCTTTAAAACAATACCAATAGAGGGTTTATAACAGTAACTTAACAGCACATTGAAAAAGAGAATGAGTATATTAGACACCAGGACAAATAAATTCATTAATTTCTGATACATGATTTAAAAAAATAGTTCCTGAAGACTTTGATTCTAATTTCCCTGTTTTCAATATTTAATACATAAATAGGCCTGTTATTCTTCACTGTAGTAAAAATATGGTAGAAATTTTTTAATATACACTTTCCTAAATTAGGAAAAAAAATGACAGCTATGTAGAACAATAGTATATAGATGACTAAAGTATGGTCAGCTTTTTCATAGAAATTACAAAATATATGCTTATAAAAATATATTCCATGAGCTAATATTGCACTTATTTTCAAGGATATTTGCATTTTCAAAATCTTCAATACCATGCCAAAAATATATAAAATACAGTTTTATAAAAATATAAAATGCAATTTAAGTGCCAATATAAAACCTGAAAAACAAGTTTATTCAGATCACATATTCAATTATTTAAGAAAATGAATCAAAATATTCTCCCATTCAGTGAACATTAAATAGTAAGTTAACTTTAGCTAAATCTGTATTAAATACAGAGAAGCCATTAGCAGCCTTGATAGAGATGTAGAAAGCTACTTGCAAAATAAAATGATTTCTTATTGCTTTTCTAGATGCTGCAAATACACCATGTTGTTAGTAGATACATGAGCATAGTGGTAGGTAGCAGTATTTATTCCAAACCCCTCCACTCTCTGCCCCTGTCATGTCATCTCTATGGATGGAGTATATGCCCTTGCAACATAGACCACTGGGATTTTTCTTGAGAGTTATTTGGCCAGTGGAATGTGCGCAGAAGTAGCAGAGCACCATTTCTGAGGATGAGTCTTAAAACACATGAATTCTGCCAGCCTTTTTTCTCTTCTGGCATTTATCATAAGAAGTCCATGCCATGAGGAGCCATTAACCCTTTAGCATGGGTCACAGAAAAAGAAATATGTGTATAAGTCTCAAACATAACCTGTGATCAGTAGTCTGGAGAAAATCCAAGTGACCCCAGAGGGCACTCAAAGCTACAAATCATTCATAGACTAGTGAATAAGAAAGCAAAAAGCCTTCTGCTAAAAGATCCACATTTGGTGGTTGTTAATTATGCAGCATTATCACTACAAAATTTTTTCTATGTAAGAATTATTTTATAAATTGAGAATATGACAAGAGAATGAGTTTTAGAATGTCTGGCTGGGTGCTTTAATGGAATTTGCTGGGCAACATTGTATTGGTAGAATCACAGTTGATGAAGGCAGTGATTCATAACTATGACTACATATTAAAATTAACTAGCATGCTTTATAAACAACAACAAAGAGGTAAAGATTTATACCCACAAATCCTGAATTGATTGGTTTGAGTAGGATTTAGATAGAGTAGTTTGTTTTTGTTGTTGTTGTTGATTATTTTCCAGATGCTTTAATTAGACAAGCAAGACTAGGAATTTCTGGCCTCTGGATTTGAGATCTATAGGCATATAAATTCATTTTTATCAATACTTTCTGAATTTATCAGAAATTATTTTTATGAGCTAAATTCATGACAAACACTTACTGAGCAAGATATTAATTCATTGAGTTTCATTTAAAAAAATACTTATGCCAATCTCACAGGCTTGACATTGATAAGCATCATAGCCAATTAATTCTTCTCTCACTAGTACATTTGTCACCTATCTGTTGTCTCAACTCCAGGTAAGTGACAATTTTCTGATCTCTCCATTTATGTAAATTAACAGTAATCTAATTCTAGTTAAATGTATTATTACTGCAAAATTATCTTGAGTGGCTGCTTTGGTTTTTCTTATGAAAAACATGAAGGTCTAGGAGTAATTTCTTTTAAGTACTTCACAAACTTTGTTGAGAAGAAAAGACTATTTTTCTAATTTGCGCTTTCCATCTTTTAACAAAAATTATTTAAAACCTTAATTATGCCTTCTGTTTCGATTCTCCTCTATACCCCCAAAATATTGTGATTTAACACAGCAACAACTGATCATTATTTCTTATGGTCCTGATTCCTCCAGGGGTTGCTCTGCTCTCTGTGGGGCTGGATGGAGCTGCAGTCATCTGGAAGTTCAACTAGCTGCAACATTTAAGATGACTCCTCTCTAAGCCTGGCTGGTGTTACTGTCAGTTGTGAGTTCAACTGGGTCTTTCCACAAGAATGTTTCAGTGACCTACTTTGAGCTCTCCTCTAGGATAAGGCTTTCCACGAGCAAGGCAGCTAGGTTCCAAGAAGGTTTCTACTAATAGCAAAGATAGAAAATGGTATCTTATGGTCCAGTATTAGAAACTTACACAATAACACTTCTGTATTCTCCTGGGCAAAGCAAATCACAGGGCCCATCCAGATTCAAAGGACAAGAAATAGGTTTGATTTCTCTATGGGAAGAGTGACAGAGAATTTGCAAGAATGTTCAGTCCACTGCACTTACTGGAAGTAATATTCCATTTTACTGAAATATAAGCTCCCACAAGGTTAGAGCAAAATAACTTTATTCACTATTTTCCTAGAAGAGTAATGTTACATAAGAGACATTTAACGAGTATGTGCTGAATTGAATTTTTTAATATATAAAACTAATTTAATGCATTAGTATTGAAATTACTGTTTAAATTTTAGAGTTATGATGTTCACTTTCACATCTAAGTACCACACAATGTTACAAATTATGTAATATAATATCTAGACAACAAAATCCACATATGCAGAGTTTGAGATATTTCAGACAGTCACAAAATAAACTGTAGTTTTTATCTTTCTATTTTCAATTAAAATAGGTATGTTATATAAGTTAACTGAATAAACAAGACTGGATGAACACTGGCCAATTTAATCAAGAAATGAAAGTATACATAAGACAATAAAACGTTTTGAAACCTTTCTGATTGTTGTTAATATGCAACCATAAAATAAAACTGGCCATATTTTAGTTTAAATAAATACATATAAATTTATAAAAGAGGTTTAAAAACCTGTGTTTTCAAAAACTCAAAGTAAACCAAACCAAAAGAGATTACTATTTTTGATATTCATAAATTGTTTTAATACTTTTGCTTGCAATTTGTATATCAGCAATAAAGAAATGGGTCTTTGGTTTGTGCAGTTATGAAAGTCATCTTCTATAATTGTGTAATGCCTAACTTTTGATGTATATGTTGGTAAATAGCCCTGGGTTTAGATAAACATTTGCTATTCATCATCATAAGAAATAGGACCATAGATTTATAAATGTATTCATAAAGCAGAGCTGCAAAAGTCATGGGTGAGTAATTTAAAAAGGTATTTGTTCTCTCTTTATTGACTACCATCTTCCATATACACACAGTTCTCATGATTGCCTATTTCAATTTTCATGAGAATGTAAACAAAGAGATAATGAAATATAATTGATCATTATATGTATCACTACTACATCTTACAATAAACTATGATGTGTAAAAAGAGGCAAACTTCCTCCAAGAACTGAATAGATATATGCAATTCCCTTTTAAAAGCAAAAATGACAATCTCAGTTTTAATGTTTTGTGCTTACCAGTATGCAAACACTGTTTCATAACCTCCAACATGTTACTTCTAAAACTGCAGACACTAGCAATAGGTAATTATTTGCAGTATTTTAAAAAAATACTAAAATTAGCTTTATTTTGTTTTTTGCCTTGATGTACTGGAATTTATATATATGTATATATATATGCAAAATTTACATGCATACACATACTTATATACATGTATATATATGTACATAAGTATTTATACTTGTATTTACATATATTTACAAACATGCAATGAAGAAATATTCATACCTATAGATACTTATCCCTGTAGAAACTTACATAGAAACATACAAAGAATCCACTTTTACAGATAATAAGAAACTATTTTTAAAAATTCCTAATGTATAAACAATTAAATCAATGAAACTGCATCAACATTTGACCGAGAGAGACAACATTAACATTAAACCTGTTTAATGTTAACATTTAATTAACATTAAACAAGAAAAGATTGGAATTAGGGGTTGGAAAATTTAAATTTATAAAATAGAAATATCCATCCACATCTCTGCAATTTAATAGGAGTTTCTTAATAGGGTTATAGTAAGAATCCACTTATCATGTGTGTTGTGTGATAAATAATCTTTCAAATTTTAAAGTTAAAATATATATGTATAAAGCATTATTTATAAAATTATATATAACATTTATATATTTATATAAGACATACATATAAACCATATATATGTATATGTGTGTATATATTATACATCATATATATATATATATATTATACATTTATATATATATATAACACATTTATCAGACAACTGAAAATTGACCAAATGAATCCTAAGTTAGACTACATGTATATGGGAAATATTTGATATACACACAAGGCTACTCACCAAAGTCCTTTTCATATCTCACAGTGCCCAGCAAAGATTCACCAGTAACAATAAATATTAGTAGTACTGGGATTCAGAGAAATGGAGAATATTTTAGTTTTAATTAAAATTCTTCCTTATTGGGCTTATTATAGCATATTTTAAGAGCAAAATACTTCTACTCTTTTTATTCTTGTATTTCTACCTACATGTTACTTTTTGTTTCATTCTGGGAAACTTTGCTGTACTATCTGACATCACAGAAATACTCTGTTGTTATTTTCTAATATTTGCCATGTAATTAGACTTATTTATCATTTGGGACTGTATTTTGTTTGGTAAATTCCAGTTAAGATTGTGTGCGATACTCAGAACATGTTTTCAATTCCCTAATATTTTAAGACATGCTAACATCTTGACCTGAATCTCTGCTAGAATTCTCTTCCAAGTACAATTAAACAGGAAATGTAATTATCTTGATAAATCAGGTACAAATTTGAGCTCTTCTGGATTAATCCTCCAAGTGGAGTGCTCTGTAATTCACTACATTTATATTTAAAGTCAAGAATCTTTGTGAAATGACCATAGTTGTTTTTAATGTTTGAGCTATCCAGGCCAAATGCTTCATCTTAACAATCTTGAAAATATAATTTATTCCCTTTTATCATAATTATATAAATGTTCAGACCAGAAGTCATTTGATAAAGTAATTTGATGAAGTTGTAGAAATGTTAGAGCAAAATAACACTGTTTAGGTTGATGATATTTATAATAAAAAAGGATAACAAGCTCCATCAGAATGTATTAAATTTTTGTCCTTAAATTTCATATTCTTCATTTCACCAACAACATTATTGAAAAACATAAGTCCCATTATACTGAAATTTATACAATTTGTTAGTTCATGTATTTTTATAAACATTCTCCATTTTCTTATTGTTATAGAGTAAATTTTTATTAATTCTCAGTTGCCATTATGAAAACCTTGTGTACTCCATAAACTATTTCTGTACCTTAACAAATACATGTACCAGCAGAGAATCATTAATCCAATACAACTATAAATAAATCCAAGTGAAGGAATTCATTAGAATGATGATAAATGAATAACCATTTTGCTCTGTGTAAAGTTGTTTTTTAAACATAGTAAAGACAATACAACATACTTTGGTATATAAAAAAAAGTATAATGAAAACATAAAGATGTGAAGTCAATAATAAAAATCACGTAAAATATAATGAAGTAAGCACTTTCAGAGCAAGGACAGATGATTTACATATATATATTTAATATGGTCAAAAGCTGAGTACCTATTGCTTCAGGATTGGAATGGGATTTATTTAGAGCACCAGAGAAATTTATTAAATGGCTTTGTGTGCAAGAAACTTAAGATCTAAATTTTTAAGGGAAGAAAGACATTTTAAGATGCAGATGAAGTATTTCAGAATGTAATTTCATTAATTTAAAAAAAAAGCAATGGTTGTATTTTTGTACATGCAACTCAGTAATTGTAGTTCCACAAATATTCACTGAACATCAGCAGCATGCAAGGCAGTTTTAATGTGTTATGCCAGTCACCTGATATGTATGTGGGATGCATGAAAGACACAGTCCCAGATCCTTCAAGGGTTCAGATCCAATATAAACCCATAACCAATTAAAATGCCAGGGCAGCCCAGAGGAAAGATCCCAATACAAAGTAAAGGAGAGCATTCAGGGAGGCTCCACAGAGAAATAATGTTTAAATTGAGGCTTCAAAGAATGAAAAGAATTTGACTAGAGGAAGACTCCAAAGTAGCAGGCACCATTAGGATGGGAGCATACCAAGGGCAGCACGGATGCTCAGGAAATTGGACCGTTGACTGGGAAGGATAGAGGAAAGAGAGAAAAATCCTTAAGAGACAACAAATGAATGCAGAATTACAATCCATGCTACAGGGAGTTTATACACTTAATGCAGAAGCCAATAGGGAGCCAGTAAATGTTTTTAATCACATGACAAGAAACTAAGGTAACTGCACCTCAATTTTAGAAAGCTTACGCTGAGGTGTGGGAAATAGATCACAGGTGTTCATTACTAGAAACCATTGCAATCTTCAGGTCAGAGATGATGATGGCCTGGATTAGGCAAGTAACAGTGGCAATGAAGAGATGTAGATTTATTTAAGAACTATTAAATGTATATGATTACTAGGTCTATAATACTCAAATACTTGTATGTTAAGTATTAACAGCTGTGTTTTCTGAATATGCTATTTGTAGCTTATTAAAATATTCATAGGAAGTACATGTAGCCACATAATTTTAATTTTGTTATTTTTCATATATAAGAACTGATCAAAAATTATTTTTACTTTTTTTTACCTATTGGAAGAACTTCATTTAAAATTATAATTAGACAATGATTCACAGTTACTAGAAGATGAATAATCTGAAATATTTTAGATGTTATACTATCATAATTATGTTATAAGCTGTTATTTCCTGTTAATGTGCATGTACTTATTACCAAATGAGAAAGCTGCCTCATCCTTACTTAGAGGATAGGAAAACTTCTGCTCACATTTTTTTCTGGTATATTCCTTAAATACAGTGGTTTGGGGAGATTCTGACCAATTTAATTTCTGTTACTATTTTTGTATTTGTTAATACTATTGTTACACTTTCCCTAGGATTACAGATGTTGGGGTTGAGTCCTTTCTCCTTAGTTCTGGTCCCTGCCTCAGCAAAGAATTGAAAGGCAGAGGCATCATAGTAAAGCAGAATGAGTTTTATTTGAATATCCTCCAAAGGACGAGAGGGCCAGAGTAAAGGTAGACAAAGGTAGGCTGCTTACTGTGAGGCTTGTTTTATGGGGTTTTTGGCAAGGCAGCAAAGTCCCTGACAGACATTCTTTGGCTTTGGGGACTTTATCTGATTGGAGGATTAAAGACAAGGATGTGTGCTGACACTTTTCTACCAGGAATTTTTGTCATCTGGGCAGTGCCTATGCCCTTCAAAACACTCTGGGTCTCTGGGGCTTCATTTAATTACTCCTCTGAGCCATCTCTGGCCCTCTGGCATTTGATTAACTCCCTGAATTCGTGGTCTGCCCCACCTTCCTTTCATCCCACTCAGATCTCTCTTTCTGTCTAACACTGAGACTATTCTTTTTTTTCTTTTTCACCTAACCATTATATACATCCTATCCATATATCTGCACTTAAGCTGAATGATGCTGGGTCACACTACACCACCAACGGGCTCCAAGTAATGGAAGAGAACACCGGATGTGAAGCATTTTGCCGGAATGGATCATTCCACATTCACAGGAGAAAATGTCTTTTGTAATAAAGAAAAATATATCCTACCATGGGACTGCACCAACTTCATGAATAAGGAAATCAGATGCAAGTCTATTTATTTATATAAATATATTATGTTTTCTACTTTATGACTAAGTAAAAGAGTGAACTTTTTAACAGGTTGCCTGGGCACTCATAGGCATTGGCATCTTTACCATAGAAATAGAAAAAAGAAAAAAAGAAAAAATAGGAAAGTTGACTATAAAAATTACAATGAGTGATGATACTTAACTAAATGATAATGTCCTAGTAATCTTATTGACTATTACTTAAATGTCTTTGTTATGGCTATTTTTATTTATACTTATATGAATTTCTCTCTCTCACCTTTCTTTGGAGGAAATGTTCCAATATAGAAATTATTTATTATTCAATCCCTTTAAAATCTCTGTATAAGCCATATAAGTATATTTTAATACCCATAGAAAATATTTCTCTGTTTTTTCTATACACAACTGATGTATAGAAAGATAATTTGGGGAAATGAGATCATCTTGTGTTTAGCTTGTATTTTTAAAAGATGAAATTTTTCTGAAGTATAGAACTTCTTTGAATAAGAGCAAGACATTTTCTATTTCCTTGAAAAGACAACTTTAATGTCTAACTCTATAACTTGGACTTAATTTGTGATAATACATACCAAATTACAAAATAAATAATGTGAGACAACTGAGTTACCTAATGCTATGTATCAGACAGATAAACGATGTGGTAAAGTTTAGGTTTTAGCTTAGTGAGGCCTGAATTTGAGTTCTGGTTCCACCACTTACTGGCAGTGGGACCTTGTATAAGTACAACCCTCAAGACTTCTGTGCATAAGGTTATTTTCTCAATTTTTAAAATGAGAGAAAGAATATATGGGATATGTTTTAGAGTTAAATTAATGCTTTCAAGTGAAGTGTCTGATCTAGTTTCTGGCACCAAAATATGTCAGTTCATCTTTTTCTTGACGAGAAAGATTATAATAAGTTATTTATCTATTAATCCCCTGGAAAAAGAACAACTTTTCCTTTGAATTATCAGGCAATTAAATTATACTTGAATGGTCAATCATAATTTTAGCTCTTTGAATTGACTGCTTAAAATTTCTTCTGGAGAGATGAATAAGCTTATAGTATATTATTTTTGCCTTGAAATTTTTCTTTTTAGCCATGGGATATATTTTAATTATCTAAGAATTATTAAAAGAGCAGGCATAATATCAAGAGAGATATTGCAAAGGTTGTGTTAAATCACAATATATAATAAAAATAAATGAGTAAATAAGTAAGCCATAAAATAAGTAGAGTCAAACAAATTTCTCAATTTTCTTATAATAGCTAAATGAATTCTTGACATATCAAATTTTATTTGCTAAAAGAGAAACACAACTTATTCTGGTATTCAGGAATATTGACCTTTTGCCCAATCTACTTGTATTATTTTATTACCCAATGTTCCAGCCCTAATACCTGGTCTTTTGTCATATGTGACTATAAACTGACACACCTCATAATTTTTGCCCACTTTTGCCCTTATCTTTGGACCTTGTTCACATGCTCCTTCTGAGAAATGTTCCCAACATCTTTCAAAATTGTGGAATTTTAAAAAATACGGCCCTAATATTTTGGCACTCCTCCTATTGGCAAGTGAGGTTTATGCCCCCCTTCTGTAGTATGTAAGTGAGCCTTGTGATTGCTTCAACTGAGTTCAGCAGTAATGATTCTAGGTGATTCTCATGTCAGCCATGAAAAGTTATGCAGCTTCCATCTGGTTCTCTTGAAACCTTCACATTTGGTATGCTCTCCATTAAGATGCTTTCTCCTAGACCCATGAGCCTACATGACCAATAAAGAGGGAGAAGCCATGTGTAGCAGCTCCTGTCAACAATCCAGGATGAGCAAACTTTCAAGTCCTCACATTTCATTTCCCAGATATGTAAGTGAAGAAAGCCCTGGGGTGATTGCAGCTCAAAGGCAAAGGACTCCTCCAAAGCCCTGTACTTCTTCCTAGCTAAAGCCTTAGACACCATGGAAAAGAGACAAGCTATCCTGGCTGGTCCTCCTTCTCAAGATGTGGGCCTCTATCCTCTTGAGAGACACATTTTCCCTAAATATTTTCATGTTTTTGCATGGTCCAGGCCTTGTGAGCAAAGGGCAAGGCAGCAAGAATGTTTATATAACAAACAGCCTTGGGAGCTGTAGAGAGTCTCTTAAAATAGAAACTCCTGAGAAATTTAGAGATGTAATGAACTTTCTTTCTCTTTCCTGGAGACATTTGGTTATATTCCAGCATAATGAACCCCCTTTCCTACCCTCCGTGCAAAGAGATTTGATTAATATGTAATTCCTCTCTTTCTGGAGAGGAAGATGGGTGAGTATATCAGCAACTCCTATACAAACTCCTTAATCTCAGCTTTGGGGTTTCTCCCTTGGTACACAAATATAATTCGTGTGCAGATAGCATTTGGCTGTCATATGTTCCATGGGGTTGGGGCCCTGGCTCCAGCATTTTGCTGTAAGTAATCAGCTGGCTATTTCTCTGATCCAGAAAGTCTTGTGTCTACTGCCAACATTATACACACACACACACTCTGGCAAGCTTCTTTGTTTGGAAATAAATGTGAGTTTGAGGGATTTGGGAACTGATCAGGGAAATAGGACCTCGAGGTGCAGTAGCACACAGAAAGCCTTATTTGAGTGGTATTTTTGACAGGTTTCTATGGCAGGGGAATCAGGTGGTGCTTTTCGCATGAGGCCTTCCAGAGGGCTTGGCTTGGGGGCCACTACCCAGAAAGGGAGGAAGGCAAGGGGACTCCTAGAAGGGAAGGAAATCTGAGAAGGGGCTCATATGTCTGTGTGATGTCTCTTAACATGATGGGGAGTCTTTAGGTCAGAGAACTCTGAAGAGCAGCAGTTGATCAGGGTTATTTCTAGTCCCAGGGTTTATCTTATCTTTGACTAGCAGATCTTGTGCACAGTTTCATAGGGTATGCAAAGTAGGAAGTTTCAAAATGACCAAAATATCTGCTGAGTTGGGCTATATTTAAACAAATGGGTGGATAAAATTTTTCCTGTGGCACTGGCAGGTTTTTGAGCTAATGGGTACCAGTCTACTAAGGAGTAAACACAGGGCCCAATATACAGGCATCTCTTTGGCAGGTGGATAATATATCAGACCCTCCATAGTTTCTGACCTAACTTGAATCTGGGTGAACCTGTGTTTGGTCTGACCAATAGAAAATAGCAGAATCAATGTCATGGGACTCAGACACTAGGCGAGCAAAGGCTGTGCAGTTTGGTCTCTTGGAAAGCTTGCTCTGCTAACCCTCCCACTCAGAATCTCCCTCTCAGAACCAGTCTACACTGTGAGAAGCTCAAATCAAACAGAGAAGCGTTGATGGCAGTTCTAGTTGAGTTCTGATTTTGAGATATGTCTGCCAGCACATGAGTGGGGAAGCACCAGATACTCTACCCCTTGGCCATTTGAGTGTTCCAAGCTGCAGCTTCATAAATAATATACTGAGGAGCAGAGACAGGGCATCTCCATCATGCTTGTCTGAATTCTTGCTTCACAGAATCTGTGAGTATAATAAAATGGTTGCTTTTTAATCCACCAACATAGATGTGGTGGATTACACAGCATCAAACAACTAAAAAAAAGTAGATAAAATCATATCATTCTTGTGAAGCCTTGCCTAAGAATTCCTTTCAAATGTACTTTCTAACAGTTTTTAAACTTCTAAAGTACCTAACTGTGGTTTCAACAACTATGGTTTAATATTATGGTTTCTATTTAACATGTGCAAATGCCAAATATCCCTGTTTATAGTATATATTCTTAGAGGAAAGGCTGTATAAAATAGTTTCTTTCATTGAACTGTACCTGTATTAAATTTTAATAGTGTGATACTGAATTTTAATAGGTTAATTCAAATGAAAGGAAATGATCAGAAAATGCATAGAAAATACTACATGGAAAAATGAAGATAGAAAAATTAAAAAGAGTACTGAAAAATGTGACATTTAATAACAATAATTTAATGCATTAAGTAATATATATTTTGGTGGCATTAAGGCAGTTTTTTAAAAACACACTAATAGTATATAAAAATACAGAATAATGAATTAAGGTCTGGGATGATTTTAAACACTACTTCCTTTTCATGGCACATTATAAGGTTTAAAATGATATCTAGTTAGCTTTTGAAAATGCAGCCATTTAAAACATTGCGGTTTCTCACAGTTAGTAAATAGCAGAAATAGATCTGTAACCCAGCTTTGAACTCTAAATTCATCCTTTTAATTTTACAAGCTTACATACAGGAATACTTCAATGCTCAAATTATTTTGGTTACTTGATTTGCACTTAAAAATGAATGTTACTTTCATTCTTTATTAAAAGTTTTGAAATTCAGAAAATGATAGATATATTTGAATATTACAAAATGTTTGAAAGAAAATGGATAGTGAAAGACTTCACTATATTATCAATATTTAGGGAAAAGGGTGCTTTGATTAGGCTTTCTATTATTTTTAGAATACTCCCTTTTTGAGTCTGTCCTAATGTTTGTTTGTTTGTTTGATTTGTTATTTTCCCTCAGGTACATTTGCATTCTAAAATTTTCTTCCTTTCTGTTTGGACAATTAATGAAAAAGGTATTCACTGGTCTATTTAAATAAATCTCCTTTGAACTCATGTTACATTAAATGGTGGTTCTTTTAAGTAAGCCATTCCCTTGAATTCAAAAGGGAGTACAGATAAATTAGGTCTTTTTCATTTAGACTCTATTGACCTGGTTCTACTATAATGTATTTTCATAAACACACATCTGTTGTTTATCATGAAGAACTAAAAGTGTATTATAATTAGAAATCTGGCAGTAATTTATTTGCTCCTTAACCACCTGCTTCAGACAGAATCATATTATCTTGTGATATAACATTCTTTTATTATAAAAATAAAGTCTATATATAAAAACATTATTCCATGTTTTGAAATATATCTCAGTTTTAGCATGATTCTTATTTTTAACAATTATTTTTTTATAACATTGGTAATTATCTTGCAAGTAGAGACTGTTTTACAAAAATATTCTTTTATATTAGTGGTGTCTTAATTACAAACAAAACAACTATCTTGGCCAATAAGAAATCCCACTTATTATTCCCTAAAATTACATAATATGTCTGTCTATTAAAAATACTGTTTCCTTCTTTTATTCAATGAAAATATTATTATTTACTTTAAGACAAATGATTATGATTCTACCTTTTCTGTTCTGAGTATAATCCATTGCTAAGTTAAAATATCAAATGTTAATGATTATATTTATAGATAGAATTGGCATTACCTATCAAGTTGGTTTGCATTTAAGATTTAATGAAGCTGAATCACAGAACTGGTAGACTGAGCACATGCTTCCAATACAAATGTATCAGCAGATCAAAAATAAAAAGAAATTGGTATTTCAAAGGCAAGGACAGGTTCAAAATTTATATAACTAATCTGTAATATTGTTTTCAAGCCTTGGTAAAAACATAGAGAATAAATTTGTACTGTTAAAATTCTAATTGATACAATATTTGCATTATTTACTAGATATTATTACCTGACAAGCAAATAATGTATAGCTATACAGAGATGCAAGGATATTTTTGGAATTCTCCTTGAAAGATATTACAAGTATATTTGAGAAGATACATTGGATAAATCAAAGTTTCAGAACTTTAGAATTCAAGAATTCAAACAATTAAATGAAAGGCCAAATAATTAAAACTAGATTTTGTTATTTCCTATTTTAATCTAATTTGACATGTGGAGGTAAGCATGGAGATGAGAAAGCTTCATTAGTGGAAAATGAGATAGAAGTCATAGTTAAATAAAAATATATTCATAGACTGTTTTCCATGTATGATTTCATTTGGTATTTGTGAAATCATCTGGTATTTGGCTTTCTCCACCTGGCTTATTTCATTTAGCATAATATCTTCTAGGTCAATCCATGTTGTCACAAATGGCAGGGATTCTATCTTTCTAATGGCTGAGTAATATTCTATTGTATATATGTACATCTTCTTTATCCATTCATCTATTGATGGACACTTTAGTTGCTTCCATATCTTGGCTATTGTAGATAACACAGCAATAAACATAAGGGTGAATGTATCTTTTCGAATCAAGGATTTCATTTTCTTTGGGCAAATTCCCAGAAGGGAAATTACTGGACTGTATGTTATTTCTATTTTTAGTTATTTAATGAACCTTCATACTGCTTTCCACAGTGGCTGCACCAATCTACCTTTTCTCCACATCCTCTCCAACACTTGTTATTTCTTGTCTTTTATAGTGATCTTTCTGAGTGGTATGAGGTGGTCTTATGATGATTTTGACTTGCATTTCCCTGATGATTAGTGATGTGAAGCATCTTTCCATGTGCCTGTTGGCTGTGTGCCTTCTTTGGAAAATTGTCTTTTCAGGTCTTCTGTCCATCTTTTAATTGTGTTTTTTGTTTTTTGCTGTTGAGTCATATGAATTCATTATATATTTGGGACGTTAACCCCTTATTCGATATATTGCTTGTGAATATATTCTCCAAAACTGCAGTTTGCCTTCTTGTTTTCCTGATGGTATTCTTTGCTGTACAGAAGCTTTTTAGTTTGATGTAGTCCCACTTGTTTATTTTGCTTTTGTTTCCCTTACCCAGGGAGACACGTCCGGAAAAATAACACTCATGGTTATGTTCCTGAGATTAGCCTATGATTTCTTCTAAGAGTTTTATGGTTTCATGTCTTATATTTAGTTCTTTTAATCCCTTTCAAGTTTACTTTTTTATGTGGAGTTAGACAATAATCCAGTTTCTTTATTCCATGTATCCATCCAATTTTCCCAACACCATTTGTTGACAATCTTTTCCCCATTATGTATTCATGGCTACTTTATCATATATTATTTAACCTTACATGTTTATTTCTGGCCTCACTATTCTGTTCCATTGATTTGTGTGTCTGTTCTTGTGCCAGTATCACCCTTCTTTGATTACTGTAGCTTTGTAGTATAGCTTGAAATCAGCTTTGTTCTTTTCAATATTGTTTTGACTATTCAGGGTCTTTTGTGGCTTCATATAAATTTTAGGATTATTTGCTCTAGTTCATTGAAAAATGCCATTGGTATTTTGACAGGGATTGCACTGAATCAATAAATTGCTTTGGCTAGGATGGTCATTTTGACCATAAAAATTCACCCTATCCATGAGCATGGAATAGATTTTCTATTTATTTGTGTCTTCTTCAGATTCTTTCATCAGTGTCTTATAGTTTTCAGGGTACATATTTTCTCACTTTCTTGGTTAGGTTTATTCCTAGGTATTTATTCTCTTTGAAATAATTTTTTTTATTTATATGTTTTGGTATTATTAATATACAATCACATGAGCAATGTTGTGGTTACTAGTTTTCCCCATTATCAAGTACCCAACAATTCCGCATTACAGTCACTGTCCATCAGCGTAGTAAGATGCTATAGAGTCACTACTTGTCTTCTCTGTGCTAAACTGCCTTCCCCGTGCCACCCTCCAAATTATGTGTGCTATTCACAGTGCCTCTTATTCCCCTTCTCCCTCGCTTGCCACTCACCCTCCTCAGTCCCTTTCCGTTTGAAAACTGTTAGTCCATTCTTGGGTTCTGTGAGTCTGCTGCTGTTTTGTTCCTTCAGTTTTTGCTTTGTTCTTATGCTCCACAGATGAGTGAAATCACTTGGTACTTGTCTTTCTCTGCCTGGCTTATTTCACTGAGGATAATACCCACTAGTTCCATCCATGTTGTTGCAAATGGTAGGATTTGTTTTCTTCTTAGAGCTGAATAATATACCACTGTGTAGATGTACCACCTCTTCTTTATCCATTCATCTACTGATGGACACTTTGGTTGCATCCATTTCTTGGCTATTGTAAATAGTGCTACAATAAACATGGGGGTGCATATATTTTTTTGAAATTGCAATCCTGCATTCTTAGAGTAAATTCCTACGGGTGGAGTTCCTGAGTCAAATGATATTTCTATTTTTAGTTTTCTGAGGAACCTCCATACTGCTTTCCACAATGGTTGAACTAGTTTACATTCCCACCATCAGTGTAGGAGGGTGCCCCTTTCTCTGCATCCTAACCATTTTGTTGTTCCTAGTCTTTTCTATGTTGATGATCCTAACTGCTCTCAGGTGATATCTCATTGTGGTTTTTATTTGCATTTCCCTGATAATAAGTGATGTGGAGCATCTTTTCATGTGACTGTTGGCCATGTGAAACTCTTCTTTGGATAATTGTGTGTTCAGATCCTCCACCCATTTTTGAATCACGTTGTTTGTTTTTTGGGTGTTGGGGCATGTGACTTCTTTATATATTTGGGATGTTAACCACTTGTTGGGTATGTCGCTTGCAAATATATCCTCCCATACTAGAATGCCTTTTTGTTCTGCTGATGGTGTCCTTTGATGTACAGAAGCTTTTTAGCATAATGTAGTCCCATTTTTTCATATCTGATTTTCTTTCCCTTGCCCAAGGAGATATGTTCAGGAAAATGTTGCTCATGTGCATATTCAAGAGATTTTTGCCTGTTTTCTTCTAAGAGTTTTATGGTTTCCTAACTTATATTCAGGGCTTTGATCCATTTCAAGGTTACTTTTGTGTATGGGGTTAAACAAAAATCCAGTTTCATTCTCTTGCATGTAGTTGTCCAGTTTTGCCAACACCAACTGTTGAAGAGGCTGTCATTTCTCTATTGTATATCCATGGCTTCTTTATCATATATTAATTGACCATTTATGCTGGGATTTATATGTGGGCTCTCTAGTCTGTTCCATTGGTCTATTCTTGTGCCATTGGTACTTTCCTTGTGCCAGTACCAAATTATCTTGATTACTGTGGCTTTGTAGTAGAGCTTGAAGTCAGGGAGCATACTCCCCCCTGCTTTATTCTTCCTTCTCAAGATTCCTTTGGCTATTTGGGGTCTTTTGTGGTTCCATATGAATTTTAGAACTATTTGCTCTAGTTCATTGAAGAATGCTCTTGGTATTTTGATAGGGATTGCATTGAATTTGTAGATTGCTTTAGGCAGGACTGTCATTTTGACAATATTAATTCTTCGTATCCATGAGCACAGGATGTGTTTTCATTTATTGGTATCTTCTTTAATTTCTCTCATGAGTGTCTTGTAGTTTTCAGAGTATAGGTCTTTCACTTCCGTGGTTACGTTTATTCCTAGGTATTTTATTTTTTTGATGCAATTGTGAATGGAATTTTTTTCCTGGTTTCTCTTTCTGCTAGATTATCATTAGTGTATAGGAATGCAACAGATTTCTGTGTATTAATTTTGTATCCTTCAACTTTGCTGAATTCAGATATTAGATCTAGTAGTTTTGGGGTAGATTCTTTAGGGTTTATATGTACAATATCATGTCATCTGAAAACAGGGACAGTTATCTTCTTCCTAACCAATGTGGATGCCCTTTATTTCTTTGTGTTGTCTGACTGCCATGGCTGGGACCACCAGAAGTATGCTGAATAAAAGTGGGAAGAGTGGGCATCCTTGTCTTGTTGCTGATCTTAAAGAAAAGGCTTTCAGCTTCTCACTGTTAAGTATGAAGTATGATGTTGGCTGTGAGTTTGTCATATATGGCCTTTATTATGTTGAGGTACTTGCCCTATATACCCATTTTATTGAGAGTTTTTATCTTGAATGGATGTTGAATTTTCTCAAATGCTTTTTCAGCATCTATGGATATGATTATCTGGTTTTGTCCTTCTTTTTGTGGATGTGGTGGATGATGCTGATGGATTTTTTAATTTTGTACCATCCTTGCATCCCTGAGATGAATCATACTTGATAATGATGGATGATGTTTTTGATACATTTTTGAATTCAGTTTGCTAATACTTTGTTGAATATTTTGCATCTATGCTCATCAGGGATATTGGTCTGTAATTTTCTTTTTTTGTGGTGTATTTACCTGGTTTTGGTATTAGAGTGATGCTGGCCTCATAGAATGGGTTTGGAAGTATTCCCACTTCTTCAAATTTTTGGAACACTTTAAGGAGAATGGGTGTTAGGTCTTTACTAAATGTTTGAGAAAATTCAGTTGTAAAGCCATCAGGTCTACAGGTTTTGTTCTTAGGTAGCTTTTTGATTACCAATACAATTTCATTGCTGGTAATTGGTCTACTCAGATTTTCTGTTTCTTTCTGGGTTAGCCTTGGAAGGTTGTATTTTTCTAGAAAATTAGCCATTTCTTCTAGGTTATCCAGTTTGTTAGCACATAATTTTTCATAGTATTCTCTAATAATTCTTTGTATTTCTGTGGTGTCCATAGTGATTTTTCCTTTCTCATTTCTGATTCTGTTTATGTGTGTAGATTCTCTTTTTTTCTTGATAAGTCTGACTAGGGGTTTATTTTGTTTATTTTCTTGAAGAACTGGCTCCTCCCTTCATTGATTCTATTGTTTTATTCTTCTCAATTGTGTTTATTTCTGCTCTAATCTTTATTATGCCCTTCCTTCTAATGACTTTGGGCCTCATTTGTTCTTCTTTTTCTAGTTTCATTAATTGTGAGTTTAGATAGTTCATATGTGATTGTTGTTCTTTCCTGAGGTACGCCTGTATTGCAATGTACTTCCCTCTTAGCTCTGCCTTTGCTGTGTCCCACATATTTTGCAGTTTTGATTATTGTCTCCATATATTGCTTGATCTCTGTTTTTATTTCATCATAGATCCATTGGTTATTTAGGGGCATGTTATTAAGCCTCCCTATGTTTCTGGGATTTTACATTTTCTTTGTGTAATTTATTTCTAGCTTCTTACCTTTGTGATCTGAGGAGCTGGTTGATACAATTTCAATCTTTTTGAATTTACTGTGGTCTTTTTGTGGCCTAGTATATGATCTATTTTTTAAAATGTTCCATGTGCACTTGAGAAGAATGTGTATCCTGTTGTTTTTGGGTGGAGTGTTCTGTAAATGTCCATTAGGTCCATCTGTTCTAATACATTGTTCAGTGCCTCTGTCTCCTTACTTATTTTCTGTCTGGTTGATCTGTCCTCTGGAGTGAGTGGTATGTTGAAGTCTCCTAAAATGAATGCATTGCATTCTATTTTCCCCTTTTAATTCTGTTAGTATTGCTTTCACATATGTATGTGATCCTGTATTGGGGGCATAGATATTTATAATAGATATATCCTCTTGGGCTGACCCCTTTATCATTATGTAATGTCCTTGTCTCTTGTTACTTTCTTTGTTTTGATGTCTATTTTGCTAATACAAGTACTGCAACTCCTGTTTTTTCTCCCTATTAGTTGCATGAAATATCTTTTTCCTTCCTTTTACTTTCAGTCTGTGTATGTCTTTGGGTTTGAAGTGAGTCTCTTGCAGGCAGCATATAGATGGGTCTTGTTTTTATATCCATTCAGTGACTCTGTTGGGGCATTCAGACCATTTACATTTAGGGTGATTATCGATAGCTATGTACTTATTGCCATTGCAGGCTGTAGATTGGTAGTTACCGATGGTTCAAGGGTAATTCCCTTACTATATAACAGTCTAATTTAACTCACTTAGTATGCCATTACAAACACAACCTAAATGTTTTTTTTTCTGTCCCTTTTTTCTTCTTCCATTGCTTATATATTAGGTATCATATTCTGTACTCTTTGTCTATCCCTTGACTGACTTTGGGGGTAGTTGTTTTGATTTTGCATCTGTTTAGCAATTAATTGTTCTACTTTCTTTGCTGTGTTTTTTTCCCCCTGGTGACAGCTATTTAGCCTTTCAAATACTTCCACCTATAGCAGTTCTTCCAAAATACACTGTAGAGGTGGTTTTGGGGAGGTAAATTCTCTCAGATTTTGCTTCTCTGAGAATTGTTTAATCCCTTCTTCAAATTTAAATGATAATCCTGCAGGGTAGAGTATTCTTGGTTCAAGATCCTTCTGTTTCATTGCATTAAATATGTCATGCCACACCCTTCTGGCCTGTAAGGTTTCTGCTGCAAAGTCTAATGATACCCTGAAGGATTTTCCTTTGTATGTGATCTTTTTTCTCTATCTAGCTGCTTTTAAAAGTTTCTCCTTATCCTTGATCTTTGCCATTTTAATTATTATATGTCTTGTTGTTGTCCTCCTTGGGTCCCTTGTGTTGGGAGATCTGTGCACCTCCATGGCCTGAAACACTATCTCCTTCCCCATATTGGAGAAGTTTTCAGCAACTGCCTCCTCACAGACACTTCTATCCCTTTTTCTCTATATTCTTATCATTCCTCTATAATGCAAATATTATTCCATTTGAATTTGTCATATTCTTTCATTTTTAGTGATCCTTTTTTCTGTCTGTGCCTCGGCTTCTTTGTATTCCTCTTCTCTAATTTCTATTCCATTTACCGTCTCTTCTACTATATCTAATCTGCTTTTAAATCCCTCCATTGTATGTTTTATTTCAGATATGGAGTTTCTTAATGATTGAATCTCCATCTTAAATTCATCCCTGAGTTCTTGAATATTTTTCTGTACCTCTGTGAGCATGTTTATGACTTTTATTTTGAACTCTCTCTCAGGAATATTGGTGAGTTCTTTTTCATTTGGCCCTTTTTCTGGTGTTTGTGAGATTTGAATTTAAACCAGGTTCCTTTAACATTTCATATTTGTATACAGCGCCCTCTAGTGCCCAGAAGCTCTAGTCTCTGGAGCTGCTCAGCCCCTGGAGTGATGTTGGGGGTTGCAGGGGAGCAGCTCTTGTGCCTGTGGCAGAAAGAGCTCTTTCCTGCTTCCCAGCTGCAGTTCCTGTCTCCACTGTCAGAACAAGTGGGCCAAGCACAGTGTAAGTCTCTGTGCTTTGCATCTGTAGCTGCTGTAAGTGGGGCTTCCCTCTGGCTGGCCTTATGCCAGGGCATGGACTGCCAGTTTGTGAGCCAGCACCAGCAGGTCAGGAGTAAGGCGCAGCAGGCTGTTTATCACAGTGGGGGGCTTTGAGCTGAGTAGCCAGCCAAGTGATGGAGAGCCTGAAGCTCCTGAAAATTCCCAACCTGCTGGGCAAAGCATGCCCAGACAACCTTGCCCACCTATCCTGTCTCCTGAGCAGCAAGCTCCATGCAAACACCACACCTTCAGCAGCCCACTCGCTGCTAGGAAACCTCTCAGATCACTTACCTTTCCTTTGTCCCAGAGCAGCCAGATGCAGATCCTTGTCCTCCACAAATCTGTAATCTCAGTCTCTCCAAGTATTCCACCTCTCTTAGCTTTCCAACCCCACTGATCTGCCGAGCACCAATCAATGTAGATTTGTGCTCCCAAAGTAGATCTCCAAGGCTGGATACTCAGCAGTCTTAGGCTTCTACCCCCTCCCCACTCTATTTCTCTTCCCCCTGCCAGTGAGCTGGGGTGGGGTAAGGGCTTGGGTATCACCAGATCAAGGCTTTAGTATGTTACCTTGTTTTGTGAGTTCTGCTCTGTTCTCCAGGTGTATGCAGTCTGGCACAGCCTTTTTTCCTGTTGCTCTTTTAGGGTTGGTTGTATTTACTCTATTTTGGTATTATATGTGGTTTTGGGAGGAGTTCTCTGTCTCATCTCACATCGCCATCTTGAATCATGTCTCTTTGATATAGATTTTAATGGAATTTTCTTCATTTCTCTTTCTGCTAGTTAATTGTTGGAATATAGGAATGCAACAGATTTTTCTATATTGATTTTATATCCCACAACTTTGCTGAATCCAATTATTAGTTCTAGTAGTTTTTTTGGTACAGTGTTTAGGACTTTCTATATACAATATCATGTAATCTTCAAATAAAGACAGTTTTACTTCCTCCTTACCAATTTGGATGGCTTTATCTCTTTTTCTTGTCTGATTGCTATGGCTATGACTTCTCATACTATTTGGAATAAAGGTGGTAAGAATGGACATCCTTGTCTTCTTTCTGATCTTAAACCCAGAACTCTGAACTTTCCACAATTAAGTATGATGTTTGCTGTGGGTTTCTCATACATAGTTTTTCATACATTTTCATAATAATGTTCAGGTATGTTCCCTCTAAACTCGTGCTATTGAGATTTTTTATCATGAATGGATGCTGATTTTTTTCAAGTGCTTTCTCAGCATCTATTGAGATGATCATGTAATTTTTATTCTTCCTTTTGTTCATGTGGTGTATAACATGATGGATTTATGAATATTGTACCACCCTGCATCCCTAGAATAAATACCACTTGGTTGTGATGGATGATCCTTTTGATATATTTTTTAATTTGGTTTGCTAATATTTTTTTAGAACTTTTGCATCTATGTTTATTAGGGATATTGGTTTATAATTTTCTTTGTCTGTAGTGTCATTGGTGTTGGTATTAGGGTGATACTGGCCTCATAGGATGAGTTTGGAATTATTCCCTCCTCTTACGTATTTTGGAATACTTTAAAAAGGATGGGTATTAGCTCTTCATTAAATGTTTGGTAGAATTCAGCTTTAAAGCCTCCTGGTACTGGATTTGTTTGGAGTATTTTAATTACCAGTTCAATTTTGTTACTGGTAATTGGTCTGTTCAGATTTTCTATTTCTTCCTAGGTCAGTCTTGGAATTTGTCCATTTCTTTAGGTTGTCTCTTTTATTGGCCAATAATTTTTCACAGATTACTTGTTTAACTCTTTGAATTTCTGTGGTGCCAGTTGTAACTTTTCTTTAGTTTCTGATTTTGTTTATGTGTATACTCTCTTTATCTTGATAATTCTGGCTAGAGATTTGTCTATTTTGTCTATCTTCTCAAAGAATCAGCTCCTGATTTTGTTGATATTTTTTCTATTGTTTCCTTATTCTCTAATTTATTGAAACTCATTTCTATCTTTACAACAATACCACATTGCATTGAATACAGTAGCTTCATATTAAATCTAAACTCTGGTAGTGTAACTCCTCATATTCCTATTTGTTCTTTTCAAATTATTTTGAATATTTTTATTTATTTTTTGAATTTCCATGTGAATTTTAGATTCAGGTTTTTAATATATGTACTGAAAATTTTATATAGATTATTTTGATTACATAGATTTCTTTGGGAAAAATTGACAATACCACTGAATCTTCTGATAGCTTAACACAGTACAGCTTTTCACTTACTAGGTCTCCTTTAATTTCTCCCCAAAAATGTTATACTTTTGGTGTGAAGGTCTAACATGGTTTTACAATATTGTGAACAGCATAAATATTTTAAATTTCATTTTTAAATTTAAAAAGCACGTAGAAATACAAGTACATAGAAGTTCAATGATTTTTTTTATATTGGTCTTATAGCTTATGTCCTTCTACAATGACTTATAAAATCTGGTAGCTTTTACATATCTTGTGTACAAACACAACATCTGCAAAATAAGTTGCATAATTTCTCTTTTCAATCTTTGTTACTTTTCTTGCCTTATGTCACCAGCTAGCACTTCTAGGATGTAATTGGACTGAGATGGTAGGAGCACAATTCCTTGTACTATTCCTGACTTTATGTGAAAAAGTATTCAGACTGTCACCTTTGAGCTTGATGATAACTGTAGATTTTTCATACATACTTCTATTTAGAAGTAATTTAGTAATTTAATTCTATTTCTCATTTGCTGAATGCTTTTTTTCATTAATATGTGTTGAATATTTTCAAAATGTTTTCTGCACTCAGATGATTATGTATTTTTTTCCCTAGTCTGTTAACATGGTGAATTATATTTACTGATCTGGAATGTTAGGCCAATCTTGTATTCTGATAACAAATGTTCTAATGGTCTATATAGACCACTTATATTACTGTATAGCAAACCACACAAACTCAGTGGAATGAAATAATCATTTTAACATTCATGTGACTCTTTGGCTGAGGAAACAACAGGACATTCTGGGGCTAGCCTTCTCTAAAAATGGATGAAAAAGCCATATGATGAGGGGAAACTGGCTTCTGCTAACTCACACTGGACTCTGACAAAAGTGTAAAATAAATCCCAATGTGTAAAATTGCTGATATTTGGAAGTGATTTGGCACAGCAGTTAGCTTATTTGTGGATTACAATGTTACCTATCCTATAGAGTCGTGGTGAGAAATAAGTTTATATGTACTTAGATGAGTGTGTGACAATCTATATATGCATTGATTAAAACATTAAGCACATCCTAATTTAATTCATTATATCTTTTCTAAAACCTATTCTGCTTGGCATCCATATTTCATGTTAATTGCACCGTCAGTTTTCACTCAGACATATTTCTTGCTTGCTACTCTCCTTCTACTCTTAATGCCAAATCCTATAACTTCATCTAGGTCAGGGTTTATCAGCACTGGTACTATTGACATTTTGGGCCAGACAGGTAGTGGCAGTAGTAGTGGTGATAGTGGTGCTGTCCTATGCATCACACAGTATTTAGCAGCATTCCTGACCTCTACCCAGCAGATGCCACTAGCAGATTTTCCAGGTGTAGCAACTCAAGTATGTCTCCAGGCAATGCCCAATATTCTCCAGAGAGGCAAAACTATTCATAACTGAAACCACTAGTTCAGAATGAAACTAAACCAGTAGTTTAAGTAGAAAAATAGAAACGAGGAAATAGTAGAAAACTAGAGGAGAAAAATTAAAACATCTGCTTTTTATATATGTCAGATAGCTTGCTATTGCTTGTAACAGAAAGTGCTCTAGCTGATTTAAACAGAAATGCATTTAATGCAAATACTTAGATGGTAGATCAAGCCATAAAATAATAATACAAAATTTGTCCACTAGGAATCTGGGGTCTTGTCATTATTTGAAAATTGGGAAATCAAAACCACTGACTCAGCTGGTAACTAGTTCAAGGTCATATTATCTCAGCCTTGCTCAATGGTAACAAGATAGATAATCCATGCTATGACTCTCACAGCCACAAAACCAGAAGAACACGTTAGGATCTCTTATACCACTAAGGAGAAAAAAACCAGATGTTTCAACACATGGGCTTCCCAGCAGAAAGAGAAGATATGTGATTCTAATTTACACCTTGGTTGAGGACATCATCGAGAAGACATGACCATCAGTTGATCTGCCAGCTAGACCTCTATATAAACTCTAAGATTCTAGAGGGAAGATGCTGGTATCTACTCATCTTGTGACCACCCAAGAAAAGCCTTGTCTCTAAGTACCCTTGCTTATTAAACATGCCACCTACCAACTTGGAGTAGTCTGATTCTTTCTTTCGTCTCTTCTTGACCTCTATGAATGGGGGTCAGTTTCAAATTTCACCCAGGAAAACTAAATAAATGGTTTTAGAAAGGAGGTATCCATGGAGGAAATCCCAGGCTTGCAATAGATTTCTATGTTGGGAGGAGTGGTCCATGTGTTAGATACTTGTGACTTATCACATGAGTATAAAGACACCCTGAAATCACCACCAGGTTTAATGCATTTGTTTGAGGAACTACATATAGCACACTGTGGCAAAGAAGGGAAATGAATGGCTGCTGCAGTGGGATGGCCTCTAGTGTGGGTAGCTTGACTGGCCACCTATGCCCAACTAAAGGCTAAAACTCAAGCTGGAAACTTGGAAGAAGAGCAGAGGTTAGAGAGCATATGGTTATCCATGACTTTGCTAGCTCTGGGGCTGGCAGACAAGGTACGAGAGCAGGATAATAAGTTGGAGACTTTAGTATGCCACTTTGCAAACCTAGGAGGACATAAGATGCTGCAGATTAAAGTCCAAATGACTGTGAAAAACTTTGATTAGTATGCTAAGAGACGGAATTCCTGGGAAAGTGAGAACTAAGAGGAAGATGTGGAGATTGATGGTGAAACAGGCAAAGCACCCCAAGCTATCTGACCCTACAGAGGAAAGCAAAACAGAACCATGACAACTCCAAGCCAGTGAGCAAGTTCCCAGTTCAGAAAACATTCATGATGAGAGAATATACACCTCCTGAGCTTATTGATACAGCTGCCAAGTTCCAACAAAACACTAGGGAAAGTATCCAGGCACAGTTAGGGTAGCTGTGGGATACAGGGGGCAAGGGCATTTCTCTGACCGGGTGGGAGGCAGAGAGAATAAACAATCCCCACACACACTGCCTTTGGCAGTGCCTCCATGGTGCTTAGCAGCCCCATATTGAGTTCACTATTCACTGGCCCCCCTGAATAAACAAAAGGTGATGACTGCCGTTGATACTGTACTCTAATACATGGTAACCGTTAGAAGTTTTCTGGCCCCCTCAATGCCATCATTGGTTATGGAGGACAAATCATTATGGTCAGGAAAGTCCCGTTGACACTGCAAATTAGGTGTTCTCTCCCATGAGAATATAAGGTTTTTATCTCTCCAATAACAGAGAACATATTGGTCATTGACATTCTGTAAGGTCCAATTTTGCAAACTTCTGTTGGTGAATTTTGCCTCTGGGTTAGAGTAATCAAACTAATGCTGCTAGCTGGGAAAAGTTTTATCTACAAGAATTTTCAATGAAATATCCCACAGGGATGGGTGAGTTACTTTGTATCTCTGGGTGAGGGGAAACTACTCAGTCTCCACTGGGATACCACTGTCTCCCTGTAAGCTGGACCTGTGGAAATGCACCCTACCAGGAATGGAACATGCACCACTGAAAGAGAGGAAAAGGTGGGGGTCCTGGTTTTGCAAATCTCGTTCCCAATCTATCTTCTCATGCCTGACAGTGCTTGCCTCCCTTGGCCAACAGGTATGGTATACATACCAGGTCAAATTCCTAAGGCTGCAGCCACATTAGCATCTAAGGATCAGACCACAAGAGCAAATTCTTACAGAAAGGCAAGACCCTCTGATACATGTTATTATTAAATATCTGTCTTTTCTACCTTAGACTTCTGCTGATCCTGTGGTGTCTGGTTACTAAATGAAAATACCTTTCTTCAGTGGGCTTTCTCATTTGCCTGACAAAGAAATCTATCCAACTGTTGGGTATGTGAGCAGCTGTTCCTCTCTAGTCAATGAGGATTGTTGTAGTAGGTACCGCCACTCCAGGGAGGGGATTCGAAACCACTAAAGCAGTGAGTGTGTTAAAAAAGAAAGAGCTACTGCCAGTACTCATAATTCACCTGGTATTAACCAGTATGGATCCAGAGACCTAGACTGTGACACACACTAACAATAAGTTTGGTCATCATAGATAGTCTTTTTCTGGCAATCAAACTATACAAGCAGCTCATCAATCTGCTGACCAGAAGAATCCTAAAAATACCACCATCAGATCCATAGATGACTACCCTCAGAGTTGGGAGGGGTTCCTGTGGTGTACCCTGGGTTGTGGACATTTGAGCACTCATGCATTCTTATGCTGGGAAAAGAAAAACACTCTAAACAGAACTGTATACCAGAGATCTGGGAAGAATATAACCAGAACTGTGTAATCATTCTATCACATTAAAGGATAGCAACTGGTTTGGCACTGAGTGGTCACACCACACAATCACTTGGTTACCTGGAATGAGACCCTATTTGCGTGGCGCACGTCTTTGGCTTTGGCTCCCAATTGGGTGGATAGGCCACTGCACCCTGGTTTTCCCTAAGCATAGGAAAGAATTCTCCCCACAACAACAGAACTTGTCAACCTCCCCCTCCTCAAGACCAGATGTGCACATTCTCTTTTCAGTTTTATCATCATTTGGCTGCTGTCTTTCTCCATGTTATAATACACATAGAAGCCCTGACTAAATTCACCCAGCAAGCCTTAAATGATAACTGACAAAGCCTGTCCTTACAGAGCACTGAAAAGTCTCTAATGAGAGAATCTGTCCTCCAAAAAAGGATGGCCTCGAACATTACCACTGCTTTGTAAGGAAACACTTGTGCAATTATTCAATTAATGATTGCACAATTATCCATAACATGTACAATATTATGATGTGTCTGCTAACGTATCATCTCTATTAAAGCACATGAGAACACAGGTGAATGCCCTGAATGGTTTCTGATCTAGAGGATTTAATAAATCAATGTTTAGTATCATAGATCTCTTGATGGAAAAGGTCAGTAATTTGGGGAATCATTGTATTCATCTGTGTTTTCTTTTGCATGTGCTTGTATTGTTGCTGTGGCATCTGCCTTCGATGCATCCAGATAGCCATCAAAAGGGAGACCCTCCATGCTAGTGAAACCATTTGCAGACCACTCAGGCCCCACTGTGGATGAGGGGATACATGTAAGATTTTAAGGAACAGGACACAAGGGGTGGAGAAGGTAATCAAGAGGATTTGACCACAGGCTGACCTATGGACTAGACCCAGGCAATAGAATGTTCCATTTTCTTGGAATGCATGTCTTCCTACTATCTTCATACTAGCAGGTGTTTCAAGCACATAGCCCTGAGACAGTAATGTGATGTTGAGACCATCTGGACAATATATGCGACTGAATCTGACTAAGGCCTCTACGTAAAATCTTAAAATCCTGACAGGTAGGGGCTCAGATATATTTGTCTTGCAGCCACTCAGGACAAGCTTCCTGTGTAAGTCCCCTTGCTTCTTAAAACTGCAACCTACAAGTCCTATATTGTCTGCCCATTTCTGCACTCTGCTATCCTCTTGTATGAGGTTCAGTTTCAAATTTCCCCCAGATATTCCTGAGGTTGTGAGCCAACAACCCTCCAAATGTTTATGGCTATTTCTGCTTAGAGAAAGCCAAGTCAAGGTTGGAACTGAACTAAAAGTGAATCTGGGAAATGCAGTCTTTAGCTTTATAACCTCTAACATGAAGGAGTATAAGTTAGTGTTACAAACTGAATGATTCATTCTACAATATCTTCCTGTTGAGTCTATAACAGTAATTTATAAGGGCTTACCTTTTACAGTCTGAATCTAACCCTATGTTTCCAGGCTTTTATCTGCACTTTCCCCTTTATGAGACTTATATTCTAGACAAACTGTCTGTTAACTACTCTGCACACATTCACTCAAGAGTTCTCCCGAATACTTACCTCCTATTTTGTTCCTCGTTATATGATTTTCTGTTACTTCCTTCTACTCAGACTCTATTAGTCAACTTAAAAATATTTTAAAGACCAAAAGTTAAATGTCACATCATCCAAGATTTCTTAATTTCCTAACAGAAAATATTTTATTGCCTCAAGTTGTACAGCTTGTATATAATCTCCATTAATAGAATTTATCATGTATACATTTTTCATGCAGCTCTTATCTTTATTAGAGTAGGTATTTCCTAAAAGGTGTACTGTATGAAAGTTTGTCAAATAAATTTATAAAAATTATTAGCAACTGGTTATACTGGGGACACATTAACTTTGTTTTCTAAAGCAAATGCATTTATAAAAGTTAAACATTTATAAAGTTAAACTGCTTATGCCACATGCTAGTGAATACCGTTGTAATAATCTTTAAGCAGGACTTGTAAAACAACAGAAGCTACTTATTATTTATATCATCCCACTGCAGCTAAAACAATAATCTAGGAAAGGTATTAATGAAAGAGCTTTTCCTGTTTATTAAATTATTTTTTAAATATTAAAAATAAGTTTCTCAAATAGTCACATACTCCCAGCCATCATTAATTCTTCAATGTAGAGTTTAAAAACAAATTTCTACTAACATATTCTCCTGGCCACAGCATAAATGATTCTTAACTAGTGTATCAAAGTAGGACATGTTTGCATAATTATATTTCTAAAAATGTATTCATTACACCCAAAACTGTTGTGGAAACTGATTTAGAAAGCCTAATCAAATGAGAATGAACAGAACCTAATTCCTCAGTGTTTGCTATAGTAAGGAGTTCACTACCATCACTTGTATTTGGCATCTAAGGCAGGCAGAAAGTGGGAAAGCTTTATAGTGAAAAAAGGGAAGGGTTTGTATTCTGATTAGAGGTCATTGGCATGGGGGAAAATTCACACTTAGATTTCTCTGTTTCTTTCTGATTTGAAAATGGGAGCAAAAACATGGAATTTGGCAGCTGTTGACTAAGTCTGATTGTTCTGAACAGGTGACAGAGGTTGTGATTTGGCTCCCTAGGCTTCTAGGTCAGAGTTCTATCATCATAGATTATCTGGCCATCGTCTATTTGTATATTCAGCCACACATTGTTGTAATTACATGTTCTAATATATGGTTGTCTTTCTTCATTTCCTCCTTCAAACTTTCATTTCCTTCCTTCAGTGAACAAATATTTATGGAGCACCTATTATATGAATGACACTGTGTCAAGCAGTGGCAATATAATGATGACCCTTACTTCATAGAGCTTATATTTCACACAAGTAGTGTGAAATTTTTTTTAGCCAGCCAGAGATGGGGGAAACAGGTTGGCAGTAGAGATTCAGATTAACCTCATAACAGGAGGGTAAAGATGGAACACATTTAGCCAAGTAAAAGGCATTGGTCAAACGGGGAGCCCTCTGAACAAGGAGCAGCTTATCTGAAAGTCTGCAATTAGGAAAGTACTCTTTTCATTGTAGTCAATGCTGGATCATTAGTGGAGATAGAGTATGGTGGCTTGAAATGAGGATGTTGAGTTAAGTAGGGTGAGGCACATTTGTGCAGAATTCAAAGGACTAGCTATTTAAAACAGAAGCAACTCTTAGAAAAAAAGGTTCACATTCAGATTGTGCCTGGCTAAATGGCACTTCCGTGCAGTGAGGAATAATCAGTAATGGTAAATTATGCAGGGTACATTCCCTCTCACACTCAAGTGGCAGAGTCATTTTCAGATAAAGTTAAAACGTGAACTAGGCATGGGGGAATTAATGAAAAATATTTTTTCACAGATAATGCCAAAGATATGAACACAGTGAAACCCTTTGCAGACCACTCAGGGCACACTGTGGAAGAGAGGAAACGTGTGGGATTGTAAGAGCAATTTTAACACTGGCTACTCTATTCTTGATTTTACACATATTTTGACAAACTACTGGTGCCCTCAATCATAGCCAACCCTTGTTGCTTTGCTGGTGCCCAAAAGGATAAGCAAATAGTACATTAATGAATAAAGTAGACTTATACTTTAAATGAACAAGATGGTAGGAAATAAGCTTATATTGAGTGGTTAAAAAGTCCCAATCATTCAGCAACTAAATCCACATTCTGCCTATGAGAGTCAGGCCACTTCAGTTCTGTAAATGTGCCTTGTACAGCCTGATTTTAGCTATGAATGCTTACTACCTCAGAATGTGGATACAATACTTAAAAAAATGATGAAAAAGCCCACAGATAGGAAATAGGAAAAAAATAGAAAAGCAAATAAGCAAAATAACCCAAATCACTGCAACCACCAGTGAAATAGTGAGCAATTATTAAAAATAATTAAATACAAATAATTTAAAGTTTTGAAAGAGGAATTTCTGCTATATGGCACAGAAGTCCAGGCATAGTCAAGTTATATTTTAACTCTCTACTGTCACAAGGTTTACTTTGTGCATAGATAAATTTCACAATTGAAAACTGTATTATGAAGAGAGAAAAATATCATGTTTAAGAGGGATTTAAATGATACGATATTTTTGAAAAATATAGACAGAATAATCTTTTGTATCATAATGGATACATATGTAAACATGTGCATAGGTAGCTATGATTCATATGAATATATATTTGGATAGCTAGATAGCTAAGTAGATGATAGCTAGCTAGATACAGACATGCTTAAGTGACATTCAGAAAGGTCTGGGAAAATGCACAACTATGGATCATGATTACATATGGAGACTGGCAATATGAATTAGGGATTAAGGGAACTGGGAATGGGTAATTATAAAATTATCTACATCTCTGTATTATTTGGATAATATTTAACAATGAGCAAAATATTCTATAATTTAAAATAAGCAAATGTGTTAAATGAGCCTATGAAAGAAAGACATAATGGGATTAATTATGTAAAATTTCTGAGAAGAAAAAGAATACACAATCTATTTGAAGAGACATCAGTGATTTTTTAATAAGGATTGGGACATAAAGAAAGGGATGAGACCATAGTGGGATACTAAAGTCTATCATGTAGAATTTCAAGTGTTTTTGTTAATTTTCTAATAGAAACTATTCTCTTAAGATATTATAATGATAAGTCTTCATCTTATAAAAACAAATCCTTTCCCTGTGGTGCAATCACATTTATGTTTCTGTTTCCTGATTCTATTTTTTAAAGTTTTCTCTTAAACATTCATGAAATATGTGGTTGAAATAATTCACTGTCAGTATTTGACCTTGAGCACACAAATGAAACCCAAGATACGCTGTCTCTACTTGTACACGGGGAAACAACCGATCATATTTTAGTTATTCTAAGGAAATAATGCCACGTAAATACCCTTTCTTTTTATAGAAAACTACTGTATATGGATTTTTTTGCCATCTTACTATAAGCTCTGGTTGCTTTTGTAGTGAAAAACTAGCAATTCATCTGAAAGGTCATTCAGGACTAGGCACAATAATTTCAGCTGATCAAATCAATTATTTATACAATGAACTACAGTATGGTTCCCTCTAGAAATTACCTTATTATAGCTACTCACTCCCACTGAACTCTAAGAAAAGTGACATTTTGAAATACAAAGCTTATTCTCTTCAGTGAGCTTAATACGTATCGGCATCTCTCTGTGGCTCTTTTCTCTATTGAATAGCTGTCAGTCAGCAAGAGACGGCCCATTCCCTAAGCACACTGCACAGTGGGTTTTCTTGACATGATGGAAAATTTTCCAGTTGGCAAAAGTAAAGATTGAGGGAGGTAAAGCTTTGGACTCAGCATGAAAGGTAATAGAGCTATTAGCCAAATACCCAATTCAGAGATGCTGGTACTGCACAACCAGGCATCTGAGAAGGAGTTTTAATGTCCTGTGGGGCACAAGTTTAGGAAAGTGTTTGGCAGATTAAAGCATTCAAATAGAGAGGGAAACATCTTTGAAACAGAGCTTTTGGCATGGAAATTACTGTTGTTTTAAACTAACAAATATATTTAGTATATACAGAAGCTTTTTGCACAAAGTGGACAAGATATTAGACCCAGATAATGGTACAATTAAAAACGAATCTGCTACCATGCTGTCTAGCTATAATAAAATAATTACATCCCTGACTCCAATGGCCCCTACATTTTATTATATTCTTTGGTGTTTTATTTATTTATTGTATAAAAACAGACCTGCCTAATACTGGCACTATGATAATAAGGTTCAGGAGAATTTTACATCTGTGTTCATTTAACTTTTTATGCTTAAGGAAAATTGGAGATTACTCAAAGATTTAAGTTTTTAAAATAATAAGAAAAAAATGTTTAGACAATCATTAGAGCTCCATATTATACTATAGGTGGGTAAATATTAGATGAAAGAAATTTAAATGTGCTAAATCACATGGTAATTTGGAGAGTGTGTTACTTATAAACTGCTGTGAAAAAATGTACCTCAAAATTTAGCAGTTTAAAACAACAAACTTGTATTATTATACCATTTCTGTAGGTCAGGAATCTGGGTATAGCTTATGTGGGTCCTCTGGCTTAGAATCTTTCACAAGATAATAATCAGTATTTTTGCTGAGACTATAGTCATCCCGAAGTTCAACTAGAGGAGGCTTGGTTTCCAATATTTCACATGATCATTAATAGAATTCAATTTCTTGTATGCTGTTGAACTGTGGACCTTGTTTTTTTCTGATTAGAGGCTGGAATCATCCACCTTCATTTCCCTGTCATGTGAGCCTTTACTTAAGTCAGCTCACAGTATGTCGGATGGTTTCCCTTAGAATGAATGAGCAAGAAAGCAGAAGACAGCCACATCGTTTTTGTAATCTAATCTTGGAGTGACATTCCATCAGTTTTGTAGTATTCTTTTCATTAAAAGTAAGTTGCTAGGCTCAGTCCATATGCAAGGTCATGAATGTCAAGAGTTGGTATCATTGGGGCCATCTTGGAGACTACTATATTAGTTCAGTAATCTTAGATTGGCATCTAGGAGAATTGTGAATTTAAGATAGAGAGAAACATTATATATTATTAGATAAAAATAATTGGGTAAAAAAAGGTATTAAGTTATTAACTTTTAAAAAGTCAGAAAAACTCATTGTCTCTAATGTTATGAACATAAAATTCTGAAGGTGAATTTGTAAAGAGCTTAAATCACTTATAGGATGTTATTCATATTGAGGTATTATCTAAAACAGTTTAGGAAAAAAATTATTTCAACTAGGCCTTGAAAGTTATCACAAAAGATGTTCTTCAAAATGTAATTGTCTTGAATTTTGGACATGTGGTCCCTAGAGCTTAGAAGAGACCGTGAAACTAGCTAGCTCAATTTATATGTAACAAAAATTAGTGACAGGAATATCATGAATAAACATAGACACTATCCACAATTCACTGTCAAACACATGCACATATCAGACTAACATTTGTATCTACCTGTATCTGTTTAAATATTAGACATCACCATTCTGAGCCAAAGTAATGTAAGCAAAGAAAAATATTACAGCACAAAAACAATGGAAAGAAAGGCAATACATGATTGTATACTAAAAAATATAAAATTCTTTAAATTAATTTTATTTGATTTAAGCTATCGCAAATAAAATATTTTGATAGATTATGGTAGAGACCCTTGACAAATAGAGAGTCCATGATACAGTGTGCTGCTGAGAGGATTTTTTGAGTTTTACTCAGCACCCACTAGCACTTCTGTATGCTATTACATCAAGTAGTTAATATTTCTAGAAGTGAATTATTTATACCACCAGAAAACTAAGAGAAAGCTCACAGCTTGTTCCAATCACCATTGATAACTGGTCTCTTGCTTCCATCCTTGCCCACTTATAATCCTACTCAACACGGCAGCTAGAATGATCCTATATATTATGTCAGTATCATATTCTTGTTCTCCCTTGGAGTAAGATAAGGAGACATTGGTCAAATCTGCCAATGGCTCATTTCACTATAGGGAAAAACCAGTCATTGAAGTGATAACAAGGACCTATGACATCTAATCCCTGCTATTTCTCTAACATAATTTTATCTTGTTCCACTTTTGGCATTCTTCTCCAGACACAGTAGCCTTTTGGGGCTGGGACAGGCTCTTTTTGTAGATGCCATTTGATTAGAAGCTTTATTTTGTGTTATTTGCTTCATTGCCAATATAAACATCTTTCCACAACTTTGATTTCATGGTTACTTAACACATATTTCATCCTTTAAGGAGCAATTTTTTTGACCACTTCTTTTGTTTTTCCACTCTTCTATAAATTTGTTTAACACCAACAATCTTTTTTTTATCTGCTTGACTTGATATTAGATTATAAATGACTTCATGGAAATGATTATGCCTGCTCCAATCTTTGTCCCCCTGAGCAAAGCAAAATACTTGATATGAAATAGGTTTAAAAATGTGCCTTAAATGAAAAAATTGTGGAATGACTGAATTAACAAATAATTGAGTATAGTCATTTCCAATCAGATATTTAGTAAAGTACAATACAATTTAGTAAAGTTCAATAATACTTATCAGTAAACTCTAGGATTAAGGTGACAAACATGGCTTATAACAAATAAATATAAGTAGGTAATTTCTCAATAGGATGTAAATATGAAATTAATTGAGATAAGTTATATGAAATTTATGATAAGTAAACTTAGTTAAGTAAAAATTGGCCCTTGTCCTATCTGATGAGTTTGCAGCAAAAAGATAAAAATGAATACATCTTTGTTGACCATATTAAAAATATATATGCTTGAAACAAGAAAAATTTTGATAATGACATCTTTGTGTAAATGGTGTTCATTTTAATCAATTAGACTCCTAGAGTTATATCATGCCCCCATCAATGAGTAAAAACATACTTGTTAAATAAGTAAATAAATGAGGGGAAATGGGGTCAATTAAAATTTTTTAGGAGGTTTCTGTAAGCAATATGTTTGCTCTACAAATATTTCTAAAGAAAAACTCTTTAATATATATCTAAAAGTATTTTCCAATGAATAACAGAATAAATTTCAGTGTAACAAAAAAAAATTTTAAGACAGTAATTTATATTTACATGCCTACCATTCTCAGCATAATTAGCATATCACATATCATTTTCAAAGGATAATCATCACATTTACCCGTCTGAGAGTGTCTTTTAACACAGTGCTATGGGAGATGACCTGATGTTCAACATGGAATTATCATTTAAATATTGATTAGAAAGATACATGTGAGTTATACAGGTTCATTGTATATTAGAAATGGATAGCTTGCTGAAAAGTAACAATAATTAGAAATAATTTCTAAAAAACAAAACATAATAGTAATACTTATTACGTTTTTAATGTCGATATTAACATAATTTATAATATCTTCTGGGAGATAACAGAGAATCAGGGTATCATCAGAAATGTTTTTAAAAAATGATTTGTAAACTAAACCCATAAAATATACATAGATTTTAGAAATAAAAATAATATCAAATATCCCCTTTACTGATTGTTCATATTATCTTCATGAACATGTGATTACTTAGCATTTTATATTTTTGCTTAATAAAGTTTTTTAAATTGTAACAGAAATGTAGCTATGCAATGTTGGCCAACCATGAGGAATGCTGTATCAAAAAGCAAAAATGCATTAAACGTTTCAATTTGATTTTGTTATTTTTACGATTACAAAGTTACTGTAAATAGAAAAAACTAATAAAAATTGTTAGATTTGCTTTAATGATTTGATAAGAATTGTTTATATACATAAGTCTTACGGATTTTTGAAAAACTGAAACACTAGAAGAAAATTCACTATTTTAAGGTAAAAAAAACATGTCAACAATCTGAAAATGTGAATTTCAGCTAAATGTTGACCAAATTGGCTCTAATTCTAAATTACTGCAATCGAATGCACTTGATTCTATTAGACAATTGCATGATATTTTCTCTTTTACAAAGAAGTTCAAAGAATAGTTGAAGCATGTGCATGGGTGTGCTATTACTCTAATTTTCCTAAGTCATAGAAAAAATGATTTAGCTATCTTACTTATTTTAGAATTAAAGAGAAATGTAATTTCAAACTACTGACAACAATCTATTACCTCGTATCTCCTAGTCTGATACCAAAATAATATTTTTATGTCTTTCTCTTAATTTTTAAAGCATTTTGGGAGCAAAAACCTGAATTAGATGAAGAAGATTATGTTTTTGTTCTATACACTAAAATTTTAAATCAACTGAATTGGACATTTAATCATTTGCTAAGTTCAAATCTGCTCACCTGAAAGGAGTCTCTTCAACCAGATTTCTTTTAAAGATGTGTGAAAACAAAAAACCCAAAGTAATGTTTTATGAAGAATAATTAATCTATCATTTCCTTCTGTACAACTCAGTGGGCACTCTTACCCTCCACCTCATGACCTTTGTTAATGCCAATACCACTATTTAAGAACTGTTAAGTTGAAAGCAGATAATTAGTTCCTATTTCATCTATTAGAAATGATCTGAATTTAACTTCTAACTTATCACATTATTGTCACATTTACTTTTAATTAAACATTTTACTCTAATTCTGAATTCATAGCTTGTTGTTACTAGCATACAAATGTAAGCCAGTAATACATTCATAGTTCTCTTTAAAGGATTAAATTAGACTGTCCATGACTAATGAGTAGTAAAAGAAAAAAAAATCATGCATTTTCTGTTGCCGTAAACTTTCTTACAACTAATGCATTGCTGGAATAGAAATGATTCAGTTCTTTTGTATTAGAGTGAAGGTAAAGGTCTGAAATAACCAAGTGGACACTTGACATAGAAAGTCCTATAAATTAAATAAATAACAGCACATGTACTTTAAAACTTAACCTGTTGATTTAGGAACTATTTTTTGACATTTAAAATCATGTTGAAAATAAAAAAGAAGAAAGGCACTGAAGGGAAATACTTTGTTTTAGAGTTAGTTGAACATGATTTATGAAAGTGAATTGTTCAATCAAGCCATTTTATCCTAATTTTAAACTCACGATTTTTGCCTTAATGTTCAACCTTCTGACTGATAAAAAGTTTTATTTTCTAGTTTTTTTTTTCAAACATGTGATTGCTTTTTTGGTTTTTGCTTATTTTTTTGCTTTCTGTAAAAAGTGCTAAAGAATTTTTCCTCATTGAAGTTCACAGCAGCATTTCTAATTTCTGATAATAGATCCTGACACGTCTAGTTTGAATTATAAGTTAACACACGATATTTTTCCTCCTTGGTATAACATTTACATCCATGTAGCATGTGGGACAGATTGGTTCTTGACTGGATGCCGATTTTCTTGTCATATCATTAATGTCTCTGCCTCATTCACTGATCACTGGACATCCTTGTAAATCTCTTACTTCACAGTACAGTGGGGTTCAGTAGAAAAAAATTTCGAGTAAACATTTCGCAAAATATATTTTCATTTGTCCTTTACAAGAATCCAGGTAGAAAATGACCATTCCATGAAGACTTCAGGAAAAGAAGACTTCTTCATAAAACATTTCCATGTCAGCCAGGCAACCAAAAGTCTCTATGTTTTATGAAAGTAAAATGAAGTCTGAGACAGTAGTTTAAAAGTCTGTTAATTCACAAAATTTAGACAAGGGAATCTGTCTGCTACAACTTAAGTATCAGCAGGGAAAGGAGAGTTACATTTTACAGAATGACAAGATGTAACACTGAGGCATTTAAGGTGGGAGTTTTGGAGGTGGAGGCCACTTTCTTCAGTTAACATGTGGCAGTCCTTGGTTAGCTGTAAGGCATCAAGTGAGCACTAGGTACCTTTCAAAAGAAGAAGGATTACTCAGTGTTGGGGTGGAGGGTTTCCTGGGACAGTGGACATCACTGTGCATGTGTAGGGCTTGGGTGTCTGTGTGGTGTCCAGCTGTCATAGTCACCATGGTCCTTAATTGGGTGAGGTGGGGGTGGCTATGAAGGTAGACAGATTCTCAATACAGGCTTATTTTCTTTCTAAGTATTCCTCTTTGGGGACAGTATTGCATGGTGTTGAGCTCTGAAAGCACACTGGATTAAACTCATTAATACAGAATTTGTAAAAGGATGAAAATAGACATACTAGAGGATTCCCAGGTTCCCCCTTGCCTTCTACCACTGACATCTTTTCTTCCTTTTTTTGCAGTTAACCTTCCTGCACAGTGAAGTTTTTACTAGCCAATAATCCTCTCTCAGGCTGGCAAGCACAGTTTCCAGAAAATAATGTTTTTGATGGTTTTCAGCATTGTACCAATGATCCTGAGCAAAGGGCATGAAAATTGGACCAACTTCCAACTGTAAGTATTGGCAAAAGCTGAAAACTCCTCTTAAACCAAAACCACAAGAGCAAGAATTAAACTTTCCCTGTTCTACAGAAACCCTAACCCTGCTTCAATGGGGCTCACTGGGTCTTCAGATGCTCCCAGCCCCACATCAGCTAAGCAAACCTTTTAACCTCTATTTGAGTTGCTTAAGTAAGTTTCTTTCTGATAGATATGTAAATTCTATCTTGTCCATTGGGTAGTGATCTTAATTGAATTTCTCCGCATTATGTAAAAGCCAGTTTTGTCCCCACTTGAAATTCATGTTAACATTCCTTTACTCCTTATGTTTCCTTTATTCCATATAAGTTTTGACTTTTAAGGTGATTACAACATCTGCCTGTTCCCTCATATTATACAAGTAAAATAAATTAGTTAACATGTGCTCATTATTATACTGTACACAAGTCATGATTTTACCTTTTTTTTGGTAAATTATCTTTCAATATGTATTTGTGACCCTTCTAAATGTATCAGAATAGTTTCTGAATATATTAAAGTCTTATTTTCTTAAAAGCCTTTAAAGGATCCTCTTCTCTATAAAATACTTGTACAAAAGCAAGGATGAATGCTTATGTTAGAGCTTATTAGATTGGTATAGGCAACCATGTAGACAAGGGACTGAGTGGGTTCAGTAATTGGTGGACTTCAGGCCCATCAGTTTTATTGATTTATCCCCTGAAAATTAAAATGATTAGTTGAGTAAATAGAACTATGGCACCCTAATGGCCCAAAGTCAGACAAAACAAGATAAATGTAATACAGTGGGAGAGAGCTCATAAGTCCTACTACATGTGACAGCTGTGACAAAAATGCATAGAAAAAGATAAAGATATGACTGAAAGCTAGTGTTGAACAGCATAAAGGTATGAAGGGAAAACAATCTCATCCACCTACATCACATTCATATCTCCATCAGTAACTCTCTCTCTTTCCAATGCAAAATGTCTGTCACATTGAAATGTAACCAGCCCTTGTCAATTGTCAGAGTCTATTGGTGCCAATCAATAGCAATTTTCCTTTTCTGTTAAACACACAGTAAGCACTAAGATAACAGTTATTGGGTACTTTTTTCATCTCAGGTAATCTGAAGAGTCTTTCCAACTGTTAAAATTTCATAGCCTTGTGAAAATATCGAAATGCTGAATCTTAGATCTGAGTGTTAAAGGTTAACCTGTTGTGGAACTGACAGAAACTTTTCACATGGTTTGAATGCGAGAGTTTTATAATTTGATTTATTTCCTCTCAGTAGAGGATTTTCTTAGAATTTGTTTCAGTATACAAATAGGGTTTGTATTGTTCTTACAAACATTGAAGATTTATATAAATAATTAGACTAATATTTCTTTAGTACCTCAAGGGATGTCTGTTATCAGCTAAGAACCTACAGGTCTCTGATATAAGAGAGGACAGGAAAAAATAAGGAAAAGTTATAGGAAGGGAAAGAAAAATAACAAGTTAACAAAGGAAAGAAGTTAATAGAGTATAGAGAATAGTAACAACAAAGACAGTACAACACACCAGTAAAAAAGAATGTCCTGATTCATAGTTTACCTAAAATTATAATTGACTTGCTCTGGTTTGCAAGAAAATGCTAAAATAAATATTAGAAGGCCAGGTTTCTATTCCTGTTTTATTGCTCAACCCTCTGTTACTTTTTAACACATCACATACACAAGTTTTAGGTACTGGCTCTTCAGTTGTAAATAGTAAGGTTGTATTAATTTAATAATTTTCAAAGTTAAAAGGTAGTATAGACTGATCTCGAGAGATTCAAGATGGTGGTATGAGAGGTGAGACAGAGAACTCCTTCCCAAACCATGTATATTATGAAAATATAGTTAATAAAACTAATCCTAAAAGAGAAACAGGAAAGAAGTCTGCAACAGACTGCATACACCTGGAGAACCGAGCAGACCTCACAAAACAGGGTAACATACCAAAGCCTTGATCCGGCAGGACCAAGCCCTTCCTCCACCCCAACTAAACAGCAAGAGGAAGAGAAACAGAGCAGAGAGTGGGTGGAAGCCTAGTACTGCTAAACACAAAGTAATAGAGATATGCTTTGGGAGCACAAAGCTACAGTACATGGAGCTCTGGAGATTAGTAGGGTTGGAAAGCTAAGACAGGTGGAATACTTGGAGAGACAGAGATTACAGCCATTTGTGGAGAACAGGGATCCACATCCGGCTGCTCTGGGACAAAGGAAAGGTAGGTAGTCTGAGAGGTTTCCTAGCAGCAAGAGGGCTGCTGAAGGGGCAGGGATGGCACAGAGCTTGCTGTGCTGGAGAAGGGAGAGGTTGACAAAGTTGTCTGGGTGGGCTCTGCCGAGCAGGTTGGGAACTTTCAGGAGCTTCAGGGCCTCCATCCCCATGGTTGGCTACTCAGCTCTGAGGCCCCCCACTGTGATACGCAGCCTACTGCACCTTCCTCCTGGCCTGCCAGCACCAGTTCACAAACCATCATTCCCTGCTATGGCATCAGGCCAGCTAGAGGGAGGCCCTGCATATGGCAGCTACAGACGCAAAGCACAGATGCTTACACCTGTGTGCTGGCCCATTTGTTCTGACCAGGCAATGCAACTAGGAAGCAGGAAACAGATCTTTCCTCCCAACAGGCACCAGTGCTGCTACCCTGTGACCCACAACATCACTCCAGGGCTGAGCAGCTCCAGAGAATTGAGCTTCTGGACACTAGAGGGTGACATATTCAAATATGAAACACCAAAGGAACCTGGTGCCAACAAAAATCTCACAAACACCAGAAAAAGGCCCAAGTGTAACTCAACTCACCAATCTTCCTGAAAGAGAGTTCAAAATAAAAATCATAAACATGCTAATTGAGGTAAAGGAAAACATCCAAGAACTCAAGGACGAACTTAGGATGGAGATTCAATCATTAAGAAATTCCATATCTGAAATAAAACATACAATGGAAGGATTTAAAAGCAGATTAGATGTAGTAGAAGAGATAGTAAGTGGAAAAGAAATTAGAGAAGAGGAATACAAAGAAGCTGAGGCACAGAGATAAAAGGATCTCTAAGAATGAAAGAATATTGGGAGAACTGTGTGACCAATCCAAACGGAGCAATACACATTATAGGGGTACCAGAAAAGGAAGAGAGAAAAATGGATAGGAAATGTCTTTGAGGAGGTAATTGCTGAAAACATCCCCAATCTGGGGAAGGAGATAGTGTCTTAGGCAATGGAGGTGGACAGAACTCCCAACACAAGGGACCCAAGGAAGACAACACCATGATATATAATAATTAAAATGGCAAAGATCAAGGATAAGGGCAGACTTTTAAAATCAACTAAGAGGGAAAAGAAAGATCACACACAAAGGAAAACCCATTAGGCAATCACCAGACTTCTCAACAGAAACATAACAGGGGATGACATGATACATTTAATGCAATGAAACAGAAGGACCTTGCACTAAGAATACTCTATCTAGCAAGGTTATCATTTAAATTTGAAGGAGAGATTAAATAATTTTCAGAGAAGCAAAAGTTGCAAGAATTTACCTCCCACAAACCATGCCTACAATGCATACTGGAGGGAGTGCTTTTTTTTTTTTTCCTTCCTTGTCTCGCATGTGCCTTGATGGGATAGTCAGTGTAAAAGAGGTGGCTAGTTCTCAAAAATGGCATGTGATCCCCAAAGTATATGTTGTGTTTTTTTTTTAACTTTGTTATCATTATTCTACAAATACATGAAGAACATTATGTTTACTAGGCTCTCCCCAAGTCCCCCCAACAAACCCCATTACAGTCACTGTCCATCAGCATAGTAAGATGCTGTAGAATCACTACTTGTCTTCTCTGTCTTGCAAAGCCCTCCCCTTTCCACCACCCCCCACATTATACATGCTAATCACAATATGCCCTTTCTTCTTCCCCACCCTTATCCCTCCCTACCCTTCCATTCTCCCCAGTCTCTTTCCCTTTGGTAACTGTTAGTCCATTCATGGGTTCTGTGATTCTGTTGTTGTTTTGTTCCTTCAGTTTTTCTTTTGTTCTTAAACTCCACAGATGAGTGATATAATTTGGTATTTGTCCTTCTCCGCTTGGCTTATTTCACTGAGCATAATACCCTCTAGCTCCATCAATGCTGTTGCAAATGGTAGGATTTGTTTTCTTCTTATGGATGAATAATATTCCATTGTGTATATGTACCACATCTTCTTTATCCATTCATCTACTAATGAACATTTAAGTTGCTTCCATTTCTTGGCTAATGTAAATAGTGCTGCAATAAACATAGGGGTGCATCTGTCTTTTTCAAAGTGGAGTGCTGCATCCTTAGAGTAAATTCCTAGAAGTGGAATTACTGGGTCAAATGGTAAGTCTATTTTGAGCATTTTGAGGAACCTCCATATTGCTTTCCACAATGGTTGAACTAATTTACATTCCCACCAGCAGTGTAGGACGGTTCCCCTTTCTCCATAACCCCGCCAACATTTGTTGTTGTTTGTCTTTTGGATGGTAGCCATCCTTACTGGTGTGAGGTGATATCTCATTGTGGTTTTAATTTGCATTTTCCTGGTAAATAGCCATGTGGAGCATCTTTTCATGTGTCTGTTGGCCATCTGAATTTCTTCTTTGGAGAACTGTCTGTTCAGCTACTCTGCCCATTTTTTAATTGGATTATTTGCTTTTTGTTTGTTGAAGTGCGTCAGCTCTTTATATATTTTGGATGTTAAACCTTTATCGGATCTGTCATTCACGAATATATTCTCCCATACTGTAGGATACCTTTTTGTTCTATTGATGGTGTCCTTTGCTGTACAGAAGCTTTTCAGCTTGATATAGTCCCACTTGTTCATTTTTGCTTTTGTTTTCATGCCCGGAGAGATATTTTCATGAAGAAGTCACTCATGTTTATGTCCAAGAGACTTTGCCTATGTTTTTTTCCTAAGAATTTTATGGTTTCATGACTTACACTCAGGTCTTTGATCCATTTTGAATTTAATTTTGTGTATGGGGTTAGACAGTGATCCAGTTTCATTCTCTTAAATGTAGCTGTCCAGTTTTGCCAGCACCATCTGTTGAAGAGACTGACATTTCCCCATTCTATGTCCATGGCTCCTATATTGAATATTAATAGACCATGTACGTTTGGGTTAATGTCTGGAGCCTCTATTCTGTTCCACTGGTCTGTGGCTCTGTTCTTGTGCCAGTACCAAATTGTCTTGATTACTATGGCTTTGTAGTAGAGTTTGAAGTTGGGGAGTAAGATCCCCACCACTTTATTCTTCTTTCTCAGGATTGCTTTGGCTATTCGGTGTCTTTGGTGTTTCCATATGAATTTTTGAACTATTTGTTCCAGTTCGTTAAAGAATATTGATGGTAATTTGATAGGGATCGCATCAAATCTGTATATTGCTTTGGGCAGGATGGCCATTTTGACAAAATTAATTCTTCCTAGCCAAGAGCATGGGATGAGTTTCCATTTGTTACTGTCCTCTTTAATTTCTCTTAAGAGTGTCTTACAATAGGGGAGCCAAGATGGCGGCGTGAGTAGAGCAGCGGAAATCTCCTCCCAAAACCACATATATCTATGAAAATATAACAAAGACAACTCTTCCTAGAATAAAGACCAGAGGACACAGGACAACATCCAGACCACATCCACAGCTGCGAGAACCCAGTGCCTCGTAAAGGTGGTAAGATACAAGCCCTGGCCCTGCGGGACCTGAGCGACCCTCTTCCCAGCTTGGAGTGGGAGAAGAGTAGGCGGAGCGGGAGGGAGAAGGAGCCCAGGACTGCTGAACACCCAGCCCCAGCCATCTGGACCAGAGCGCAGACACAGTGCGTGCGCGAGTGCCTGGATACCAGGGAAACAGGGCAGCAAGAACGGTGAGTGGGTACCGGAGGCCTGGCGTGGGAGGACATAAGAAAAGCAAACGGCCATTTTTTTTTTTTTTTTGCTGTTTTGTTTTGGCGAGCGCTTTTTTGAAGTCTTAAAGGGATAGGGACCCCAATACTAGGGAAACAGAGCAGCAAGACCGGTGAGCAGATGCCTGAGGCTGGAACCAGAGAATGAAGAAAAACCAGCGGCCATTGTTAATTTTTAATTTTTTAAAATTTTAATTAAAAAAAATTTTTTTTTTATGGTCATTGTTTTGTTTTGGCGGGTGCTTTTTGGAAGTCTTAAAGGGGCAGGGCGGGACACTTAATACAGAGGTAGAGAATCTGGGGATATCTGGGCACCCTAATTCCCTGGGCTGCAGGGAGCTCGGAGGCCAGTTACCGAGATAAATCGCCTCCAGGCCGCTCCCCCTCCAACGCGACTCCACCACTTTGGAGCAGAGCCTGAGCCAGGCCACGCCCACAGCAACAGCGGAGATAAACTCCATAGCAGCCGGGCAGGAAGCAGAAGCCCTGTCTGCGTGCAGCTACCCAGCACAAGCCACTAGAGGTCACTGTCCTCCCAGGAGAGGAGGACCACAAACCAACAAGAAGGGAGGATCTTCCAACCGTCACTCGTCCCAGCTCTACAAACTATTCATATAACCATGAAAAGGCAAAACTACAGGCCGACAAAGATCACAGAGACAACAACAGAGAAGGAGACAGACCTAACCAGTCTTCCTGACAAAGATTTCAAAATAAGAATCATAAACATGCTGACAGAGATGCAGAGAAATACACAAGAGATATGGGATGAAGTCTGGAAGGAGATCACAGATGCCAGAAAGGAGATCGCAGAAATGAAACAAACTCTGGAAGGGTTTATAAGCAAAATGGATAAGATGCAAGAGGCCATAGAAGGAACAGAAACCAGAGAACAGGAACGCATAGAAGCTGACATAGAGAGAGATAAAAGGATCTACAGGAATGAAACAATGTTAAGAGAATTGTGTGACCAACCCAAAAGGAACAATATCCTTATTATAGGGGTACCAGAAGAAGAAGAGAGAGGAAAAGGGATGGAAAGTATCTTGGAAGAAATAATTGCTGAAAACTTCCCAAAACCGGGGGAGGAAATAATCGAACAGACCACAGAAATACACAGAACCCCCAACAGAAAGGATCCCAGGAGGACAACACCAAGACACATAATAATTAAAATGGCAAAGATCAAGGAAAAAGAAAGAGTTTTAAAGGCAGCTAGAGAGAAAAAGGTCACCTATAAAGGAAAACCCATCAGGCTAACACTAGACTTCTCGACAGAAACCCTACAGGCCAGAAGAGAATGGCATGATATATTTAATGCAATGAAACAGAAGGGCCATGAACCAAGGATACTGTACCCAGCAAGACTATCATTCAAATATGATGGTGGGATAAAACAATTCCCAGACACGAAAAAGCTGAGGGAATTTGCTTCCCACAAACCACCTCTACAGGACATCTTACAGGGAGTGCTCTAGATGGGAGCACTCCTAGAAAGAGCACAGCACAAAACACCCAACATATGAAGAATCGAGGAGGAGGAATAAGAAGGGAGAGAAGAAAAGAATCACAAGACAGTGCATATAACAGCACAATAAGTGAGCTAAGTTAGGCAGTAAGATACTAAAGAGGTTAACTTTGAACCTTTGGTAACCACGAATTTAAAGCCTGCAATGGCAATAAGTACATATCTTTCAATAGTCACCCTAAATGTTAATGGACTGAATGCACCAATCAAAAGACACAGAGTAATAGAATGGAAAAAAGGCAAAACCCATCTATATGCTGCTTACAAGAAACTCACCTCAAACCCAAAGACATGTACAGACTAAAAGTCAAGGGATGGAAAAACATATGTCAGGCAAACAACAGCGAGAAGAAAGCAGGGGTTGCAGTACTAATATCAGACAAAATAGACTTCAAAACAAAGAAAGTAACAAGAGATAAAGAAGGACACTACATAATGATAAAGGGCTCAGTCCAACAAGAGGATATAACCATTCTAAATATATATGCACCCAACACAGGAGCACCACCATATGTGAAACAAATACTAACAGAACGAAAGGGGGAAAGACACTGCAATGCATTCATTTTAGGAGACTTCAACATACCACTCACCCCAAAGGATAGATCCACCGGGCAGAAAATAAGTAAGGACACGGAAGCACTGAACAACAAGTAGAACAGATGGAACTAATAAACATCTATAGAACTCTACATCTAAAAGCAACAGGATGTACATTCTTCTCAAGTGCACATGGAACATTCTCCAGAACAGACCACATACTAGGCCACAAAAAGAGCCTAAGTAAATTCCAAAAGATTGAAATTCTACCAACCAACTTTTAAGACCACAAAGGCATAAAACTAGAAATAAACTGTACAAAGAAAGCAAAAAGGCTCACAAACACATGGAGGCTTAACAACATGCTCCTAAATAATTAATGGATCAATGACCAAATTAAAATGGAGATGCAGCAATATATGGAAACAAATGACAACAACAACACTAAGCCCCCACTTCTGTGGGACACAGCAAAAGCAGTCTTAAGAGAAAAGTATAAAGCAATCCAAACATATTTAAAAAAGGAAGAACAATCCCAAATGAATGGTCTAATGTCACAATTATTGAAATTGGAAAAAGAAGAACAAATGAGGCATAAGGTCAGCAGAAGGAGGGATTTCATAAAGATCAGAGAAGAAATAAATAAAATTGAGAAGAATAAAACAATAGCAAAAATCAATGAATCCAAGTGCTGGTTCTTTGAGAAAATAAAGAAAATAGATAAGACTCTTGCCAGACTTATTAAGAGGAAAAGAGAGTCAATACAAATCAACAGTATCAGAAATGAGAAAGGAAAAATCACGACGGACCCCAAAGAAATACAAAGAATTATTTGGGAATACTATGAAAACCTATATGCTAACAAGCTGGGAAACCTAGGAAAACTTCCTACAAAAATACAACTTGCCAAGACTGACCCAGAAAGAAACAGCAAATCTAAACAGACCAATTACCAGGCAACGAAATTGAAGCGGTAATAAAAAAACTACCAAAGAAAAAAAACCCCGGGACAGATGGATTTACCTCAGAATTTTATCAGAAATATACAGGGAAGATATAATACCCATTCACCTAAAAGATTTCCAAAAAATAGAGGAGGAGGGGATACTTCCAAACTTATTCTATGAAGCTAACATCACCCTAATACGAAAACCAGGCAAAGACCCCACCAAAAAAGAAAACTACAGACCAATATCCCTGATGAACGTAGATGCAAAAATACTCAACAAAATATTAGCAAACCGAATTCAAAAATACATCAAAAGGATCATACACTATGACCAAGTGGGATTCATCCCAGGGATGCAAGGATGGTACAACATTCGAAAGTCCATCAACATCATCCATCACATCAACAAAAAGAAAGACAAAAACCACATGATCATCTCCATAGATGATGAAAAAGCATTTGACAAAGTTGAACATCCATTCATGATAAAAATTCTCAGCAAAATGTTAATAGAGGGCAAGTACCTCAACATAATAAAGGCCATCTATGATAAACCCACAGCCAACATTATATTGAACAGCGAGAAGCTGAAAGCATTTCCTCTGAGATCGGGAACTAGACAGGGATGCCCACTCTCCCCACTGTTATTCAAAATAATACTGGAGGTCCTAGCCATGGCAATCAGACAAAACAAAAACATACAAGGAATCCAGATTGGTAAAGAGGAAGTTAAACTGTAACTATTTGCAGATGACATGATACTGTACATAAAAAACCCTAAAGACTCCACCCCAAAACTACTAGAACTGATATCAGAATACAGCAAAGTTGCAGGATGCAAAATCAATACACTGAAATCTGTGGCTTTCCTATACACTAACAATGAATCAACAGAAAGAGAAATCAGGAAAACAACTCCATTAACAATTGCATCAAAAAAAAAAATACCTAGGAATAAACCTAACCAAAGAAGTGAAAGACTTATACTCTGAAAACTACAAGTCACTCTTAAGAGAAATTAAAGGGGACACTAACAGATGGAAACTCATCTCAAGCTCGTGGCTAGGAAGAATTAATATCATCAAAATGGCCATCCTGCACAAAGCAATATACAGATTTGATGCACTCCCTATGAAACTACCAGCAACATTCTTCAATGAACTAGAACAAATAATTCAAAAATTCATATGGAAACACCAAAAACCCCGAATAGCCAAGCAATACTGAGAAAGAAGAATAAAGTAGGGGGGATCTCACTCCCCAACTTCAAGCTCTGCTATAAAGCCATAGTAATCAAGACAATTTGGTACTGGCACAAGAACAGAGCCACAGACCAATGGAACAGACTAGACAATCCAGACATTAACCCAGACATATATGAACAATTAATATTTGATAAAGGGGCCATGGACATACAATGGCGAAATGACAGTCTCTTCAACAGATGGAGCTGGCAAAACTGGACAGCTACATGTAGGAGAATGAAACTGGACCATTGTCTTACCCCATATACAAAAGTAAACTCAAAATGGATCAAAGACCTGAATGTAAGTCATGAACCCATTAAACTCTTGGAAAAAAACATAGGCAAAAACCTCCTAGACATAAACATGAGTGACATCTTCTTGAACATATCTCCCCAGGCAAGGAAAACAACAGCAAAAATGAACAAGTGGGACTATATTAAGCTGAAAAGCTTCTGTACAGCAAAAGACACAATCAATACAACAAAAAGGAACCCTACAGTATGGGAGAATATATTTGAAAATGACAGATCCGATAAAGGCTTGACGTCCAGAATATATAAAGAGCTCACATGCCTCAACAAACAAATAACAAATAACCCAATTAAAAAATGGGCAGAGGAACTGAACAGACAGTTCTCCCAAACAGAAATACAGATGGCCAACAGACACATGAAAAGATGCTCCACATTGCTAATTATCAGAGAAATGCAAATTAAAACTACAATGAGGTATCACCTCACACCAGTAAGGATGGCTGCCATCCAAAAGACAGACAACAACAAATGTTGGCGAGGCTGTGGAGAAAGGGGAACCGTCCTACACTGCTGGTGGGAATGTAAATTAGTTCAACCATTGTGGAAAGCAGTATGGAAGTACATCAAAATGCTCAAAACAGACCTCCAATGAGTTCTACACAAGGGTATAAAGGGCATACAAAAGTGTAGGCAAAGGGTCTGTTTGTGTTTATACAGAAGATCAAAGCCTAATTGGGCTATCCTGAGAGTGAACTAAGATACGATATGAAAAAGAACTTCCAACATCACCACTCTCTGGAAGACTCATTCTAGAAGATGATCATCAAAAAACCCCAACAAAGATCTACGCACTGCTACAGCTGTAGATGCACTCATCCCACCAGTTCGTGGACTTGCCATGGAAATGAAGAAGAAGATATCTAAGCTGGCCTGTGCAAACAGTAGAACAACAAATTTGACTGGATCTATACTGTTGGAACTCAACCAAGAATTAGGAGAAGTGCAAATTGTAGCACTCCAAAATCTTACAACTACAGAGTATTTAATGTTAAAATAACATATGGGATGTGAACAGTCCCCAGGAATGGGTTGTTTTAATTTGTCTGATTTCTCTCAGACTGTTCAAGTTCAGTTGGACAATATCCACCATATCATAGATAAGTTTTCACAAATGCCTAAGGTGCCTATCTGGTTTTCTTGGTTTCACTGGAGATGGCTGGTAATTACAGGTATGCTTTGGTTATGTAACTATACTCCTATTATGTTAATGTGTGTGTGCAATTAAATTAGTAGTTTAAAACCTATCCATGCTGAAGTTACTCTACAAGAAGATATGTCAAAGAAATAATCAATCTTCCCATGTTTTCTTCTGCCTGCTACTTCTATAGCTTTTCTTCTTCCTTCCTAATTACAACCCTTAAATAGAATTCGTGCCTCATATCGAATTTACCGAGTATCATAATTCCTCCAAGTGGTAAAGATACCTCAAGACAAATGCTGGGCATCGAAGCCACAGGGCATAAATATGCAAAGAAGTAAAAAGCTAACCTTTTCAAACAATAAGGCTTCTCTCTCACTTACCAACTTTTCATTTCCCTGTATGGTCCCAGAAGATGACTGGTTAGCCAGAGATGGGTAAGATTCCTCAAGGGAGGAACAACCTAAGACAGGCACAGTCACAGGGGGGCCATCAGGTGAGAAATTGGGGATCAACAGAGGTGAGGCTTAGAACCTCACCCCCCCGTTCTGAGAGAAATCTTCTGCATATGTGGATGTTTTATTGCCCTTGTCTAGCTTGGATTAACACATAGTCTACAGGCACACACCTGATCATTTACATTTGCTCCCTTACAACACTAAACTATGTTTTCTACCTTTATCTTATATCTACCTACCACTTCAGCATTTTATTAAAAATAATAATAATGAAGAGAGAAATGTAGTATCCACATATAAATCAAGTATAAAAATCAAATGAGTATTCATATTTGAACTGACTCTTTGTATTTCATAATGCATGAGCAAAACCAAAAATTTCTGTGATGACTGCCCCTGTAATGTTCACCATGTAACTTATTCACTATGTAAGAATTTGTTCTCCATGTAAGAACTTGTTCATTATGCTTCAGAAAATTGGAGACTGACGAAAATTAGGCTTGGGGTGGATTAATGATTGTGCATTGAGCATTGACTCCCCTATACAGAATTGTTTATTGTTGTTAACAACCATTTGATCAATAAATATGAGAGATGCCCTCACAACAACAACAACAACAACAACAAAAAAGTACACACTTCCAATTGTAAAATAAATAAGTAACCAGGATGTAATGTATAGCATAAGGAATATAGTCAAAATATTGTAACAACTTGGTATGGTGATAGCTGGTAGCTAGAATTATCATGTATATAAATGTTGAATCACTGTGTTGTACACCTGAAACTAATGTAATACTGTGTGTCAACTACCCTTCAATAAAAAATAATTATCTACAAAAAAAAAAAAAAAAGAGTGTCTTACAATTTTCAGGGTATAGGTCTTTCACTTCTTTGGTTAGGTTTATTCCTAGGTATTTTATTCTTTTTGATGCAATTGTGAATGGAATTGTTTTCCTGATTTCTCTTTCTATTGGCTCATTGTTAGTGTATATGAAAGCCACTGATTTCTGTGTGTTAATTTTGTATACTGCAACTTTACTGTATTCCGATATCAGTTCTAGTAGTTTTGGAGTGGAGTCTTTAGGGTTTTTTATGTACAATATCATGTCATCTGCAAATAGTTACAGTTTAACTTCTTCTTTACCAATCTGGATTCCTCGTATTTCTTTATTTTGTCTAATTGCCATAGCTAGAACCTCCAGTACGATGTTAAATAACAGTGGGGAGAGTGGGCATCCCTGTCTTGTTCCGGATCTCAAAGGAAAAGCTTTCAGTTTTTCGCTGTTCAGTATGATGTTGGCTCTGGGTTTATCGTATATGGCCTTTATTATGATTAGGTACTTGCCCTCTATACCCATTTTTCTGAGAGTTTTTATCATGAATGGATGTTGAATTTTGTCAAATGCTTTTTCAGCATCTATGGAGATGATCATGTGGTTTTTGTCTTTCTTTTTGTTGATGTGGTGGATGATGTTGATGGATTTTCGAATGTTGTACCATCCTTGCATCCCTGGAATAAATCCTACTTGATCATGATGGATGATCTTTTTGATATATTTTTGAATTCAGATTGCTAATATTTTATTGAGTATTGTCGCATCTACATTCATCCGGGATATTGGTCTGTAATTTTTTTTTTTGGTGGGGTCTTTGCCTGTTTTTGGTATGAGAGTGATGTTGGCTTCATAGAATGCATTTGGGAGTATTCCCTTCTCTTCTATTTTTTGGAAAACTTTAAGGAGAATGGGTATTATATCCTCTCTGTATGTCTGATAAAATTATGAGGTAAATCCATCTTTCCCGGGTGTTTTTTTCTTGGGTAGTTTTTTGATTACCGCTTCAATTTCTTTGCTGATAATTGGTTTGTTTAGATTTTGTGTTTCTTCCTTGGTCAGTTTTGGAAGGTTGTATTTTTGTAGGAAGTTGTCTATTTCTTCTATGTTTTCCAGCTTCTTAGCATATAGGTTTTCATAGTAGTCTCTAATAATTCTTTGTATTTCTGTTGGGTCCATTGTGATGTTTCCTTTCTCATTTCTGATTCTGTTGATGTGTGTTCATTCTCTTTTTCTCTTAATAAGTCTGACTAGAGGCTTATCTGTTTTGTTTGTTTTCTCAAAGTACCAGCTCTTGATTTCATTGATTTTTGCTATTGTTTTATTTTTCTCAATTTTGTTTATTTCTTCTCTGATCTTTATTATGTCCCTCCTTCTGCTGACTTTAGGTCTCATTTGTTCTTCTTTTTCCAATTTCGATAATTGTGACATTAGACTATTCATTTGGGATTGTTCTTCCTTCTTTAAATATGCCTGGATTGCTATATACTTTCCTCTTAAGACTGCTTTCACTGCATCCCACAGAAGTTGGGGCTTTGTGTTATTGTTGTCATTTGTTTCCATATATTGCTGGATCTCCATTTTAATTTGGTCATTGATCTATTAATTATTTAGGAGCATGTTGTTAAGCCTCCATGTGTTTGTGAGCCTTTTTGCTTTCTTTGTATAGTTTACTTCTAGTTTTATGCCTTTGTGGTCTGAAAAGTTGGTTGGTAGGATTTCAATCTTTTGGAATTTACTGAGGCTCTTTTTGTGGCCTAGTATGCGGTCTATTCTGGAGAACGTTCCATGTGCACTTGAGAAGAATGTGTATCCTGTTGCTTTTAGGTGTAGAGTTCTATATATATCTATTAGGTCCATCTGTTATAGTGTGTTGTTCAGTGCCTCTGTGTCCTTACTTATGTTCTGTCTGGTGGATCTGTCCTTTGGAGTGAATGGTGTGTTGAAGTCTCCTAACATGAATGCATTGCAGTCTATTTCTGGATTGAGTTCTTTTGATGGAACTATTCCTAAGGCTAAATAGCTGTCACTGGGAGAAATCAAACTAGAGCAAATTAAAACAATTAATTATGAAGCAGATACAAAATCAAATCAACTACCCCCAAAGTCAATCAAGGGCTAGACAAAGAGTACAGAATATGATACCTAATATATAAAGAATGGAGGAGGAAGAAAAAGGAGGACAAAAAAAGGAAACGTAGATTATATTTGTATTAGCATACTAAGAGATTTTAATCAGACTGTTAGATAATAAGGGAATTACCCTTGAACCTTTGGTAGCCACAAATCTAAAGCCTGCAATGGCAAAAAGTGCATACCTATCGATAATCATGCTCAATGTAAATGGTCTCAATGTATCAATCAAAAGACATATAGTCGCTGAACAGAATAAAGAACAAGACCCATCTATATGCTGCCTACAAGAGACTCACTTCAGGCCTAAAGACATACACAGACTGAAATTTAGGGATAGAAAAAGATATTTCATGCAACTAATAGGGAGAAAAAAGCAGGAGTTGCAGTTTTTGTATCAGATGAAATAAACATCAAAACAAAGAAAGTAACAAGAGATGGAGAAGGACATTATATAATGATTAATGGTCAGTCCAACAAGAGAATATAACTGTTATAAATATCTATGCTCCCCACACAGGAGCACCTACATATGTGAAACAAATACGAACAGAGTTAAAGGGGGAAATAGAATGCAATGCATTAATTCTAGGAGACTTCAACACTCTACTCACTCCAAAGAACAGATCAACCAGACAGAAAATAAGTAAGGAGACAAAGGCACTGAACAACATATTAGAACAGATGGACCTAACAAACATCTACAGAACACTTAACCAAAAGCAACAGGATACACATTCTTCTCAAGTGCACATGAAACATTTTCAAGAATAGATCATATACTAGGTTACAAAAAGAGCTCAGTAAATTCAAAAAGTTGAAATTTTACCAAGTAGCTCATCAGACAACAAAGATAAGAAACTAGAAATAAACTTCAGAAAGAAAATGAAAAAGCCCACAAACACATGGAGGCTTAATAACATGTTCCTAAATAATCACTGGATCAATGACCAAATAAAAAGAGAGATCAAGAAATATATGGAGACAAATGATGACAGTAATTCAACACCGCAAAATCTGTGGGATGCAATGAAAACCATACTAAGAGGGAAGTATATTGCAATACAGGGCTACCTCAGGAAAGAAGAACAACCTCAAATGAACAGTCTAAACTCACAATTAACAAAACAAGAAAAAGAAGAACAAATGAGGCCCAAAGTCAGTAGAAGGAGGGACATAATGAAGATTAGAGCATAAATAAATAAAATCGAGAAGAATAAAAGAATAGAAACAATCAATGAAAGCAGGAGCTGGTTCTTCAAGAAAATAAACAAAATAGATAAACCCATAGCCAGCCTTATCAAAAAAAAAAAGGATTTACACACATAAACAGAATCAGAAATGAGAAAGGAAAAATCACTACTGACACCACAGAAATACAAAGAATTATGAGAGAATACTATGAAAAATTATATACTAGCACATTGGAGAACCTAGAAGAAATGGACAACTTTCTAGAGAAATACAACCATCCAAGACTGACCAAGGAACAAACAGAATGTCTGAATAGACCAATTACCATCAAAGAAATTGAATTGGTAATCAAAAAACTACCTAAGAACAAAACCTCTTGGACCAGATGATTTCACTGCTGAATTTTATCAAACATTTAGTGAAGATCAAATACCCATCCTCCTTAAAATTTTCCAAAGTGTAGAAGAGAAGGGAATCTTCCCAAACTCATTCTACGAGGCCAGCATCACTCTAATACCAAAACCAGTCAAAGACACCACAAAAAAGAAAATTACAGACCAATATCCCTGATGAACATAGATGCAAAAATACTCAACAAAATATTAGCAAACTGAATTCAAAAATATATCAAAAAGATCATCCATCATGATCAAGTAGGATTTATTCCAGGGATGCAAGGATGGTACAACATTCGAAAATCCATCAACATCAGTCACCACATAAACATAAAGAAGGACAAAAACCACATGACCATCTCCATAGATGCTGAAAAAGCATTCAACAAAATTCAACATCCATGCATGATGAAAACTCAACAAAATGGGTATAGAGGGCAAGTACCTCAACATAATAAAGGCCATATATGACAAACTCACTGCCAACATTATACTTAACAGCGAGAAGCTGAAAGCTTTTCCTTTAAGATCTGGAAGAAGACAAGGACACCCACTCTCCCCACTTTTATTCAACAGAGTTCTAGAGGTCATAGCCACAGCAATCAGAAAACAAAAAGAAATAAAAGGCATCTAGATTGGCAAGGAAGAAGGTAAACTGTGCCTTTTTGCAAATGACATGATATTGTACATAAAAATCCTAAAGAATCTACTCCAAAATTATTAAATCTAATATCTGAATTCAGCAAATTTTGTAGGATACAGAAATTAATACACAGAAATCTGTTGCATTCCTATGCACTAATGATGAACAAGCAGAAAGAAAAATCAGAAAAACAATTCCATTCACAATTGCATCAAAAAGAATAAAATACCCAGGAATAAACCTAACCAAGGAAGTGAAAGACCCATAATCTGCAAACTGTAACACAATTATGAGAGAATTTAAAGAAGTTACCATTAAATGGAAACACATCACATGCTCATGAATAGAAATAATTAATATTGTCAAAACGTCCATCCTGCCTAAAGCAATCTACAAATTCAGTGCAATCCCTATCAAAATACCAACAGAATGCTTCAATGAACTATAACAAATAGTTCTAAAATTCATATGGAACCACAAAAAACCCCAAATAGCCAAAGCAATCCTGAGAAGGAAGAATAAAGTGAGGGGGATTACGCTCTAGGACTTCAAGCTCTACTACAAAGCCACAGTAATCAAGACAATTTGGTACTGGCACAAGACCCATAGACCAATGGAAAAGACTAGAGAACCCAGCTATAAACCCAAGCTTATATGGTCAACTAATATACCATAAAGTATCCATGGATATACAATGGGGAAATGATAGCCTCTTCAACAGCTGGTGTTGGCAATTCTGGAAAGTAACACGTAAGTGAATGAAACTGGATTATTGTCTAACTCCATACACAAAAGTAACCTCAAAATGGATCAAAGACCTGAATGTAAGTCATGAAATCATAAAACTCTTAGAAGAAAACATAGGCAAAAATTTCTTGAATATAAACATGAGCATCTTTTCCTGAACACATCTCCTTGGGCAAGGGAAACAGAAGCAAAAGTCAAATGGATGACATCAAGGCAAAAAGCTTCTGTACAGCAAATTCTACCACCAGCAGAACCAAAGGCATCCTACAGTATGGGAGAATACATTTGTAAATGACATATCCAACAAGGGATTAACATCCAAAATATATAAAGAACTCACATGCCTCAACACCCAAAAGGCAAATAACCCTATTAAAAAAATGGGCTGGGTGTATGTATAGACAACTACCCAAAGAAGAAATTCAGATGGCCAGCAGTCACATGAAAAGATGCTCCACATTGCTAATTATGAGGGAAATGCAAATTAAAACCACAATGAGATATCACCTCACACAAGTTAGGATGGCCAACATAGAAAAGACTAGGAACAACAAATGGTGGCAAGGATATGGAGAAAGGGGACCCTTCCTACACTGCTGGTGGGAACGTAAAATAGTCCAACAATTGTTGAAAACTGTATGAAGTTTCCTCAAAAAACTAAAAATAGAAATACCATTTCACCCAGGAATTCCACTTCTAGGAATTTACCCTAAGAATGCAGCAGCCCAGTTTGAAAATGACAGATGCACCCCTATGTTTATCGCAGCACTATTTACAATAGCCAAGAAATGGACGCAACCTAAGCGTTCATCAGTAGATAAATTGATAAAGAAGATGTGGTGCATATACACAATGGAATATTATTCAGCCATAAGAAGAAAACAAATCCTACCATTTGCAACAACATGGATGGAGCTAGAGGGTATTATGCTCAGTGAAATAAGCCAGGCAGAGAAAGACAAGTACCATATGATTCCACTCATCTGTGGAGCATAAGAACAAAGCAAAAACTGAAGGAACAAAACAGCAGCAAACTCACAGAACCCAAGAATGGACTAACAGTTTCCAATTGGAAAGGGACTGAGGAGGATAGGTGGGAAGGGAGGGAGAATGGAAATAAGGGGCATTATGATTAGCACACATAATGTTGTGGGGGTAGGGGGCACAGGGAAGGCAGTATAGCACAGAGAAGACAAGTAGTGACTCTATAGCATCTTATGCTGACGGACAGTGACTGTAATGGAGTATGTGGTGGGGACTTGATAATGGGGAGAATCTCACAACCACAGTGTGCTTCATGTGATCATATATTAATGATAAAAAAAAAGTATAGACTATGACAAAGTTTCCAGTCTACCTGTGACAAAGTTAGAAAAGCAAGAGAAAATCTTTTATTTTTAATAAAATTAAATGTCAAATTTAGAAAATTATCCTGATGAAATTCTATATTCCATATATATTGAGGTTTATATAATTTAGGATTAGGTTTGGCTGCAAGTAAACAACATATTAAGTTAGAGATATTTATTAAATATGTAAGTGGAGCTGTCAATAGGCAGATGGCTACAGGGTTTAGTCATAAATCATATGCTTCTAAAAGTCACTTGTTTCTCCTGTTCAGTCTTATGAACTTATGCTCTGTAATGTGTCCATACTCTATATGACTGTTTATATATATAGATGATCCACAGAGGGGAAAGTTACTAAGGAACAGAGGAATACTGCATACTATTTTTTTAATGTTCACCTGTAAACCTACTCTATTGTTTTCATGTGGTAGATAGAATGTTAGTTGTGTGGTATTAGTGAGAACAAATTTTATTTACCTTTCAAAGTTTCTTCTGTTTGGTCCTAACATTAGCTAGAAAGACAGACATGAGCAGCAAGGGAAGGGGAAGTTAAAGTTCAAGGAAAAAACTGCCCAAACTCTGCCCACGTGATGACAACAAAGGGTTTGTTGGGAGTTAACTCCTTGCTTATCGGGACCAGGCCAAACCAGTCCTAACCAGGTCCCAGTGCAGGCATAACTGAACAAAATTAAGAACTGCCCAAACAACACCTCCTCATAATCTCATTAGATGAGATTGCTGTTTTACTCCCCTACACCCATCCCATGGACTTTTCTGAGTGCATTTTGGGAAAAGACATACACACCAAGAGGAATGAGTACATAACTAGAACTGTCAATCGAATGACCTCACCCTGTCAATCGAAGACGTGCCTCATGGCTAGGTCATGATAAATAGACCTTCCCCTAAAAGCTCGGGGTCTTTGTCTACCTTGACTCTGGCCTGCCCCTCCCTTGGAGTGTAGTCAAATAAAACTTTCACTCTGCTTTACTATTGTGCCTTTGCCTTTCAATTCTTTGTTGTGGTGGCCACAAGGAGAAAGGAGGAGATCAAACTAAACCCATAACATATTTGGTGCAGTGACTCAGATGTTACTCCCACCATTAATGTGTACTAAAAGCCTCCTGTGGCTTTAACTCTCTATTGGGTCTCTCAAATGAATTCTTTCCTTCCAGAAGATAAGAACTGAGGAGTTCCACAATCCACAACCCGGTAACATAGGAATTAAACTGACTTGAGACAGATTAATAGGAGAAATTTAATTTCAGATAGGAGCCCCTCATACATGAGAGGTTCAAAGACAGAAAGATAAAATGAGGAATATATGCCATCCTGAGCTAAGGAATGGGACAGGGGCCCAGGGATCCAAAGGGGAAGAGGGCAATGCACAGGCAATAAGAAGAGCAGGTGTTTGGTAATTAGATGCTTGCTGTGCCATGCAGATGGGTCACTCAGATAAAATTCATCTTTGGTAATAACTCTTACTCTGGGGAGGAACCCAGCTGAGTCTCTTATCGTAGTTAAGGAATGGGCAGAAGTTTATCTTGAGTCTACAGGGTCTTTCTTAACTTCCTCTGTCTCAAATAGTCCCCATGCTAAAGTGGCACAATTGGGGGATATTTTTTTCTGAACGCCTTCACTGGTTTTCATAGATGATTTGTACAATTCTAATTAGAGGACACTAATATTAGCCTCTTCACTGGGGCCCTGAATTGGGTCTGAATCCTTCCTTTGTCCAAATCTTACAAGGGCACTCCAGAATGCCACCCAAATTCCACAAGTGATGATAAATAGGCTTTTAACAATTTATTCCCTGTATGCCATTTGGCATTTATCCTGAATAAAACAGAGGAGAGAAAATACTTGGAAGAGTAAACGTCCTTTGAAGAACAGACACACTGGCACCAAACGTCTGCCCTAAGGCACAAGGAATTAATGTTCTCTCTTGTTAAAAAAAACAAAAAACAGAAAACAACAACAAAAAAAACCCAAAATGGAGTAATTTGCTCCCCAGGACAATAAGCCAAGACCTAATTACAGTTTAAACCTATCCCTGGAATGTGACCTTTTAACGGTCAGTCTGAAATTTCCTGAACAGCACTGGTGAAGTAATCTGCATGATAAAAATCTGCAGTTCCTAAAAGAAGATAACTGGCCTGAAACAATCCTTTCTTTTATTTTGCTAATAACATTCTTGCCCTACTGTCCTTCCTATACAGACCTTTTCATTTTATGCATGTCTACTTGATATATGGGATGTTTGCCCAGTTTATGAATTCTTAATAAAACCAATTAGATCTTCAAATTTACTCAGTTGAATTTTGTTTTCAACACTCCTTTTCTGCTCTTACAGGCAATAGTTAGAATCCATTGCTACTTAAATTACTCTCTGTGTGAGAATTACTCTCTCTTTGCTTCATCCTGATATAACCAACCCTTAACTCAACAACTATTTACTCCACACCTATTATGTTTTAGATGATATGCTAAACATGGATAAGTCAACAATAGGAACAGTATAGTCTTTCTAGGACCCTGAAGTCTAGTGTGAGAACTAGGTATGCTAAAAAACTAAGACTTACAGAGAGCCCTCCTACACTGTTGGTGGGAATGTAAATTGATACAACCACTGTGGAAAGAAATATGGAGGTTCCTCAAAAAAACTAAAAATAGAAATACCACTTGACCCGGTAGTTCCACTTCTAAGAACTTACCCAAAGAAAACAAAATTCCTGATTCAAAGAGATATATGCACCCCTATGTTTATCACTGCATTATTCACAACACCCAAGATACAGAAGCAACCTAAATTTCCATCAATAGATGAATGTAAAAAGAAGATGTGGTACATACATCTATACAGTGGAATATTGAGACAGATTCCACTATACAGTGGAATATTATTTAGCCATAAAAAGGAAAGAAATCCTGCCATTTACAACAACATGGATTAATCTAAAGGGTATTTTGTTAAGTGAAATAAGCCAGGTATTGAAAGAGAAATACCATATGATTTCACTTATTTGTGGAATATAAAACAAAGGCAAAACAGAATGAACAAAACAGCGATAGATTCATAGACACTGAGAAGTAACTAGTGGTTACCATGGGGGAGGGGTTGGAGTGAGGTGGATGGGTGGGTAGGGTGACATGCATAAAGGGGCACAAAAATTCTCAATCATAATACAAGCTGGTCATGGGGATAGTGGTACAGCATGGAGAATATAGTCAATGATTCTGTAACATATTCCTATATCGATAGAATGTAACAGCACTTATGGGGTGAGGATTTAATAATATGGGTAACTGTTAAACCACTGTGCTGTATATCTAAAACTAATATAAGATTGTATATCAACAACACTTAAAAAAAAAGAAAAAGAAAAACTTATATATATATATATATATATCCTCTAGCAATCAGAATAAAATACCATGGAAACACCCCAGGAAGAACACTGATTGGATTCTCAGATTCCCTCTATTCCCTACTCCTCCTTTTCCCTCTTTGGTGCCTATATGAAACAAATCACCCTAGATTTGGATGAAATATCCTACTTCAGACTGTGCAATCTGGCTTTTTGTCCAGCTCTGAGGAGCAGGATGATGCAAGATCGTTTCCTACCTATGTCATACTTTGATTAATGCAAAGGAGAGATCAGAAAGGATAGGCAAGGATAAAACCCACTCCCACTGCCCCCACCCCACACACACTTCCTCTGCTACAGCACACTGCTAGGTACATTTTCTCATTATAAACTTTCCAGATCAGCTCACATGCCAAGAAACCATACCTGAGGAATGGCTTCCTGTAGCTTTCTGCAGCTCCCGCTGAAGCGGAAGCCAGGCAGGCAAGTCTGCTCACCACACGGATGCCTGTGTTCCCTTAATTTCCTCACCTTCCCTGCTCTAGCACTGCACCTCATAAACAGTATTAACACTTTAAACGTTGCCTCTGGTTATGTTTCTAGAAGATCTGGGCTCATAAACATGGTTTACTTTGCTTTGACTGTGGTTTTACTATATAAAAAGCAAACTGATGTTTGCTGAAAAGTCAGATAAAAAATGTTTTATGATACCACATCATTTTTTAATCCAAATAAGAATCCCATTCTTATAAAACCAAAGTGAGTCATATTCAAACAGCACTTCAAGGGCCCAAATCACATTTGAGGGCAGTATTCTGCATTTGGTTATAAGGTATTTTGCACAGTTCCCCAGTTTAGGAATTAAGTAGCATATAAAATCCAGCCTTAATCATATTTGCTCAGTAAGCTGTTAGCCCCTTTTAGGACCTTCATCTTCTCAGACATTTTAAAGTGCTAAATGTACCTGATATAGGACATTGAGAGCCCTATCTATGAGCTGTCCTTTTATTCATTTATATGGTTATATGAAAAATTAAACTTAAAATAATTATGACAAAAAATTCCAAAGGGAATGGAAGTCATGAAATCTCATCAGGCACTCAAAATTTGATTTAAGATATTTATAAGACTGTCAATTGAAATAAAAAAATAGCTCTAGTTCTTGGAGACTGTAGCCCCATGCTTTCATGAAGGCAAAGGAAGAAAACAAGGAAGAGATGCTTTTCATCAAAACATAACTGCTCAATTTCCTGTAAAAGGCCTGCCAATTCTAATGTTTACCAATGCATACACAGTTTATTACAGAATATCTGATGCATACCAAATAATTAATTGGATGAATAAATAAATTTTGACAGATCAAGTCTATAGTCCACAAAATAATGCAATATGTTTACAAAGAAGGGCTAGTTCTGCGGCATATCTTACCAATTAATAAGCATTACAATAATCTTTGATAAACTTTTTATAATGTCAAATGAAAAAACTGAAACAATTTAGCAACGAGTTTGATGTCCTTTATTCAAGGGATACAATCCATGGGTGGGGGGAGTAGGCACCTCATAGGCAGTGGTACTCTCTGCCCCAGGGATTTTGGGCAAGAGTAAGTTTCACATGATGCTTAGAGGCAAGGCAGAAATAGATCCGGTTGACTGAGAGGACTGAAATTTATGGTGAGGTTGGCTTGTCCTATTCTCTAGGGTAAGGCAAGCTAGTAAAAGCTGAGCTGGAGAATTGTGATCAGTGTGTTGACAGGTGTTTCCGCAAACTGCAGTCTGGATTAGGCTGAGGTTTGAGATTTGGGCTGGGCCACTGGTGTGGCCTCCATTTTTTGGGTTCTGATCATTGAATTCATTTTATCAATAGTAAGAGAAACACAGCTTTCTTTCTACTCTCTCTGCCATTATAGATGAATAGATACTGTAAGAGGCCTTCACACTTAGAAAATAACCCTAGCAAAATCACACCAGACATATTTCATATACTGCCTAGCTTGGCACAAAGCAAGATAAATATGTACCACACCCCATGCCCTAAATAGACCAGCACACTTTTTCCTGTAAATTTAAGTGCAACTATGACTTCAGTTATCAGTTTACCCAGACTCTGAAAGACTGACTTTCATTAGCCATACTCAAAGCAAACTGACTATTAAACCTGTCAAGCATAGAGCTTTCTAGGATTGGAATAGTTTCCATTCCCTTTCTTAGTATCAGGCTTTCTGGAAAGTGATTTGGTAATTAGAAGTTTATGAAGTATTTATGGAGTTTTTATACTGTGATCATTTATCTGGAACAATAAATATTCAGAAGTAATTTTGGGATTATTTGAATTTATAACTTTATTCCTTCTTAGGCTGAATATCCTTACTTGCTGCCAGCTGGAAAAGATAGAATATTAAATAAAGTATCTATAAGATAATAGCAGGATTTCTAATAAATAAGAATGATTAAATCACAAATGCACAGAGAGAAGTTTCTGTTAGTGGGTGGTATTTGTATTTTAAGAGACAACATTTCATGGATCATAGGTTCAAGCAAATACCCATTGTGCTAGACATTAACTGCCACTTAGCAATAGTGATAGAGAAGCAGAAAACATCTGGTTGTGGATAATGAGCCAGAGTTTCTCAGCTCCCTTGGATGCTAATAGCATTGGGCAAAGGTCATGGTGGAAGGCCATCTGGCTTCCTGTGTAAAGATATGGAGAGATCTTTCCTAGCACTGCAAATCATTAGCATATTTATAAGAAGCAGCAGGTAAGAAAATCAACTAAATAGTACATATTTAATGACTAATTTAAAATACCTGAATTAATATAGTTCATTAATATTGTAGATACTAAATATTAGATTTGTATCATAGCCTATTGAAACATGAACCATATCATGACAATACAAACATTTGCAAAACTGTATTATGAATTTAAGATAAATCATTGCTCATATATTTAAGTTTTCAGGCAGAGGAGCCATGTGTAAAATTGTAACTTAGAAGAGATATGCTTTCAGCAAATATTAGTTTCCTTTTCTCATTTTTCCTTCTTAACTTCATTATATTTCCATCACAAATTACTTAATGAAAAACATATGCTGTCACTCATACACATTTAAATATCATGTATTTCTTTTTTTTACAAAATAAAAAAGTACAGAGAATCTATGTGTTAGATACCATGCCTGGCACTGGGAACCCAACAAAATTAATGCCCTAAGACTTGATAGTTTAGTTGTAGAAAAAGATTACAGAAATGTTTATAAAAGACTATTTTGCAATATAGTATAATGCATGCTTTAACAGAAGCATGCACTGGCCCTTATGAGAGAAAGATGAAGGAAAATTTCACAAAAGTATGCCCAAGATTACTAGTCTTATGTAAGCAGCAGGTGTTGACAAATATTCTTTTCTTAATCAAATTTTGGTTAGGCTCATAAACGTCTCCCAGGCCCTTCTGTGTACTTTGTAAAACAGTTTTAGTAAGAACCCTGCTAAGTCAGTTTAGCAAGAATGACACTTCTCTTGATCCCTAATCACCCTTGATGTGTGATTAAAATGTCTTACTCCTCACCTTGATATCTGAACACCCCAGTCTGCCTTCGGCAGGGATTTTGTTAGGTGACTTCAGCCAGACTCAGAAGATACTACTCATAGGGAGAATGAAAAAAGTAAAAAGAGTATCTTTTAATGACAGAAAAGGTCAGGAAAGAATATCTCATCTCTACTATTAATTCCTAATTTAGAAACATACAGCTTTTATTGACCAGAAATTCAATAAGCTATTTTACTTAATATATAAATTGTTTCTTGCTTGTCTGAGCTGCCTCATTCTCTCCTTTCAAACTCTGTTCCATCAATATATACATTTCTGCATTTAATCCATGTCTACAATTGTTAGTACTTAAAAACATCAAGTTTAGGGTGTAAGTAGACACGTCACAGTGCATTATAGCTAGAAGGTAATATGAGTAGTTCCAAGAGGCAGAGAAGGAAAAGAGGTTAGAAGTGTTGCATTCTGGGAGATATTGTTTGCTAGGGTACCAGTACTGACAAAGGAAGAAATATAGGTGTTCTGAATTATTTGGTATGGCAGTACACCAAGTCAGAATTTCAAGGAGGGAGAACAGGAGATTCCTTTTAATACAACAAAATCAACTAGATGAATGATAGCCAGATATTAGAAGTTTGGTTAGAGAAGCAGCTGCCCAACACTTAAAAAAGCTAGGATTCTCCTAGTGGTGCCACAAATCTCCTTGCTCTTTTGTTTTTCACTTACTGAGACTCATTTTGGCTTAATGGGTATAACACTGTGGGGGAGTATTTTCCCAGCCCAGAGCAAATTACCTTTGAAACCAAAATCAGTCAAAGGGAGAAATAAAGTGGGAGAAACCCATTTATTGCTTACAAGCAGTCACCACTTCTGCTCTCTTGTGTCTTTCACGACCTGGCTACAAAAAGGACCCCACCCAACCTCTCTCGCCCAGATAGGCCCTTGCTTGGCCTTGTAACTACCTATTCATATGGAGATAGCCTACTTCTCTCCACCTCTCAGAAATACCTATTGATATGGAGATGCACTAAGTCCAGGCAAGAGATTCTGGAAATAGTGCAATTTTACCAACCTCAGGTTATATTATCTAGTTTGAACCAACAATGGTTCACCTGCTTAGACAATTTTTAAATTATGAACATTTTTTGAAATATGGGTTTTTCTCTAAATATACTGTGATAAAACATTACCCTAAGTAAATTGGATCTTGAGATATTGGTTAATATTAGTGTGAAAGTACCAGAATTAATGATATTAAATGTTTATTTTGTTGCCTAATTTTAAAATGTCTAATTGTGTTTTATGTTCATAATAAAGAAATAGGAAAAATTTCATATGTAGAGAAAAATTATGAAAGACTTTAGAACCAAAAATATTAGTGAGTTTCCTTTTAGTATAACTTTCAGGATTACATCAGACTTACTTTGTCTTTGAGATATACAAATGATTCTTATCAGTAAAAATGCAAATTAATTGTATCTTCTGGAATGTAACTATTTCCAGTGGGTAGATCTATTTTGTATGTATTTATAAATGTACATCTACAATCTTTGTTTACCTGTAAGTATGTGGTTCTTTGAATTTTCCTTTGAACTGATTGTAACACCTTAGTGCATCCCCGCTCAATCAACCTACGAGTCCAGAAAATGACTGACACGTACTCCTTTTACAGGTGCTTAAAAAAATGTATATATGTATACACACACACACATACACATATACATAGTTTATATATAACTATGCAATTACTTATTAGTGCTATGCATTAAAATAATTCTATTTCTGAATATATAATATAAAATATATATATTGATTGAAATAAAGGTTGAAAATACTATATCAATATCAATATAGTAAATAAATAGTTTGAAAATACTCTACCACAAGTCAGAGAAAAAAGAAACTTACTCAAATAAGTTCACATAAGTAAGACAAAGTACAGAGTTTTAACCTTTTAAAATTGGCATTTTGGTTAAGAAACTGGAACAAATGAAACTGAAGAAGTAATTGAATATTTATTAAAGTAAAATAAAACTTATAAGAAATATGTGACCTGCAGGTTCATAGGGCTCAACATTTATCAGGGCTTACTATAAAAAGAAACCAGCATATGGCAAAAACTTTGATTTTCAATGATAAAGTAAAATCCTAGGAGGAGAAAGGCAGCTTAACAAGAGAAAAATTTAAAACTATAAAACATAGGCTTTTAGTTTTGCCTTCTATAACATTTATCTTTTAAGAATAATAATTTAATTTCTAAAATTCTTTAAGAATTCTTTTCAGGAAAAAGGTTCTTAATCATGAATCATATAACAAAATAAATATATATATTTATTGCACTATATATAAGAATTAAAAAATATGCTATCTAGAAAGAGACTGAAAGAATTCCTTGAATTTATTAAACAAAGTTTAAAGTTATTCAGTGAAATTTGAAGTTATTTAATGTTGAGCATTAAAGTCTTTAAAATCAGTCACAAATAATGAATTATTATTTATAATATTAAATAATTTAAAATATTTTAAAATTATAAAAATAAAGAGATATAAATAAAAAAATAAAAGATGAAATGAATTAATGGATTAAGATTTATTGGTTGATCCTGTGCCTAGCTATAAAGCACATGTTTTATATATTTTAAAGATTTTTATTATCACTTTTAATAAATAAAATTTTTAATGGCTTTATAATCACAAATTAGTAATACTTAAATAATGTTAATATACAACCAAGGGGATTTAAGATTATGCTACTTTATATCTAACATGAAAAAACTAAAATGCTATGACTTTACCTCTTGAAAATTTGAGACATTTGAGAAAATAGATTAAAATGTACATTTTTAAACTTAAAACTAAACACTGCCACTGAAACTGTACACTACAAGGCTAATTTGGACTGAAGTTGGTGAAACTGGTGTCTTTTTAATTGAAAAGCCTGTACTTTTTCTTTTTTTTCCTTCTAAGATCACCTCACTGACACAGAAGTCATGAGTTACTTAGCTAAGGTATTTTGCAAGACCCTTACAGCCAGCCTCCATCAGAGCAGACCTGTCCAAAGTGGTTGAGCTCACAGACCTTTGCCTAAGCCTGCTCAGAAATAGTTTCAGATGTCCTAAAGTTACTTTTTCTACATTACTACTGAGATTTCTGCCTCTGGATGGAGTTTAGCCACCATTTTTTAACACTGAGTGTATGTACTAACATGTTAATGTGCTATGCATGTGCAGGAGAAATGTTCTGCCTCAATTCTGTTATTTTCACCAGCCTCTGCTAAAAATGCACAAGCCCCTACTAAATATGCATAAACTTCTGTATAAATTCTGCACTCCACCTGAGCTCAGGGAGACAGACTTGAGTCAGCCTCATCTCCTTGTTCATTCTGTCACCTTACAATAAAACTTTTGTCTCTACAAAAGACAGTTGCCTCTGCTACTTGTTTTCTAATCTCTGCAGGCAAATGGGCCCAACTTGGTTCAGTAACACCATTAAACAAATACATGATGTACCATCTATGCTACATCAGAAAGTAAAGCCAAAATAAAAGTGATCTTTATAAGTAAAAAACAATGGATAGATGAAACAACAAAAACATGAAACAACAGAAAATACAAACTCAGATAACAACATATCTCAGTGTGATAAAACATACACTTAATGGGGAAAAAAACCTGAACTTTCAGGTACAGATAGCAAATTAAAAGTTGGAGTAAAACATATCTTGATCTAAAACTTTAATAAAATGTAAAATTATATATTTAAGTACATAAAATAAATGTACCTATCAATACATAAAATATAAAAGCAACTCTAAAATTTAAAATGAAGCATATATCTAATATAATATACTTCAAAAGTATCTTTCAGAGAAAATATGACATGCAGGTGGTGTGAAGTTCATTCACATATCAACTAGAGACTAAGCAGAAAAATATAGTTTCATCTATTTTTCTATGTAAGTTTTACAGAATCATTTATACTCACTGAATATCCATGAGTTCTCTAGTGCTTTTCATTCTCTTCATTGTCAGGCAGGCTCTGGGTTTAATTCTGCAAAATGGGTTGTGAATGAAAGAGCATTATATCATTTCTAAGCAGAAGCATTTAAGACTCATTATGCATCCTCGCTCCCCTAGGTCTTTCTTCTGCTGTATAATTCAAAATGATCACAGGTCACATACTGTAAAGCTGGAGCATCTATCACTTTCCTGATCAACGGTGAGACATACCTCTCATCAATCTGTGACAGACACTGAACATTAAGATGTACATTTCTGTTGTGGTTAAGCCACTGATTTTTGTGTGTTGTTTGTTATACAATAAAATCTAGTTTTTTCTGTAAAGCGCAGATGGTAAGTATTTTAATCTTTGTGGGCCATTTGGTCTCTTTTTCAACTTCTCAACTCTACCTTTGTAACAAAAGCAACTATACATGGACAAATGAGTAAGGCTGTGTTTCAATAAAAATTTATTTACACAAACAGGAATTGGGGCAGATATGACCTCCAGGACTTAATTCATGACTTCTGATCTAGATTATATATATAATAAAATAACTAATATCTTAATCATGAGATCTTACTTGCTGGATAGCAGAAATGCAAGTTTTAGTTCTATATGGTTAAAAGTTAGAAAATTCTCTGTTTTGATTGAAATAAAAATATTCTTATTTCTTCCCCTGCTGACTCAGTTTTTCTCAAAGATGTTACCTGGTTATTTGGGATGAGGAAGTAGGCTTTAAAGTACCCTGTGGTGTCAATTGGCTGTACCCTCTGCACTTGTTTCTGGGCAGTGCGCTGGTAGTTGATGCTACAGTTGGTAATTCCTAACAGCTTTTCCTGAGTTGAACAGGACCTTGATATATATATATTAGGGACTACATTCATATAGTTCCTAAAGAAAGCATGTGAAATATCATGTCATGCACAGGGAAAGTCCCACAAAATAAAAAACTGAGTAACTGTGCAGCCTAATGTATCAGTAGTGTCCCTAACCAGGAACCTTCACCCAGGTGGACCACTGCCAGCCCCGGCGCAGGAGTTCACGTCACATCACCCCTCCTACTGAGCCTTGGTCATGTGTGAGACTTTCAAGTTACCTGCTTTCCAAAAGCCCTTATATTAAGGGATCTTTAGGAAATCACAGGAACTGAATATCACTAACAAGATTATTTCATTATTATTTTACCACAGGATGATCTGAGGATGATGAGACTAAAGGATTATAAGTACTAGATTTGGTACAGAAATTCTTTCTACCCAATGCTCCCCATACTTATGTAGTATATACATTTGTCTCTAGGCCAAATCTAGAGGGAGAAATTTATGAAACATTCACATGGTTGTTGCTTTACACATTCTTCTTCTTACTTTAAAATATCTTTTGTTTCAGAATTAATAAGAATTTCTTTTACTTTCTTTATATCCTATTAACCTTTATTATGACCTCAGTTTCTGCTAAAGCCTTAATAAAGGACATTAAAACCTAATATATACAACTTTGTCTTGTCCAATATAGTTTTATGGCTACTACTCATATATAACTATTTAAATTAGAAATAATTAAAATTAAAGGTAGTTCTTTACTTACACTAACAACATTTTTAGTGTTCAATAGCCACATGTGACTAGTGGCTACCATACTCGATAGTATAGATACAGAATATTTCCATCACTGTAGAAAGTTCTATTGTGTAGCAGTGCTATAGGCAAAACTCAATAGAATTGTCTACCATAGAGTAGATATTGCTTTGGTAAAGAGGTTCTCTACTGTCTCTGGCAATAAATCTCATGGTTTGGTTTAAAAGGTGAAGAGTTACGAGAGGAAAGAATTTAATTAAGAATAATACATCATTTCAGTGTATGCAAACAATGTTACTCCTGACATACAACAGATGTTACAAATCACTAGTTACCTAAATCATAAATCCTTATAAATGCAATGAAAGGCTTTAAAGTGAGAAAAATATTGAATAAGTAAAGCTATTTAAAATAAGTATTACATATAACCTCTCCCATTTGAAGAGAAGGGATGTAGGGGCTGTAGATAAGCAACCTGGCAGGTCACATTGGTGAACCAATATAGAAAGCAGAAAGTCCTAACAGAGAAAGGCCCCTTCCTATGGACAAATTCAATAAACTGTTACTGGCCAAGAGTACTTCTTATTTTCAACCTTTCTCCTCCTTGATTTCCTGAGAGAAGCCCTGAAAATGAGAGAAGAAATCTGGAATTACAGCACAGAGGTATACAAACAGAAAATAAAGGAAGACAAAAAAGATATAAAAAAGTGCATGAATCACTGAGGAAGAGCATTATCAGGGAAAGATATCTGTATGGAGCTATATACTCACAGACATTATTGACATCATATCTGAAACTCGTAAGTCTGTGCACGTTGTATTTATTTATTTTAATTGGACAATTAAGTTTGTCTCAAATTTGTATTTGTTTATTTTAATTGGATATAACATTTATAAATTTCAGTAATATATTGAATTATTTTACTTAATTATTTTTATTTATTCAGTAGTGGTAGCTTAAAACTGGAAATAAATTCCATAAATGCTGATGAGCCAAGCTGGAAATTCAAAGGCAGAGGCATGTAAACAACATATACATTCAAGGTGGGGTGAGTAGAGGAATGTGAGCAAAATTAAACAAAAAGTAAGCAGAAAATAAATTGTACTGAAGCTGAGTTCATGCTTTACTCCCACCTACTTGTGCAGCAAAAAAGTACAATTACCTACCTCTCAAACTGCATGTTAAAAGAAAGTTGCTCAGGGCATAAATGAGGCTGGCAGGTAGTCAAGGAGAATTCACCCTCATTGTATATGGATGAATAAATGATAAATATAGAGCTGCTCATATCAAACAATTATGGGCAGGTCACTATGACAAAAAAGTAAATGGTACAGAATAAAAGAAAAGAATTGAAAGAAAATACATGTAGGCCAAGGAAACATTTTTAGAAAAGTTATTTAGCAAGGAAATGTTCCACCATGAGAGATATTTTTCTGTAGGAAATAGTTTGCACCAGTGCTGAAAATGAAAATAACATTATATCTATGAGGAGAATCAAATGAATAGGAAAAATCAACAGGAGGAACTGAAAAGAAACTTGCAGAGAAAAAGAAAATAGAGAACAAAAGCAATATCATCACAGAACCATTACCTAAATTAGAAGCAATGAACACATATACCCTCCAAAAAAAAACCATGACTGAAAATTTAATGTGACAAAAAGAACACAAAAATGAAACTAGAGAATATTACAGAGAACACAGTAGATGAAATAGAGAAAAGCTAATATGCATAGAAGATGGAAATTAAAAGTTGAATACAGAATGAAAATATTTTTAAAAAATCAAATATATAAGTAATAAAACCAGATTATCCCTGAAATAGAATATAAAATGAATTTGCAAATTTATAAGGATTCCATTTTCAATTAATAAAATAATTCCTAATAATTAATACTGGACATATTGTCGAAAAGTTAATAGTAATGACAAAAATTCTTAAGTTATCTTGGTCAAAAAGAAAAAGTAAGTCATCCGCAAGTTAAAAAATAATAATAATAATAACTAACCTTAAACTTCCCCCAGCAGAGGTTAGTGAAGCATGATTAATGTTTTTTTTTTGGTTTTCTAAATAAATAAATAAAGCATGACATAGGTCATCAGAGTGTAAATGAAGCAGAAAGACATGGTCAAGGTTTATGGCCTGGGGAAGTATGGCCAAAGAAGTTCTAATAACCAAAAGACAAACCAGAATAAGTACATGGTAATGAGGAAATATGGCATATAGCATAAATTAGCTGGTAATGAGTACTGGATTCCTTTCAAAATTAGAACATATGTGATAAAACAATGGAAACTATAATTATAAAGTGATTCAAAAGACTAGTTACAAAGAGATAAACAGTAAAAAACAAAAATACTAGGATTACTATACTGTGTTGGGAAAACAACAATGTTTACTAGCAAAACTATCAGAAGTTGGCTAGAAATCAGAGTTGAGAGGAAGTATAGTTTAATTTTATGATGTCTTTGAGGAAGAAACTGGATGGTTTTAAATACCACTGACATTGTAATGGTTACCACCATACAACTCTCAAATTACTGGCAAAAAACTTAGAAAAAGATCAACCTACAAAAATTATTAGAAACAAAAACAATTCTATTAACTCAAATGGCACAACTAGGACTCAGGTTTACAGTGATTTATGCAAATAAGATATACTTATATATTAAAGAAATATACCCTTTTTGTGCTATATAAATGAGATTTATAAAAAAAAAAAAAAGGCCCCCAAAACTATATAATAAAAGTAATCAGTTTACCAAGAAAGAGCTGACAAAAAGGTGGGATTATGATACTAGTTTCAGACACAGTGGTCAGTCTTTTCCCAAAGCAAGAACAGTCTTATTTTCAGTATGGGGACATAGGTTTTTAGCAAAGTAACATGTTGGCTTAAGCAATTCAGCTTTACTGCTTGTTCTTTCTGAGAGTTTTACTCAGTGAAGGTACATCCACATATCCTTAGCAATATCCACAACAAAATCATGTCTTGTACCCTAACTGTTGAAAGTAAGGAGCCAGTGGATAAGAAAATGATCTTTGAAATTAGACAGTAATAAAGTCCACCATTTTTCTGCATGGGCTTAATATATAAGTAAGAATATGAATAATAAATCCTTGCATTGTTGACTAAATCGGTAAAGTAACTTTTGCAGAATACATAAACCAGTATTTAGCACACAACAGACAATAAATAAATGTTAGCCTCTATGCTTCGCTCTAAATCCTTTCATCCTATTAAGTTTTTTTCTTTTCTTCCTTTTAAGTTTCCTCCTCAGAGCTTAGTCAGGCTTTTACTCTTAGAGGAAATGCCAGTGCCTGGAGCTCTTTTGCCTTTCTGACAGATTTCTTTAGGGACCATTGTCTTTCAACATTTCCCCATCTCTATGCTTTACCCAGTTAACAGAAAAGCTCTACCTATTTCCCTCCCTGATGCTGCCTCGCTGCCTCCATCTCTTACTCCTCTCTACAAGAAACTTACCTAGTCCCTGCTCTCTGCTTCCCTTCCTTGCAGGTCATCCCCACTGTTCTCTGCCATTAACACTCTGCCTTCCCACTGAAAATTCAGCTCTCAGGTTAGAATGCTGCCAGGGGACGTCACAGGGAGGCCATGACCTCCGGCTGACTGTGAGCTGGCTGCCTGCAACTGGACGCTCCCCAAGTCCTCTGCACTCTGGAATGTTTGGTCCACTTGCCTTCCCAGCTTTCAGAAGCTGCCCCAGGGACGCAGCCTTGAGTTAATGGTGTGGTGTTGAGACCGTAGACTGTCTGAAGGTATACCTGACTGAACGCAGGCATCTACATAAACTTTGAGATTGGCTGGTGGGTGCCAAGATCTACTCGTCATCTCTTAGCGGCCCAAGATCAGACTCGGAGGTAAGTTCCTCTGCTTATTAAACCTGCCACCTACCAGTCTGGAGAGGTCTGCTGCTTTCTTTGGTTTCTCTTGATCTCTGAGTAGCAGGGTCAGTTTTAGATTGTCCCTGAGAAGCTCCCCAGAGGCTTGCAAACCAACAAACATAGATGAGAGGGTGTAAGGTGATATTTTATTTAGATGATTTTGATCCCATGTAAGATAATATTTAATGATAATAATATGTTGCTCAGGTAACTAAAGATTTATTAAATTATTTCCCAATTAAATATTACTAAGATAGATGCATTTGCCCTTCTCCCATTTGGTACTACAAAAGCATGAGGGTCAAAGGTGTATTTCATTGCTTGAAAGACATTTATTTCTTAAATATTTGCTAAGGTCAATTTTTTTTTTCCCTAGAACTGACATTTCTAGGCAACTATGTTGTTTTATGAAGCAACACCATTTATGGTAAACTAAAATACATACTCCTTTAGCTATAATCAAAAAATTCTTCAAACAGAATACACATCAGTTCCTTAAAGGTTAACTTCTAAAAGAAGTTCCTCATCATTTCAAAAAAGAACAGCTGTAGTGAATAAAAGTTCACAGTAATTTCTGTATAAGTTTGTAGAGTAAAATGCTCTTAATGTGAGCCTTCTTTCTACTGAAAAACAGTAAAGTCCTGTTTGACCACTTAGAGAAAGACCAGGGAAAATTCAAGTTTACTTGGCACTGTCTAACTTTAGGATATATAATAGTAGATTAATAGGGAAGAGAGAGAGAGAGATTTCCTTTGAGGGAAAGGTGTTTATTTTGTCTAATACATGCTGAATTTGAAATGACATGTGGACATTTACAAGCAAGTGTCCAATAAGTAGAGTGTGAAGGAGAAACTCCAATAAACATATCTACTCTACTCATGTTCAAGAATACTAAGGAAGGACAACTGAATGATAGGAAGATTGAAGCCCAGTCATCATTTCAAGGGAGAAAAATCTGTTTTGTTATTTATATTCCAGAAGCTACCTGTGAATGACACTAACATTAACCTTTGCCAGAGATCTCATTTTTTTTGGCTCTTTCCCTAGTTTTCATTTCTTTTTCCCTTATAGAATTTTCTGGAAGAACACATTTCCAAAAAGTTATATGCTTATGAATGACTCTCTCAGGGATTCTACATTCTTTCAGGGAATCTGATCTAAGACAACTTCTATTTCTTGTCTGCTATGATTTTGCATTGTACATGGATGAATGGATGGTGTATACATGTATTTCCTGACCTGATCCATGGTAATAATTATATTGTTTTACTCCTTATTTTTCTAAAGGACTTAACAAGCACTATAATTTTCACCTAGGTTTATCTAAACCAAAAGTTGAGTTGATTGTTGAAAAGGATCAGACAAGCAAGAAACAGTGTGTACTGCTGTGGAGTGTTTTACTCCTGTGAATAAATGAAACGATGTGGGATTGTTTTGATTGATCCTTAGATGATAAAAAACTTTCATTCAAGTAATTAGCTCAACTTGGTCATTGTCTTAGTTCATTTGGGGTGCTATAGCAAATACCTTAAGTTGGGTGGCTTATGAACAACAGAAATTTATTTCTCACAGTTCTGGAGGCTGGAAAATCCAGATCAGGGGGCCAGCAGATTTGGTGTCTGGTGAGGGCCTGTGTGGTTCATAGACTGCATTCTTCTTACTATGTCCTTATGTGGCAGAACACGGCAAAGGACCTTTCTGGGCCTCTAAGAACAATAATCCCACTTCTAAGGGCTCTATCCTCGTGACCTAGGCACCTCCCAAAGGGCCCACCTCCAAAAATCATCACACGAGGGATTAGGTTTTAAAGTGAATTTGGTGGGGCGATGCACATTCAGTCTATACCAATCATAGTGTATCATCTACCTTATGTATAGCTAAATTTGCCTATATTTAGTTAAATATTTTTGTATGTATACTCATGAATGATATCATCAGGCAGTTGTCTTTTACTTTAATAAACTTGTCTTTTCATTCTAGTTTAAGTTTTTCTTGGCATGAAAAATATTGGGAACTCTGTTCCTGTTTCTTAAAATAATTTCTCTGAGAATGTTGTTTCTCCCTCAAAATTGAAGAAAATTAATAGTAACATAATCTGGGCTGTAACATTTTTATTGCAGGGGAAAAAAATCACCAAATTACTTTAAGTTATAGGAAAGTTTTAATTTTTAAATTTCTCCTCAGTTTTGGAGGATTGTTTTCTAAGATATTATATATATCATACTAATATTTGAATATTCTACAATAATGGTGTTGATAATATACATCCTGCTATTAACTGCAGTAGACAGAATTAGAAAATGGCAGTCCTAGATGTACAGGCATGTATAGTCCTTGCGTGAGTGTGGGTGGGAAAAGGGATAGAGCGAGGGAAGAGAATTATGATGGTGCATCACTCCACTAATTAGGTTACTATCCAGTTGACTGAACTACTTAGAAGGGAGATTATTCTACAGAGACTTGACCTATAGGATAAGCCATTTTTAAACTGGTAAAGTGACATCTCTGGCATAGACAAAAGCAAACTATCATGTTATAGAGCAGGCCACTTGTCAGGGAATGGTGGTTGACTTCTAGGAGGTGAGGACCTCAGACCTATCAGAAGGAACTGAATTCTTATGACAGCCAATAAGCTTGGAAGAAGACCCAGATAAAGATGAGACCAAGCTTAATTTTTATCCTGGTGAGACCCTGAGCAAGGAATGTTAAGCTTGCCCTGATTTCTTACCTGTGGGACTATAAGATAATAGATTTGTGTTGTTTAAGCTGCTTAGTGTTAGCACTTCTTAGCAGCAACAGAAAACTAAAACATTATTCAGTTTTTTAACAATTTAAGAATTCTTAATGTAAACTTTGTTTTAGCTATAAATTTCAAGTTTTAATAACCCATATTTTATTATCATTTATATATAGCTCAAAATATAATTAATACCACTATGATTTCTTCCTTGACTCAAAATTATTTAGAAATATATATATGGATTCTTAAAAATATATCCATTACTGATTCCATCTTATTTCCATTGTACTATGAATTTGTTGTCTGTATGACTTCAATATTTCAAAATTTATTAAGAATAAATATATGGCCCAGCATATAATTCATATGCCCCTGATAAGAATGTTTATTCTATAGTAATTTAAGATACTCTGTGTCATTCAAGTCAAATTTGTTAATTCTGTTACTTGACTAATCTCCACTTTAACTGATTTTTTTTTTCTGTACTACTGGTTACCTAAAGATAAGACAAAATCTTTTACCATGATTTTGAAATTCTATTCCTCTTTTTAATTTTGCCAATTTTTGATATCCATATTAGTGTACAATAATTTAACATTTGTATTTTGTATATTTATACTTTTACTTTCAATCTACCTTTCCCTATCCTTGTATTGAAGTAGATTTGGGTAAGGTACTCAGCTTATATGTTTTATAAATAATCATGATAATTTTAATTTATGTATTTAGTGTGTTTACATTTAATATATTTTTTCTAATTTGGAATTTAAATCTATCATTTTTCTGTTTTCCATTTTCCTCATATTGATCTCACTTATTTCTTGCCTTCTTTTGAATGAGCTATGTTTTATTATTCCATTTTTACCCTCATTACCTTGTTAGTTACACATTTCCTTAATTTTCTCTGGAGGTCAAACCATTTGCCTGATTTATTAAAAATCTATATAAATTAGGATTTTTTAACCATTTTCAGTAGATGCAGGAATCTTAAAACACTTTAGATATATTTTCACTTTTCTGCCTTTTATTCCATTGTCAAATTGTATTTTAATCCTTTGCATATATGTTAAACTCCATGAGACATTATTATTATGGTGTTGTATGGTCATCATTTGTTTAGCTCTATCCATATATTTACCCTCTCTTTACTTTTCATTCCTTTCTTTATCTTTTATCTGCAGTAGGACTAATTCTGTTTTGCTTGAATTCCCTTAAGCCTCCTTAAATTGTGATACATTTATTTTGAAATATTTTAATATTTTTACTTATTTTTGAACCACATTGGTGCATATCTTTTTCATGTTATTTTTCTACATTTTGTCTTATGGTATTCCATTTTATTATTTTTGTTGTTGAGAAATCACATCTATTCTACTGTTGATACTTAAAGGCAATGTATCATTTTTCTCTATTTTTAAGACTTTCTTTATGTTCACTTTTCAGAAGTATTGCTCTGTTTTCCCAGGTGCAGTTTTCTTTAAATTTATGATGCTGGGAATACATACACTCTTTTGAAATTGTGTTTTATTTTCAGTAATATGGTAAACTTCTTAGCTATTATTTTTGTAGATATTATTTTGTCCCAGCCATTCTCTTTTTACCTTATAGGACTCTAATAACATGTGTTATATACCTTCTGATCATGCTTCATATAACTCTTGTACTATATTTTATATTTTGCAATATTTTTTTCCTCTATATAATTTAGTTTGGATATTTTCTTCTGACCTATTTTCTAATTCATGATTCTCTCCTTCAGCAATTTCTAATGTGTTGTTAAATACCTATTGGGCACAGGCTTCTATATAGTGTGTTTTTAATTTCTAGATTTCTCTTTTCTTGTAGTTAAGCAATCTGCTGAAATTTTCAGTCTTGGTATTTAATTTCTGAACATATTAATTAGTATATTTAAATTCTAAATGTTATAACTCCTATATTTCTTGCAAAGATCGATATCCTAAAGGAAGGTTCTAGTAAGGAATTTACAAAGCTGATAAAGTGAAAAACAAAATAACATGCTAGGGGCACACAATACTTTTTGGCTTTATGATCCATAAAGATAAACATTTCAAAAGTGTCCCCAAATTTAGGAATTATAAAGCAATATAAATGCAATTTTACATATTTACACATATTTAATTTAAAAAAAGAGTCATTTTTAATTAATTTTCCTGTACTAACTCTGTTAGAATACTACAAAATCTGCTCTACCTTTAAATGAGATATTTTCACAGATTATGTATTTTAATAGACTGTTCCCTCACAGTATTGGACTCACTTTCCAAAGTATTGAAGCATTTTGATTTAATTATTTCCATTTAATACCAAAACTAATGTTGATGCTCAAAATGTGAGACATTCATTTAAGCTTTATTTAACATATTCAGCTTAATACAGCTGAATTGACAATGATGACTAGCAAAAAGATGTTTTTCATAAACCCCTTGACAATCTCAACCTCATCTATTAGATGTCATATAATAACATTCTTTCACATTCTTCTGACATTACTTACACAATCATACACATTCACACACACACATACACACACACACACACACACTAAAGAAGATATTCGGAAGTGGAAGTCCAAGATATGTTTTTAGCTGACTTCAGCTACATTATTTATATCCCTACTGTGAAAAAACATCTCTTTTTTCTTCTACAAATCTTTGTTCCATTTTTTTCTGATATCCAATGTATGAAATAGGATATCCATTACCCTGGGTAAAGTATATAATAAGAACTTCTATTTTTTGTATCTTAACAAATGTTGCTTAGCACCTATTTTACAAAGGTAGTCTTCAGGGAGGAGAGTGATCATTCTTGGGTGAATGTAGGTCCCATTATGGGAGGATATGTACAAGAAGGGGGCAAAAAGAATGTGAAATGCCAACCTGGACTGAAAGAATGGACTCTGATTCGTGAGCTGAGATTAAAGTTATCTTCCAGAATCAGCCTCTGTGGTGCATGATCTGCCTTAGAAAAATGACTAGACATGAGAATACAAAAAAAATAAAAGCATGTCTTTAACATCTAGTACATGTGAGAAGGCACTGTGTGGCAGGAAACTCTTAACCTCATTTCTCTGCTCATAAGGCTCTCCTCTCCTGTGGTTAGTTAACTGCCTTACAGCATAGAAAGTAAAAACAGTTACTATGGCTTATTCCTTACAACCATTCCCATGATCAAATAGAAAAAATATAATTATCCTCTCATAGAAGGATTCACTTACCCAGCTTCTCTGAGTATCCAACGACAAGTACTTGTGCAAACACCCCTTCACACACACAAGAAAACCATTCGTGAACCAGGATCAGCTTGCAGACGAGGCACAGCCCAACTTCTTAATGAGGATGCAAATGTCTCTTCTACTACAATGTAATATGCAGAAGTTACCTTGACCACAACAGAGGTAACCCTTGACATTGTTGGTAAGAAGATATTTCTTGAGTTCTTGTCTCACTTTCAGATTGCACCTCAGGGAATAAGTAGTACATAAGAAGTAGTACATAAAAAATGCTATGTAAAAATCATCATTCCATGGATGATCAGCCTCATCTAAATTGAGACTCACCAGACTCTTTATGATTAAAAAAATTTCTTTAAGTTAACTTGAAGACATGATGAATTGTTTGCATAAGATACTATTCTATAATCACTGTGAGAATAAGACAGAGGGAGTTTGAGGATTGAAGCTCCTCCAGTCCCAGCAAAGTCCCTTGAGTTAGAAAGGAGAGAGGATTTTTGCTTGCCTTTAATATTTGTATTCTATAGTGGGAAGATAACCTATATATTTTTCAAAATATCCAATAGTTCCACATATAAGTCCTGGCCTTAGTAGGTATTCTTTGTAAAACAGCTACTTTGATTTTCATTTAAAACAAAAAACAAATTGGAATGACTTGAAATGCACTGTGAATTGAAAACTAGGGAACAGCAAGCAAATCATATATAGAGATAGTGAAAATAACAGACACTATCAAGAAGGTTGTAGGCCAAGGAGAAGTGCAAATAAAAAAAGGAAGAAACTGATGAGGACTCAAAAGAAGATGAACTTCCCTGTGAGTACAGCCCTGCAGCTGATAACACAACTCTGATGTGCAGACTGAAGAAGGAGTGAGTGTTGCACATGTCACCACCTTCCATGCACTCATGAGATCCTGGAGATGAAAGACCAATAGAGGCACTGATTTGTCTTTCCTGGAGGTTTCACTTATCACTTAACAAAAAGACAGGCATGATTTTTTTCCAAAGATTAGGATTTTTTGTATTATGTTACCCACTGATAGCAAAATGAAACTGCATGCTTTATGGAGCATGTAAAATATAGGCTGTTTCACTGTTTTCCACTTCATGCAATGGTGGTCAGCCAGACAGCAGGAACGGGAAACAGACAATAACTAGCATGACCATATTTTCAAAATGTATGGTACTTACTTAAATTATACAAATTACTCAAATCATGCAAATTTTTTAAATTATGCAAATTAACATTGGGACAGTTTATGCCATTAGTATATAAACACCCTTCATTATTTTTTAATTTTAAAAATTCCATGACAATCTATACTGTGATTATATATACTTCACTATTCATATTTTGTATCAGCTTAATTAAAATGAAATATTGCTGTAGTAAATGGAAGGGAGGAAGGTCAAAGATTTAAACTTCTCCAAGCAATTGCAAAAGAAGTGGGCACTAAAATTTACCTGTCAAGACCAGTATATTAGAGGTCTGCAGACAAACAGGATAATGTGTGTGTATGTGTATATATATATGTATGAACATATGTATACACACAAACATATGTATACATATAAAATCTTAATCTATAAAACCACTCTATATATTAGGAACTACTTTTGTCTCTATTATACAATAGCAAAATAACAAAATTTACATAGCACTTACTGTCTTCCAGAAACTGTTTTAAAGGCTGTAAATATTTTAATTTTTTTAGTGCTTGCCCTAGAGTTGCACTGTACATGTACAATTAATCTAAGTCCACTTTTAAATAGCATGATACTGATTCACAGTAGTACAGGCATCTTGTAACAGAGCATTCCCCATTCCTCACCCCCATCCCTTATGTTCTTGCAGGTTGCCTACTTTTTTCCTCCAGCACACATAACACACTAATAATCATAACTGTTTTCAATTTCCTGTCTGGTTATGCCAAAATCTGTGTTACATCTGAATCTGGTTCTGATGCTTGCTTGTCTGTGTCTTCAGATGTTTTTTGTTTCTTTCCTCTTGGCATGCCTTGTAAATTTTAATTGAAAACTGGCACTACCAGATCATGTAATAGGAATTGAGGTAAAAGTTCTCAACATGAGATTTTAAGTAAACCTAACCAGGAGGTCAGCTGTGTTTAATATTTGCTCCAGTTGTAGGTGCAAGAGGTTTTACTCCTCTGGTCTTCTTGTTTTCTTTGAGTTTCCCTAGGAACTTCTGAGAGTGCCTTGCAGCTCTTTAAACTCTAATCCTTTATTATTATGCTGGAGCCTTGCTGGTGTGGTGAGGGAAGTGAAGATTTCTATCATCTCCGGTGAAGTCTAAGAATTTAGTGGACTTGTTTCTCTAAGCTGTGACCTTCACAAGGGTCTTCACACACTCCTTCCACTTCTGGTGAGACAGGACTGACAGAAGGGGCTGGAGGTGGGGAAATGCCTTCCCCCCAGAACAGATCAGGTTCTCAGTAGACTCTCTTCTCCTTTGATATGGATAGTCCTCTGAGTGTATTTCAAATGGTTACTTTTCCCTTCAGCTTGCCAGAAACATGAGGTTATCTTTCTTGGCTCTTCCCCTCCTGGTTCCTGGATGTAAAATCCATGAACATGTGGGGCCTTAATTAAGACTGTAGCCCAGAAGTTTTTTACTGGCATGCTAGTCCACATTCAGTCTAAAACAATTTATCAAAATACTGTTCGAAGTGTTTCTACCGGTCATGATACCAGTGACTTCTGCTCTAGGTAAGGGGATCTTAGCTGTGGCTTTAGATTCACTTGTTTGTTTCTCCAGATTTTGGTGTGGAGTCATTCAGTGATCAAAAAGACACTGATTTTCAGTTTGTTCAGCTTTTTTCTTGTTTTAAGGATGGGAGTGACCACTTCAAGTTCTTATCTATTGGGGCTGAAACTGGTAGTCTAGTTTAAAATATTTGAAATGATTTAAATTGTATTATAACCCCTCAAGGTACATATTAGTATCCTCTATTTAACAACAGAACTGAGTCAAAGAGTGATTAAGTACCTCATCCATGGTTTAAAAGCTAATGAATGTCAGAAATAGTATTTGTACCAGATCATGTGGATTCTGAAACTACTTTCATTACTATGCATTACTGCCTTTCAGAGAAAGCTCTGATTGGTTGAACAAGTTAACCAAGGTCACATAACCAGCAAACGTACAACCAGGCAGTCTATGTGTCTAACCATTGTACTTTTCTGTATGGGTTTAGGTCACTCTACTGGTCCACATGTCTACTGTGCTTTAGAATGCCTAAATGTCCATCATTAAATGGAATTCAACTTTTTTTAACTGATATACATACAATAAAATGCATAAATCTTAGTTTACAGCTTGATTAAATTTGGCTTGTGTATATACTCAGATAATCATCACTAGCTCAAGATACGGAACATACTGATTTTTTCCCTATTCACCTATTTTAAACTTCCTCCACCCCTCTTTCCTATGGCCACCACTAGCCTATTCTTTATCTGTTAGTCTATTTCTGTTTTGTTTGTTCTTTCATTTGCTTTTTAGATTCCACTTATAAGTGAAAACTTATAGTATTTGTCTTTCTCTGTCTGACATATTTCCTTAACATAATGCCTTCTAGGTCCAGCCACATTGTCACAAATGGCAAGATTTCATTTTTTTTTTTATGGCTGAATAATATTGCATTATATATATGTATCAGGTCTTTATCTTTTGATGGGCATTTAAGTTGCTTTCATATTTTGGCTATTGTAGATAATGCTACAATAAACATATGAATGCATATATCTTTTTGAATTAATGATTTTGTTTTCTTTAGGAAAATTCCCAGACGTGGCCTTGCTGGGTCATATGGTATTTCTATTTTTTGTTTTTTGATAAGCCTTGATGAAAAGTAGTGTCTGTACTAATTTACAATCCCACCAGCAGTGTATCAAGGTCCCCATTTCTCCACATCATTGAAATAGACTTCAACTTTCACAAAATTTCTCTAAATTCTGCATTTTATCTCAATAATCCAACATATAATAGTGAAATCTTTCTCTGCCTTGGACTAATAATATCTAGCATGTATTGACTACTTACTATATGCTAAATGATGTTTAAGTGACTTTTGTATATTAACTCCTTTAATTCAGACAACTCTGTAAGAGCAGTACTATGACCTTTTAAGACATGCAGAAACTAGATTATACAAAGTTTGAGTTAATGTCCTAAGTTTTTATATAACAGTTGTTATATTTTATCTAAATCACATCTTTAATGTTGAATTATTTTTACATACTGGAATGATTAACACGTGAAACCGTGAAGCATTGAGACTTGAGTTTTAATCACAACTCTTCCATTATTAGTGTGACCTAATTAAATTAATTAGCTGGTGGTCCAAAGAAAAAATCCACGATGATAAAGGGAGCTTACATGCTTACACTAAAATATTTCAGGAAAATAAGATATTTTTAATTTTTCACCGAAGATCAATATTTCCCCCAAATTAATTGATCAAAGAAAAATCATGATGCCTTCAAGCACAATAAAATGAATCAAGTTTTACTGCTTTAAAAAACATGTAAATTATACTGTGGTAGAAGTTAAGTAAAATGGGCCCTTCAGTTTGTGAAATTTATTTTGGCACATCTTTAAGCTCATTGATTCTTTCCTTGGCAATGCCCAATCTACTTCTGAGTCCATCAAAGGCATTCTTCCTTTCTGTTACAGTGTTTTAGATGTTTTGCATTTCCTATTGATTCTTTCTCAGAATTTCCATCTCTTTGCTTTATCACCCATTTGTTCTTGAATGGTGCCCATTTTTAACCATTATAGCCCTTTTCCTATCAATTGTAGTTATTTCAAATTCACATGTATTGTCAGTGTACATTCATATACATAACTATATGCAGAGAAAATTATGTAGTATAGCATATATGGTATAACATGAGCCAATGTGGTAATGATTATATCTCTTAATATTTTAAGGATAAATTATTTTAGAGAATAAAAGGACAAATTAGACCCATTATTTTGAAATAAAATCTGAACAAAGCTTTTAGAATTATAGAATCACATCAAAAAGTACCTTCCAAAGGTCTATAATATTCCTCACACTGTATTGTTAGATCTTAAATAATTTTAATGTTCTATTATTTTATGTCTGTTATATATTCATAATTTTTGAAAAAATATTACACAGCTTGAAACTACATTTTTTCTCTTTTTTATTAGTGTCTTAAACTACTCAAAAAATGGAAAAGTAAATCAGAGCAATGAAAATAAATAGGTTATCTGTTTCTCTTATGTGAAAACTCTCATGAATCACCTAGGAAAAAAATTTTTTTAAGTAATTGTTGAAATTATTCATTCATGATAGTACATATGGTGATGAAAGAACAACATGCATGTTCAATTCAAGTATTCAACACAAGAAGCAAGGTCAGAATTCTCTTCTCTTTCTACTGGCTGCACAGTGTTACTAGCTTTTAAATTTTAAGGTGAGTGTGATATGGAACTGTATGCTGTCAATATCATTTCTTTCTAGTGATTCTTCCCAAAAAGTGCAGACAATTTAATTCATTTTTATTATTTGCCAGACTTATCAAGTAGCAGAATTGAATCATAGTTTTAACTTTGTAGTATCTATAAACATCACCTTCTGAATCTACATCCCATTTAGTACAAAATAAATCTGAATCATTATACAAAATTAATTAGCAAAGGACAATGGGACATGACTTCTCTGATCCAAGGGTAATGTTTTGGATATCTGATATAAAGTAGAATTTAAAAATTACTCCATCTATATATCCCATCCTTCATTTCATAATTAGTGCTACAAACATGCCAAGGCATGCCAGCCTAGACACAGAGCAAGGCTAATTATCTGTGAGAGATTGAGGCTTGCCAGCTTGTTGTATATTCTTACTCAGCTGGGTGAAAAGCCCCTCAAGAGGTCAAATGATGCTACCATCAAAATATAGCACATCAAAGAGAACCACACAGAATGGTCAAAGAGGTCATCAATGATAATTAATACAGAGAAGTTCAAGTTCAGGACCAAAATATTGCAGAGGGATGAATAGCACAATTTCTGAAAAGGCAATTAAATTTGAAGTACCTCTAATTAACTGCAAGGGTAAAAGGAGCCATAGAAAGATAGTGGAGGAATAAATCATGGACTTCTAAGAAAAACATTGTTTTCTTCATTAAAATTCTTTCACTTAAATTTCCTTCTGTAGAATCAGAGATGATAGAAGCCACCTAATTAAAAATTCACACATTACCTATTAGTCATTTTTCAATCACATTACATAATGCCCTTGGAAAAGAAACTTTTGATAATGAATGTATTCTACCAATTAAAGTAACCCAGAAATTTCTTTGATTTATAATAAGAAAACTATGCTTGACAATGAAAGTAAAACTACTTGATTTGCAGTCTCTAAACCAATTTCAATCATTCTGTGCTTCCTTTAGTGCCACTTTCTATACTTAAATTGGGTGTATCTTCATCAGGAGAGCTTGTTAGAAGTAATTTGAGATTATGACTAATCTAAGTGAAAAACACCTATTAAGAAATGTAGTTTTTGTCTCATTTCCATTACATTTCTACTGCTTCATCAGGAAAGGGTAGAAGGACAAATACTTGGGATTATATATAATAATTAAAAGCTGCACTAATTCTTCAAACACTCTTCAGTATTGAAAAGCTTATAGAATTCATCTCAAATCAGTGACTGAAAAGGCATTTTCTCCTAAATGATGAATTTGCCTAACTTGTATCCATTCAGTGTTGAGAATATTTAGATGATTCTAATCAAAATACTAATAAATTAGAAAAGTAAATGGATTTGTATAATTTTGCAAATGAGCAATACTTTGAAGAGCTGAAGTTTCAGGTAGCTGTTTTCTTTGCATAATAAAAAAAGAGAAATTCATTATAATATTAATCAGAATCTATTTGATTAGAAAAAAGTGTAAGGATAATTATCTTGAAATATAAGTAGGATTACAACAGTCAGAAAGAGAAAAAAGGACATCCCAGGTTAGGGAGAGCAGGGGCTTTTTAATGAGTGGGATGGCATGGCATAGAGTAAGAAACTAATGACAGCCAGAAGACCTGGATTCTAGATCTGGCTTTTATGTATTGATTTATGTTGTTGAGAACATTCCTTTATACCTCAAAGCTTACATCTTTTTGGCATTTGTAAAATAATAAAACATGTAAGATCTATTATTCATATTCCAGGTTTAAAAATTTCACTGGAGACTGGGAAAGATTAGTAGCATGTGGAAATTAGGACCAGAGAATTAATATAAAGCCATGTTGTAGGGGCTTATGGATGCCAGCCTGAGGGAATGTATAATTCTGTAAATTAAGTGAAATGGAAGTTTTTCATTAGCATATTCTGTCAGTAGAATCAATAAAATCTTTCTCTATAATGAAGGACATAAGATCCTAATAATAGTTAAAGGGGATGCTTCCCATACTTCTACTGATGTGTTCCTAAGAGCAAAGGAATGTTAGGCCTAATCTAAAGGAGCCCTCTGGAAGTGAAGATCTCTTTTTTTTAATATTTGGGTTTAGCTTTAAAATTTGTGAAACCTTTCACTATACATCATAATATATCCATAGTTTTTGAAATGATAAAATACTTCCCCTTTGGGAAAATTACCTCCGAGATAAGTTGAGCTTCCAGAAACGTGTTCCATGTTTACTCTCTGGCTTGACCTAGTGTCTCATGTGCCATTTCAGACCTGTAGAGATGTGTCTGTTTAGGCGAGACAGGTCTAAAGTCTGTGTGTGCACATCTATAGATTTGTATGTACATATGTGTGTGTAGGAGTATATTTTTTGAAAATTACAAAATGAAACGAAAATGTAAAGACCTCACAATCACTTCTATATACCTTATTATCTACCTATTTTATTATGTTCTTCTAGGTTCCTTTGTTGTAGTACACAATTGTGCTATGTCTTTAAGATTTAAATAGATGCATTTTTAAAACCACCATTTTTTTTATTAGCCCAGAGCTAAATTATATAAAACAAATTGATTTAGGGTTATGTTTCAGCAAACATGATTTAACCAATGAATTTGTAAGTGTGGCTATAAATCCAAAACTTGAATAAAGAAATAGCCCAAGTTGAACAGTGCTAAATATATTTATAGAAAAGGACCCAATAGTGTTTAATCATGAAAATTAAACCAATCATTTATTTAACTAAGAATTCTAAGACAGCAGAAAAAAAGTGAAGAAAAAATTTGTAAAAATTATATATATATATGTATGTGTAAATGTATATCATATGTATATGTGTGTGATATAATATATATATAAATTAAGGAACACTTGAAAGAAGTTCATATAAATAACTATTGCTCCCCAAGAGGAATTTTGCACCATGAACTAGGTCTTCTCATATATAAAGGAAAGCATCGTTTTTAATGTTTATTGTATTTTCATCAGATATTAAAACTTTATTAGATTAACAAATTAAATCACTCTGTAAACTTTGATAGACCATTCAGAGAAAATAAGTGATAGAGGAATTAAATTTTAGAAATAATCTGTTAATAAAATTAGCACCAAACTTTAATATTTAATGAACTTCCAATTTGAATTAAAAACAATGTTTCAAAATTGTGTAAGAAAACTCATGTTCTTGTGCATTTAATTAAAACTTTTATTACAAATCAGAAAAAATAGTTATTGGACACCTATCATGTGCTGTAGATGGTTCAACATATTAATCTCTGTTAAAATCAAAATGTAATTACTCTCTGAAGAGTAGGTATTCTAATGATCAGAAATTAAGACTGACATATGTAGATACATACATTAACCACCTACTAAGTGACACAATTTTAATTAGTTGAATTAGTTGTCAAGTCTGTTTGAATAAAAGCCCAAGATTTTCCCACCTTACCTTGCTGCCTCTCAACCTATTGAAAATGTTAGAATTTGCGGAATACTTTTCATGGTCTAAAATACTCAGGAAGTGACATGTCATTGAGTGTGAATGATGGAAATAAACCCAATCCTTTGCCTTTAATCCCTGAACTCAAGCTTTCTGAAATTCTTTACATTATTTATATGTACCCTTTTTCTGATGCACAATTATCCTGGATTTAGAGTTTTTGTCATATGGATTTGAATTAAAATTGTCTCTCCAAACTTTTCGTTGAAAGAGAACAATATGCAACTTCAAGTGTTAATACTTTCTCAGACTGTGTTCCAATTTTCTAAACAATAATTACTGATAAAATTACTAAGTGAAGAAATGGTAGGGGTAAGAGAAAGAAATGGGAGAGGTAATTTGGTCAAATAAACTACTCTGCACTAATATGTAGTCTCTGTTTCTTCCTCCTTCAGTTTTCTTACTTAAATTTTTTTTACATCTCTCAGTTGACTTGGTCATTCCTTATGACATGAACTTTCCTACATATAGAGATCTCTAATATAGATGTTTTGTAGTGGATAGGGTTATTATTTCAATTTCAGTAACAGTAACTTAAAAAAAAAATCTTTGCATGAGTGTATGACTTTCGGAATATCTATGCAATTTTATCCACAGGAAGAAAAATTGCATAAAAATAATACATTAGACATTCCATAAAACTAGCAGTGCATTAATCATTTCTTTGTAATTCTAGAAAGAGTTTTATTTTTGGTTCACTAAAAGAATGTATAATGTATATTGATCAGGTAGCACAGACTCTAAAATGAAAAGGAAATTTGCTTAAAATTTTTTCGGTATTTTGAAGTATCTCTTATAAATAAAAATGTTTTCCTGTTTCTAATTAGGTATCATTTAATACATAGGCAATAAAATAAATAAATAAATAAATAAATAAAGGCACCGATAATGATTAAAAGAAAAAACATACAAATTATCCAATAGAATAGTGGATCTCAAAAGTTTTGTTTTCAGGATGTCCTGCAACTCTTTTCATAAAAATTGAAATATAGTTCATATGCAATATATAGTATTGGTTCCAGGTATACTACATGATGATTCAACAACTGTATACATCAGTAAATATTCACCAGGGTAAATGCAATTACCATTTGCCAACATACAAAGATATTACAATATCATTGACTTTGACCCCTGTGAATTTTTACCCCTTGCAACTCTTAACAATTATTGAGGATATATAAATATTTTTGTTTATGTGAGTTATATCTATTTATATTTACTTAGATGTTAAGACTGAGAACTTGAAACATTTATCAATTCATTAAAAAATAATATAATTACATTTTAATAAACTATACTTTTTATGAGAAATAACTATTACGTAAAACAAAGTGACAATAACAGTATTTACATTTTTTAGAATCTCTAATTTCTTGCTGAGGAGCCTCAGCTGGGTTCTCATATCTATTTTGATATTCAAATTATTGCAATATCACATGTCACACAACCTCTGGAAAAAGCCACTGTATACTTGTACACCCCATAAAATCATTCAAAATAAGCCTTTTGAAATGGAACTTTGATCATGCTTATTTATGTCCTACTAAACCATTAACTTCATTAGATCAGCGATCATGTCTGTCTTATGGAGCATTGTAAACCCAAATCATTTAGAAGCTATTTCTTGTTTAAAACTTCCCAGTGATTTTCTATCTATGTATGCTATTGTTACCTAGCCAATTCCTCATTTTTTTTTTTAAGAGATAAGCTTAAATATCAGTTTCTCTATGTTTCCCTTCTCTGGCACTACAGAATTTCATCTTACTTAGGTCCTCAAGTGAGAGTTAAAAATAACAGTAAAAATGATACTTAAAATTTTCTTAATTGCCTACAATCAGTGATAATACAACTTTGTGCAGTACAACTTTACACAATAATTTATACATAATATTGTGTAATAATTTATACATAATTTTTGAAAATATAGATGATTGAACATTTAAAAACATCTGTCTTAATATTGCAAAATACTTAAAGATGGATGAGTTAGAATATTTTATGCTAATATTTATGTTTATCTTTAGTGTATATTTCATTCCATTTTAATATTGTCTTTAAATTTCTACAAATTAATGGGTATATTTGTTCTTTTGTGAATTAAAATATATTAGGCTTGAATCTAACTCATAAGTTAAATGCCTGCATGATAAGATGTCAGTTTACTGCTTTAGGATCCCTTTATAGGTGCAGTATTATTTTTCATTATCCCTGCAGTAGATGTTCCCTTAGGTAGTTTTTCCTTTTGACTATAAGATTAATGAGACCAGGACCTGTGTGTATGTACACACACAAATACATATATACACATATATACAATATAATCTAATGAACATACACTATTTATTATTTTTTACTATAGGCCATCTACTCAATTAGAGTAAGGTAGTAAATTAGACTGGTAAGAGCCCTATCTCCAACAAGTTATGGTCTACCAAAGGAGAGATTTACATATAATTATCAAATAATTTTCAATAAGTAATTATCAAATAATAAATCATAAAAAAAATCAAGTATGCAAACTACTGAGGAGGCATACAGGGTGCTAATCAGATTTGACTAGGCTTATGTTGCAGTAACAATAACATAAAACTAACACACCTGAGTAGCTTAATACAGTCAAATTTAGTTCTCCTTGGTCAAATTTCACCTTAGGGGTAGGAAGAGGGATCTCTGTTCCATATATTTTCCCAAGTGTCTAAGCTGACAGAGACCTCAATATCTGGAACATCATCTAATATCATTAAAGGGATGAAGTGTAGACCATATATGGGTCTGCAAACTTTAAGGTAATTGGAGGCAATTACAAAGGTGTAAGCAAGGGAATTGCTCTAAAATCTGTAAAACTTGATGAATGAAGTGTTCAGGGAAGGAATGTATGAAATAAGAATCCAGATTTTTTTCTTTATCTGATAAATAGGAGATGACATTTACTGAGATTAGAAACACTATATAAAAGGAATGATATTTGAAAGTAACAGGAATTACTTTGAACCTCTTGAGTTTACAATCCCTAGGGATATCCAAATGGGAATATTGACTAAGTAGGTAGACCCTAGTATAGTGTAGTAGTTAAGCATATGAGCTTCTGAGACTACCTGGATAACTATTATTTCACCACTCTAACTGTGTAAACGTGGGCAAGTTATTTCCACTTTTTATATTTCAGTTTTGTTATCTATTTAATGGGAATACTCAATATATCTACCTCATTGGATATTATGAGAATATATGAACATTACTGTGAACAGTGCTTGATACATGTCAAGTATTAATTATTTTTAATATTATTATATACATTTTGAGGTGAGAAGAAAAGGCTATGACTGACATAAGAATTTGAGAGTCATAAATATACAAGTTATGACTGAAGCCATAGGGATGTGTGGTATTGACTAAAGATACAGTATAAACCAAGTAAACTATCAGAAATAAAGGAAGGGGAGTTGGCAAAGGAGTCTGAGAAGAAGCAATGTATAGAAGAAATACCATGTGATTGGTGTCTCAGAAACAAAGGAATAAGTAAAATGCTTCTAAACAGACCTTAAAAATTGATGCCTGGAAAACACCTGTTGGTTTGGCAACATGGACTCTAACAGTGACTTAGTGAGTGCCCTTCTGGAGATACGGGCTGGCGGAAATTGGGTCCAATTGAGACATATGTAAAAGAATTATGGGAATAGATAATACAAACACTAGTTTCAAAATATTTTTCATAAGATATAACAGAATGTAGTGAGGTTGATGAGCAATGTTATTAGACTTGAAGAGCTTGTCATATGGATGGAAAGGCACTACTACAGAGGAAGAGGATGAAAGACATCAGCAATGAGGGATCATTAAGCATGTAAAGTGTGCACAGGAGAAGAGATGGAAACTGTTAAGTAGAGGATTGATGTCAGAGGAGTAAACTCATGCTTTGTATCAGAATGGGAGGATGAACTGTGATTTTGGAGACAAATATTTGTAATTTTTTTTAGTTAAAAATTGAAGAAGATTTTTATTTTCCATTAAGTACGATACAGAGTTATTTGTTGAGGGCCAAGGGTGATATTTCTCTGAGAAAGAAGATTTCTGAGAGGAGTGAACGTTTAATATAGAAATTTCAGGATATGGGGAAGTAAACTGAATATACATGTTTGGCAGCTTTTAGAGAAGTTTTAAGTTTAGTAACTGTGAATTTATACTAAAACAAAACATGCCAGTTTTACAATTATCTCAACTAGGTAAGGATAATTTTAAAAAAAGAAGTTTGGGGGAATTAAAGATGGCAGCATGAGAGGTGAGACAGAGGCCTCCTCCTAAAACTGCATGTAATATGAAAATAAAATTAATACAACTAATCCTGAAGGAGCAACAGGAAAGAGGGCTGTGCCAGACTGCATACACTTGGAGAAAAGAATAGACCTCACAGAACAGGGTTGGGAACTTTCACAGTCTTCAGGCACTCCAGTCCCCTGGCTAGCTTTGCAACTCCAAGGCCCCCCACTGTGATATGCAGCCTGCTGTGCCTTCCTCTCAGCCAGCCCACACCTGGCTAGCAAACTGGAAAACCCTGCCCTGGCATCAGGACAGAGGGAAGCTTCACTTACAGCAGCTACAAACGCAAAGCATAGAGACCTACACCTGTATGCTCAGCCCACTGGTTCTGTCAGTGGAGACAGGCAGAGCAGCCAGGAAGCAGGAAACAGCTCTTTACTCCCCCAGGCACCAACACTGCTGCCCTCTGACCCCAACATTGCTCCAGGGGCTGAGCAGCTCCAGAGAGTAGAGTTTTGGGGCACTAGAGGGTGCCACATACAAATATGAAACACTAAAGGAACATGGTTCAAAGCAAAATCGCATACACCAGGGAAAGGGTCAAATGAAAACAACCTCATGAATCTTCCTGAAAGAGATTTCAAAATAAAAATCACAAACATGCTCATGGAGGTACAGAGAAATATTCAAGAACTTAGGAATGAATTCCAGTTGCAGATCCAATCATTACAGAACACAGTATCAAAAATGAAACATACAATGGAAGGTTTTAAAAACAAATAAGATATGGTGAAGGAGATGATAAATGAAATAGAAATTAGAGAAGAGGAATACAAAGAAGCTGAGGCACAGGGAGAAAAAAGGATCTCTAAGAATGAAAGAATACTGAGAGAATTTTGTGACCAATCCAAACAGAACAATATTTGAATTATAGGGGTACCAGAAAAGGAAGAGAGAGAAAAAGGGATAGAAAGTGTCTTTGAGGAGGTAACTGCTGAAAATTTACCCAATCTGGGGAAAGAGATAGTCTCTCAGTCCATGGAGGTGTGCAGATCTCCCAACAAAACGGACCCAAGTAAGATAACACCAAGACATATAATAATCAAAATGGCAAAGATCAAGGATAAGGACAGACTATTAAAAGCAGCCAGAGACAGAAATAAGATCACATGCAAAGGAAAGCTCACCAGGCTATCGTCAGACTTCTCAACAGAAACCTTACAGGCCAGAAGGGAGTGGCATGATATATTTAATGCAATGAAGCAGAAGGGGCTTAAACCAAGACACTTTATCCAGCAAATTTATCATTTAAATTTGAAGGAGGGCTTGAACAATTTCCAGAGAAGAAAAAGCTGAGAGAATTTACCTCCCACAAACCGTCTCTACAGTGTATTTCTAAGGAACTGCTATAGATGGAAGTGTTCCTAAGGTTTAATAGCTGACCAGAGGTAATAAAACCACAGTAAAGAAAGAACAGTTAATTAAAAAGCAAATGAAAAATTAAATCAAGTACCCCAAAGTCAGTCAAGGGATAGACAGAGTACAGAATATGATACCTAATATATAAAGAATGGAGGAGGAAGAAAAAGGAGAAAAACATTTAGATTGTGTTTATAATAGCATACTAAGTAAGTTAAGTGAGACTTTAGCTAGTAAGGGAATTACCCTTGAACCTTTGGTAACTACAAATCTAAAGGCTGCAATGGCAATAAGTACATACCTATCGATAATCACCCTAAATATAAATGGCATGAATGCACCAATCAAAAACATAGAGTCACTGAATGGATAAAAAAACAAGACCCATCTATATGCCACCTACAAAAGACTCACTTTAAACACAAAGACATACACAGACTAAAAGGGAAGAGATGGAAAAAGATATTTCATGCAACTAATAGGGAGAAAAAAGCAGGAGTTGCAGTAGTTGTATTAGACAAAATAGACATCAAAACAAAGAAAGTCACAAGAGACAAAGAAGGACATTACATAATGATAAAGGGGTCAACCCAGCAATAAGATATAACCATTTTAAATATCTATGCACCCAACACAGGAGCAACTACAAATGTGAAACTAATACTAACAGAATTAAAAGGGAAAATAGAATGCATTGCATTCATTCTGGGAGACTTCCACACTCCACTCACTCCAAAGGATAGATCAACCAGACAGAAAATAAGTAAGGAGACAGAGGCACTGAACAACATATTAGAACAGGTGGACCTATCAGACATATATGGAACCCTGTACCCAAACAGCAGAATACACATTTTTCTCAAGTCAACATGGAACATTTTCAAGTAGATCATATACTAGGCCACAAAAAGAGCCACGGTAAATTCAGAAAGATTGAAATTGTACCAACCACTTTCTCAGACCACAAAGGTATGAAACTGGAAATGAATTACACAAAGAAAATGAAAAATCCCACAAAGACATGGAGGCTTCACAACATGCTCCTAAATAACCAATGGATCAATGACCAAATAAAAACAGAGATCAAACAATATATGGAGACAAATGACAACAATAATTCAACACCACAAAAATCTGTGGGACGCAGTGAAGGCTGTGCTAAGAGGAAAGTATATTGCAATACAGGCCTACCTCAAGAAAAACAAAAATCCCATATAAACAGTCTAAACTCACAGTTAGCAAAAACTAGAAAAAGAAGATGAAATAAGGCCCAAAGTCAGTAGAAGGAGGGACATAATAAAGATTAGAGCAGAAATAAATAAAATTGAGAACAATAAAACAAAGAAAAAAATCAATGAAAGCAAGAGCTGGTTCTTTGAGAAAATTAACAAAATACATAAACCCCTAGCCAGACTTATTAAGAAAATATAAAGTCCACACACATAAATAGAATCATAAATGAAAGCAAAAATAACTATGGACAACACAGAAATACAAAGAATTATTAGAGAATACTGTGAAAAATTATATACTAACATACTAGACAACCTAAAAGAAATTGACAACTTTCTAGAAAAATACAACCTTCCAAGGCTAACTGAAAAGAAACAGAAAATCTGAATAGACCAATTACCAGCAATGAAATTGAACTGGTAATCAAAAAACTACCTAAGAACAAAACCCTGGACAAGGTGGCTTTACCACTGAATTTTATCAAACATTTAGTGAAGACCTAATACCTATCCTCCCTAAAGTTTTCCAAAAACTAGAATAAGAGGGAATACTTCCATTCTATGAGGACAGCATCACTCTGATACCAAAACCAGGCAAAGACAGTACAAAAAAAGAAAATTACAGACCAATATCCCTGATGAACATAGATGCAAAAATACTCCACAATATATTAGCAAACTGAATTTAAAAATATATCAAAAAGATCATCCACCATGACCAAGTAGGACTTATTACAGTGATGCAAGGATGGTATATTAGAAAATCCATCAACAACATCCACCACATCAACAAAAAGGACAAAATCCACATGATCATCTCCATAGATGCTGAAAAAGCATTTAACATTCAACTTCCATTTATGATAAAAACTCTCAACAAAATGGGTATAGAGGGCAAGTACCTCAACATAATAAAGGACATATGTGACAAAACCACAGCCAAGATCATACTTAACAGCGAGAAGCTGAGAGCCTTTCCTTTAAGATTGGGAACAAGACAGGGATGCCCACTCTCCCCACTTTTAGTCAACAAAGTTTTAGAGGTCTTTGCCACAACAATTAGACAACACAAAGAAATAAAGGGCATACAGATTGATAAGGAAGAAGTTAAACTGTCACTGTTTGCAGATCACATGATATTGTACATAAAAAAACTCTAAAGAATCCACTCCAAAATTACTCATCCATTATCTGAGCTCAGCAATGTTGCAGGTTACAAAATTAATACACAGAAATCTGCTGCATTTCTATACACTAATGAACTACCAGAAAGAGAAATCAGAAAAACAATTCCATTAACAATTGCATCAAAAAGAATAAAATACCTAGGAATAAACCTAAACAAGGAAGTGAATGACCTTTACTCTGAAAACTACAAGACACTCATGAGAGAAATTAAAGAAAATACCAATAAATGGAAACACATCCCGTGTTCACGGATATTAAAAATTAATACTGCTAAAATAACCATCCTGCCAGCAGCAAGAATGGCCAGCATCGAAAAGTCTAAGAACAACAAATGCTGGTGAGGATGCAGAGAAAGGGGAACCCTCCTACACTGCTGGTGGGAATGTAAGCTAGTTCAACCATTGTGGAAAGCAATATGGACGTTCCTCAAAAATTAAAAATAGAAATACCATTTGACCCAGAAATCCCACTCCTTGGAATTTACCCAAGGAATACAAGTTCTCAGATTAAAAAAGACATATACACCTCTGTGTTTATCGCAGCACTATTTACAATAGCCAAGATATGGAAGCAACCTAAGTGTCCATCAGTAGATGAATGGATAAAGAAGAGGTGGTACATATACACAATGGAATACTATTCAGCCATAAGAAATAAACAAATTGTACCATTTGCAACAACATGGATGGAGCTGGAGGATATTATGCTCAGTGAAATAAGCCAGGCAGAGAAAGACAAGTGCCAAATGATTTCCCTCATTTGTGAAGTATAACTAGAAGCAAAACTGAAGGAACAAAACAGCAGCAGACTCACAGACTCCAAGAAGGAACTAACGGTTATCAAAGGGGTGGGGTGTGGGAGGGTGGGTGGGGATGGAGCGAGAAGGGGATGGAGGAGTATTATGTTTAGTACACAAGGTGTGAGGGGTCACAGGGAAGACAGTGTAGCACAGAGAAGGCAAGTAGTAAATCTGTGGCACTTACCACACTGATGGACAGTGACTGCATTGGGGTGTGGGGGGGGACTTGATAATATGGGTAAATGTCGTGACCACATTGTTTTTTCATGTGAAACCTTCATAAGAGTATATACCAATAATGCCTTAATAAAAAAACAAAAGAAAGAATGAAGAGGAAGGAAGGAAGGAAGGAAGGAAGGAAGGAAGGAAGGAAGGAAGGAAGGAAGGAAGGAAGGAAGGAAGGAAGGAAGGAAGGAAGGAAGGAGGGAAGGAAGGAGGGAGGGAGGGAGGAGAGAGGAAGAAAAAGGGAGAGAGAGAAACAGAGAGAGGAGAAAGAGAAAGAAAGAAACGTTTGATCTGTCTTCTGGTATAATTTTTATGGATGAAAGTAGTAGAGAAATTAAACATCAAGGAGGTTAAGGTAATATCAAGAGAAAAGTAGAAAAACATGGCCCATAGAATCTATATTTTAATCTATATTAAGGAAATCTGCAATTATGTCCAATTATGGCTATGGGAAATGACTCTTGTATTGGAATGCAGAGGATATTTGGAGATAATAAGGTCAATGAACTGAAGTCACAGGGTTGTGTGGTCCAGTGGAATTTCATGGCTCATTCTTCCCCTCAGTCAATGAGGAGATGTAATCAGGATAATTACAAAAGACAGTCCAAATGAGAAGACTGGGATAGACAAACGTCAGCAGAGCAGTTTGAGTTTGTGTGCATGCATGTGCACATTTGTCTGGTTGTTCTTTTGCCTGTGTATCTGTAAGTTATGCCCTTGTGTTTATAAGCAGAGACTGTGGCTCTCAGAGTGAGAAAGTTGTGAATCCCAATTTTGGACAGTGAAACACACAGAATATTAGAGGGAGAGCAATCACTACTTGCTTGTGTGCTCATGAATGGAGGGAGGAAGAAATAATCAGTGAAGAGACTGAATGTGGAATGTATTTTTGATAGTGGATTAGGACTTCCAGATAGCTCAAAGAAAAAGTTTGAATGAAGAAGACAAGTGAATGGAAGGATGAACCAGGGCAATTGATGTAGAGACTGTCAAGGGACCAAATGTACCATTAAAATAGCAAGGGGAGGCATGGTTTACTTAGCCCAGAACATCTCTTGGAAGAGATTGCCAGGTTTCTCTTTTAGAGAGAACTGTGAAACTCATTGTGCTTGCATTTTATTATTTGGCCAGTTTCCATAGTTACTCCACACAGTTTATCTGCTTGCTTGCTTTTACAGACTGCAAGCACAATTATTTGTATTTAACCTTAATGTATATAATACTTAAGGCTTCTCTCTCTCCAGTGGATACCTGTTTTCTATTGGAAGTAAGTTTGCCTCGCAAAACATCTTCATTTTGGGGAACTCAAAGCCTAGCCCTCTAGAAAGACTACTTGGGCCATCAGTTTGTTGATGCTTCACCCCAAGAATAACATGATGTAATTCATTATTAGCTCCCATATCTCTCCTGAAAAGTTACTAAATTACCTGCATGGAGGAATGAGTGAGCCTCATAGTAGGAAAGTGGAAAAGTTATTGAAAAAAAAAATACTAGGTATTTTTGTATTGAGATACTCAGGTAGTAATATGAAGAAAACAGGAGTTTACCTGTCACTTTCAAAAATTTTAGATCTTATAATAAACCAATATTGTAATTTTGGTGAAGGGGAAAAAATCAGAATGTTTAAGGTTTTGATGTGGCCAATGGTTACATGAGTGTATATACATGATAAAATTCATAAAGGTGTCTGCTAAGATTTATGCAGTTTATTGCATGCACTTCAATATAAAAAAAGAAAAATAATACTACCCAAAGTAAAAAAAACAACAACTGTGAAATTCCAGGACCTCTCTAGTTGCTTGCTTATACAGTGTTAGGGATATCATGTGTTTTAATTTCTTAAAATCATCTTAAACAGGTAGATAAGTACTATACCCACTGCTATTCTTTTAGGCTATGTGATGTGTATCAGACTCCTGCTTCAAAGCATTGCTCTTCAATTTCAAAGTCCCAGGCCATGTATACAAGTACCACTGATTCTCTCTCTTCATCTGGGTGGCAGTTACACGGGTGGGTTCACTTTTTAAAAATGCACCAAATCTTTTAACTTGGGATTTTTGTAGTTTTCGGCATGTGTATTAGCTTTCAGCAAATGCTTGCTCTTTTAAAAAGTCATTTGGCACAGTAAATTAATGAAAGCATATTTTAAGTGGTGGAATGTGTTCATGAGTCAGATCATATTCCAATTTGGTGACCAACCAATTGATGAAAAAGGCAAATTTGCATAGCTGGAAAAGGAGTATAAAATACAATTGCTGTATTCCAGTTATAAAAAGGTTGTACTGCTAAAACTAAAACCTGCTTCAGATCCACGTTCTCACAGAAAGTGCCTTTTAAAAAAAGGTGAACTTGGTCTATGCATCCTGATTAATATTATATATTTGTTATATTACTTTCCTTCCAACTCTTTGTTGCACATAAGATAATTTGTGTACTTCCAAGAGCATAATACATTTGTTTTAATTCTACACTAAGACCCCATATCAAATTTAGCTTCCAAGCTAAATTCTGTATCTGAAGCATATTTCTTCTTCACCACTGTATCCTCAAAGCAAAGAACATAGTAAGAGCTCAATAAACATTTACCAAACTAATGAGCTGAATTTCTTCTTTCTCAACTTGATTAATACTTTTAAAAAGAATGACTTCATCCACTTTATCTTCTACATATGGTCACCTCACTGGTGGTGTGTTTTTCAGATTAATTGCACAAGATATTCTAATTAAATTGCATTGACTGATAGTTCTGATTTTAAATTAATATCTGAGTGACAAATTGGATAACAACTGTAGTTGGGCATAACCTTTTTTATGAGTTAAGGAGATGGTAGGTAGAACATAAAACAACAATATCAGGGTATAACATTTTCATAGGGCACCATCAGCATTAGCAAACTATACTGTACATACTATATAACTGGAAAAAATGGTGTTTTATAATGTTAATATACATACAAAATTTGCTAGAATTCATTTATTTATGAATAAAACATTTAAGTACTGAGTATGTACAGATATAACTATGAACATTTACTTTATATTGATTCACAATACCACAAAGATAGATTTCTATATATGGAACTCAAGAGTATAAATAGAGAAACTTTATCAAAGATCATAAACATAAAATAAGTGCTACAGGGCAGAAAACATGATGCTATGAAAACATATAATAGGAAAATATGTTAGTCTGAAAGTTCAGAGAAGATTTCTCTGAGAAAATGAAGGGTGAGTATAGGTTATGAAAGTTGGGAAAGATAAGGAAAATATTTCAGGAAATCATTGTATAAAGTCGCAGTGGAGGCTGGAACCAACAGTGCTGGAGGAAGTGAAATACCACCAAAGCAGCAGTTTAGAACAAGGGAAAAACAGTGAAAAATGACTCTAGAGAGGTGAGCAGGGGTCAGATCATGCAAGACATTGTAGACTATTGGAAGAATTTTACTTGACATCTTAAGGACAATAGAAAGCTATTGATGAATTTTAAAAATGAATGTGACATCATTAAAAGGATGTTTGAAAAGGACACTCTGGTGTGTACTTCTAGAAAGCAGATCAAAGGGTTAAAAGTTAATGCTTGAGAAACGTGAAGTGCTTGCATTAGGGAAAAATATAGCTGAGTTTCTGAGGTATATTTATTAAATCGTGATTCCCAATCAATGTTATTGCCTCTAAACTAAAACATTTTGGTTGAATTATAGTTTATTTACGAAATAGTCTTATTACTTCCATTTGTTTTATTGTAACTATGTACAAGTAAAAATCCCTGATTTAAGAACTAATCCTTGCATTCCTTTGGATTAATTAGTGAAACATTTATATTAACTTGCTATTTTGGATGGTTATTTTATTACTCACATATCCCTGTGTTAATATATCATCTTACCATCTGAAATAAATTTTGAAACTTAGAGTTTATGCAATTAAAGGTACAAGTTTCACAGTAAATTATCATATAAATGTGTTCCTATAATTCTGTGAATATAAAGACCTTAAAAGAATAAAATTAGGAAGCTTAGAGAGACAATTTTACAAATATGTTTTTATTTCATATTTTATATACTAGCTGAAATGGTACTTGAAATGGTTTTTGCACATGAATTTCAGATACTAGTTTGATTAGACACTTCACCTTAGAACAGATACCTTCAATTTTGCCAAGTGGGTCCATTTTGAATTTTGAAATCCCATTCTATAACTATCGATGTCTTTATTTTTATATAGGAGACTTGATGAGGCTTTGTATTCAACATATGCTGTATTTCAGGAACATGTGAGATAAAATTACAAATCAGATTTTCAAGGACATAACTCCTGTGGCTAAAAGGAAAAAAAAATTTTTTTAATCCCTGTTTCCTAACCCAAAGTCTTGGAGTTTAACACCTTGAAGCTGTCCTTTTCTTCCTTTGAGTTCTGTAGTATTGTTAGAATAAGCCAAATGTCTTGCCAATGGGTTTCTGCCATGGGCAAGTTCACTATGGATTCAATGTGACCAAAGAAATGACAGCAGAATGTTCTTGGAGTGAAAGGGTTTATTACCCGGCTTGTTCTCCCAGTGGTAGGTTGAACACTAGTATCTCTGCCTCCACCCAGAGCACTGGGCCAAGCTCTCTATATAGTGACTCAGTCAATAATAGCTTATTGCCTATGGGTGTGGAAGCAGTAGCCTAGCAGCAGGCCAATTATATTATCAAGTGGTTTAAGTTCAGTGAGGATCCTGGCCATAAGAACCCCAACTTCCCCACACCAAGCCACCTTTCTTGCATTCCAAACATCCTTAAAAACGGACCCAACCCATGCTTTCAATACTGGTACCAATAATCTTGTCAGTTACTATTTTCAGTTTCAGACATCAGAGACTATTGTTTTTACTTAGAAAGTAATTTTATAAGGGGTATTACATAAATTGTAGTCTCCACAATGACCATAAAACCTGGCTAAAAGAGCTAGGAAAGACTCCCAACACATCACTGGACTACTCTAGTGAGAACCCAACTGCTACTGCACTCTTATTGCTACCAAACACCCACCTAACGCCTGCCATACTGATGGAGAAGTTATTTAACTTTATTACTTATTTTCTTTCCCTGTACTATAAAACAGTTTCTTTCCAGAAATGATTTAGTCTATTATACTTAGCTGATCACAGATTTGTCTGTAAGTAAACTACTAGTCAACTCTCTTATTAGCTCTAGAAGCTTTGGATGCTGTGAGATTTCTCTGTAGAGAAATATCATTTGCAAATAATAACCTTTTAAACTAATCCCTTTAAATACTTATACTCTAATTCCTGTCTTTCCTTCTTTTCTTTCTTCACTCTCTCTGTATTACCATATTTCTGTCTTCCTCCCTTACTCCTTCCCATCCTCCCTCCCTTCCATTTTTCTTATACCATAACCAGGACATTCAGTAATAAGTTAAAGAGTCTATCCTAAAGAGAATCCCTGTCTTCTTCTTGTTCTTAAATGGAATGTGCCTATCTTGGTATTTGGAATATAACCTTTGCCATGTTAGGAAAGTTTCCTTTTTTAAATTGTAATTTTTAAAAAGTATTGATTTTTATCAAATGCTTTACTTACATTGGTGATATATATTCTTTTTCTTCTTTAGCCCACTAATATGGTGAATTATAATGCCAATATTTTTTTAAGTTGAATCAGCAAAGACTTTTGGGAATAAATTTCATAGCATTATTAATTTTAGTACACTGTTAGATTCACTTACATATTGTTTTATCTTAGGGGTTTTTCATCTGTATTCATGAAAGAAATGAATCTGTAATGTCCCTTTTAATATTGTCTATCTGATTTGAGATTATACTAACTTCATAAAGTGAATAGTTACCTTTAGCTATTTCTATTTTTCTGAAAAAATGTGCAAATGTCCTCTAACTTTGGAATTTTCTAGAATTTTCTCTGTTTCTAACAAACAAATTTCAAAATAACTGTGAGTATAGATTTCCTTTAAACTATTAATTTTGTAAGTTTATTTTTATTTTTTTCAAATATTTTCTCATTTTGGTATTCTGTGGCTAAATGGTGGTAATTCTGCTTCTGTTTCCTAACTTAATATTTATCTCATTATCTTATCTTGTTGCCTTCTGTAAAATTTTTTAAATATGGTTTTCTATTCCATTCACTCATTATTTAACTGTTCTAACCAGGATTTTATCTCATCCACCATAAGTAAAATTTCTACTTTTTTACCTTTTTTGAATTACTGATACTCTTCCATAATAAATAATTTCCATAAAGTTTACTTTACAAATAATTTAAATTATTATTCTATTTGTTTTAATAATTCATCATCATGTTTTATATTTGTTACTTTTCTTTATAGTGGGTTTATTTCTCAGATATGATTATTTTGTCTTGAGAATGCATGCTTCCCTGGTGGTATCACCTATGCGTTTTTGGCAGTTGTATTTCAGGAGGTAAGCCCTAATTGTGTCATTCCTGGTAAACTAAGTGATGCACAAGGATGTACTCTAGGCTCAAGAATTTCAGAAACCTTAGAGACCTCTTGATCAATGCCATGTCTTGACACTCTACTTTATTTCTTTTCTGTTCCTGGAGTATTCATTACATCACGAACTTCCTACGGTTTAGGTTAAGTTTCTGTATCCTGGAGACCCAAAGTTTCAATAACATATTCAAGAGAATTTTGTTAATCTCTCAATAGTCCAAAGGAGGTAAGATAGTTGTCTAGAGCTAGTAGTCTTAAATGACTTTGTGGTAAAGAAATATCCTAAAGATAAAAAGTGGTTCTGGGTCCAAGTTGGCTACTACATGTATTGTTATTTCTGTGCAAACAAGAAAGGGGGACATGGGAAGGACAAAACATTTTCCTTTTTAAATATATATTATAGTATTTGTAAACATCCTTTCCGTTTATATTCCATTGACCAAAATTGCATCACATGGCCACATCTAGATGCAAGGGAAGCTAGGAAATACAGTATCAGTTTTGGCAAACTTGTGCCCTGCTAAAATTCAGGGGGCTCTATTTGTAAATGGAAGTAAGTCTAAATAGATCCTGGTAACTTTTTATTAAAAAATTACTTTTAGAAAAAGAAGCACTCTAAGAAACTTTTCTATCAGGGTGGCATATCATAGTTCTCTAGATCTGGAGGCAGTGCAATGAACATCCCACTTTTTCCACCCACTCCATTAGTAACTCTTGTCATTAGAACCAAGTATTCGGACATTGCTTGAGATTTCTGTGATGGCAAACAATGACATTCCCAAGATAATGTGGCTCTAATGTCTGAATACTGAAACTTCCCATTTAGCCTCCTGCTGCAATTTGCCTTTCTCTCAGGATGCTTTAACCCACATGGTACTCCCTCTGCCTCTGCCCCCCTCCACTTACACATGAAGCATTCTTTTATCTACCCAAGTTTAATTATTTAATATCAATTATTAATATTAATCCTTCAAACACATACTTCTCTATTGCTTCTGTAATCTTTCTGGAGTAGGTTAAATGAGAGAAACTGAAAAGTATGTGCCAGTTATCATTTTATCAGATAGCAAAAGCCCACTAATTTACTTAATATTTCAACTTTTGAAAAATAATATCTATGTATCACATATGAGAACTTCAAAATAATTTGTAGAAAGTTAAGCATTTTGTTCATAACCTTTTAATAACTTCTGAAAGCTTATTTTATCATAACAAAGTGGATTATTTTGAGATTCAATTGACATAATCATAAATAGAAATATTCAAGAACACAAGAGTAATGAGTCATGATTACTAAAATAGGTAAAATAAAATGAAAGAATAATTGAAGGTAATTTTAGTATTAATTAAATGAATAAAATTTGGCTTTAGATTTGTGGAAAAATTGTAGCTTTTCATATTGAAATTCTCAAAGTCTGAGGATGATTAAGTTCAATATTTTATGATAGAATGAAGACCAAAATAAAGATTATATCTCAATGAATAACATAGCCACAATGTAAATAAATAGCATTTTCAAGACTTTGAAAATTATGCTCATTTTCAATAAACAAATTATAAGATTATTGCTCTGCCTTACCAGCAATGCAATTCTTTATTTCCTTCTTTCTGATGGAGTTTTGAAAAATTTAAGAGTAAACTATGTTACCTCAAATTTATCGGCGTTTTTTATTTTAATAAATAATACTCCAATAATCCAGTCTTGGTTTAAGTGCTAAGTCTCTGGTTGCTGATGGGAGCCTATAGCTCTAATCAGAAGTGGAACTATGAAACTAGAATTCTAATGAGTTTCTTCTATTGTGTGCTTGCATGTGTGTGTGTGTGTGTGTGTGTGTGTGTGTGTGTGTGTATGCATGTGTGTGTATATATTTAAGTCAGACACTTCCAAGATAAAAGATGTAGGCTACTCTAAATATTTCCCCAGTCCTTCCTGAAGGTCAGTTAATCAAACCAAGGCAGATCATGGTGTTATTATTCTATTGGGCATCAAACCTTCCTATCCTGTGCATCAATCCTAGGCTGAATTGGCTCTGAAAATTCAGATTTGTAGGCACACCTGCTCCAAACTGATTTAAAGCACTAGAAGTTTTTTGTCTCTTGGGCTTTAGGAGCAGAGACCCATAATTGCCTAGTAATATTTATTCCTGCCCTGTGTAATAAAACTGGGCATGCTATAGACTACAATTTCCAGTCTCTTATGCAGCCCATTGTGAATATATGTTTTTATTTCCTCACTAATGGAATGTGAGAAGTGATGTCCTTCTATCATGACTTTGGAGAAAAGTTTGTATATTTTTCCAGCTTTTATTCTATACTCATTGGCCTAGTGATGGTACAAAATAGCTACCTATGAAATAGATACCTTGAACACAGAGATAGGAGTCTCCCTAAGAGTCTCCTAACTTTGGACCTAATATTTGTGTTCTTTTATGTGAAAGATGAATAAATTTCTATACTGTTTTTGCTACTATATTTTGGAGTCTCTTTGTTATAGCAACTTACTGAACACTAATATATTCTGAAAACTAAGTCAGATATCCTAAGTGTTGGGACTATGCCAACACTTGACATAACCTATGACTGTTTTGAATTTGGTTATTTTGCAACTGCTCCCATTAATCCAATTTTTGCCCATTACTACATTCCTTCAGAAAATAGATATGGATATAGGAACAAGACAGCAGTTTTGTTGCTTGGTAACTGAGATATCAAGGGTGGTGGATTTAGCAGCAGGACCAACTAAAGTCTGAAACAATTCTCATAATTTGGCATGGTGTTGAAATTACAAATAGAAGAAAAATTGATTAACAAATCTAATAAATAGGGAGGAAATAAGCAGTTTTTCACACATCTAAGGAAATTATATGATCATTTTATATATAGGAACTTACCCTAAGCTAGTTATTTCTTTATTCTTATTTCATGGCACATAACAGAAGTAGACTTAGAGGGGCCAAGAAACTTTAAAATATATATACTGTATCATAGTTAAACATCACCTACTTTGTGTTGATATAGTAACTAGAATGTCAACAATCTGACAGGAATCTGTAGTCACATTTAAAACTAACATTTACATGTTCAGAGACAAAACCTATGATATGATATGATATGATATGATAACCTAGACTTTCCAGGAAGTGGTTTTCTTTATTTCACTTATAACACTGGAAACCATGTAAGCCACCTATCAGGCCAGCTTTCCCAAGAGGTCTTTATAAGTACTGGCTCTATTTTATAAAAAAGAAAGAAAACCAATGTTATTTTCTAAGAATTGTCTGGTCATATGTGATTAAATTAACATCATTCTTAAATGAAATTCTAGTTGAAGCCTTGGTTGTATAACCAATGTTTCCATTTATCACCAGTGAACAAGAAGGATAGATTCTCACTTAACCTTCAGAAATAATATTGGCATCAAAAAAGAATATTCAATAATAGTCTGAATTCTGGAGGGTTAGACACATAAGGTAAATATTAACTTTTTGTTTATAAAAGCATTATCTAAAAACTGTTGAGTATACATAAGAAGAGGAAGATGTTTAATATTCAGAAAATATAGCATTAAAGCATCAGCAATATTCCAAACAAAACCTATAATCACCCTTAATCAGTTAACTCAGTCTTATGTAACTCATTCCATTCAGTTACGTAGCAATCAGATTCATAACAATCCCATGAATCCGTCTGCTCTCCACTACAGTTATAGAAATCCTGGCTTAATCCATTGGTATGATCTTGAAGTTATTTAAGCAATGCCATCAGAACCACATTCCCAGTAGTACCTGGCAGAATCATTTTCCATGTTTCTCTAAGACAAATCATTCTTCATTAAAGATGAAATATTATGGCCTGTAGCTAATTTACAAGCAACCATTAAAGTAAACCAAAAATCTTTCTGTAGATTTCGAGAACTAAAAATGGCTGTGGTTATTATTGATAATTTTCAGAAGTAGAAGATCTGATGAGAGTTCATTACAAAAATAATGCAACTAACAAGGAAATTTTTGAGCCATTCAAAACAGTCAGTCCAAAAAGTTTTAGAGAAAATATCTATAAACATAGTCACACTATTTTCAAAGAGTAGATATTAAATAAATTTATGAAAATAGTAAATATAATCTTGAGAAAAAATCTTCAGATATAATCCTGAAATTTAATATACTATGAATATAACAAGCATATGGCTAGGATATATAAACAATATGTCAATATTGCCAAGTAAAGAGATTCACTAAATTTGGTCCTAAACATCTGTATATTAATAAAACTCTGGATAAGTGATGTGAATCCCCAGTGGAGAAACACTGGCTTGAAACATTAAAGGAGTACAACTGAGACTAAGTAACACTAAAAAAAATCACTGAAAGTATGAATTTTGTCTAATATCAAGACTCTGATAAATAGAAACATACAAGATAATATGTTCTTGATAATCTCTATATAAAGATCATATAATTTATAAAGTATTAATAACATTTTACTGATACAACAAACTTAACCTTCTGATTTGATAACACTACCATATAACCCATATCAAATAAATAATTATTTATAGAAGCTCTCTTTTCATAGAATGAAAGAATAATTCTTTGAGATTTCCCCAAGACTCCTAGAGAATCACAAAAATCAGTTTCAGGTGCAAAAATTACTATTTAGCAATTGTTTGGGAAGTAAAAATGTTAAAAGTTGTAAGAAGACATGAACACTTGGTTAAATAAGATTATCAATTAGCGAGAAAATGCATAGCTACCTATTAATCAAAGGGTCTGTAAAAATTTTTTTAAATAAAACATAGGAGGGGAGACTCTCAAGATGGCAGCATGAGTAGGGTGGCAGAAATCTCCTCCCAAAATCATATATATTTTGAAAATACAGAAAATACAACTATCTCTGAAAGAGTAACCAGAAAATACAGTACACCAGCCAGGCTACATCTATATCTGTGAGAACTCAGCATCTCATGAAAAAGGGTAAGATACAAAGTCATGACCTGGTGGGACCCAAGCACTCCCCCCATCCCAGCTCACCGGGGGGAGGAAAAGAATCAAGAGTGGGGAGGAAGTGGAAGCACAGGACTGCTAAATAACTAGCCCTAGTAATCTGCACCAGGAGCACAGACACACATTGCATTGTGTACTGGATATTAGAGGAATGGAAAAGCAAAATCCAAGACTAACCTTGTGAACAGGTTGCCACAGCTGGCTGCCCTGGGACAAAAGGAAAGCAGGTGCTTTAAAAGTCTAAAAGGGACAAGGGTTTAACAGGTAGACAGCAAACTCAGTCCAGCAGGCTGGGAACTTTAAAGGACTTCAGGAGCCCTAACACCCTGAGTGGAAATGCAGTTCTAAAGCCCCTCACAGAGATAAGCAGCCTGCCATTCATTCCTCCTGCCAGCACTGCAAGCAAACTGGCTGACCTGCCATTGTTGTGGAAGAGCTGGGGAGCAGCCCTGCCCACAGCAACCACACAGAGACTTCTCCCTGCTTGTGGCTAACCAGCTCAGACCCACAGGCTGCCCCTTTCCAGCAGCTGATGGAACAGACAGCGGAGACCGGGGCAGAGTCTGGAAGGCACAAAAGGGCTTTCTTCTAGCGGCAAACACGTGCTGCTTGCCTGCAACCCCCACCAGTGCCCTAGGCCATCCCAAGGGCTGCCCAACCCACAGCAGCTCAGGGGATTAACCCAGAGGCTTCCCCCTGTGCCTGGTTGACCGGTACAGACAAAGGAAACCAGTGCAGTGTCTGTGAAGCACAAAGGGGCTCTGTTCTCATGGCAAATATGCTCTTCTCACCTGCAATCCCTGACAGTGCCCTAGGATATCCCAAGGGCCTCCCCAACCATGGCAGTTCATACAATTAACCCAGACGCTGCTTGCTGTGTTGTGACTGGCACAAGCAGTGGAGATGTGCAAGGCGACCAGCAAGCAGGAAGGGACTTTGTTCTCCCAGCTGAAACACATGCCACTCACTGGCGACCACTTCCATCACCATGAAAATGCAGAGAGAGGGTCTGGTGAGACTGATATCACCGATCTTCCTGAAAAAGAAGTCAAAATAAAAGTCATAAGCATGCTGATGGAGCTACAGAGAAATATTCAAGATTTCAGGGATGAATTCAGCAGGGAGATAACAGCAATGAAAAAAACAATGGTAGGATTTCAGAGTGGACTGGATGAGGTGGAAGAGACTGTTAATGGAATAGAAATCAGAGAACAGGAATACAGAGAAGCTGAGGCAGAGAGAGATAAAAGGATCTCTAGGAATGAAAGAATATTAAGAGAACTCTGTGACAAATCCAAATGGAACAATATTCACATTACAGGAGTCCCAGAAAAAGTGACAGAAAAGGGGTTAGAAAGTATCTTTGAAAAAATAATTGCTGAAAATTTTCACAATCAGGGGAAAGAAATAGTCTCTCAGACCATGGAAGTCCACAGATATCCCAACACAAGGTACCCAAGGAGGAAAACACCAAAACATATAACAAAATGGCAAAGATCAAAGAAGGACAGAGTTTAAAATCAGCCAGAGAGAGAAAAAAGATCACCTACAAAGTAAAACCCATCAGGCTATCATCAGACTTCTCAGCAGAAACCTTAGCAGCCAGAAAAGAATGGGATGATATATTCAATGTAATGAAACAGAATGGCCTTGAAACAAAAATACTGTATCCAGCAAGATTATCATTTAAATTTGAAGGAAGGATTAAACAATTCCCAGATAAGCAAAAGTTGAGGGAACTTACTTCCCACAAACCATCTCTACAATGTATTTTAAAGGAACTGCTCTAGATGGAAGTGCTCCTAAGGCTAAATACATGTCACCAGAGAAAATAAACCACAGCAAAGTAGATGAACCAAATACTAACTAAATGCAAAATAAAATTAGCAGTCCACAAAATCAGTCAAGGGAAACACAAAGTACACAATAAAACACGTAATATATAAAGAATGGTGGAGGAAGGATAAAAGGGAAATAAAGAATCATCAGACTGTATTTATAATAGAATAATAAGTGAGTTAAGTTAGATGGTTAGACAGCAAAGAAGCTACCCTTGAATCTTTGGTAATCATGAATCCAAAGGCTGCAAAACAATAAGTATATATCTATCGATAAGCACCCTAAATATAAATGGTATGAATTCACCAATCAAAAGACACAGAGTAGTAGAATGGATATAAAAGCAAGACCCATCTATATGCTGCCTACAAGAGACTCACATCAAACCAAAGACATACACAGACTAAAAGTGAAGGGATGGAAAAAGATATTTCATGCAAACAATAGGGAGAAAAAAGCAGGTGTTGCAGTATGCGTATCAGACAAAATAGATTTCCAAACAAAGAAAATAAGAAGAGACAAAGGATATTAAATAATGATAAAGGGGTCAATCCAACAAGAGGATATAACCATTGTAAATACATATGAACCTAACACAGCAGCACCTACATGTGAAACAAATACTAACAGAATTAAATGAGGAAACAGAATGCAATGCATTCATTTTAGGAGACTTCAACACACCACTCACTCCAAAGGACTGATCCACCAGACAGAAAATAAGTAAGGACGTAGAGGAACTGAAAAACACACTAGAACAGATGGACCTAATAGACATCTACGGAACTCTCCACCCAAAAGCAGCAGGATACACATTCTTCTCAAGTGCACATGGAACATTTTCCAGAATAGACCACATACTAGACACAAAAAGAGCCTCAGTAAATTCAAAAAGAAGGAAATCAAACCAATCAGCTTCTCAGATCACAAAGGTATAAAACTAGAAATAAATTGTACAAAGAAAAAAAAACTCACAAACACATGGAAGCTTAACAACCTGTTCCTAAATAATCAATGTGTCAATGCCAAAGTAAAACACAGATCAAGCAATATATGAAAGCAACAGGACAATGGCCCAACTTCTGTGGGACACCGCAAAGGCAGTTCTAAGCAGAAAGTATATAGCAATCTGGGCCTATTTAAAGAAGGAAGAACAATCCCAAATCAATAATCTAAATTCACAATTATTGAAACAGGTAAAAGACAAACAAATGAGGTCCAAAGTCAACAGAAGGAGGGACATAATAAGATCAGAGAAGAAATAAATAAAATTGAGAATAACAAAACAATAGAAAAAATTAATGAAACCAAGAGCTGGTTCTTTGAGAAAATAAACAAAATAGATAAATCCCTAACCAGACTTATTAAGAAAAAAAGAGAATCTACACACATAACAAGAATCAGAAATGAGAAGGGAAAAATCACAATAAACACCACAGAAATACAAAGAATTATTAGAGAATACTATGAAAAATTATATAGTAAGTGGATAATATAGAAGAAATCGACAACTTTCCAGAAAAATACAACCTTCTAAGACTGACTAAGGAAGAAACAGAAAATCTAAACAGAAGAAATACCAGGAATGAAATTGAATTGGTAATCGAAAACGTACCCAAGAACAAAATCCCTGGACCATATGGATTCACCACTAAATTTTATCAAACATTAAGAGAGACATAATACCCATTCTCCTTAAAGTAGTTCAAAAAACAGAAGAGGAGGGAATACTTACAAGCTCATTCTATAAAGTCAGCATCACTTGAATACCAAAACCAGGCATAGACACCACAAAAAAAAGAAAACTACTGACCAATAACCCTAATGAACATAGATGCACAATATTCAACAAAATATTAGCAAACGGAATTCAAAAATACATCAAGAGGATCATACACCGTGATCAAGTGGGAGTCATCTCAGGAATGCAAGGATGGTACAACTTTAAAAAATCCATCAACCTCATCCACCACATCAAAAAAAGAAGGACAAACACCACATGATCAATTCTATAGATGCTGAAAAAGCATTCAGCAAAATTCAACATCCACTCATGATAAAAACTCTCAACAAAATGTGTATAGAGGGCAAGTACCTCAACATAATAAAGGCCATATGTGACAAACCCACAGCCAACATCAACCTTAACAGTGAGAAGCTGAAAGCTTTTCCCCTAAGATTGGGAAGAAGACAAGGATGCCCACTCTCCCCGCTTTTATTCAGCATAGTACTGGAGGTCCTAGCCATGGCAATCAGAGAACACAAAGAAATAAGAGACATCCATATTGGTAAGGAAGAAACCAAACTGTCACTAATTGCAGGTGACATGACATTGTACATAAAAAAACCTAAAGAATCCACTCCAAAACTAGAACTAATATCTGAATTCAGCAAATTTGCAGGATAAAAAATTAATACACAGAAATCTGTTGCATTCCTATACACTAATGATGAACCAGCAGTAAGAGAAATCAGTAAAGCAATTCCATTCAGAATTGCATCAAAAAGAATAAAATACCTAGGAATAAACCTAACCAAGCAAGTGAAGGACCTATACCCTGAAAACTACAAGACAGTCTTCAGAGAAATAAAAGAGGACACTAATAAATCCAAATTCATCCCATGCTCTTGGATAGGCAGAATTAATACTGTCAAAATGGTCATCTTGTCTAAAGCAGTAGTGGCAGTAGACAGATTCAATGCAACATCTAAGAGAATGAAACTGGATTACTCCCTATAGAAATACTGACAGCATTCTTTAACGAACCAGAACAAATAGTTCTAAAATGCATATGGAACTACAAAAGACCCTGAACAGCCAAAACAATCCTGAGAAGGAAGAATAAAGCAGAGGTGATCTCACTTCCCAACTTCAAGCTCTCCTACAAAGCTACAGTAATCAAGACAATTTGGTACTGGCACAAGAACAGGCCCACAGACCAGTGGAACAGAATAGAGAGTCCAGATATTAACCCAAGCATATATGGTTAATTAATATACGATAAAGGAGCCATGGACATACAATGGGGAAATGACAGCCTCTTCAACAGCTTGTGTTGGCAAAACTGGACAGCTACATCTAAGAGAATGAAACTGGATTACTGCCTATCTCCCTACACAAAAGTAAACTCGCAATGGATCAAATTCCTGAATGTAAGTAATGAAACCATAAAACTTTTAGAAGAAAACATTGGCAAAACTGTCTTGGACATAAACATGAGCAACTTCTTCATGAATATATCTCCTGGGCAAGGGAAATCATATCAAACATAAACAAGTGGGACTATATCAAATACAGCAAAGGACACCATCAGCAGAACAAAAAGGCATCCTACAGTATGGGAGAATATATTTGCAAATGACGTATCCGACAAGGGGTTAACATCCAAAATATATAAAGAACTCACACACCTCAAAAGCTAATAACCCTATTAAAAAATGGGCAGAGGATATGAACAGACATTTTTCCAAAGAAGAAACTCAGATGGCCAACAGGCACATGAAAAGATGCTGCACATTGCTAATTACCAGGTAAATGCAAATTAAAACCATAATGAGATATTACCTCATACCAGTTAGGATGGCCAACATAGAAAAGACTAAGAACAATGAATGCTAGTGAGGATGCAGAGAAAGGGAAACCTTCCTACACTGCTGTTAGTAACATAAACTAGTTCAACCAATGTGGAAAGCAGTGTGGAGGTTCCTCAAAAACCTAAAAATAGAAATACCATTTGACCCAGAAATTCCACTCCTAGGAATTTACCCTAAGAATGCATTATCCCAGTTTCAAAACGACATATGCATCCCTATGTTTATCGCAGCAGTATTTACAATAGCCAAGAAATGGAAGCAACCTAAGTGTCCATCAGTAGATGAATAGACAAAGAAGAGGTGGTACATATACACAATGGAATATTATTCAGCCAGAGAACAAAACAAATCCTACCATTTGCAACAACATGGGGGTCGAGCTAGAGGGTATTATACTCAGTGAAATAAGCCAGGTGGAGAAAAACAAGTATCAAATGATTTCACTCATCTGTGGAGTATGAGAACAAAGAAAAAACTGAAGGAAGAAAACAGCAGCAGAATCACAGAACCCAAGAATGCACTAACAGTTGCCAAAGGGAAAGGGACTGGGGAGGATGGGTGGGAAGGGAGGGATAAGGGAGAAAAGGCATATTATGATTAGCATACATAATGTAGTGGGGAGAAGGTGCACAGGGAAGGCAGTATAACACAGAGAAGACAGGTCGTGATTCTATAGCATCTTACTACAGTGATGGACAGTGGCTGTAATGGGGTATGTGGTAGGGACTTGGAAATGTAGGGAGTCTAGTAACCATAATGTTGCTATTGTAATTGTATATTAATGATATAAAAATTTAAAAAATCCTGTTGTTGACCATTTGGGTTGTTTTCAATCTTTGGCAATAAATATAGTGCTCCAATAAACATCTTCCTGTGTAACAAAAACATAGGAGGTAATATGATATAAAGAATTTTAGTTCTTTCAAAGGTGGAAAGACTTGGATCTCTTGAATAATCTAGGCCATGATAAAGTCAATATAAATCACAAGAAATTCTTGTGGTATGATACAGAATCATTGTCTTCTAATTCGATTATTCAGAAGGTAAAGAAAAACCATTTCAAAACTCTTAGAGTACACCAATAATCCAAAAACCCCATTTTAACAGAGGAAATTCAAGTTCTAGTTTTGCATCAGTATAATATTTGATGCTTACATTCTATTTTTTAAACAAACCAATAAATTTTAGCCAGCTAATATAAAATTTATTTTCTGTAAACCTACCAGTTTCTATATAAATTCTGTAACAAGCAGTCATTTTATTTCTGGATAAAAATATCCTTTGACTTAACAAAAACATGAAGCTGCTCCTTTCTGCAATTATTTCTCCTGGTATTCTCATTTACATATATTGATTATAACTGAACTACTATAACTTCTGTTTCACAGGGAAACATATCAGGATACTTTGTGATATGATGTGGATAATTGTGAACTGTCAGTCATACACAAATATTTTGTACCAGACAAGCAGTTTACATATATACATCTCACAGCATTTTCTAGCCATATACTTTCTTAAAGTAGAAGTTCTCAGTTTGGCATAAATGAACACATTAATAGTCTTGGATGTATATATACACACAAACGTATCATAATACATATATAATAGATAAATATGTAATACATATGTTAACATACACATATTTGTAGGGAAAAATGAATGTTCCTATAGCCAGGATTCTCATCTGCCCGTGGTCCTCTTGCTCACTGCACACATGTGGACAGTATGTTATTATTGACTCTATATGAAGAGTTTCACGCAGTGCTCTGGGCAACATGGTGGCATGTCAGCACTGAAGCTGCAAGGCAAGCCTGCAAGAGAGCAGAGCCTGGAGTGGTGGCTGTTTGAGGACAGAGACTGAGACGGCTGTGGGGGTGGAGTGGCCCAGAGGCAGAGACTGGCTTATTCCATGAAGATTTGCTCTGAGGTCACAGGATTCTAGTGCTTGACCTGCCACCATGGGAATAAAGTTGGGTATAAACCATTTCACCCCAAGAACATTCCATTGTCACTTTTTTGTCTCACAAAATCAAGAGTGAACTTTCCCAGGGCTGAAACCCACTGGGCAAGACAGAGCTCAAATTTGGGAGAGGGACTGAGAACAAACCAAGCTGCCATCTGGGTATCTCCAAAGTTCACCTAAATGTATAAACCATCCAGCATGTTTCCAATTAGCTTTTTAGGTCTCCAGTGAGTATTCTTGGGGTCTTTGAGGACCTCAAAAGTTCCTAAAAGGGGGTGGGAGGTATGAAGCTTAAGTAACATTAAGTAGTTGTTGGGTCCAGAGGAAAAATCAGGCAGGTGGACAGAAGGGTGAAAGAAGAGGTAGGAGTGTTGAAGGAACTCAATCCAGGCTTTAAGGGAGGAGGAGAGAAGGTCAGAGTTAGTAAAAAGGAGGAGGGGGAAGCATGGGTGATGGAAAGGGAGAGGTCTTAGAGGACTCAATTTGGGAGAAGGCAAGTTTCTCAAGAAGCCATTGAAGTTCAAATTATGATCTTTAATAAAATGTAATTTTGTATGATATTGGACTGAATTATTGCTATTTGGAAAAGCATGTAGTCCAAGAGAGAAATGGTGAAAGGGTGCCAGCAGGAACCTGAGGAGGTTATTTCAGCTATATTCGAAACCAGTTCTACTCAGATGAATCCATGAATTGCACTTTCCAGGACAGGCCAGTAGTGGTACTGAAAGGGAGCTCCATGCACCCCAGTGAGTAGCAGTTTTGTGCTAAGGTGTGTGCCCAATCCACAAAGACCTTAAGAGTGATAAGACACATGTTTTAATGACATAAACATAGGCAAATCTTGTCCATCAGGTAGTATGCATGCAAGAGAGGTCCTATGAAAGTTACACATATGATTAGATAATTAAATTGGAGATAAGACTTTAATATTGCTGGAAAAATTTCTGTCTTACCAGTGGGTTTCAGCCCCAGGCAAGTTCACTATGGATTCAATGAGACAGAGGAATGACAATGGAATATTCATGGGGTGAAAGGATTTATTACCTGGCTTTGTTCTCCCAGTCGTACATCTGCATCCAACAGTCTACGGGTCTGTAATCCTCCTTTGTCTCTGCCTCCACCCATAGCACTGTGTAGAGCTCTTTATATAGTGACTCTGTCAATAATAGCTTATTGTCTATGGGTGTTAAGCACTAGTCTAGCAGCAGGCCAGATACATCATCAAGTACGTTAGGTTTAGGTCAGGATCCTGTCCATAGAAACTTCAATTTTCCCCATACTCCACCCCTCCAGGATACTCGCCTCACAATCTACATGCTCTCAGTCTTCCACAGTGGTCTGTGTGAGAAAGCTGGAGCACTAACCAGATTCCACAATAGCAACAGAGGATAACAACAGCATACAGATAACAAAATTATGATACAACAAATAATGATACACGCAACAAAAATGATAATAGTCCTCAAGACTGAGGAGGTCATTCCAGCGATATTCAAAATCATTTCTACTCAGAAGAGTCCATGACTTGCACTCTCCAGGACAGGCCAGTAGTGGTACCGACAGGGAGCAAGTAGCAGTTTTGTACTAGGGTGTGTGACCAGTCCACAAAGAGGGTTCCACAAAATTATACAGGTAGTATGCATTCAAGAAAGATGCCCTGTGATAGGACAGTGGCAGGAGGAGGGGGAATTCCAGGTCTATTATACCATGTCTTTACCCCTCTCCCTGTGGGGGTTACTGAGGGATTTGTATATAGTGCTACTGGAGGTGCATGCACTGGCCAAAATGACAAAACAAAGCTCCCCGGTAAGATGTTCTTACCTTCTGGCCATTTAGGATGTAGACCATACTACTCTGATGTTTGGGGGCCACTCTGATATTCCTCCAGGACTACACAGGAGGCCAGCTTCCAGGTCTTCTTCCACGGAACCAAGAGGGCCAACCATCATTGGTCCATGTGTTGAAATGTCCAAGGCCATGTCCACTCAGTGGATCTCCAGGGTTTAGTGTAATTGGTGCTGACAGCAAGATATTATCCTGGTGATCAAACTTCAGCTTCAAAGTTTCCTCCTTGGTTTGTACTTGGGATTGTATAGGGGAGGCAGCAATATTCATTAGCATGTCTACAGGGCTCAGTGCTCCCTTTCAGGGCTTCTTATTCAAACATTGCATCACTGTCCATAAGCAGACTGAACATCCCCATAGACTGGTGTCTGAATCAGGCCATATTTTAAAAAACCATTGTTCTTCTCTATTGTGCTTGACATGGTAGGATTGTATAGCACATGAAACTTACATTTGATTCCTAACTGTTGCACACATCTTGTAGTGCATGTGCAATAAAGTGGGTACGTTGATCACTCTCAATTACCTGTGGTCAGCCATAGGCTGCAAAGAAACACTGCAGGCCTCTTTTGGTCATCTGTTGGTCTGCAAAACACATAGGAAAAACAAGAATAAGTCCAGTAGCTGTGTACACACAAGTCTTCGCATATCGGTACCCTTTTAACATGGGTAGAGGCCCAATATAGTCTATCTGCCATCTGATGAGGATTATTGATCCCTCAGCTAGTATCCCATGTTACTGTGCAATTCAGTGTAAGTACCTTTTAGAGCATATGGTGCACTGCTGCAGGAGTCTGCCGACTTCTCCAAAAGTTAAAGGAAAGCCCCACCTATGGGCTACAACCCACATTATCTTTTGCCTAGCATGTAACAAATGATGATGTAACCATTGGGCTGCATCAGTGGCAGGCTTTCCTTCCAGCCAATGTACCTGGGCCAATTCATCTGCTTCATCATTTCCTGGGGATACAAATGAACTATCACATGATATACGGTAACTGTCTTAGTCTGTCCAGAGGACCATAAGTCTTGCTCCAGTTCTTGCCCCCAAAGACAAGACCAACCAACCAATTGTCATGATACCATATTGGTAGCCACAGAGTCAAGCTTTAATAGATGGCCCAGCTGTCAGTGCAGACAACTATTGGGGAGGGCTCCTGGGTGATCAAAAGCAACACTTCCCACAACTCTGTGCATTGATTGCTCTTCCCCTCACCATCTTCCATCCATATTGTCTCAGTCTTAGTATGGAAAGCTATGGCCCTCTAGTTTTGGGGCTGCCCATGGCTGGAGCCATCTGTGTACCATACATCTTCAGGTATAGGGGCTCTTCCTTCCCGATAAGGACTCTCTGCTACTAATGGTTCTAAAGTAAATTTTCATGCCTTTCACAAATGTTATGTCACTGGCCCCAATAAGTGTTGGGGTTCTTCACTCAAGGAGCTAGTAAAGAGGGTGCTGCACTGCTTTAGGTACACACCCCACTTGGCCAGTGTAGGCATCTGTGCCACACCACTCCGTGGCTTTTGGGTCCAGTCTTACAGCCACCCTGCAATATGATAGGTGGTTATTACCCTTATAGGGGCCATTCCAGTGATGGGTTCTGTTGCCAGCAATGTTTGATATATGGTGGCAAATTATTTTTCTGTTAAGGTGTAGCATACCTCTGCTCCTTTTTAAAGTTGTGACCAGAATCCAATAGGTTGGTGAGTTCATTCAAACTGCAGCCAGAGTCCCCAGCCTTAACCATCTTCAGTCACATGAATGCGCAGCTCACAGGACCTTGATGGGTCTATTACACTCAAGGCCCACACGTCCCTGATTGCCCATTTTGCTACAGAAAGACAAATGTACATGTCTCATCCCAGTCCCACCTGACACCCTTTCATACCATATGGTATAAGGTCCTCATAATTTGTGCCAAATGTCAGATGTACACTTTCCAGTAGCCTAGAATGCAGTAGCCTGGATGGCAGCATGCATCTAGTTTCTAGGGCATCCCAAGAAACTGCTGAGGGTTACCATAAATCAGTGAATATTCAGCTCGGTAGAGGGGGTCTTCCTTCCCTATAAGGACTCTCGGCTACAAATGGTTCTACCAGAGCCAGGACACATTGTATGTTCACTGGGGACCAATGGATAGATAGTTCAACATGTGGTCTCTAGACCCCCTGATCCCTCAGGGCAAATACCTCAAACTTCTCTCAATCAAACCATGTCTTCCAATCGTCTTCCTGTGTGGGTTCAGGCAAGGTTAGCTCACTCTCCAGCAGGAAGTCTTACAAACACACAGGCTGGACTTGTGGCTCTGTCTCTAGCCTCTACTTCTTTGTCCTCAGTCACTGGAACTGCTGCTCTGGTTTCCATTGTTGCCACAGATCCAGTAGGATTCTATTTGACTTCCTGTCTAATTTCCTTCTGTCTGCTCTTTCCCCTATTAAATAAATTCACATCTGGCTTCTTGTAACTTTCATGGGGCCTTTAAATTCTTCCCCTGCAATATTTATTTATTTCTGTGCTTTCTTTGCTTCAGCCTCTCCGAAGTCTGATATCATATGGGTAACCTCACTTGTAGGTTGCCCTAAGTGAAGGGCAAGAATGACCACTAGGGGCCCTGGGAGGGATGTGGGAGCCATTTGAAGCATAACATTCCTCATCCCTGAAGTAAAAGGCTCCTCATCTGGGCTATAATTCCCTAGACAATAGATGAAATTTTTCATGACTAGCCCCCATAACACCTGTTGGAGCTCAGCATGTCTGCCATCTAGCAGAGGAGGATTGTAAGTCACTCTCATTGGGCCACACAGCATGAAGCACACCCATAAGCCAATTGAGGAGGGAGGGATTTCCTGTGGTCTGATGTGCATTTTGTAATCACTGACTCAAGACAGGATGAACTGTCAGGGAAACCAACTTTCCCATCTCTAATCCAGACAGAACAATTCCATCCCCCCTTTATATCACAACAATGCAGGAACTAAGCTGATATTGACTCTGAGGGCTTCTGCAGAAACCAGGATCCCAAATCCACCAGCTCATTCTGAGGATAGTGGCAGAACATTTCCATGACCTGGGAATGGTGCTGCATCTCTCCGAGAGGAACCCTTGGTTGCTGTGTCTTTATTTTCTTTATAACTATTGGGCTTGCTTTCAATAGAGAGGGGTTGGTGCCTATAACACCAAATTCATCCTTCCCCAGTTCCTACATTTTCAGGACAGATAGTACCTTTCTCTCCACTCCCCTGAGTTCCTCCTCTGCTACACCCTTGACCTTTCCTACAGAGCCTCATAGCAACACTAGCTCAGTCTTCAACAGTTCTCTTACATTCACTTCAATACCACAGCTGGTGTTCTCATGCTATCTCTTTCTGTGCTTCTGTCAGGAGTACATCCTTTACCTTCATGGCCTTTGCCTCCTTCAGAGCACCTGGCAGTGCTGCTGTCTCATTCTGTAAAGAATATTTTACCTCCTCTACTGGACCTCATGGCTCACATTCTTGTACTGCCTCTTGTGCTTTTTGCAGGGGTTTATCCTTCTCCTTCATTGGCTTTACCTCTTCCACAGTACTTCCACAGCAGAAACACCATTTCACTTTTTAACAGATATTTCACTTCCTCCAGAGCATCTCAGAGCTTGCATTCTTTTGCTGCCTCCTCTCTTATCAGTGCCATTTCATTCTTCAATGAATCCATACTAGTTAGCAGCTTGTGTTCTTGTGCTGCCATTTCTTGTATCTCTTTTAGGAGCACTTCTTGTCATTTGTAGACTTTTTAATACTCTGAGAAATAGCCAACCCAAAATTCCCACCACCTCATGGGCACTCTGTTTCTCAGAGGACCTCCTTATTATACCAAGGGCCACCTCTACTGCCTTAGGTGTCATGTCCACCTGACAGAGGTTGGGGCCTAGCCCTCTAGGAGATAAGCCACCACAGACTACATGCCCACTGGGGGACACTTGATGGTCTCCCCATTCATAGGGGCAAGTTGTGGAAGCACCACTCCCATAAAGGCAGCCTGTTCTGTTCTTCAGTCTACATTGAATCCTGCCAACGTTGCCAATTGTCTTGTCAATGGGTCTCAACCCCAGGCAAGTTCACTATGGATTCAGTGAGACCAAGGAATGACATGGAATGTTCTTGGTATAAAAAGGTTTATTACCTAGCTTTGTTCTCCTGGTGACAGGTCAAGCACTAGTATTACATCTGCATCCAACAAATCTGCAGGTCTGTAAATCCTCCTTTGTCTCTGCCTCAGCCCAGACTGGGAAGATTTCTTTATATAGTAACTCAGTCAATAATAGCTTATTGCCTATAAGTGTAGAAGCAGTAGCCTAGCAGTAGGCCAGTTACATCATCAAGTAGTTTAGGGTACGGTGAGGATTCTGGTCATAGGAACTTCAATTTTTCCCACAGTATCCCACACAAAAACTCTATTGTAGAAGCCCCATCCCAGGAGCCAATGCAGCTCACCCTTGATCCTCAAGTGCAAACTCAGTCCAAAAGCTGAGAGAACATCCTCTCTTGATCCTTAATAAGGAAACAGAGGGGAAAAAAACTCACAGAAGGGCCCCAAAATTATTTTTGCTAGAAAGAGTAACACCCTATGCACTTCTACAGATAAGATATTTGGAGCACTGGGTCAGAAATGTGACTTACCACATGGATACCAGTAGATACTGATTTTCCCAATCAGGAAAAGGCACAAAAGGTCCAAGAAACTGTCATAAATCCTCTGAGAAGACAATGGAGTCCCAGAGATAGTCAGCACCCAAGTCTTGACACCAGATAACTTTTCAGTAAAACAAAACAAAAAAAAAGCCTTTAGGAAAGACTTTTTTCCAAAGACTAACTGTAGAAGGCAGACCACTCTGACTCTAAGATCTCAAAGAGTGTCCACATCAGAAAGAGTGGGTCTCTCTTTCACAGTGAGGTATAAACAAGGCTAGTAAAACTAGCTGTGAATAAGGGGATGAGCAGATGGAATGGGTTTTGATCAGGAGAGTTTTTCTTTGCAGTCAGATGAATCTCAGGTAGGACCACTAAGGAGTTCTCTGTTTCAACGCTTTTAATCTCATAATCAAGTTAAGGATCAGGGACCTGTGGGGAAGAGAGAAACATAACTAAATTTTGGTCAAGCTAAATTAATTCCCTGTTGGTCAGAGGAGACACAGTTCAGAAAAATACTTAGGAAACAAAGAATGAAAATGTGCCTGTCCTTGTACTGAGTAAACGAGGATATCATCTTCAAGTTTTATTGAACACACCTGAGGAAGGGTGGTTCTTTGCAATAAACCATTTCCTGGAACTCAAATAGATGACAGTTTCTTAATCTTCATAGTTTTCATGGAGCAAAGGCTCAGGTAAATTTCAACATTGTCAATAATCTGAGGAATTATGGAAATGCAAGTAATATTTTTCAGGGTCTGGGGATTGCCTTTGAGGTTTTGGACAATGTGAAGAGCGAAGAAGGCAGCGGGAGTCATCATGGAGGGTGCTCAAACAGGCCAGTTTATTCTGCACAAAGCTGTACTTCTTATACTGCTATACTGCTAATTCATGGTTATATAAGTGTTTTAAGATGCACATGCATGTGGCCTTCATGGCCAGGTGTCTGGCCTTTAAGGCCCTTATCTAGCTCCTTTCCTATGGGTCCAACAAGTTTCTCAAGGCCAGACATATCTGGGGTGGAGCAGCAGGCAGCTGTGCTCATAGAACAGTAGGGGAAGGAGGGGCCTTCCCTACATCCCACCCCTTTTTGTAGGACAGCAGCTGCCTACTTCTTTCTTGCACACAAAACAGAGCCCTGTGCCCAGAGCCCAAAGAAACAATATAAAAAACAGCAACAGACAAGGAGGCTGCATGCCCCAGCAGCTGCTATGGTTAGGAACCACCACTAAATGGTGTCCACCAGGTAGACAGGGGGTCTTGGACTAAGATGAGACCCTTCATCGTCCACTTCCTGGAGCATGACTTGTATTTACTGCTGGTGGTCTGGGATATAAACACAGCAATCAATGTGCAGTAAAGCACAAGTGCCCCCTTGTGCAGCTGTGAGTACATCCAGAGACATTCTGTTTTGTAAAGTCACCTTCCTCCATTTGGGTAACTTCATCTAGCAATAGGGCTAGCGAGGACCTTATTACATTCAAGGCATGAGCAACATCACTTAGCCACCAAGCTGTAATACAAAGAAGGACTGTGCAGGTATCCTTGTAGGAGGACAGTGAATGTCCACTGCTGGCCTTCCCATGTGCAGGCAAACTGTTCCTGGTTTTCTGGTGCAATGTCAATGGAAAAGAAGGCATTAGCCAAATCCAACACAAAGTGATAAGTCCTCAAAGTCAAAGTCAGTTTATCTATCAAATCAGTAATGTTCGGTACTGCAGCATGCAGCTGGGGAGTCACTTTATTTAGTTCCTGATAGTCTACTGTCATTCTCCAAGTGCTGTCAGGCTTCTTCACAGGCCACACAGGTAAATTATAAGAGCTGTGTTCTGGGTGGATGATGTGTACTTCCTCCAATTGCAAAATGGTTTGGCTGATTTCCACCTGTCCACCAGGCAGCCGGTATTGTTTAATGTTCACTATGCAGGTGGCTTGTGGCAACACCAAAGGTGTGTGGTGGGGGTGACCTTGCCACATTATTTTCACAACACACACACACACACAACAAAAACACTCCCAGAGTCGTTTGCATTATTAGACCATACAGCACATCCACTGCTAAGAATGTATTCCGCTACTGGAAATTCATAAACCGCATACTGATGTGGGGGCAAGTGCCCAATTCTCAGAGTCAGAATCACTTGCCACACCCGCACTGTTTGCTCACCATACCCCTCTATGACTGCAGAGGGACCTCAGAATCTATCTGGGTTGCCATGGAGGAGGGTGGAGTCAGCACCTGTATCCACTAGTGCCAACACCCACTGTACATTCTGTGGGGACCAGTGAAGGGCAAGTTCAACAAATGACCTCCAGTGTCCAGTGTTTCAATATGCCGGGTACCTTGGCCCCACTGGTAGTCAGGGAGGAAATCAGTCAGCACATAGGGCTCGAGTTCCTGGTCTGTCACAGCACTCGCCTGCTCCTGCTTTGGAGGCAGTGGGCGATAGTGTTGGTCTGGATGTAACTGCCTCCATAGTCCCATCAAGACCTCCAAAGGCTGTCCATCAAGCTTTCCACGAGCCAAACCAGCAACCAAAAGGTCAGTCCATACCTGTCTGCGGCTCACTTTCAGCGGTCCTACTGCAGCCGTCCTCGGCGCCATTTTCGCTGTGGCTATTTTTTTTTTTCCTTTGTGCTGTTTCACCACGGTAGTTCTCACTTTGGTCGCTTGAGGTCACTTACTTCTATGTCTCCCAAGCAAGCTAACACAGACACGGCTTCATATACGGGGCGGTCAGTGTATGATGTTAGCAATGCAGTGACAGTCCAAAGGTGCCTGTAGGACCATTGGCTAGAGTAAAATCTTTCCTATGAGATGTTAACAGTTCTTCATCTGGACTGTGGTAATGGGGAGCAAACATCATTTGCCTCATACCCATTTCATGGAGCACGTGCACCAACTCCAGATCCATGCTCCATTTTGTAACATGCTCTGGCAAGACCCCTGGGGTATCCCATAATGCCTTTGCTGCAGTCATTAACCAATTAATCAGGGTCTTATTGCCAGCATGTGGGTCTGTGTGTCTAACACCCAGCAATACACATCGCATAGAAGGCACAACTGTTATGCTGGCGAGTTGTGACACCTCAGAGGGTGAGAGTTCAGTATTCTCGGTGCTCTCATCCCATAGTTGCAACAGCCAGGCAGGCACAGATTCCCCCAAATGTTGCTTACACTGCTTGGCCAAATCCCCAATTCCATGGCCATATGTGTCATGTATGTCATTTGACGGGTAGCTGTCTGGGGGCCACCTGGCTGCCCCACATGCCTATGGGTTCTTGTACCTCTGCACGTTGACACACGGCAGGATGAGCATGCAAAACCACCAGTGCTGTGCTGCTCTGGGGGCTTTCTGCCTGCGATGACGGGCAGTACTCACCAATCTCCATAAAGTACGTTGGGTGGCTGCCAGCCATTGCTCTAAATCCTCCTCCTTCTTTTGGAGACTCTGCACTTGCTGCTGCAAGTCTGCAGTTTTGTGAGTGGCATGGCAGATGATCGTCAGGGACATCCATGCTACTCACCCAGCCGAGTCCTGGTGGGCCTGAGGGACTAGGGACTCTAGAGTTTCCAATGCTGTCTGTATAGCCTCCGGGGTCAGCTGTATCGACTCCCAATCCTCTGGCACCACCCACATAGTCAAGTACGCTGTCACCGGGCCACATCTCCTCCACCCACTGCTCTGTGTCCAGGGCAGCCAAAGGACTGTTGCTCTCGTGACCACCTACCTCATCCTGCTCACAGTGCCAAGTGTCAGGATCCGGGAGTTGCCTTTGAGGTTTATGGGCAACACAAAGAGCAAAGAAGGCAGTGGGAGTCATCATGGAGGGTGCTCAAACAGGCCACTTTATTCTGCACAAAGCTGTACTTCTTATACTGCTATGCTGCTAATTCATGGTTACATAAGTGTTTTAAGATGTGCATGCATGTGGCCTTCATGGCCAGGCATTTGGCCTTCAAGGCCCTTATCTAGCTCCTTTCCCATGGGTAGAACAGGCTTCTCAAGGCCAGACATATCTGGGGTGAAGCAGCAGGCAGCTATGCTCATAGAACAGCAGGGGAAGGAGGGGCCTTCCCTACAATATTCTATTACTATTTTAAATAACCAATTTGTGTTTGTCTTCTTGATATAAGCCATTGATCATTTAAAAATAAATGGATTCTTATAAAGTTGATGAGGGGAAAATGGAAGTTCCTAGAGGCCAGGATCCTCATCTGACCTTTAACTATTTGGTGATGTAATTGGCCTACTGTTAGGCTAATGCTTCGACTCTCATAGACAATGACTTTATATAGTGATTGAGTCACTATATAAATAGCTGGGCAGAGGCAGAGACAGAGGTGGATTATGCACCTGCAGACTGCTAAGTGCAGACATGATTTAGTGTATGACCTGCCACCATGAGAATAAAGCCAGCTATAAACCCTATTATTCCAAGAACATTCCGTTGTCATTTCTTGGTCTCTCTGAATCCGTAGTGAACTTGCGTGGGGCTGAAACCCTCAGGCAAGACAGCTGATTAAAATATTTCTATCTATAACACTCTGGTTTAGAAAACAAGGGAATTATAATGAATAAAAATAATTTGTGGCTTTCATAAATATCCAAAGTATATAAAACTCATAATCAAATACAATCAAATGAAGAAATGAACATAAAATTTTAAATGCTGAAAGAAAAAAGGTTGAAATCACTGTTCTGTTTATATACACTAGAGAATTAGCTCAACTTTTTCTTAAAATTCCCATTAATTTGAGGAGAAATAAAAGTCATGGCTTTCAACTTTAGGAGTACATTTCCTTTCCAATCTTTCCATTCCAGTGGCTTTAAGGATAATGAAAAATTTAATAATAATTAATGGATCTTTAAAACTTTTCTTGAATTGAAGACATATACTAATTACATCTCTGTTGGAGTAGAAACAGAGAAGTGTGCAGAGAAGAGATCCATATGAGCTCAACCATGATGTGAACATCTATGAACAGCTCTTTCAATAGCAGTGCACATAGTTTGCAAATGCTTGACATTCATAGTGATTTGCTCATAAGAATGTTTACTTTCAGTTCTGGACCTATAACTAAATTTTAAAGCATGTACTTCATGACTAAGAAGGCAATTATTCTGTCAGGCTCGCTAACTCTCATGAGATACTTGATTATCAGGTTGAAGTTTTTTAACTATCTGAAGCTGTTATTTAAATTACACTTTAAGGTTTTTCTTATCTTGACTCCTAACAATGCCAAATACATCTCCCATTTCAATTTCTTTTTCCCTTAAGTCGTACCTGCCCTTTTGCCTTATTTCAAGCAGTAAGTCTATTAAATGCTATGCACAGAGTCCACAAATTACTGCTAAAAATCAACTGCAAGTTAGACTTTTAAATCTGAATATTTGGACATGGTTTATATTGGCTCCAAAAATGATATTTCATATAACCATTTTTACTAATTATAGAAATAAATAGGTTAGAGAAAATTATGATATTTAACTATTAGAATTAGTATTAGTTACTTCAATTAAAACATAACAGTATTTCTTTTTCAATATAGTAATTTCTTAAAGCATTAATTTAGAAGGACCACATTTCAAATTTCAATCCAGTTGATAAGGCTTTATGAAAGAGTGAAAAAAACATTGCACTTGAGAATTGTACTTTTGTGTCCTGAAAAGTAACTTTACTCAGGTTGTTTTTTTAATATATGTCAAATGGGAGTGCACTATCTAGTTGGTAACACTCTTGTGACTACTGAGTCAAATAATATGTCATAGAGCCATTGAGATAATTTGCAATACCATGTTTATTATGCATACCCCCAGAATCCTATTTCATTTTTAATAAAAACAATGTATTTATATATTTGATAAAATATATTAATACAATATTTATATTAAATATTAAATACAATATTTAAATTATAAGGTGGTCATTCTTACCCAGAATTCCACAGTGCTTTTGAGTACTGAGCAGGTCTGAGCAGATTTCCCCTAATTATAGTGCAGTCCTCAGTGTAAAACCTGGTATAATTTTACATTTAATATCCAACTCACTATAAATGCTCCTTTGCTTTTATTATAAATGCTACTAATCAGAGTCCCTTCATTCCTGTACAGTCACAATATGATATTCTATCTCCCCATGTATTCCTCCCAACCTTCAAAAACCCTGACATGGCCATCTGATCAGACATGCCAAAATGACAACTAGGCATACAATAGTCCCTAAAGGATGCTTGAAATAGCAATGATGGCAACTACCACCATATTCCAAACCTGCGGCCTCCATGGACACAATTTCCAGGCAGTTCAACTTTCCCATAATGCCTAATAATAAGTCCAAATATTGCCAGCCAATCAGTGGATTTCAGAGACTTTATTTCCTGATTTGAAACAGACATGTTTTAAGTTTTAAAGTCTTTAAAATCTTTTTAAAAAGCTACCTTATTTTCTCTAGTGCATTACACAGACAGTGCTTTGGATCAGACTTTCCCTGCCAGACAGTAACATTTATACTCAATGCTCAATCTTTTTTCCAGAGTTTTTAAATTACCCTTTTAACACCTCACAAATTCTCACATATGTTCTACCTGCTTAGATTATCTTTTACCAGTGTTATTCTGTCTTATGAACTTATACTCGACCTTCACATTTTCTATCAAGTATCTTCTTCTGAGAAATTATATAGGGTATCTCTAGACAGAATTTCAATAGCACTTATCATTCTTTTATAACAGTCATTGTATTTTAGTCTTCATGAATGTGATGAGACCCTGGGTTTTTTTGCAGCACTTTTGGGTCTCCATACCCTACTGCAGTACCTGACTCAGAGAAGATATCCAATCAGTATTGGCTAAATTAATACTGATTTAGGTGGTATTTATTTAGGATCTACTATGTGACAGACACGATTTCAGGTGCTATCAGTTGAGCATTTAACCAAGCAGCAGTTGACTAATTTTAATTCAAGCAAGGGTCTCTGTTGGTCTACTCTTTCCAAGAACCCTAGCACTTCAGTTTTGTTGAGATTAGAGTCCAATGGTCCTTCTGTGTGTGAAGTTCTCATGAATCCTGAAGGATCCGTAAATTCACTAGTTGAAACATACGATAAACTCTGGTCCTCAGATTGTAGTTAAGTAGGAAAATAATACTCTTCTATTCAGAGGTGCTCAAAAAGAACAACAACAACCACAACAAATGCTCTGGGAGAGGAGGTAAAAGCCAAACAGTAATGATTAGTCCAGAGACACTGGTTGATTAGAGAGTACTGGCAGACAAACAATTCTCCAGCACAGAGCTCACTTCTTCTAGTTTTCATCAGTGAAGCAAATGTTATAAACTGAACTGAAACATGAGTCTGCCAACTTATGGAAAAAGTAAAGGAAGAAAAAACTTCCATGGAACCTCAATATATAATGCAAATCATGGAATTGAAACAGAGGGTCTTACCACAGTTCTGTCACTTGGGCTTTCCTCTCATGTCCTGAAAGCCCACCATGAAATCCCAGGGCTGGAGGATCAATGTTGGAAAATCATGGTGTATTGTTTCATTTGCATGTGAAAAGAAATAGTGATGTGGATTTTGCTCAATGGTGAAAATGAAGACATTTGTTCTGAACATGTTAAATTGTCTTGTTGGTAGACTATTCTTGTATAATCCAGGAGATAACTTCTAAGAGTCTTAGCATTTTAATTGTGAAATGTTTTCTAATTTGGTTTCCACGTATCTCATAGTGTGTTTCCTTCATTCTATCTCTACTTCTGCAGCAATAATTCAAGTATTACAATAAGCTTGTTACAGAGCTCCGTGTTTTCAATCTGATACCTTTGCAGAGTATCCTCCATCCCAGCAGCTCTTGACAAAGGTGTAATGATATTCTTGAATCAGTGGGAGGTAAAGGGATAGAATAACTGTTACTGCTCTATAAAAATTCAAAGTGACTCAAAGATTATGCAGTAGCTCATGCTGTATTTCTCCTTAACACCCCTTAATTGCCTCTAATTTGTTACATGATGAAACACAAATATCCTTTCATGGTCCATTAGTCAAAATAGGCTAGGCTGTCTTGTTTTAAAGATTAGCCCCAGATCTCAGTGGATTAACCAAATAAAGTGTTCATTTTTTACTCACAGAAATCCACCGTGGGTCATATATGTACCTTCATCTGTAACTATAAAATATGGACTCTTGGTGTCATCCAAGGTAGCTACAGAAGTGGAAAAAAAGCACACACTTGTCTTTAACTGCTTAGGCCCAGAAATGACCATTTATATCACCTTTATTTGACATATGTCACACATATGTGACTTTTATATTACTGCTACATAAAATCATTTGTATTGAATCTAATCCTATCTTCCTAGGAGAAGACACTGGGGAATATAGTGTTCTTAAGTAGCTACAAAGACTAAAATGAAATGAGCTTGTTAAAAAACATAAGATTGTCTCTTTCATATCTGCTATCCGAAGTCTTTCTTGATTTACCCTAGGTCTGTTTCCAACTTTATATTCCTCCATTCCCTTTAACATTTTTTTTGTTCCAGCCATAACAGAGTATTCTCAAATGCATCATGCTATATTTCATGATTTTATGACTTAGAAAATGCTGAAATGCCATCTTAACAACTCTCTCTTGCCCCTCTGTTTTCCTATAAAAATCTCATGTTTTTAAAATTAAGTAAAGATCCATTCTCTACTTTGTAGCTATAGAGTCTAAGAGTTGTTATCTGAAAGTTTTTTTATGGTATTGGTGTGCTATGAACAAGAAAGATTAGTCAGTTGCATAATAGAAGGAAGAAAGTAAGGAGAAAAGAAAAGGAGGAAGGAAAGAGAGATGGAAAGAAAGAAAGAAGAAGGGAGGGAGGGAGGGAGGAAGGAAGGAAGGAAGAAAAAAACAAGAAGGACCAAAAGAAAAATAATTAGATTTTGTGGCAAACTGAATAGGGAACAAGGGCATGAACAGGTATTAGGAATTACATCAAGAACATAGGGAAAACAGGGAAAGAATAACTTAGGAAGATTTGTAAACATTCAATGAGAGGAAGTAAAACTAAAAGGAGATTTAGATAAAGGTACAGGTACAGTTGTAGATGACAGAGAGATTTATTGCAGTTAGCTTATACAATTGTCACAGTCAAACAGTCAGGGGAGAATGATCGAAGGGGAGGAGAACCATTGCAGGCCCAGCTACTTCATGCAATGCAATGAAGTGAGTCAGCAGATCTGCTAAAACAATGAAGTGACTGTTGAGGAAGCAGGATGTAGAAATACTGTCTCCTTTCCTTTGTAAGGGTTCTAATCCTCAACTACAATTCTGTTCCACTGTGTGTCTAACCAATTCCAGTATCTGGGGAATTTTCCCCTACATATCCAATCAATTTTTCCACAGTTGTTGGGTGTCTTACAGTCCATCTCAAGTCTGATATCTGGAGGTAGTGTAAGACCCCACAGGTTAAAGGCTCAATTCTAAAAGTCTGCTCCCCACCACCGTACCACTTCAGATACCAGTCCAAAGTCCAAGTTATCACCCGTGCTTCTGACCGACCAACTGGCTATAGATTGGAAGTTCCAATAACCCTGTCCTTGGTTCTAATTAATTTGCTAGAACAGCTTACATAACTCAGAACATTTTACTTACTGGATTATCAGTTTATTATGAAAGGATATAACCCATGAATACCCAGATGGAAGAGACCCATAGGGCAACATATGAGGGAGGGCACAGAGCTCTTCAAGTGTACTCTCCAAGTACACTGCTCTCCCCAAATCTCCATGTGTTTATCTACCTATAAGCTCTCTAAGCCATCATCCTTTGGACATTTTTGAAGCTTCATTACTTAGGCGTGATTGATTAAGTCATTGTCCATTCATAATTGATTCAACCAATAGCCCCTTTTCCCTTCCCAGAAGTCGGGAATGGGGGGTGGTGAGGGTAAAATTGCATTATTTACAGAATCTCTCACCTGGTCTTAGTGTATCTCCATATCAATAAGGCGTATCCGGGGGTGGAGAAAAGTAGTCCATCTCCATATCAATAGGTAATTACAGGGGAGAGCAAGGACATATCTGGACTGGAGAGATTGGGTGGGGTCCTTTTTGCAACTGGGTCATAAGAAATGGGTGAGCAGAAGTGAACAACTGCTTGTAAGCAATAAATGGGTTTCTCCCACTTTATTTCTCCCTTTGACTGATTTCAATTTCAAAGGTATTTTGCCCCAGGCTGGGAACATATTTCCCCCTGGAGTTACAGGTGGGAAAGTTCCTGCCCTCCAATCACATGGCTGGTCCTCCTGGCAACCAGCCCCCATCCTTAGGTGGCATCCTAAAGTCACTTCACTGACACAAGAGACACTTCTGTTCCTCACAGCATAGGAACTTCCAAGGGTTTTAGGAGCTCTGTGCCAGAATGGGAGATGAAGATCATATATAAATATACTCTCCAATGAAACACTACTCAGCACTTGCATATTGGCTTATGTATACACGGTGATTGTTGTTCACATTAGTTATGTTGTATAAAGTTGATGCAAACACTGATTTAGTAAGCACTCAACTCTTGTTTCTAGCAGAAATGCAAGGTTGGGTTCCTATGAGCTTCTGATGTTATCTTTTCATCAGCCATTATGCTCTTTGTTTTATAAACAGTATGTTCATTTTCAGTGTTGTAAAACAAGCCATCTCTTGATTGTTAAAAAATACACTTTTCCACATAACCCTTTTTATGTATAACACTAAAGAGGCATTTTAAATATTGTTCTGCAACTTCTTAATCTGTAGAACCCACCTTGCCTGCAAGTTTATTATTTTCTACACTGCATCATCTTTTTGAAATGTGCAAGTTAGCCAAAAAGACTTTGAAATTTTCCTAATCTTAGAATATGCTCCTGTAAATTTTTTTAGCTTTTATTGTCACAAAAATGTTATTCACTATGTTATTTTTCTGTATTTGTGACATCTTGGATCCACAAATGTAGCCACTTTACATCTTTTCCCTGTCTGTAGCTTGCACTACATACCCTATGGAAGTAAGCTATCCACTTCACCTATGCTCAAGACTCACATTAGTGAGAGACTTAGAGTGACAGCTGCCTGAATAGTCCATGGGTAATATTGCAAAGGATACCAGGAATGAGAATGTGTTAAATCTCATAAGAAATGTTTTGTAGAAGTATTGCCAGTGGGTGAAGGCTCTCAGAACCACCTCCTTCAAATGAGGGGCAGTGCCTGGGTCCTGCATGGATTTTAGCAAGGACTGCGGAATGTTGAAATGTGCAAATATATATATATATACACACACACACATATATATATATATGTACATCTATGGAAAGGAGTAGGAGATAAAGTCATATACTCTAATACAAACTCAAAACTACAGAATGTTTATTAAACATTAGTCAACAACCCATTCCTGTCTCAACAAAAAATTTTTAAAAGATAAGTTGCTTAATAGTAAATTTACACAATGAGGTCCAGCACATCACATGTGCAGTAAAACAAGAGTGAAGAAGTTGGTATCAGTAACTCTCTTCAACTTAATTGTAGGAGAAGTTGACAATACTAAAATCCAGGGACCAGGGACATTCTAAACACCCAATTCACTCAATTCTATTCACTGACACCATTATCTATAGTCCCTGCTCTCCAGACACACACATACAAATTACTTGCAGAAAGAACTACTAAAGCTGAAGAAAATTGTTTTCTATCCTTTCTTGGAAAAAATTAAAAATGTGTGACTGATACTCTACACAGGCCCCGGAAAATCAAATGCAATATTTTAAGCTAGTATATTAAAATAATTGTTATATTTATGTGTAAGTACACATTTGCAAATTTTTAGTTGGAGTGAACATAACAGTTTGTAAATGGGGTTATTAATAAAACATAAATATAATTTATGTTACAATAATAACTTTTCCAACTTCCTTTAGAATAGTATGCATCTTTTCTAAAAAAGAGCACTTCAGATTTACTTTGCATGTTTTTTCAAATATGAGAAACTTGCCTGCAATTTGAATGTATATAGCAGAACTTATTCTTGAAGAAACAGTTTAAGGTGACCAAAATAGGTTTTGGCCAGCTGAAAAGAAGAGTAGTTAGTAGACTAACAAAGGAAAGGAAGAGAAGTATGTCCCAAGTGGTCACAATTTCAGAAATGCATTAATATCCAACTGTCCCCCAAATACCTCCCCACATTTGCCATAGTATCTGCAATTTCATTTATTGATGTTATCATTTTTGGCTTCAACATTGTTTTCAGGAGTCTTGACTAAAAAAATTAATAGTTACAATAGAAGCCATAGTAAGGGTAGTAGGTAATAGCAGTAGTCACAGTAATAACATCAACGATAAAATGTTAATCTTCCACATGCCAGGCATTCCTGGAAGTGCTTTACAATGTTTATTCCTTCTAACCTCTCACGTGGTTTCCCCCATCACCACTCCTAGATAATAACATTGCTACTTACATCAATGAGAAAACAGGAACAGAAAAGAGCATCCATACACTTCAACCTCTGATTTATCTGGAGTGGTGTCTATGTGTCTATGAATTCATTGTGTCTACTGTCCTGTTGCCATAGAGAGACTAAATTTGCTCTTATCTCAGGTCAACCTCTCTGATCCAGTGCTACTTCCTCTGTTTGCCCCCATTAAGGCCATCCCTTACTTTCTTCTACATAATTAACGTATCCCTCTCTACTCACCATTCCCCAGCAGCATGCAACCATTTTGATACTTCTCCTATTAAAAGAATTAAAATTCTTAATTTTGCATCCCCTTCCAGCTAATCCCCTACTTCTCCTCAACTCTTTACAGTCCATGTTGAGGATTGCTCCACTTCCTCTTCTTTCATGCCCACCCAAACCCATGCCAGTTTGACTTTCACACCCACCACTCCACTGAAACTGCTAAACTGAGGTTGCCAATATCCTTTGTCTTGCAAAATCCAGTAATCAGTGGATTGATCCAGTAAAAACATAGTCCTTATGTTGTGCTAACGAGCAACAACATTTGACACACATAGTCTGTCAATCCGTCCTTCCTAAAACCCATTCTTCATCCACTTTGCGGACAGCACACACTCCCAGCTGCCCTGCACACACTGGCAGTTGCCCAGCTCCTTCTCTTCCCATTTCTTCTCTGCTTCTTTTGCTGGTTCCTTCTAATGGAAAATATTACTAATCATTTAAGTGTCTCTGAGATGAATCCTCATCATTTACAGTTCTTCCCTCTTCTCTCTCTTGGTGATCTCATCCAGATTCATGACTTCAAATATTACATATGGTATTTGCTCCTGACTCTCATATTTCTATTTATGATCCACACCTCTTCTCCTTTTTATTTGCAAATTATTTGTGCATATTTTATTTTTGCATATTTTTATATATTTTGTTCTATTTTAGTTTTATACTCAGTTCTTAATTAAACTGTAGATTCATTTGTGTTCACATGAGCTAGGTACTATTTTTTTGGTTTAGCTTCTTTTATATTTCATTTTAACTGAAGTATAATTGACATACAATATTAGTCTCAGGTGCACAACATAGTGATTCAACATTTATATACATTACAAAATGCTCACCACAATAAATGCACACCTCTTCTTGAACTCAAGTTTCAAATATCTAACTGCTTAATTGACTTCATCTTCAGGGTGTCTAAAAAGTGTATATTATCAGCCATCTAAAACTGAATTATTGATTTCCCACAGCTCCAGCTTGTTCCTTTCACAGTGTGTCACCTCTCACTATCTGCTCTTTCCTACAAGTTTCTTGGTCAAAATCCTGCACCCATCCATCTCCCACATGCCATATATGTCAGCAAGTCCTCTTAGGTCTGCTCTCATCCTACATCCAGAATCTGACAACCCATCACAATATTTGTTGCTCCTCTCATCCAAGCAACGTTCGTGTCTCTCCTGGATCACTAGTTGCTTCCTGTTTCTGCCTGCGCCACACACAACCTCCACTCCCTGTAATCTATCATCCACACAATAGGTGTCAAGATGAGCCTCATTCCTTTTGTCAAACATCTTTAACATCTTTCGATTCCACTCAAAGTAAAAGAACAAAGTCCAGAGTCATCTAGTTTTGTTGTACCTCCATTAACTTATTATCTGCTAGCATTTCCTACTTACATCTATTCTAGACAGACTGGCATCCCTTTTGTTCCTTGAAGATACTGGTTTCACTCAAGCCACAGGACCTTAGAATTTTCTGATCCCTCTGAATGGAACACTTGCTCCCTAGACACTCAGATAAAAGGCTTCCTCATTTTTGTCATCTTCCTTCAAATGTATCTTCTGTTGGGCTGTACTATTTAAAATTGTACTCCCCCACACATGTACACCTGTAATTTTATTTCCTCCTTTTTTCCTACAGAAACTGCCACCTTTTGATATAAGTCTTTTTTTATTGTTTTGTTTATCTTTATTCTTCCACTAGTATGCAAGCTTTATAAAGGAGGTAGTTTTGTCTATTTCTGTTTATTGCTGTATCTGCAGGATATTAGATAAGACTAGGACATTTTTCCAGCACTTGATAAATACTTTTGAATGATAATAGTAATGATAGTTACATCATTATTCTGTATACTGTTCCTGGTTTGCACAAGTTTATTCATCCTCTCAAAGCCTCATGGTAGGTTACTCTTATTTACAGAAAGCCTCAGAGAGCTTAAGCAACTTGCTGAAGATAACAGCAAATAGGTAAGGTGCCAAATTTTGAACCCAGATTGTGTGTGCTTGCAATGAAAGAAAGAGAGAAAGAGAGAAAGGCTGCTCCTTATCTAGATAACTCTTATTCTGAATTCACAACTTTCTGCAGTGTTGTTTAACAATCTTTCAGGCTACAGTCATAATAGTGTTACTTCTAGTAGTTCTGCAGCAAATTTTCTTAAAGTTGCTCCTTATTTATTTTTTTCTTCTGTACTTACTTCTCCCTTATACAGAAACAAAAACTGAGATTACAGAACAAATAAAGTACATGACAGTAATCAGGACCTGAGGTGACATTACAGTGTATTAAGTACTATAGCTAACATCTCTCTAGCTATTAGGAAAAATGCTGATGTTGCATTGTGGAAACAGGTAATAGAACTAATTAAACAGGAAATAGTATTAAACAGGTAATCAGTGTAATTTGAGATGCACATGTTTAGTGTCAGTATAAAAATAGAAATCACATGACCAGTTTAAAGGTTTCCAAAGTTACTTACAAAATAGTAATTGTAATTAAATGGATTAGTTATAACCACCTGTTTATGAAGATTAGTACACTTTGCCACGTGATACATTTACTACAGCCTTTACTATTTTAATCCGTTATTCTCTACTTCACCATAAATTTTAAAAACATGATTTAAGAAACTGTTTTCATGTCTTTTTTTCTCCGAAGTATTTTAAATAATTTATAACTTCAGTTATATTTGTTTTGAGAGTGAAATCTACTGCCCAATACAGCCTTTATGTCATTTTTTGTTTCAACAGTTCATATCATAATGTCACATATAAACCAAAGTCTATGAAATCCCACAATGATTAGACTAACTCAGCAGTATTTTTCTGGTACTAGTTTTTGTCTCTTTTTATTTTCATGTGGGTGCTTTATGATTTCTGAAACATAAAGTATATTTTAAAATCATTCTTACCAGATCATTATTCCCAGATCTGTGTTAGGCTTCTAGGTCAAAATAGCAGGATATACACCAACACTCAAATGCTCTCCTGAATTCCCAATGGAAGTGTGTTATCGAGTACAGGGGGCCTGTAAGCACCACAGTGAAGGAAGTACGAAAGGGTGGCAGGGGAGTCACCTCAGGTCTGGGTGGCAGCTGGGGCCACGGGTGAGGTGACATGGAAAACACAGGAGAGGTAGTGGCTGTTCTTTGCTGAAGTCTTATGAGATGCTTAGTTTGCAGTTTAGTATGCAGATAAAGAGTTAGGTACAGGACTGAAAAAGTAAGAATTAATTAAAGATTTCTCTAACACAACAGCTGCTCCACATATTATTTCATCTCCACTATGCACAGGAATTCTTAACATTTGAGGGAGCGGTGCAGGCTAACAGCCGGTTCTCTGCCTGAAGACATTCAAATAAAGCAGGTGGCTATCACACCCTTCTATTGTTTACATGCAGTTTCCCACCCAGGAGGAAGAAGTTTTGGGAAAACAGTTCTGTGTGTACTGAGGCATAAGAAATTCCCTTTGACTGCTTTGTGAAATTCTACCCAGTCACTCACTCATTCCTCAAAAAGAATCAAAAACCAAGATGTATTACATTGGTTAGGAACACAAGCAGATAAAAGGCAGGCTGAGATGTAGAAACAAGTGTCGGTGTATGTTTTTGCAAGACAAGACTTTTAGAAGGGAAACTGATTAACTGTTCTTCAGTTTCTGGCTATCTCAACCCCAGTAAGCTTTTCGTCCTGTTCATCTGACTTCTCATCTGCCCATTTTCTCTGGCTATCAACTCTGCCATTTGATGAAGAATCAAAATCTCAAGAAATAATTTAAGAGAAAATGCACAGAGATAATATTGGCAAGAGTTATTACTATTATTTGTCGGGCGGGGGGTGGGTGGACAGAATAGGGGACAACTGATCTACCCAGACTTGGAAAAGAATAATAATGTTAATTCTTGTTCATATCGTGGGTGGAAAATTATCCTCCCTCTACAAATAATGGTCCTGAGGTATGTGAAATATTTAGGACCTAATGTAAGTGAAAATGAAGGACACTAAATAGCCCATATGTTATGATTCTGATTGTTTAATTCCAGTCTGCGGACTCTATTTAATGCTTACTTATTAGGAGGTTTTCACACTCTGCATAGTGAAAGCAAGAACATTTCCCAGATCTGTGTAAGCTCTGGGGATTGTTCTATCTCCAATGGGAGCTTTTGTTCTGGCTTGGATATTTCCTCACACACATGTGCTAATCAGTACGTATTTGAAGACTCGAAGGGGACCTCTCTGCACAGGTATGGCTCTCTGTAAAGTTCTTTGATACCCTGTCTTCTGATTTCTAGGCCCTTGGCCTCTCAAACTCTTAAATTTGTTTCCTCGATGCTGTGATAGTTTTGGACTCTGTTTTGGCTCCCTTCCTGTGAAGTTGCCCTTGAACTCTTTTTAGGCAGTTAGATAGAACAATTGTAGGGTTCCTCTTGATTATTTCTTCTCTTTCAATGATCTCTGCTTTTCACTTATTTCCAGTAAAAAAAAAACATTATTTTCATTTATCTAGTTTTTTTAATCTGTGTACAATGGGGGAGGTAGTAAATTTATTGCATTAGTTTATCTTGCCTGGAAGTGAATGTCCTAGTTGTTGTTGTTTTATATATCGAATCAACTCTTAGGAGTTGGGAGCTTCTCTGGACATCTAATCTTTCATATTGGTAAGGTCTCTTTCCAGCTCCTATGTGGAAATGAAATAGTCTATAATTCATTTTATTTTCTTTCACCTGTTTTTTCACATTAAACAATATTTTCTAACATTTTCTTCCAACGAATTATTCTATTTATAGGTATCCAAGTATATAGTTTACTTAATAACTAGCTCTTGCCTTCCAGATTCCATAGTCTCAGAGATAAAGACTGAAGCAGTGCCTGCATTTAGCGACATCTAAAATGAATGTTTTCACCATCTATCTATCCTAAGGCCTATCACCTTTCCCTCAAATTTGTCAACTCTTCCCAGACTTCATTTCAAAATCCTCTATTCTTGTTTTTCTATTGCTTTCCTTCACTTAATCATCTGCATTCACCAATTATTTAATTTTTTAAATTAATTCTCAGTGAGAAGACTATGCATCCACCAAATTACCAAAAAGAAATATAGAAATAAGTAAGCTTAGACTAGAAATTCCTCTGTGGGCTACACTGAGTAATTAACATCCAGTGTTAATACTTTCCCCAGTAACATGCTTCAAATTAAACCAACTGATCTGATTACCTTGAATAGCTACTACTTGGACTGGTGCATTAATTATATTCTAAGGAATATTTTTGCATTGTATTTCTTTTGTTTTTGTCATTCAAATAAAAATTTGTAACATGTATTTGCAATTTTGGAAGAGACAAAATATTGGATGATAAAACTAATTATAAATTAATTTGGTCCTATTTAATATAGTCTAGTTGTTGAATTACACAAGGTATATGCGGGTTTTGAAAACGTTTCATCAGTGTTTGTTGATTTTAGGAAAAGATACTTGAAGGCTCTAAAGTTGCAAAGCAAGGATATAAGTTCTATTGAGCTGATTTCTAATATAAAAATAGGAATCAGCATGTCAGATTTTCACAGCTTTTAGTATTGATACCAAATAATAGGTTCCTAAGTAATATATTTTTATGATGCTTATAAGCTCTTCAATTTATTTGAAGCATAATACTTCTCACAGCAAATAACAGTTCTGTCTAGTTGCACAGCATGCAGTCAGAAATGCTCCAGGTTGTAATAACTTCTGTTAAATGTATCTGTAAGTGTTGAGTCTTTTTACTTCCTCTTAGTGTTATGTTCTCAGCTGTCAGTTGGTGTCATTTTTGTTGCATTTTGTAAGATCTTTAAATCATCTGTCATTTTCATTTGCAAATATTAAAAATCTTTTGAAAGCCTGATTAAAGTCATCTCTAATTCAAAAAGATTTACATTCAGTGCTCATTTTCAGGCCTAACAACAACTACAAATAATATCTAACATAATAGTATTCAGGATGGTCCCTTTCTGCTTGCAAATCATAATGCTATTAATAAATATATAGGGATCATTTTACATAAGATTTTTTTATTATTGTTTACTCAAAATTTAAAATTCAAAAATGAATAATGAATTTAAAAATTGTATTAGTTAATTATAAGGAATTACAAACAATGTATCATTATCCAATTAATATTATTGCCCTATCAGGAAGTATTTGCTTGCTTATAGTCAATTTTTTTTCTCCAGTATTTAAACTTGCTCAATAGGGTCTCCCTAGATAAATTCTAACTAAAAAAAAAAAAAACTTTTAAAAAGTGTAAACTAATCTTTGCAATTAAGAAAACAAATAGTTTCAAATGGTTAATATACTCTTATATCTTTTCATTCCTATTTAATGTTCCTACAACCCTCTCATTGCCGTATCAATAGCAATGTTTCCCTGCTTTGGTGAAGAGAATTACAGATCTCTGTTCCATTGTTACTGGCTGCTTTTTGTTGCTATATTTTATTCATTCTCATCCTATTTTTATGAAGTACCAAAATAAAACTACCATTATTTTTTTAAGATATCAGTGATGTACAATCACATGAACAACATTGTGGATACTAGATTCCCCCCATTAACAAGTCCCCACCACATGCCCCATTATAGTCACTGTCCATCAGCATAGCATAGTAAGGTGCTATAGAGCCACTACTTGTCTTCTCTGTGCTATACTTCCTTCCTCATGTCCCCCCATATTATGTATGCTAATCATAGTGCCCCTTAATCCCCCTCTCCCTTCCTTCATACCCACCCTCCCCAGTCCTTTCTCTTTGGTGACTGTTAGTCAATTCTTGGATTCTGTGAGCCTGCTGCTGTTTTGTTCCTTTAGTTTTTGCTTTGTTGTTATACTTCACAGATGAGTAATATAATTTGCTGCTTGTCTTTTCTGCCTGGCTTATTTCACTGAGCATAATACCCTCTAGCTCCATCCATGTTGTTGCAAACGGTAGGATTTGTTTTCTCCTTATAGCTGAATAATATTCCATTGTGTATATATACCACATCTTCTTTATCCATTCATCTACTGGAGGACATTTAGGTTGCTTCCATTTCTTGGATATTGTAAATAGTGTGGTGAAAAACATAGGGGTGCATATGTCTTTTTGAAACTGGAATCCTGTATTCTTGGGATAAATTCCTAGGAGTGGAACTCCTGGGTCAAACTGTATTCTATTTTTAGTTTCTTGAGGAAACTCCATACTGCTTTCCACAGTAGTTGAACTAATTTACATTCCCACCAGCAATGTAGGAGGGTTCCCCTTTCTCCACATCCTCCCCAGCATTTGTTGTTGTTTATCTTTTGGGTGTTGGCCATCCTAACTGGTGTGAGGTGATATCTCATTGTGGTTTTAATTTGCATTTCTCTGATAATTAGTGATATGGAGCATCTTTTCATGTGCCTGTTGGCCATCTGAATCTCTTCTTTGGAGAAATAACTGTTTAGGTCCTCTGCCCATTTTTAAATGAGGTTATTTGCTTTTTGGTTGTTGAGGTGCATGAGTTCTTCATATATTTTGGATGTCAACCCCTTATTGGATATGTCATTAATAAATATAATCTCCCATACTGTAGGACGCATTTTTGTTCTATTGATGGTGTCCTTTGCTGTACAGAAGCTTTTTAGTTTGATATAGTCCTACTTGTTCATTTTTTCTTTTATTTCCCTTGCCTGGAAAGATATGTTCATGAAAAAGTTGCTCATGTTTATATTCAAGAATTCAAGAGATTTTTGCCTATGTTTTTTTCTAAGAGTTTTATGGATTTATGAATTACATTCAGGTCTTTGATCCATTTCGAGTTTACTTTGTGTATGGAGTTTACTTTTGTGTAATCCAGCTTCATTCTCTTACATATAGCTGTCCAATTTTGCCAACACCAGTTGTGTTGAAAAGGCTGTCATTTTCCCATTGTATATCCATGACTCCTATATCATATGTTAATTGACCATATATGCTTGGGTAAATATCTGGACTCTCTAGTCTCTCCATTGGTTTATGGGTCTATTCTTGTGCCAGTACCAAATTATCTTGATTACTGTGTCTTTGTATTATAGCTTGAAGTTGGGGAGCATAATCCCACCAGCTTTATTCTTCCTTCTCAGGATTGCCTTGGCTATTCAGAGTCTTTTGTGGTTACATATGAATTTTAGAACTATTTGTTCCAGCTCGTTGAAGGATGCTGTCATTATTTTGATAGGGATTGCATTAAATCTATAGATTGCTTTAGGCAGGATGGCTATTTTGACAATATTAATTCTTCCTACCCAAGAGTATGGAATGAATTTCCATTTATTAGTGTCCTCTTTAATATCTCTCAAGTGTATCTTGTAGTTTTCAGGGTATAGTTCTTTCACTTCCTTGGTTAGGTTTTTTCCTAGGTATTTTATTCTTTTTGATGCAATTGTGAACGGAATTATTTTCCTGATTTCTCTTCTGCTAGTCCATTGTTGTTGTATAGAAATACAACAGATTTCTGTGTATTAATTTTGTATCCTGCAACTTTGCTGAATTCAGTTATTAGATCTAGTAGTTTTGGAGTGGATTCTTTAGGGTTTTTTATGTACAGTGTCATGTCATCTACAAACTGTGACAGTTTAACTTCTTCATTACCAATCAGGATGCCTTTTATTTCTTTGTATTGTCTGATTGCCATAGCTCAGACCTCCAGAACAATGTTGAATAAAAGTTGGGAGAGTGGGCATCCTGATCTTGTTCCCAATCTTAAAGGAAAAGCTTTCAGCTTCTTGCTGTTAAGTATGATGTTGGCTGTGGGTTTGTCATTTATGGCCTTTATTATGTTGAGGTACTTGCCCTCTATGCCCATTTTGTTGAGAGTTTTTCTCATGAATGTGTGTTGAATTTTGTTGAATGCTTTTTCAGCATCTATAGGAATGATCATGTGGTTTTTTTGTCCTTCTTTTTGTTGACATGGTGGATAATGTTAATGAATTTTCAAAAGTTGTACCATCCTTGCATCCTGGGGATGAATTCCACTTATCATGATGTATGATCCTCTTGATGTATTTTTGAATTCTGTTTGCTAATATTTTGTTCAGTATTTTTGCATCTATGTTCATCAGGGTTATTGGTCTATAGTTTTCTTTTTTTTGTGGTGTCTTTGCCTGGTTTTGGTATTAGAGTGATGCTGGCTTCATAGAATGAGTTTGGAAGTATTCCCTCCTCTGTTTTTTGGAAAACTTTAAGGAGAATGGGTATTATGTTTTCTATAAATGTCTGATAAAATTCAGTGGTGAATCCATCTGGCCCAGCGGTTTTGTTCTTGGGAAGCTTTTTGATTACTGATTCAATTTCATTGCCAGTAATTTGTACAGATTTTCTGTTTCTTTGTGGGTCAGCTTTGGAAGGTTGTATTTTTCTAGAAACTTGTCCATTTCTTCTAGATTATACATTTTATTGGTATGCCATTTTTCATAGTGTTCTCTAATAATTGTTTCCATAGTTATTTTTCCTTTCTCATTTCTGATTTTGTTTATATGTATACATTCTCTTTTTTTCCTGATAAGTCTGGCTAAGGGTTTATCTATTTTATTTTCTCAAAGAACCAGCTCTTGGTTTCATTGATTCTTTGTATTGTTTTATTCTTCTTGATTTTATTTATTTCTTCTCTGATCTTTGGTATGCCCCTCCTTCTAACTTTGGGCCTCATTTGTTCTTCTTTTTAGAGTTTCAGTAATTGTGAATTTAGGCTGTTCATTTGGAATTGTTCTTCTTTCTTGAAATAGGCCTGGATTGCTATATACTTTCCTCTTAGAACTGCCTTCACTGCATCCCACAGAATTTGGGGCATTGCACTGTTGTTTTCATTTGTCTCCATATAATGCTTGATCTCTGTTTTAATTTTGTCATTGGTCCATTGATTATTTAGGAGCATATTGTTAAGCCTCCATGTGTTTGCAAGCCTCTTTGTTTTCTTTGTACAATTTATTTATCGTTTAATACCTTTGTGATCTGAGAAGTTGGTTGGTACAATTTCAATCTTTTTGAATTTGCTGAGGCTCTTTTTGTGGCCTAGTGTGTGGTCCAATCTGGAAAATGTTCCATGTGCCTCTGAGAAGAATGTCTATCCTGATGCTTTTGGGTGGAGTGTTCTAAAGATGTCTGTTAGGTCCATGTGTCCTAATGTGTTGTTCACTGCCTCTGTCTCCTTACTTAATTTCTGTCTGGTTGATCTGTCCTTTGTAGTGAGTGGATTGTTGAAGTCTCCAAAGATGAATTCATTGCATTCTATTTCCCCCTTTAATTTGGTTAGTATTTAATTTTACATATGTTGGTGCCCCTGTGTTGGGTGCCCGTATATTTATAATGTTTATATCCTCTTGTTGCACCGACCCCTTTAGCATTATGTAATGTCCTTCTTTATCTCTTGTGACTTTCTTTGTTTTGAAGTCTATGTTTTCTGATACAAGTCCTGCAAAACCTGTTTTTTTTTCCCTATTATTTGCATGAAATATCTTTTCCATCTCTTCACTTTAGTCTGTGTATGGCTTTGGGTTTAAAGTGAGTCTCCTGTAGGCAGCATATAGATGGGTCTTGCTTTTCTATCCTTTCTTTATGTCTTTTGATTGGTGTATTCATTCCATCTAAATTTTGGGTGATTATTGATAGATATGTACCTATTGCCATTGCATGCTCTGGATTCATGGTTACCAAAGGTTCAAGGGCAGCTCCTTTACTATCTAGCAGTCTACCTTTACTCACTTATCATTCTATTAAAACACAGTCTGGTGATTCTTTTTTCTCTCCCTTATTTTCCTTCCTCTTCCGATCCTTATATGTTAGGTGTCATATTCTGTACTCTTTGTGTATTCCATGACTGACTTTGTGGGTAGTTGATTTAATTTTGCATTTGTATACTATTTACTTGGTCTACTTCCTTTGCTGTGGTTTTATTTTCTCTGGCAACAGCTATTTAGTCTTAGGCACACTTCCATCTAAAGCAGTCCCTTTAAAATATACTGTAGAGATGGTTTGTGGGAGGTAAATTTCCTCAACTTTTGCTTATCTGGAAATTGTTTAATCCTCCTTTAGGTTTAAATGATAATCTTTCTGGATACAGTATTATTGGTTTGAGGCCCTTCATTTCATTGCATTGAATATATCATGCCATTCCCTTCTGGCCTGTAAGGTTTCTGCTTAGAAGTCTGATGATAGCCTGCTGGGTTTTATTTTGTAAGTGATCTTTTTTTCTCTCTGGCTGCTTTTAATACTCTGTCCTTGTCTTATATCTTTGCCCTTTTAATTATTATATGTCTTGTTGTTGTCTTCCTTGGGTCCCCTGTGTTGGGATATCTGTGGACTTCCATGGCCTGAGAGACTATATCCTTCCCCAAATTGGGGAAGTTTTCAGCAATTACTTCTTCAAAGACACTTTCTAGCCCTCTTTTTATCTCTTCTTACTCTGGTGCTCCTATAATACGAATACTTTTCAGTTTGGATTGGTCACACAGGTCTCTTAGTGTTCTTTCATTCCTAGAGATCTTTTATCTCTCTCTGTCTCAGCTTCTATATGTTCCTGTTCTCTGATTTCTGTTCTATTCACTGCCTCCTCTACCTCACCTAAACTGTTTTTAAATCCCTCCATTGTCTCATTTCAGTTATCTCCTACCTGAATTCATCCCTTAGCTCTTGAATATTTTTCTGTAGCTCCATTAGCATGATTATGACTTTTATTTTGAATTCTTTTTCAGGAAGATTGGTGATTTCAGTCTCTCTGAGCCCTCTTTCTGGTGTTTGAGGAATTTGGGATTGAACAAGGTTCTTCTGCCTTTTCATAGTCCTGGAGCAATGGGAAATGGTCACCAGTGAGTGGCGTGGTTGTTGGCTGGGAGGACAAAGTCCCTTCCTGCTTGCTGGTTGCTGTGCCTGTCTCTGCTGTGCTAGTTAACCATGTACAAGGAGCCGCCTCTGGATTAATCCCCTAAACTGCTGTAGGTGGGGTGGTCCTTGGGATGCCCTAGCATGATGTCAGGGGTAACAGGTGATCGGTGCAGGTTCCACCATGATAACCAAGCCCCTTCATGGCTACTGATCTCAGCGCCCATCTCCACTGTCTGTGCTGCTCAACAGCATGCAGGGAGTAGCCCCTGTTTTTGGGCCATTTAACCACACGCAGGGAGAAACCTCTGTGTTAAGTTAGGTAGTTGCTGTTGGCGGGGGTGCCCTCTGGCTGGTCTGCAGCAATTGCAGGGACAGGCAGTTTGCATGTAGGTGTCAGTGGGGAGTAAAGAGTGGCAAGATGCTTATTATGCTGAGGAGCCTTGGGGCTGCATTGCCAACCAGGGGTATAGGACCCCTGAAGGTCCTGAAAGTTCCAAGCCTGCTGGGCTGAGTGTACCAGGACGATTTTGTCCACCTGTTCCTTCTCCCAAACCCTTGAACCCCTAGCAGCCCTCTGACCATTGAGAGGTCCCTTAAAGTCTGTGCTTTTCTTTTGTCCCAAGGCAGCCAGTTGTGGGAACCTCAACTGGTTTGATAGCTTGAAATTGGCCATAACGGGGGTGTTTACATCAAGGAAATTGGCAAATGCCAATCAGTGCTTGATTTACTTTCTAGACTTAAGATAAAAGAGAAAAAAATAATGCTGGTTAGACTTAAAAGTCTGTCATGACTGGAGCTGAAGGTGACAGACAATTTAGTTCCATGGACACAGTTTGTACAAAAGTGAGTTTATCAGTGGATCTCATCATATTTAATGATAATGTATTTATTGGGAAAGGAGCAGATTAAGACACAACTCGGTCTGTCAAATCATGGTTGAATTGCATCAGATAAAAAGCTTCAGCAAAAATCAACAAAGCATCCTGGGAGAAAGATCAGCTATGTGGGATCTGCAGTAAAATCTATTGTGTATTTTATTGCTGTCTGTAAACTGTGTATTATAAGTATATATCAGTAAAATATATAATATCTTTATGTATGTATATACACGCATTCACCTTTACTTATTTATTTGGAGAGCTGATTGTTAGTATTTACCTGCATTACCACAATCTCCAGCTTCAGAATTCTGTGACTATACATTAATTTTGTGCTGTTATCTCAAATCATGCCATTTTGATTAGTCCACTTTCTGTGCAGTGGAATAAGAATAGGTGATGACATCAATGGCCTCCTTTCTTAAGGAGTAATGTGGCGGGGCCGGAGAGTCTTCATTTGCCGAAAAAAAAAAAAAAAAGAAAGATAGCCTCCCCATAATCAACATTCCACACCAAACTGGTACACTCTCAGTCTCGGTCTCAGACTCTGCCTTTCAGCCCCGCCAGTCTCCAGCGCACTATGCAATGTCAGTCCATGCTCCTGGGGTAGATTTATAGGGCTAGGGTATTTAGCAGTCCTGTGCTTCCATTCCCTTCCCATTCTAATTATTTTCCTTCTGCTGGTGTGCTGGGGTATGGGAAGTGCCCGGGTCTCACCGGATTGCAGCTTTTTACTTTGCCCTTTTCCATAAGATGTTGACTTCTCCCAGATCTAGATTGGCTGGTGTACTGTTACTTCTGGTCACTTTTTTGGGAATAGTTGTATATTTTGTATTTTGAAAACATATGTGGTTTTGGGAGGAGATTTCTACCACACTACTCATGCCACCATCTTTTTCTCCAGAAACTACCATTATTTATATGAAAATTAATTTATTACACTGCAATTATTCCCCAATATATCTGGATTTACTCATTATTTGGAGACATGGATTCTTATATTCCTTGCCTCTTTGAAAATAAGCATAACCAAGGAATTGTCTTTAATTTAAACATAATTTTCAGAAATTTATATTGAAGAAGAGAAGTTTAGTTCCTCATGCTCTTTTCCCTCAAAGTGGTTATTATCATTGTATTTGTTGATTTTGAGGTTGCCCAAGAATGAAACTAAATGCTGAGACATCTGAACCTGGAATGGATTGTATGTGAGTGAGTAATAAGTTCTTTTTTGAAAAGCCACTGAGTAACACTCATTCATGATGAAAACTCTTATTAAGCTGGGAATGGAGGGGAATCTCCTCAAGTTGATAAAGAACATCTACAAAAAATCCGTAGCTAACATCAGGCTTAATGGTGCAAAACTCAAACTTTCCTACTAAAGTCAAGTATAAGGTAAGGATGCTCCCCTCATATCTCCTTTTCAACATCATCCTGGAAATTCTAGCTATAAATTCTAGCAATAAGACAAGAAACAGAAACTAAAGGCATAAAGATAAAGCAGAAAGAGCTAAAAATGGAAAGGAGGAGTGAAGAATGGTTTAGTGCAAGGTATTTTTAGGGAACGGAAAGTAGTATGGAAACATAATAAATACATATAATCTACATTTTTCCAGACCCATAGAATGTACAACAACAATAATGAACCATCTTAATTATAGACTTTGGATAATTATGTATCAGTGTAGGTTCATCAATTGTAAGAGTGTACCAGTTTGGTGTGGAATGTTGATTATGGGGAGGCTATGCATATGTTGAGGCAAAGGGCATATAGGAAATCTCTGTATCTTTCTCACAATTTTGCTGTGAAACCAAACTGCTTTAAGAAAACTATCTTAAAAAAAAGTAATGAACAAATAAACTAAATCCACTAAGTTATTTTTATTCTGTGTGATGTATTATCAAAACAAGAAACTCTTCTCTACTCAGGCCATTCTATTCTAGGTCTTAAACTCAAGTCCATTTCTCACCAATTTTTAAGTTATACCCACCCATCTATGTCCAGTTTTCTCACCTTGTCCTTTGTAAAGATTTTCCCAGTTCACCAGTATTTATGTCTCCTTCCTGTATGTTCCTATTTTGTATATAACCTATGTCATTGGTTTCTAAAATGGTGACTGCACGTTCCAGTGGTCACAAAAGTAACTTACTAGAGTACAGAAAGGAAATACATGTTCAATTTATATATATGTTTCTTATTAAACAAGAAGATGAAAGAAATTTCACACATGTTTCTTATGCCTTCACAAATCCTACATTCCAGATGCTCAGTTGCTGTGCATATCATGTGGTAGATGATAAAATTCCACGATAAAATGTGGAGAAGTTGAATGTGAGGTCCTTCAACTCTTAGTCTCTTTCAGTGCATTGAAATATATTGCAGTTAATATGCATTTTAAGTTACATAACATTGAAGATAATATTAATAAGAAATATAAAAGCAAACCATAAGATATACTTTCCTTTAATCACATTTAAAGGTTAAAAAATGTGATCTCATAAGAAAATGGACAAAAACTTATTAAGTCTAAATGAAATATGGCCCCCAAATTCAATGTGATCAGAATTACATGCAATAATGGTTTACTTCATAAATTGCATTCATAAACTAAATACATTCTTATAATTAATTTATTGTATTTTCATATAATCTTTTCAATTCTTAATTTGTACATCTTTTATAAAAGCCATAATATGTTAATACAATTTTTGATATATAGATCTTATAAATCAATAGTGTTCATGCTAAATATTTTTTTTATATGGATGCAAAAAAATTGGAAACTATGAGGTGATTAAACTGTATACTCCTTGAATGTTTTTCTCCAGTATTTTGATATATGTTGGTATGCTATGGAAATAAGTTCCTAAGTATTCTGAGAAAAAAAGACAAAATGCTATCATATTTTTCTTCTGTATTATGTGTCAAATCTAGGACTGCATTGTGCACATACTAGTCAAATATACTATACATGATTATTATCATTAGAAGGCAAAATGTGAATGTGCTTCTGTGATCATATTTAACATTTTACATTTATAGTAACAGTACTGTCATACCCTATCAACAGTCAACTTTTGAATTGCTTTAGCTAGGCAGAAAGAATTAAACTATGCACGATGAGGGTCACATGTTTATTTAAAAGAACAAATAACTTACTCCACTTCTGTGCTGATTTGTAATAGAATTCCTGATCTATACCTCTTTGAAAAGAATTTACATTTTCTAAGAAAAAAATCCATTTCTTTTTTTAATTGAGGTACATGCAATAAAATGTACAAATCTTAGTTTACAGTTTGAAGAATTTTGACACGTGTATACAATCGTGCAACCATCACCCAGATCAAGAAATAAAACATTCTCACTAATTTTTTTACCTCTGCATCTATTGCATAAATCCCTCACCTCCCTCCACTATGACAAACACCAGTCTATTCTCTATGCCTATTACTGTTTTGTTTCTTTGTTCATTCATTTTGTTTTTTTAGATTCCACTTGTAAATAAAAGAAATGGTATTTATCTTTCTCTGCTTATTTCATTTAACATAATACCATCTAGATCCATCCATATTGTCCAAAATGATTTCATTCATTTTTATGGCTCCATAATATTCCATTATATACATGTACCACCTCAATCTGTTTCTAAAATTTTCTTCCATCATGAAATTTTCTTACATCACAAAAATCCCAATAATATGGAGCTTAAAAATGCATTTTATTTTTACTGAAAATTTACTTGCTCTCTATTTCTAAAAATGAAGCTAAAACATGCAAAATTACAGTAACTGTAGCTCCAAGAAAACATTGGATTTTATTGGCTGAGCAGTGTAGAGAGGCTGTTCCAGTTGGAATTTCTAGTCTATTAGTTTCCTCAGCTCCAAGTCTGGGATATATGCAGAAGTAAGAAAACACAGGTAACTCACCATCATCTGGTTCCTTGGATCTAACCAGTCAGCCTTCTCTCCAATTTCACAGTGTTTTTAATATTTATTTTACATGTAATTTAAAGGATTTTTAATTGTACTTAGTGGGATAAATGGGAAAAAATATGTCTGTGTTGTGTCATAAGAGTGGAGGCATTATAAATATTATTTTTATATTATTACAAGATGCATTTTAAACAAAAGAATCCAAAAGAGTTAAAACAAATGTTCAGTAGAGGCATAATAAAGATTCCATTTTAGTATCAGACAGATTTTACTCAGGACAAAAAACTCATAGAAGGGATTTTATAATGATAAAGTATTCAGTTCACAGTAAATACTTGTTTTATAAATATTATAATGTCAAAAATATATAACAGATAACAGAACACCTATATTCATGAAATAAAATCCTTAGAAAACACAAGAGATTAGAAACACATTATCGGTAGGGGATTTAGTCCATGACTGCTCAAATCAGGTGAATAAAAATGATGACTTTAAAAACCTAAATAAGATAATTAATAAAGAAACTATTATATATATATATATATATATATATATATATATATGTATGTATGTGTAAAGAAAGGAGATAAAAGAGATTACAGAATATACTTATTTCCTGGCATCTGGTATATTAGTCTATAGAGAAAACTCAATAAAATCTAAAGTTAACTGATGAAAAACTCATAAATAAAATGGAAGGTAAAACAAATGAAGGGAAAAAGGGGCATTTATGAGCTAAATTACTTATATTTATTCATGGAGGTTCTGAGAAAATGCTTTCAGATGATAAATTAAACAATAGATATATAAACGGAGCTGGTACTTGGGAGAAAATATTGGCATAACTTCAGGACTAATGAACATTCATTCAGACGGGGATGTGCTTCCGCTGCACTGGTTGTTAAGAATATTGAATACTTCCCCTGAGTATGAATGTATTGTTTAGAGTTATAGAGAAGGGACTAGAATAGCTAAATAGAAACCAGGCCCAGAGCAGTTACCTCTGTGGATATTACTTATAATTTTGCACACTTTACATTTATTATTTTTTCCATCATGCTTCAGTTTTTATAACATTGTGGCTTAATTGCTGTAATAACTTTTTTAAAAGTCACTGATCCCATAACCAAACTTGAGCTGTCCCTTTCCTTTCTATACTTACCACATACCTTTTCCTTTGTATGTTTACTCTTTCCACAATACTTATAATATCAACTCTCTCCTCCAATTATATTATTCTCTTTAACATTTACTATTAACTATACTTAATAGTACTAAGTATTGTTTTATTTTTTTAAATACTAGCTTACACAATTTTTTGTATAAACTCTAGAGAATTTTTTATATAACTTGTTTATTGTAAATCATAAACATTAATAAATAAAATTATTATAGCATATTCAAAACTGAGCTAAAAAAGTGCTAAAGTACTTGGGTAGGAGAAGATCTGGTTTTGGCCCTGGATCTTCCACACAAAGTCACCTTACTTCAACTCTTTATCTGTACTTCTTTTGTGTAATAATAATAATAATAATAGCTATTGCATAGTGTTGTAAAGATAAATATTATTTTGATTCTTTAAAGTCACTTGTGAAACATAAAGTATTGGGTATCTTCTTATGACAAGATGCATATTATTTGCTTGGGATGTACACGTTAACATCCTGCAACATATCTTTGGAACAATTTATTCATATTTAAAATCAGACACTTTAGAAAGCCGTTATATGCCTTGCATCTACGTTTTTTCACTTTTCCGGTTTTGTTGATAGCCAGTATATTTCATTTCAGCTAGGTGTGCTCCTGATGGCAGTCACATCACATTACAGAATCTTTCAGACTTTTTGGCACCTTCATCTCATTTTCTATAAAAAAATATGCCTATTTCCCTCATCATGCAATCCATAATTATCTGAATATCAGCAGCCTGCTGTTGATGCTAGTAAAGGAAATGAAGAAAGAATAATGTTCTTTTTTTTACACATGGCTGGACACTCTCCAAAGACATCTGATGTAATTGCCAGTAACACTCTTACTCTGATGCTCTTTTACACATCTATGGCATAAGCCTTTACATTTGTTAAATCCTCCCTGAAAGCATACATTAAACATTGCCTGGTCTTTTATTTTGTTCAACAGAGATGATGTAAACTGTTGCTTGATTTTCAGGACAATTGTTTTTGGAGTGATGAGATAATATTTTCCTTAATTAAGTGGGCATATATGTGTGTCTGGTTTGAAAAGTAGAATTAAGAATTTAGTAATCACGCATTTTTTAAATATCAAAATGGTTGACAAGTCTCTGGATCTTTTAAACCCATCACCTAGGATATCAGGTCTGGGAAAACTGTTTCAGCAACTTAAAACATACTTGAATTATACCAGTCAACCTATTTTTTAAAACAAAAGATATTAGCCAAGTTGGAGAGAAACAGTATGTTGTTGCTCTTCTGAAAAAAGAATCTAGATCTACTCTCTTAGCAAGTGTCAAATCTAGAGAATCCTATAACAAATGTTTCCTATGGAAAACTATTGCACCATCATTCTGTACTTAAAATATATAGGTTTTATATGGTCTCTTCTATTTCATGCATACAGTCAGCTCTTCATCCTTGCTTTTGAGTTCTTTTAGTAGATTCTAAGCTGGCTCTATCCCTTTTACTTAACTACCTGTTATTGCAATCTCTTTATGTTATTACTAAAACTTTTACACCTTATTTCACATTAATATATTTAAATATTTGTCTTTTGACTGCCTCAAAATTTTTTTTCTGAGTTTATGTAAATGTCAGAAATATACTTGTATATTCTCCTTACTTCACAAAAGATACATTCTTGTTCACTGTGCTTTTATAAGATGATGTTATATCTTTTATTTCTTACCCTCTGTACTGTTCTGAGGTTCATGAAAAATGGTAGCCAAAGTTAATTGCATTAAAATTCACAATACTGTATTTTCTTTAGCATTTTATAAATATTTAAAGTTTATGCAAGAAAGGTCCTTGAAGGGCCAATTATTGAATGCATAAAAAATTATGCAAGATTTAAGATACAAGATTTGAGATGCATATTCTCAGACTACAACAGAAAAGGAACTGGTGTTCATATTACAAGCATGTAGTGCAATAATAACCTCATGCATATACTGCATTGGCAGGGGTTAATGAATCTCTATCAGTATGATTTCCAGGTCCTCCAATCAAATACAGCTCCAGGGCAAGAGTGTTCCTGGCCCAGGGTGAGTCCTCTATGAATCTGATTATGAGGCGCAATATAGTCTATCTGCTACCTGATGAGGGGTATTAGCCCCTTAACTATTGTCCCATATTGCTACAGAACTTGGTGTAAGTCCCTCTTAGAGCACACAAGGCACATTTCCCAGGCTCTGCTGACTTCGGTGAAGGTCAAAGGCAAACCCCACCAACAGGCTGCAGCCCACATTGTCTTTTGATCCATGTTCAAGAAACACTGATGTAACCACTGGGCCCCATCAGAGGCAGGCTTTCCTTCTAGCCAATGTACCTGGGTCAGTGTGTCTGCTTCATCATTCCCTGAGGATGCCAATAGCAAATGGCTGGTCATGCAATATACAGTAACTATTTTAGTCTGACCAGAGGCCCATAGGTCTTGCCTCAGCTCTTGCCCCCAAAGGGGCCAGTGACCAACTATCCAGTCGGCATGGTACCATGTCATATTCACAGGATCAAGCCCCAGTAGACAGCCCAGCTGTCCTTGCAACAATTATTGGGGGAGGGCTCCTGGGTGATTGTGAGCCATACTGCCTGCAACCCTGCCCTTTGACTTCTTTTCTCCTCTTTATCCTCCATCCATATTGTCTCAGTCTTAGGGTAGAAAGCTATACCCTCCACTTCAGGGACTGCCCATGACTGGAACCCTCTGTATCCCAAGCATCTTCAGGTATAAGGGCTTTTCCCTCCTGATAAGGACTCTTGGCTACCAATGGCTCAAAAGCAAGTTCTTCCTGCTTTCCACTGGTATAGGTCACTGGCCCAAATAAGTGTTGGAGTTCTCCACTTAAGGGGCTAGTAGAGAGGGGTGCTATGCTGTTGTAAATATGCACCCCATTTGGCCAGTGTAGGTGTGTATGCCATGCCACTCCATGGCCTTTGGGTCCAGTCTTGCACTCACCCCACGATGGGATAGGTGGTTATTAGGAGCTGTTCCTGTGATGGGCTCTCTAAGCAGTAAGGTACTTCTCTATCAAGGTATACTGGACATCTGCTCCTTTCCAGAGTTGATACCAGAATCCAATAGGCTGGCTGGTCTGTTCAAACCACTGCCAGGGGCCCCATCAATAACCATGTTTGGTTACATGAACATCTACCTCACAGGGCCTTTATTAGCCTGGTTAGGCCAAATTGCCCTGAGGGCCACTGTCAGCCAATCCAAAAACACATAATTCCCTGGGGTCTAATGGGCATTTTGTAACCTCTGCCAGAGAGAGGAGTGAATCATCCGGGAAGCCAGTTCACCTGGTTTTGCCAGACAGAAAAATGACTTCTACTCCTAAATCCCAAAGACATGAAAGCCACGTGGGCAGAGGCTCTGAGGACTTCTGCTGGAGCTGGGTGCTCACATCTACCAGTTCAGCCTGCATATAGGGGCAGAGCATGGAGTGCTCTACAACCTGAGAGGGAGCCACTCCTCTCCCTGAGGAACCAGTGGTTGCTGTGTCTTTATTTTCTTCACTGCAACCAGGTGGTATTTCAATACCAGAGGGCTGGTGCTTCAGGTAGCATCCTCGGCAACAGTTCTGCCCTCAGCCTCACCCCATTGTCTTCTCCCAGCTCCTCCTCCTTTGATGACTCCTCTACCATTTCAGCAGCTGAAGGCTCTACCCCTTCCTTCACCTCACCCCCCTGGCCTCTTGCAGTTCGCATTTTTCTGCTGCCCCCACCCATGCCACTAGTATGTCTTTCATCAGCTCGACCTTGGTTTTCAATATCTTTTGTTCCCTTCTCAGAGCACCCCACAATTTTTCTTCCTGTTTGAACTTGCCACTGAAGGGTATCTTTCTCCATAGTAATCCTTTCTAATGCCACAAGAAGCCACCATCCCACTTTTCCTGCCACTATGTGGTCACTCAGTTCCTTTAAAAAGTCCCCAGTTTTGCAGAGGGCCAACTCCACTGCCTCTGGCATCACCAGGGAATCTCTAGGTGATTCCCCACCATCCACAGGGGAATCTCCAGGTGAATCTCACTACTGCTTGGGGGGGTCCAATGATACTTCCTTACTAACTATAGGAGCAACCCACCCAAACATCGCACTCATGAGGAAAGAGTATGCTAGTCATACCTATGCTAGATGTAGCTCCTGGGGGAAGGCTGTTCCCTGCTTGGGGCAAGTCAGATATGAATCTGCTGAAACTGAAGTAAGTTAAGCAAAAGGGCAGATTGGGAGAAAGGCTTTTATTTCTTACAGCTCTCCCAGGATCGCTAGCCAGGCTCAGCTCCATCTATCATCTCTGGCTGCCATACGTGATCTCTTTCCCCACCCACCCCTTCTGGGAGGAAATCAATGGGTGGGTCCTTGGTGACTGCAAATGCCAGACCATACCAGGAATGGAGGGGAGGAGAGAATGGTCATTTTCTCTCCACCCCTTGCCCAGTATCAACTTAAGGCTCTGAAACATCCATTGATATGTAAATGGACTAAGACTAGGTGGGAGATTCTGGAAATTTTGCCATTTACCCCACACCAAAACTCTTAAGAATACTGTAGGAAGATGCATCTCATGTAGTCAACAAGCTTGTTTTCTTTTTCTTTCCCCAGACACTTTTTTCTTTTAGAACCATTGGTTTCTTGCAAACTAATAAATTATGTAATATATATATAATTACATAAATTTGTACTTTTTGAATTCTTAAAAGAAATGAGATTTTTAAACTGTAAACTACTCTTGTGATTGCTGTAAGTTATTTCCTTTCAATTCTATAGCCTGAGGCTAAACATTTCACAGTTGTTCTTAAGTAGCAAAAGATAATACCATTTCTCTGATCTTTAAGTAATTGGTAGGCACATTGATGCCATGTGGATGATCATATAGATAAATCATAGAAAGGTATTGTGCTCAGAGGGAAATCTGATAGCACAGGCAACACCATCATATATGTATATATTTTTCTCATTTTCAGACATTTTAATTTATCTTTCTTGTGATGTTTTTCTAGTTTCACTTATTTAGTATCTTTATATTTGGATGTAATTATTGTCAGTGTTTAACTTTTCCCTTTTCATATTTAAAAATAATTCATCTTGAAAGCAAGATAAAGCTGTCTATGGACCTGAGCTTAAAAATGTACATCAAGATGATTGATTTTTATAAATCTTTAGAGGACTTTTACTGATTCTCTGATGTTCTGAATATGATAACATGACATCATGATATCTTTTCCATTTATTCACCTGGGATTGTCTTAATTATAAAAAGACATATGAGAATCAAAGTTTCTGTGTACACAAATGTGGTATAACTGTTCATTAAATTATTTTCAGTCAGATCAAATTTTTTTCATATTCATAGAGCCAGGTTGGCTTTCAGGCTATCGTTTTTGTTATATATTTCCCACAAATGTCCAAGTGTGTGCAATAATGAGGGAACACTTCGTCTGCCATTTCAACCCATTGAAAAGACCTGTGTGAAGAGACACAAAGGAAATCTTATACAAGGAAGTAAAGAATGATCTCATTAAACCTCTTTTCATGTGCACTAATGCTTTGAATGTTTGAAATCTATTATTCCACATGGTTATTAAAATAAAAGAGCAATTTCATTATTAAACATTAAAAAAAACATGATGTATCCATTCTATTGGGATCTTAAATAAACATAATCCCTACACAGTCTATTGTTTCTTTGTTAAAAATAGTAAAATCCCTAAATCACAAAATCTCCCAGCAAAACCCATAAAAACATATTTGGGCTGTAATTTAAATAGACTAGTAAAAAGAACGCTGAACCATTTGAAACTGAAATATTCATAAGCTACTCAGAGAACAATGAAACTAAATATCTTAGGATGTCCTAAAGGAACAAGAGTCAAGGAAACAAGAAAAATGATTGTTCTATTTTAAACTTTCTTCTTTCATCTTCTTTTTTTTCCCTATTAGATGATGCATACAACTTCATCTTGCTGCATTATGAATAGGGTGTGACATGCCCACCATTTCATGCTAAAATTTTTCTTAAAGTTTTCGACATGGTTTAATTCCACACTTTCAGCCACACTAGGACTTCGGTTGGCCTTAAAATATTTAATCAGGTGATTAGAATTATGGACAAAATGTCCCTTATCTAGGTAAATACTAAAGAAAATCTCATGACATATCTTCAGTTTAAAAAAAATCAGTATCTAAATTCTACTTAATGAAATATCTTAATAGGATAAAGACCCAGAATTTTGGAAATTATATCTTCCATAATCTCTATAGACATCCTTCTTCAAATAACAAATTCTCTTTTTCTGAGCTATTTCTACATGGTTCTAGTCCCCACTTTTAATTTTAAATCAGCTATAGTTTTAAAGATTATCTATTATAAGTAGCAGACATAAAAACTATTTGGGAGTTTTAATCACATTGAAATTCTCAGTAAAACAATCATTTAAGTGAAAAATTGGCCTACTGAAAACAAGATGATTATGTGTATGTTTTCATATGTTCAGTGACATTTAGAAAAAGCATATGCATTGAAAACTTTAAAAATTTTTACTATTAAAGCTGAATTCCTGAATCTTAATCCTCACACCCATCTACCCTCCTTTCTAATCCACTTATTTTCTGATGATTTTTTTCTTAGTCAATTTTACTATTTTCTCCAAGTTCTCCAGATAAGTAGCCTATGTGTGTGTGTTTTTTTAATGCTAAACCTGCACTGCCACTTACTTTGTTAAACCACCCTCATCTTCTCCCTAGGTTATGTGCAACAGTCACAATCACTGCTCACAGGGAGGTCAGTAGCCTCCAATCTGATCTCTCCATCACCACTTTTGCTCCCTGCAATCTAACCCCTTCATACAGGACAACAACAGGCTTACTTTTAAAAAATACACATTATCTTTTATAACTCACCTAATTAAAATAGCTTGCAATGTATCAGAAGAATATTCTCCATCACATTTCTACAAGTCTTCTATTACATTTTGTTCCTGATGATCTTTTCAAGGATGTGTGTATAGCAAACAGCCTTGGAAGACAGAGATAGTGTCTTCCTCCAGGAGAGAAGGAAGAGTTATTTCCACTCCAGAATAAAAGATAATGCCTGCAGCAAAGCTCAATCAGGTTTGTAAGCAGTCTCCTTTACAAAACTGGGCGTTCTAAACTTGGGGATTCTTAGCTGTGACACGAACCCACTGGGTGGGCAACATCTGCTCAAGCCTGCTTCTGCACTGCCCCTGGGGGACTAGAAGACAAAGAAAATGAAGCAAATGCTGCCTGCTGTGCTCTAAGTACTAGTCTTTTGTCTCAGATCCAGCAGCTTCATGCCAGCCATGAAATTGTAGCTTGCTTAATTGTTAGCTCAAAAGGGTGGAATCTCAGACCCTTCACCATTTTGGTCATGACTTAGAGTAAAATTTCAATTCCTGATTTGCGTCTTATTCTTAACCTTCTTTTATTTCTTCCTCTGACTCACCAGCTTTCAGCCCCATCAACGTTAGTTTAGTTACTTGAATTTGCTAATTGTTTTCCAATATCATGTGTGTTCTGCCTAAAAATTCCCTTAATTCTAAATATCACCAGAATATTATTGTTTAATTTATCCACCATTTCTAGACTCTCCAATATACACAAATAACCTGCTTCCACCCAGATATTATCCTCCAAGTACTTTGTTCACATTTTTTAAGACTATGTCTTTAAGTAAAAGCAACAGAGGATATACCAGAGTTGTGCCCATAGGAAAATCCCATGCAGGTTCATGCTTGGAACATTTCAGTCTGAGGATATTGTTGTCTAGAATCTTCACACATAGTTTTTAAGTTGCCCTCTCTGTTCACACAGGCTTATAAGATTCCAATCCACCAAATGTTAGGTTGTTCACAAGTGGTACGTTACATCACTGATGAGGAGCAGGGGAGGAATTACAGACACACTGGAGATCAGTTTGTCCTTTGGTCTTTTCCCCTCTGCTTTCTGTTTTATTTTGGGAGATGGCTCTTCCCTTTGTCATCTGCCTGCTCTCCCTTTACTTTTTTTTACTTCTCTGTCTTTTCCTCCAATTTTTGAGTTATTCCAAGGCAAAAACTAACAAAAGCCAGTTTCTTGGTCTGAAACTTCATAGTTCTGACTTTTTTTTCCACCCTTTAGTATGGATGGATAGAGGGAAGGAAAATATGTTGTGACCAGTGGGAGAAGTCAGAGATAATTTTTGCTTATTTCTTAGTGATATAATTCAGCCCTATGTATTCGTATTTCCATTTTGTTGTACAGACATAGTGTAAGCTTCTAAGGGAATGTACTACATCTTGTTTTCACTTCTAGGCTGGGCACTAAGCACAATATCAAGCACAATGAATTACTGCAAAGCCCCCTAAATAAGTGGTTTCTCTGCCACAAGTCTTGTTCCTCTTCGACCTATTGTGAATATTTCATGCACAATGATTTTTCTGAATTACATATATTATTAGGCATCTATTTGAAACATTTAGAAGATTTCAAACTGCTACAAGAAGTTCTAGAATGCTTTCTGGAGTTTTAAGGATTATGCCTCAAATTCTCTTTCTCTGTTGACTGGAGAGAATCCTCCTCCAACACTAGGTGCCTCCTGTAACACCCTGAATATATCCTGTCATTGTACTCATTCAAGTACAGGTTATTCAATTTTGTATTTTCTCTGTAAGAACATACATTTACATATCGTTTTATCCCTAGCACCTACTTTGGTCTAAGCCCAGAGAAGACATCAAATACATATTTTGTAAACAAATTAATAAAACAATCCATTAGCTCACTGCTTTTCATGTAACAGCATTTGATTTTTAGTGGTAAAATTAATTTGTTCCCTCATTTATTTATCTATATACAATGGTACATAACCTAGATTTCTTTGTTCCAAAGTAAGATTGTGCCAGTTACAATCACCACATATTTATTATTTCTATCTGAACTTTTTTCTCTTATACATGAACAGCAGCTACTACTAATCTGAGTCTCTATTACATAATCTAAGATACCTTCACCTATATTACAATAATGAAAATAAACACAAGATAAAATGCTATAATACATGCATAAATTAAATATGGAAATAGATATGTTTACATTCCTATACATTTAAGGGTATTAATGTTTGTTTTTAATGCATTTGAAAATGTGAGTTATAATTAAATTATTAACTCTGCAACTAAAGAAATACTGTATATAAAATCCAGGATCTTTTTCAAGTCTCCTGAATTAATAAACAACACAGTAACAGGACTAATCTTTTAATATGTGCTATGAAAAATATCTTCCGATTATACTGCATTATTTAAAAGAATACTAGGTTGTATATTGCATATTATTTAATGCAGTTCTACATTGCTCACATAATCCCAGTCATCAATTTGTTTATTTCCTTTCCTGCCAAATTGCAGTTTGGGAGAAAGCACTACATGCATATACAATATGGAGCCATGTTATACTAATTAGATTATCTGCTGATGATTAATTATTCAGAATCCACTTACGATATCATAGGCTACCACAATAACATATTTGATTTTATTGCCTAAATAGAAGAGTAAAGAAGTGCCAGTGTATGCTATTTTAACTTAGATCACAGTAAATATTGTATATGTTCAGTTACCTTGTCCTCTCTATTTTATCAGATGCTTACAGGATGCCATTAGCTTATCTGAAAATACATAAAGAAAAAAATCAACTAAAATTGAATGTCTCACTGTAAAACTCCTGGAACTGCTTTCATGCTGAAATTGTGCAAAATATTTTTCTGTTTGTAATAAAAAATCTCTCTATTACAGACTCAATTCTTTACTCACCCAGGAGCATATCTATAACATACAGATTGGTATCGATAGCATATAGATTGGCGTCTATGGAAATAATCTTCTAAGAAACACCACACAATAAAATAGACAAATATGTTGCAAACTAATAAAAGTTATTTGATTTTTAAATCTTCATTTTAGTCAATCTTCTAATTAGTATATCTTTACCATTGGCATTTAGGCTATGAAGAAAATAAGATAAACTGGTCCTTTTAATATGTTTTATCTTAGAATGCACAAATTTAATGATTATTTTCTCTAAATTATGATGAACTAGACAAAATAGCACAACTCAGCAACCTGGCAAAATTAGTAACCTGGATTGTAAACTACTGCAAGAGACCACATTTTCTTGCCAGTGTGGTCTAAGGTTGGGGACTAACTTTGAGACTGAGGAACAGCTAACATGTCCCTTCCTTCACTTACTACTATCAGTGGCTAAGTGACTAAGCAAGTAATGAGAGGTCTGCATGTACATGAAGGACTCAGTTTGTGAGCAGGTAACACATTTTTCTCATCTCCGTTGTCTGCTTTAGTGTTTTCTTCCACTCAATAATGGTGCCACCCAGGGCAAGTGAGTCAGTGTGCACTCATACATACATGTTTATGTCTGCTTGCCAGAACCAAAGTTGGTGGCCTTATATAGATTTGCAGAACCCACAAAACTCCAGAGCATCCTGGCTCAACGATTTCCTTTTACATAATGTGTAGCCTAGATGATTTATTTTTCTTTTCTTAACTTATTTATTCAAAACCCAATATTTTCCTCTAATTTAATTTTTTATTGTGTTACATCAATACCTCCAAAAGCCTCCCCTGGTCTTCTTTAAGGTGGAATTCAATTATCTATTGTTTCATCCCTGAAAGTTCTTTACTCATTGTCATGTGACGATTTGAACTATAATTTTATTAACATGAAGATACGGTGTTATTTCCATGGCAACCAGGAGAAGGGCCTAAGCAATATAATCTTATTTATATTACATAATCCATTTAGTCATACTTAAGCTCTAAAACTGTGTTCATGGCTTATCTTATTCTTGTAATGACAACAGTGCAAACACTCTGCAATGTGTGATGTTCTCCCTGTACTGACTTTATCTGGTAAGGGTGAGAATTAAAATGGGAATTCAGCAGAAACATTTTATATGTATATATATCAGAAAATGTTCATATCCTTTATGAGTTTCTTTATTCTTTTTGCTTTATTGTATATTTTAGCACATGTGATGATAATATGTTAATATTAGGGATAGTAGATGTTTGTGTTTACTCCTGACCATACATTATAAGAATCACTTTAGTATTTCTATTTTCAGGGTTATTCTGGTTTGATAGCTGAAATTGATACATTTTATCCTGTTAAGTAACTACATACCTAATCTTGATAAATCAGGTGGTTCAAGCAAGACTGATTATTGTTTTTGGTCATATCCCATCTCAGCATCCATGGTGATGATCATGCTGTAGTATGTAGTGTAATACAAGGATGTCAGAGCCAGCCACTTTGGATTCAAAATCTGACTTGACCATCTCCTGGCTACACGATTTTAATAAGGTTAAACCTGGCTTTATTTTAGTTTCTTTCAGTTGTCTTCTCTAAAATGGAAATAATATGGCCTTACCTCAGAACACTGTTATGACCATCTGTGAAGTTGCTTTCTAATAAAGTGCTTTGCACAGAGTTAGGTACTATATACATGTTTCTTCATATTATTCTTATTATACGGTTTCCTTAAAATACAAAAATAATAACTATATAAATATGTTCTCTAATGTTTAGCCATCCTTTCATCTATATAACAAATATGATTGTTTTTGATTAATTATCCTTTGAATCAAGTGATAAATTCTGTTGTTAATATTTTACTTAGAATATTTACAACATTATATATATTACTTACCTAAGACTACAATAACAAATTAGCACAAACTGTGTAATTTAAAATAACAGAAATGGATTCTCTCACATTTCTGGAGGTCAAAAGTTTGAAATCAGGGCATTGGCCTGGTCCAGCGCCCTCGAGAAATTCTAAGGGAGATTCCAGTCCTTGCCTTGTCTAGCTTCTGGTGGCTCAGGGTGTTCTTGGCCTATAGCTGCATAAACTCAGTCTCTGCATCTGTTTTCACATAGCCTTCCACTCTGTGCCTTGAATATTTCTCTTTCTTTCTCCTTTCTCTTATGAGGATTTAGGGACCACCTGGATAACTCAAGGTGATCACATATAAAGATCCTTAATTGAATTACATCTGCAAAGGTCCTTGTAGCTCTGGGGAAGGGAGGTGGGGAATGTGTTCCCAGTCCGGGGCAAATACACCTTTGAAACTAAAATCAGTCAAAGGGAAAAATAAAGTGGAAAAAAATCATTTATTGCTTACAAGCAGTGTACTCCTTATTCTCCTGCATCTCTTCAACCCAGCTTCGAAGGTCCCCAAAAACCTCTCTCCTCCCTGCTCCACTCACCTCTCCACCCCGCTTGTAATCACCTATTGATATGGAGTTGGCTACTTCTATCCACCCCTTGGAAGCACCTATTGATATGGAGATGAACTAAGGCCAGGTGAGAGATTCTGGAAATACTGCGATTTTACCCACAGTCCTTTCCCAAATAAGGTCACATTCACATTTTTCAGGTAGAAATATCTTTTGGAAGGTCAATACAATATTTATAATTATATTTGTTTAGGTAATATTTGACAGGTTTTGGTTTCAGAAATATACTTGCTTTAAAAATATGAGTTATTATTTCTTTCATTGTTTAGAACAGCTTAAATAGAATCTAAATGAGCTCTTCTTAGAGAGAACCCTTCTATGAAATGGTTTATACTTTGCCATTTTATTATGTAATTTAGGGAATCTCCAGCACAACTTTTCTGTGTCTGTGTTTTTAAGTAAACCTTACACAGACCATTTCTTCTGTGGCTTATTTTGCTAAGTTACATTTTCCCAGAAAATTCTTTGATTTGTCCAAGTTTTTCAAATGCATTTACACTGTTTGAGCAAAACTATTTATTTTAATATTTAATTTTTTGTCTCTTTCTCTCTTATCCTTTCATATTTTGTTATTTTGAACATATTACTTTATAAAATAAACTGGATAAACTATGTTTTATGTCTTTTTCTCCCTAAAAGATCCACCCACACTACGCTTTACAGCATGAAGGGTGATGTAAGTAGATTTTGGTGAGAATCAGTTATCCAATCAAAGTCACAATCTGAGATAAGGGCACTAAAGGGTCTTCAAGCATGTGATTACTGATTCTAGTCCTTTTGTTTTCAAAACAGTGGTAATTAGGGCCCAGATGATTAGTATCACTTCAAAGATAGTGTCAGCAATTCCTGGAAACTAGATATTTCCCTTCCCACAGCACTTATTCATCATGATAATGAACTGGAGGTCCCTTTGCAAGGGAGAGGGAAAGACCTACAGTATGTGCATCTTAGCTATGACTTAGAGTTCAAGGGGCTCTCATTGTGTGAGCTAGCTTAGGTGTGGAAAATCAGAGAGAAGCAGTAACATTCTATTGTGGTTAAAGTTGACAGAATGTTCATCAGACCTAGATATTTTGTACTGTTTTATTTATTTTGGATTATGAAAGTCCAGTGAGACCTTAGTAAGCTGCTGATATAATTCAGTATGAGGGACATCACGAAGATCCCTAACGGTTAAGCCATTCTTATTATCACTTGGACTTTCTAGATCTTTGGAGTACCATACTCACCATGTGTTTAATAACAGAAATTGTGTATTTTAGTACACCTTATGCAGTGATAATATGCAAATATTAGGAAGAGTGGGCATTTGTATTTACACTTGGCTGTACTTTGGGATCACATTTTTCTAACTATATGTAATTGATAAGGGTATGCCTAAATAACTGCTTTTTTAAAAATGAGGTGAACCATTGATTCCCTTAAATCAGGTCCCTCATTTAAGGCTAATGCTTCATAGTCCCTATACCAGATATCAAATTTGAATTAAATGAAGATATGTTGTAGAGTAGTATATTCAACTTGCTTATCCATTTAATGGATAAAACAAATGGATTGTGTTTAAAATTAATCATTTACTAATGAACCACTGAATATCAGTTATTTGGCTATAAAATATGAGACCCCTGCTTCCTTATAAAATACATATTGCCCACAAATGAAATCTTAGATATACAGTTAATATGCAGTTATACAAGAAGTCAGATATCACAGATTCAAATAATTCATGTGAAACTTAATATTATACTTCATTTAGATCAACAATCAGAAATATGGATTGAAAGTTTAGGTACTATCACTAACATTAATTAATATTTCTACTGAATATGCCTTGAAATGTATATATGTTACATAGCAGCAATCTGAAAGAACAAATGTTACCCGTTTGCGCTGTCACAATTAATTCAGGCAGCCACTAAGCCTTTAATGATGGTACTTATTCACCAGAGGATAAAACTGGCCATGTTTCTTTATAGACTGAAATATAGAGTCCAACAGCCTGAGTTCAAAGTAGAATACTATTGCTTACTGTGTAATTTTGGGCAAGTTGCTGACACTTTAGTTACCTTGCTTTTTATGTTTGAAACAGGTATATGTATCTTTCACTTCCTATTGCTTATGTGGGAATTAAATGAATTAATACAAGAAAAGGAATTATATCATTGCTTAGTGTGAAATAAGCTCTCAATACATGTTAGGTATTTTATCATTAAGCAGCAATAACAATAGTAATGTAGTCAGTTGTGCCTATTATTTTCACAACTTAAAATTTCACTATACGGAAACATCTATGTGACTGCACTGAGAAAAGCCCCACTGACAAATTAATGCCCTGAAGCTGAGTTTCTGCTAAACAGGTAGGCTAGTCCCAAGAATTTGTGGAAGCTTATGAATCATTTCTTCTAAATTTGAAATATAATAGACCTGTCAAGGTGGGCTGAAAAAGTTTACATTTCCTTTTCAAAATCTCAACTTTTCTCCAAGCAATAAACTCACTGAAAACAAACAAATTCTTCACAAATCTGTTGAAGTTAGAAAGTATGCTTGAGTATACAAGGGAAAGAAAAAGAAGAGAAAAACATGAGTGTGACAATGACACAGAATAAAACCAACAGAGACAGAGAATAGATGTTTCCAAAATTAACTTTTTTAGATGATTTTAGCATGAGGTTTATAATGTGAATAACTTCTTTAGGTTCAAATTAGCTGTTTCTTCTTCACTGAATTTATGTAATAGAAGAGATTTTATATTTGCCTATAGCAGGGCTTTTGATATTCAAACATCGTATGTTCAAGATATTATTCATTCTTGGAAAATGTCATGTATTATAAGGATGGCATTCAAACTGATTTATAGCAAATATTGAGATGCATGTGAATGAGATAGTCCATAAATAAGGGGAGATTGTGAGCAAAGTTCATCAGCCAGTCACACAGCAGCAGTTCAGTGATCCTTTGTTTGATCTATTTCATCATTCTTAAATACTTTTTAAATTAGAACATGTATCCTTTACTTCCTGGGAAGTTCACTAAGAAACATAAAGACACAAATTTCACTGTTTTTCCCCAGAAATATTATAAAGCACACAATATCACCAAAACTACATGATTGAACATGCAAAATATCTTCTTTGTCATATGTTTACTTCTTTACTTACTCTCCACTGACCACAGCTCTCTACAGCCATCGAAATTCCTTTAGGTCAGAAAATATTTATTCACCACCAATTACCCTAAGAGTAGCTCACCTCGACCCCTCCTAGTTATGAGTGTCAGAAAACCCATTTTTCTTTGAATTCCTATTGCTCACTTATCTTCCAAATCTTAATCCTTATATTAAGTCCCAGAACAGGGATGAGTATAAATATTGGGATAAATAATGGCCAAATCAAATTTGGTAAAATTTGGTCTACCAGATAACATGGTAAGAAAATAAAGAGCCATAGCAAATGAAATAGAAAGCAGATTAACAATAGAGAAAATCAGTGACATCAAAAGTTGGTTCTTTAAAAAGATCTAAAATTGCTCAGCATCTGGATAGGGTAATGAAGATAAAGGAGAGAGAGCAGAAATTACCAAAATTAGAATGAAAGAGGGGATATAATTACTGATTCCACATATGTTAACAAGTTCATGTGGGGAAATGTAGAACAATGCTATGCCAATAAATACTACAACCTTGCGGACAAATACAAATTGCTTAGTAGATGCAAATTATAAAATGGCAAAAAAAAAAAGAATGGAAATCTGATGCTTGTAAATAAAAACTCTTCCCATAAACAAAATACCAGCCCCACATGTGTTCACTGGTTAGTTTTATCAATCATTAAGGAAGAAAATTGTATCAATCTTGTACAAACTCTTCCAGAATTTAAAATGGAAATGAATATTTCCCAATTTATTCTGTGAAACCAATATTACCTTAATTCCAAAACCAGACAAACATATTATAAGCGAAAATATTACAGAGACCAATATACCTCTTGAACAAAGGCATAACTATATAATGTAGATAAAATTTCTATCTGGCTGTCCATATCCCCATTCCCTATCAAAAAATTATGAAATTTAAATTTGTAATGAATATTTGCTTTTATGTCAAATACCTTTAATAGAGTTTTTATATGTGTATTCCTATTTTTAGATATTATATTTGCTATGTTCATTTTGCTTTCCAGTTATTTAATTATTGAGAAGTTATCTCTAAATTGTACTGACTTTATCATGAACTGAACTACGTCTTTCATGTTATCTACTCTGTATCACCTGTTACAGTCTTTCATTTCTAAATACGCTGAATAAATGGGTAATTGCTGATTTCAGTTATAGGTTGCTCTTTGACTCTGATGTTACCAAAACTGAATGGTGATATTAAATCATTTTCTAAGAAAAGAATCCCCAATATTATTTTGTAAATCATATCAACATATTTCAATATTTAAGTAAAGAATGAGTAATAAGACATTTAAAGTTCTGTTTGTGGGTGAAACAATCACTTGCTAATAGTAAAAATAATATCAAATTATCTAATGGCAAATACTGAATAGATACCAGATTTTCCCAGATTTTTATTCCTTCTGAGAACTAGGAAAAAACCCCAGTAAAGTCATCCTTTGTCATACTTGTGCACTGATAAACCACATGTAAGAAAGAAGCTGTAGTGGCAAAATAACAATACTATTTTCATTTTCCAAACTTTCAACATTTGGCTTGTCTTATAAAACACTTAGTTAGAATAAGTTTTCTTCAGTAATAAATATAAGCATAATAAGCAAAACTTTCTACCTTGAACAAGTCTTCACAACACCTTGGCAACGTTGTAAACTTCTAACATATGGTTCATTTACATGAAGAGCATCTTAAGAGAATGTTTTTAAATATCTAAGCCTCAAAGATAATAAGACAAACATCCTGGCCCATGAGGTGATTAATACCATTGTAGACAACCATGATTGATTGCCCAGAACACGTTCTTCTGTCAATTTCTTCCTGGTAAAAACTCAGTGCAAATGAAACTTTTTTTGTCATTTTGAATATTTTAACAGCTTCATTTCCTTGGGTAAAATGATTAGTGCATAATAATTAGTATATATCATTGTGTTGACTATCATGAAAATAAAGTTAGTGCACACTTTCAGAATATAAACTACTATAATTTAAACCTATTTTTGTTTCTTCTATTTAGTACTTTACAGAGATATGTTTTTATGTTAAAACATAGAGGACAATGTAAAAGCTAGTAAATACATGGATCCACTCAAAAACCTTGAAAAATGTACATATTCCAAGAAATTTATCTGAATCATGGTTTAAATTTACTAATTATGATTAGCAAATAAACCCCTGACTCTACATGATATAGTAGTTTAATTAGCACTGTACTATAAGCTTCTGAACAAAATTATATATTTACCCATGGCATTGACTCCATTAGATCTTTCCATTATAACTTTAACACTGCATTTGTTTCAACTTTATAATGCTAGAGATAGTTTATAGGATATTTTATAATATCATTGCAAATAATATTGTTTCCTTTTTTCCAAAAATAACTCAAATTATCTACCCTGTCCTTAATATTGAAATTATGTCTGTATCTATACCTATCATACATATCTAAAGACTAATATCTAAGCATATAAAAATAAATCTCTTCAATCTGTACAAAGTAAATGAATATTTGTTCTGACAATGTAAATCCCCCCATAATATAACATCTCTATGTAAGATGTTATGCTTGAAGAGAGAATGAATATTCCTCTAATATACCAGGGATAGAGAGAGTTGTGTGAACAGATAAAATAATAGAACAAGACTTGCATGACACTGGGCAAAAGATGAATCTGCTGCAACAGAGACACCAAATACACAAACTTAAACCAGATTCATCTGTTTTTCTCTCTTTTAACATTCCAGAGGTAAGCAATTGAAGACTGAGAAGTAGAAGTTGTTGCCTCCTTATGTAGCTTCCATCTCTGGTTCCCAGATGGCTCTTCCAGTTGCAGTATTTCCAATTTCAGAAGTTCTAGAGGATAACAAATAAACATAATGAGTAACATGTAATTTCTAGTTCTAAAGAAACTGTATGTTTCAATAATTTTACTAAAATGCCAAAAGGGTAAAATATATGAACTAAGTTTTAATGGCAAAAAAAATAAGAAAGAACTAAACCAGATCAATCAAGAGAAATGAGCTAACACATACCCAAAAATTAGTGAATTTCAGAGTTCTTCTTTCAATAATTATGGATGTAAAATGTATGTGATAATCATTCAGGAGAAGGCAGCGCAGACAGGGCCTAAGGGGCTATGATCTTGTAGAGATGGATATACAACAATGTGAAACTCACATTTGCTCTGATCTTTTCCTTGAGTGCATTTTCTACTTCATTGCAGGAGAGAACAGTTTAAACAGAAAGCGAGAATCTCAGCTGCTGGAGACGGGCTGGTGTTTGTGTGTGCTGATACAACTGTGACTTAAAAGGCAAAATTCTGAGGAAGAGGGAGCCATAGAGAAGTGAGCCTAACATCCACTTAAATTTCTTTTTGAAACTTAACATCAAGTACAAAGCCCTTCATATGTACAGTAAAACTCCAAGAAGCCCAGCAGAAAGTTGATTCTAGGAGGCTAAAGACTTCATCAGATATTTTTGCTGCTACAAAATGCAGGTGCAGCAGTGGACAGAGTAAAAGTCTTCGATAGTCATAGGGCTTTTATGAAAAAAACAGACTTTCTTTGAAAGCCCGAAACTTCTACAGTGTATGCAGGACCACAGCATTGGATCAAAGACAAAAATGACATCTATGAACCATAAGCAAGTCTAAGCACACCTAACAATGTCAAACCAATCTACCTATAATCTCACTGCATGCCAGAAAAAAAATTAACTTAATTTTCTATGGAGAATGATAATATTATCTAGATTCAACACTAATATTCATATATGCAGTGTTCATTCAAACTTATGAGGCATATTAAAACACACAAATACTCTGAAAGGTCAAACAAAATAGAAACATAATTACACTTAGCTCCAGATATAGGTAATTAGACACATAATTTAAAATAACCATAACCACATGATCAAAAAAGGAGGGAGAAAATGAAAATTTTAATTATTTCCTTATTTCAAAAGATCAGTTATCATGCTTGTATTTATTACATCAGACTTGTTAGTATTATGTAATTATGTTTTATTTGTATAATATTGAGCATACAATTTTTCTATTTAATAACTTTTTTATCTTTTGCAATCTTCTCTACGAATTCTCTTATATTTTAAATTTTATCATTTTGTCCCTTTTAATGTATAGATATTCTGATACTTTGCAAATGTATATATTCTTCTTAAATCTCTATTTGTTGGTTTTTCTATGTTAGACAGAATTTATTTGTGGATCCTCTCTCCTTGTGGAAAACTTTAGAGATGTTAGTTCTGACATTTCCACCCATCTTCATGCTTAACTTTGTGTGTGTTACTATGACTTTAATCTTTACATTTAGTATAGTCATTCTGTTTAATTTTAGTTCTATACAAAAATGGATTCAGTGCCTAACAAAAAAAGAGCTTTCAATATTTAGTTACTGTGCATCTGAATTATTTATTTTTATTCATCATGTATGGTTGGATTTAAAAGTCAAGTATGTATATATATGTATATATTTTATTTTGGTATCATTAATCTACAATTACATGAAGAACATTATGTTTAATAGGCTCCCCCTTCACCAAGTCCCTGCCACATACCCCTTCACCGTCACTGTCCATCCGCGTAGTAAGATGCTGTAAAATCACTACTTGTCTTCTCTCTGTTGCACAGCCCTCCCCATGCCCCCCCGACACTATACATGCTAATCGTAATGCCCCCTTTCTTTTTACCCGCCCTAATCCCTCCCTTCCCACCCATCCTCCCCAATCCCTTTCCCTTTGGTAACTGTTAGTCCATTCTTGGGTTCTGTGACTCTGCTGCTGTTATGTTCCTTCAATTTTCCTTTGTTCTTATACTCCACATATGACTGAAATCATTTGGTACTTCTCTTTCTCCACCTGGTTTATTTCACTGAGCATAATACCCTCTAGCTCCAACCATGTTGTTGCAAATGGTACGACCTGGTTTTTCCTTATGGCTGAGTAATATTCCATTGTGTATATGTAACACATCTTCTTTATCCATTCATCTACTGATGGACATTTAGGTTGCTTACATTTCTTGGCTATTATAAATAGTGCAGCGATAAACATAGGGATGCATCTGTCTTTTTCAAACTGGAGTACTTCATTCTTGGGGTAAATTCCTAGAAGTGGGATTCCTGGGTCAAATGGTATTTCTATTTTGAGCATTTTGAGGAAACTCCATACTGCTTTCCACAATGGTTGAACTAATTTACATCCCTACCAGCAGTGTAGGAGCGTTCCCCTTTCTCCACAACCTCGTCAACATTTGTTGTTGTTTGTCTTTTGGATAATAGCCATCCTTACTGGTAAGAGGTGATATCTCATTGGGGTTTTAATTTGCATTTCTCTGACGACAAGCCATGTGGAGCATCTTTTCATATGTCTGTTGGCCATCTGGATTTCTTCTTTAGAGAACTGTCTATTCAGCTCCTCAGCCCATTTTTTAATTGGATTATTTGCTCTTTGTTTGTTGAGGTGCATGAGCTCTTTATATATTTTGGATGTCAACCCTTTATAGGATCTGTCATTTATTAATATATTCTCCCATACTGTAGGATACCCTTTTGTTCTATTAATGGTGTCCTTTGCTGTACAGAAGCTTTTTAGCTTGATATAGTCCCACTTTTTTACTTTTGCTTTTGTTTCCCTTGTCTGGGGAGGTATGTTCATGAAGAAGTCACTCATGTTTATGTCCAAGAGATTTTTGCCTATGTTTTTTTCTAAGAGTTTTATGGTTTCACAGCTTACATTCAGGTCTTTGATCCATTTCGAATTTACCTTTGGGTATGGGATTAGACAGTGATCAAGTTTCATTCTCTTACATGTAGCTGTCCAGTTTTGCCAGCACCAACTGTTGAAGAGACTGTCATTTCCCCATTGTATATCCATGGCTCCTTTATCGTTTTGTTTATTAATTGTCCATATATGTTTGGGTTAATGTTTGGAGTCTCTATTCTGTTCCACTGCTCTGTGGCTCTGTTCTTGTGCCAGTACCAAATTGTCTTGATTACTGTGGTTTTGTAGTAGAGCTTAAAGTTGGGGAGCGAGAGCCCCCCCCACTTTATTCTTCTTTCTCAGGATTGCTTTGGCTATTTGGGGTCTTTGGTGGTTCCATATGAATTTTTGAACTATTTGTTCCAGTACATTGAAGAATGCTGTTGGAAATTTTATAGGGATTGCATCGAATCTGTATATTGCTTTTGGCAGGATGGCCATTTTGACGATATTAATTCTTCCTAGCCAGTAGCATGGGGTGAGTTTCCATTTGTTAGAGACCTCTTTAATTTCTCTAAAGAGTGTCTTGTAATTTTCAGGGTATAGGTCTTTCACTTCCTTGATTAGGTTTATTCCTAGGTATTTTATTCTTTTTGATGCAATTGTGAATGAAATTGTTTTCTTGATTTCTCTGTCTATTAGTTCATTGTTAGTGTACAGGAAAGCTACAGATTTCTGTGTGTTAATTTTGTATCCTGCAACTTTGCTGTATTTCGATATTACTTCTAGTAGTTTTGCAGTGGAGTCTTTAGGGTTTTTTATGTACAATAGCATGTCATGTGCAAATAGTGACAGTTTGACTTCTTCTTTACCAATCTGAATTCCTTGTATTTCTTTGTTTTGTCTGATTGCTGTGGCTAGGACCACCAGTACTATGTTGAATAACAGTGGGGAAAGTGGGCATCCCTGTCTTGTTCCCGATCTCAGAGGAAAACCTTTCAGCCTCTTGCTGTTCAGTATAATGTTGGCTGTGCGTTTATCATATATGGACTTTATTATGTTGAGGTACTTGCCCTTTATACCCATTTTGTTGAGAGTTTTTATCATGAATGGATGTTGAATTTTGTCGAATGCTTTTTCAGCATCTCTGGAGATGATCATGTGGTTTTTATCCTTCTTTTTGTTGATGTGGTGGATGATGTTGATGGATTTTCAAATGTTGTACCATCCTTGCATCCCTGGGATGAATCCCACTTGGTCATGGTGCATAATCCTTTTGATGTATTTTTGAATTCGGTTTGCTAATATTTTGTTGAGTATTTTTGCATCTACATTCATCAGGGATATTGGTCTGTAGTTTTCTTTTTTAGTGGGGTCTTTGCCTGGTTTTGGTACTAGGGTGATGTTGGCTTCATAGAATGAGTTTGGGAGTATTCCCTCCTCTTCTATTTTTTTGAAAACTTTAAGGAGAATGGGTATTATGTCTTCTCTGAATGTCTGATAAAATTCCGAGGTAAATCCATCTGTCCTGGGGGGTTTGCTCTTGGGTAGGTTTTTAATTACTGATTCCATTTTGTTGCTGGTAATTGGTCTGTTTAGATTTTCTGTTTCTTTCTGGTTCAGGTTTAGAAGGTTGTATTTTTCTAGGAAGTTGTCCATTTCTCCTAGGTTTTCCAGCTTGTTAGCATATAGGTTTTTATAGTATTCTCTAATAATTCTTTGTATTTCTGTGGGGTCCGTTGTGATTTTTCCTTTCTCGTTTCTGATTCTGTTGATGTGTGTTGACTCTCTTTTTCTCTTAATAAGTCTGGCTAGAGGCTTATCTATTTTGTTTATTTTCTCGAAGAACCAGCTCTTGGATTCAATGATTTTTTTTCTATTGTTTTATTCTTCTCAATTTTATTTATTTCTTCTCTGATCTTTATTATGTCCCTCCGTCTGCTGACCTTAGGCCTCATTTGTTCTTCGTTTCCCAGTTTCGATAATTGTGACAGACTATTCATTTGGGATTGTTCTTCCTTCTTTAAATATGCCTGGATTGCTATATGCTTTCCTCTTAAGACTGCTTTTGCTGCATCCCACAGAAGTTGGGGCTTTGTGTTGTTGTTATTTGTTTCCATATATTGCTGGATCTCCATTTTGATTTGGTCGTTGATCCATTGATTATTTTGGAGCATGTTGTTAAGCTTCCATGTGTTTGTGAGCCTTTTTGCTTTCTTTGTGCAGTTTATTTCTAGTTCTATGCCTTTGTGGTCTGAAAAGTTGGTTTGTAGGATTTCAATCTTTTGGAATTTACTGAGGCTCTTTTTGTGGCCTAGTATGTGGTCTATTCTGGAGAATATTCCATGTGCACTTGAGAAGAATGTGTGTCCTGTTGGTTTTGGATGTAGAGTTCTGTAGATGTCTATTAGGTCCATCTGTTCTAGTGTGTTGTTCAGTGCTTCTGTGTCCTTACTTATTTTCTGTCTGGTGGATCCGTCCTTTGGAGTGAGTGGTGTGTTAATGTCTCCCAAAATGAATGCATTGCATTCTATTTCCTCTTTTAATTCTGTTAGTGTTTGTTTCACATATAATGGTGCTCCTGTATTGGGTGCATATATGTCTATAATGGTTATGACCTCTTGTTGGACTGAGCCCTTTATCATTATGTAATGTCCTTCTTTATCTCTTGTTACTTTCTTTGTTTTGAAATCTATTTTGTCTGGTACTAGTATTGCAACACCTCCTTTTTATTCCTGTTATTTGCATGAAATATCTTTTCCATCCATTGACTTTTAATCTGTGCATGTCTTTGGGTTTGAGATAAGTCTCTTGTAAGCAGCATGTTGATGGGTCTTGCTTTTTTATCCATTCTATTACTCTGTGTCTTTTAATTGGTGCATTCAGTCCATTTACATTTAGGGTGATTATTGAAAGATATGTACTTATTGCCATTGCAGGCTTTAGATTCGTGGTTACCAAAGGTTCAAGGTTAGCTTCTTTACTACCTTAATGTCTAACTTAACACGCTTATTTAGCTATTATAAACACAGTCTGATGATTATTTCTCTTCCTTCTTATTCCTACTCCTCCATTCTTCATATGTTGAGTGTTTTGTTCTGTGCTCTTTTTAGGTGTGCTTCCATCTAGAGCAGTCCCTCTAAGATACCCTGTAGAGGTGGTTTTTGGGAGGCAAATTCCCTCAACTTTTGCTTGTCTGGGAATTGTTTAATCCATCCTTCATATTTAAATGATAATCATGCTGGATACATTATCCTTGGTTCAAGGCTCTTCTGCTTCAATTGCATTAAATATAGCATGCCATTCTCCTCTGGCCTGTAAGCTTTCTGTTGAGACGTCTGATGATAGTCTGACGGGTTTTCCTTTGTAGGTGACCTTTTTTCTCTCTCTGACTGCCTTTAATATTCTGTCCTTGTCCTTGATCTTTGCCATTATAATTATGTATCTTGGTGTTGTCCTTTTTGGGTCCCTTCTGTTAGAAGTTCTGTGTGCTTCCATAGTCTGCACAACTATTCCCCCCCTCCGAAGTTTGGGGAAGTTTACAGCAATTATTTCTTCAAAGACACTTCCTATCCCTTTTTCTCTCTCTTCTTCTTCTGGTACCCCTGTAATGTGGATATTGTTCCTTTTGGATTGGTCACACAGTTCTCTTAATATTGTTTCATTCCTGGAGGTCCTTTTATCTCTTTCTGTGTCAGCTTCTATGCGTTACTGTTCTCTGGTTTCTAGTCCATCAATGGCCTCTTGCATCTTATCCATTCTGCTTATAAATCCTTCCAGAGATTGTTTCATTTCTGTAATCTCCCTCTGTACGTCATCCCTTAGCTCTTGTGTATTTCTCTGCAGCTCTGTCAGCATGTTTATGATTTTTATTTTGAATTCTTTTTCAGGGAGACTGGTTAGGTCTGTCTCTGCAGATCCTCTCTCAGGTGTTGTCTGAACTATCTTGGACTGGACTAAATTTTTTTGCCTTTTTCTGTTGATAGCAGTGGCTGTTGGCAGGTTGTAATTGTGTCAGCTAGGAGAAGAAAGTCCTTTCCTGCTTGCTGGATGCCTTGCCCTTCTCCACTGCCTGTGTCTGTTACCCGCACTCCTGGTTAATCCCCTAAAGTGCTGTGGGTGGGATTTCCATCAGAGCAGCGTCGAGCCCTGCATGGGGTGGTAGGCACGCCAAGTGTGCTCCTCTGCAACAGCAGCGCCCCTGCCAGGAAGCTGTGTGCCAGCAGTGGCCTTTGGGTCTGGCCCAGGCAGCTGTGTGTCAGGCTGGGATTCTGGTTGGCTGCTAGGAGTACGGCTGCTCCCTGTGGCACCGCCACAGGTGCGCATGGGCCTCTCCCGCAAGGACCTCTCCCGGACTCCTCTGATGCCACTGCTGCCGGCGCACACGGGCTGCACCTGGGCTGTTCAGTCGCCACCGCGGTGGGCTCACATGAGCCACTCCCGGTCCCCTCTGGTGCCGCCAGTGCACACAATCGTCTCCCTGTCCCCTCCAACGCTGCCACCCCCGGTGCACGCTTCCACACTCCCACCACTGGGCCAGTGTGTCGGGGTCTGTGCCAGTTGGAGGAACGACTGGCAGGCTGCTTAGTGCCATGAGGGGCTTCAGACCTGCACTACCACCCTGGGGTTTAGGGTTCCTAAAGTTCCCCAGGATTCCTAGCTGTTGGTGAATTGTGCTGGGACGACTTTGTCCAGCTTTGGGGTCCCTGTGTCTTTAAGACTTGCAAAAAGCACTTGCTTTTCTTTTGTCTCAGGGGCACCAGTTGCGGGAACCTGCCCACAGGTTTTGCTTTTCCGTTTCTCTAATATCCAGCACCCCGTGCACCTTCTGTTTGCACTCCGGGTACAGATTTCTAGAGCTGGTTGTTTAGCAGTCCTGGGCTTTCACTCCCTCCCCGTTCTGACTCCTTTCTTCCCGCTGGGTTCTGGGGTGGGGCAGCGTTCGGGTCCCTCCTGGCCACGGCTTGTATCTTACCCTGTTCATGTGATATTGAGTTCTCTCAGATGTAGATGTATCCTGGCTGTTGTACTGCATCCACTGGTGTCTCTTTTAGGAATAGTTGTTTTTATTGTATTTTCATAAATACATATGTTTTGGGGAGGAGATTTCCTCTGAACTACTCATGACACCATCTTTCCAGGCAGGTATATTTTTTAGAAAAGTATCATGTTTGCTAAATCCCCTGAATTATTTAAAGGTTGACACAGTCTTTATATTTCCTTTACATGAGAGGCAAAATTTCATCCTAGTCAATTCACAGCAAGAGCAAAATCTGGATATTAGGAAGTAGTCAAAATGCAATATAAAGAATGGCTTAAAACAAATGTGTCTGAACAGAGATTGTGAAAATTTAGTGCATGTGTAAGTCTGTTTCATAGATTACAATCCAGGTGGCTGTGGAGATGGATAAAAGGGCTGTGCATAACTAAGCACGCTGTGCCCTTATCAGTCCCATTAAATTTGAATTAAATAGAGAAACAAAAACACTTCTTTCATAGAAGACAACAATTTTAAAATCGATTGTTAAATAGCAAAGTCAACATTTCTATTTGCTTTTATCAGTCATTATGCTTGCAATATCTAATAGGTGGAAAGAAAATGGTCTATAAAAATGACAGAGTATTTAGTCTTAACTTACAGTACATAAGTAAGATCCCATGAAATAATCTACATTTAAAAAGAATGTTTGGATGCTAATATTTTCATGACACCAGTGCCCTTTGTTTAATCAGATTCAGGGATAGTTTTAACTCATCGATGTTTAAAAAAATCCCTCTCTACAATTCCATTTGTGTAATATGAGTATATATTACGTTACGCTGTTTCTGAAACAAAAGCTGTAGAAATACAATTGGGGCAGAGATGGAATACAAAGAAAAGTGGTTTTGAAGTGTTATGCTGAACTTTATACCAACACAGATATATAATTATGGGCAGGTAAAGCCTCTAGCAAAAAGGTAGGCACAACTATGTTGTGCTACTCTAGTTGTTACTTAATGGATCACTGAATGTAGTAACAGGGAACCCAGTGTAGTGCTAATTGAATGTGATGATCTCAGTGGTGCATTGACATTTTTGGGAAAAGTTGTGGAATAGCTGCCTTTGACTTGAGGCTTCCTGCTCAGGAAAACACACTTTCTAAGTCCTTGGTTTCCTAATATAAATATTTGATTGTTATTGTGTGTGTGTGTGTGTGTGTGTGTGTGTTTGGTACCCAGGATTATTTGGTAAGCTTTTTTCCTTTGCTTTCCTATTTTTTCCCTTCAATTTATGTAATGCTTTTATTAAAACCAAAATAGCAATCAGAATAAGGACATCTCTGCCAATTTCTCTTGAAAAAAAATTATTATCCTTTAAATTGCTTCTAGAAGGCCTCATGGAACAGGGAGGTAAGTTCATGAATGGATGATTAATGTAGAAGCTTGTACTCTGGAGAACAGAATGTAATACCAAGCAGATCAAAAAATGTGTGCTGAATTATTGTTATGGTAATTACACTCCACTGAATTTATCTTGGTGTTAAAAGGTAATAATAAAAAATCTTGAATAGTTAGAATAATTACACTTAACTGCTGTAATTAATAAATTAATTTTAGAAAATGATTCATATCAGGAATGAATTCTAATGACTAAAATTTAAAACCTCTGGCTAACACTTTCTACAACTTTTTAACAAATTGTGTTTAAATCATTATTAAAAAGAGTATTTTTCCAGCTTAAGTTTTTTTGTATCTTAAGTTTTTGATCTTTGTAACTACCCAATTTTAATTATGTCATCAATCTCTTTATTTTATAAGGATCTCTGAAACAAATATACTTTTAAGAAGGTACATTCATTCACAGCAACTATTGTGATGTACTGTATGTTCTCAAACAAACATACTTGGTCAGTGCACACATACACGCAGGCTGTACTATAAACAGCACATGAAAACCACGTACATAGACGGATTCTGTTATTTGTCACTAAAGTTTATAGAAACTTCATGAAGACTGGGGTAACTATAACTTAATAGTAATCGGTATGCTTATTATCCAAAATTCCAGAATAATTTTGGATAAAAACATAAACTTGTGAAGAAGGCATTACATGCAAATGTTTTTGGCTCAAACACTATTTAAGAAAATTTTTATTACTTTTAAGTAATGTGCTTTCAACATTTATTAATCCATATTTCTTAGAATTTCATTTAGTCTTGTGAGAATTTAGCTGGATAACTGCTAAGAAGGCCATGAGACATAATATATGCTGTAGTAGTAAAGAAATGAGAAGGTGCCTATTGTGCCTCAAGTGTTAGATTTCTTGGAATCATTATTGTGTTTCTGTAAAAACTACAAAAAAATGCATACTATATAAATTGTTCATTTTGTTATAAAAAAAGAAATACAATAATATGGGAAGAGATATTTTGAAAATATTAAGGCATATTAAAGATTTAAGCAACATTATCATATTGTTATTATAATTAAACATTTCCAAACTTAACATGCCGTAAAACAGACACCATCTCAGAAACAATGAAAAAGAAATTTCTACTGTTAAGAAATTGAAGTACTGTTTTAGTGTAACTTTAATCCAGTAAATTAAGATTGCATTATTTATTTCCATGACCAAAGTGTGTTTGAATTGTCAACTCAGTTTCTCTTTCTTCTTCCCTTCCTCCTTGTTTCATGCTTTCTTTCTCTTACATTTGTTCATTCAGTTATTTATTTATTTTTTTGGCCAGTTAACAATTCTAAAACTACACGGTGCTCCTTTGTTCACTGTTGAGACCTGACAAATTTATATATTAGAGAATCATGAATGCTGAAATGAAAATGGAAATATGCTGAGTACTACTTTAATTCCCCTTTAAAATAATACCCTTCCCCTGGCCTTAGGAAAAACATGTTTCTTTCTCTTCCATATAATGTATATTTTAAAGTAGACATGAAAATGAAAGTAAAAATTGGAAGAAAGTTTACAGCGAGGAGTTTAAAATGAAAAACTTACAACCGTATAATTAATGGATTTTCACTTACACAGTTTCAAGTATTTTATTCACTTATGTTAATTCCTAAGAATGGATAGGTACTAAATATCTAAAGTGTTAAGGGAAGGTAGAGAAAGTGAAATGAGCCCCCATTTGAAAAGATTTCAGTTCTAATTGACTGGTTGTTTCATGGCAGTCACAAATTAACCTCACTTTTGGTGTCCATTTTTGTGTGTACACAACATATGGTGGCCACATAGGCTGAAGAAAGACAGATTCAGGCACCTACATCTTCATTATAGGCTTACCAACAGTTCTTGTCACAAGTTATTTCTTTAAGAAACAATTTCAGCATGGCTAAATTCAAGAGCATGAGGCATTTTACTCTCTGTTTTGTGGAAAACATTTCTGGACAAATAGCTTACCTTTCCAGCATTTGTTTTTATTGAGTAAATTACTAGGATTCCAGGTTCATACAAAAGCAAATGCTAATAGTGATCCATCAACTTTATATAAGTTTACTAGTTGGTTCATTTCCTTTCTGAACATAAAGCATTTATTGTCATCAAAACATACTTTCTTAATAATACCATTCATGCCAAACTTATCAAGTATCACATTCCTAACTTTATAAAAACTCTTATAACCAAAGACATTAGGATAATAAACATTTCCTGTGTTTCATATTTCATGACTTTTAACTGATCTTTTGCCCAGAATTTGAGATAAGGCATGGTATAGTCTATTTGGGAGCCATAAAAGTTGAGTATCAGATTTTTAAAGATACTTTACATAGGCAACCTTTGTCAAAAAGCATTAAAATAGAGAGAGTCATTTACAGTGAACCTGATGTTTGACAATTGGCAAGGGTGCCTGATTCATCTAGTAGTTTTAAATAGGATGTTATCTCCCTGAATGCATGCACACCTAAATAAATGAAGGCACACAGGAAAACAGAATAGTATGGTTATAATTGTAAGCAACCTAGAGAATCATCAGTCTGACATTTATTCTTATTCCATTCCAGAATGAACTGTGATTGAAAATAGAATCCCAAACTTTGACAGTTTGCCAATGAAAGATGTATGCATTTTGATTATTTCAACTTCAGTGCCTTGTAATGGGTGGGAGGAAGGGGGGTAATACTTTCAATTTTTGCTTAATTTTGTCATAACAGAATTTCTTCTTATCCTCCTACTCATAATCTCAGCTCTCACAGCAAAGGAAAATTAGATTTACAAGCTGATAGTTTAAATTGAAAGAAATGGCTTGGTACATGTTCACCAGAAACAGGGCACTGTTTGTTAAAAGACACGTGTACCTGCTCTTTGTTCTCTTTTACCTGGTCTCGAAGGATTGGATGACCACAGCACCTCTCTGAGAGTCTCTTGGAATTCCTTCTCCCATGTGACCAGATAGCTGGTAATAAAATCCTCAGAAATAATCTGTTGTAATGGGAACCCAAGTAATACATGCTTAGTTAACAATTTCTTAAAAAAAAAAAATACTGGCTTATGTAACCAAAAAGCACTGGTTTTAAATAAGCAAGTTCATAGTCACAATGATGTTCTAAGGGTTCTACCATGAATGCACTGTCTTTTGGTTTCTTAGATTTGCCACTCTTACGTTGGTTAATTAGCCCATCGGAGAGAGATAGACTTTTCTAGAAACTGTAGTGAAAGGTCTAATGTAAAATGCTGTCCCAGCTTTGGTCCATTCCTAAAACAAATGCTTAGATTTTAGGGTCTTAGACTCCTGTGGTTGACCATGCCTAGACTTTATGTATGTTCACCATTTTACTAGAAGTCCTGCAGAACCCCCTTAACCATATTATATGTGATAAGTAGTACAAAGGAATGAAGAGTTAGACATACAATTGTGACATTTAGTTATTTCTGTGTTATGAAACACTTGAAAACTTAATATCATAAAACAACAAAAATTTGTATTTCTTACAAGGCTATGAACATCTATGTGATTCTACTGATCGTAGCTGTATTCAGCTGATTCTAACTGTGCTTGTTCTTTTGTCTGCAGTTACCTGTTGGGTGAAGTGGGGTTGGGTCATGGAATATGGCCTTGAGTGTCATGACTTGGCTCTGCTCCATGCTGACTCTCATCCTCTAATGCAAGAACCTGGACTTATTCTCATGGCAGAGAAGAGGTTTAAAGGTTGGGAGTGGAAAGCATCCAATCTTCCTCAGGTCTAGGATCAGAACTGGCTTGTCAGATCTACTGCATTCCATTGGCCTGGACTGCCCAGACTCAAAGATAGAGAATTAAATAGACTTTGCCTCCTGATGAAAGTAGCTACAGATTCATAGTGCAATGTGCATGGATGGCATAGTGATGGGAAAATTGGAGACATTAGTATCATTAATCTTAAATATCTATAAAGGAAAAAAAATAGTTCTGGGCAGGAAAAATAAAGCTTAAATGCTGTCTTTATTTAGTCTTTAAATTTGGATTATGGCTTTTGTAGTTAGAGGTAATGCTTGGGCTTTTGGAACTAAGACTAATGCCCAACTCAGCTTTGTAAGGCCCTACATTGCATTCTTCCTACAAAAATAATGAAACCTCAAAGTTAACAAAACAGTATGTTTTTTTTCCCAGTTGTGTTCCTCTCTTGCCTGTATGTTCCTCAAGAACCCTGCCAGGAGAGTGTGTTTGTCAGAGAATATGTGGAATTTCTTGTGTCAAAGGCCATTAAAATTTAAAACCCAACTTTGATTTCTAATGTTGCCTGAAATATTAATTCCAGACACTGTCTAGACTATAATTTTTCTGGAGTTTTTATAAAAATGGCTCTTTTAGTCCTCAGACAACTCAGTAAATTATGAATTTATTTTTTGTCATCCATTTTTCCAAGCAAGAAAATGAATCTTCTCAATGAGCAATCTCAGCAAATTGTGGGACACATCAAGATAAGTTGGCTTACCAACACTTTTCAGTTACACACAGAATAAGTGAACACAAATGAATGGAAGAATAAGAATAGCAGTGGTGTGAAAACATCTGAAGAAGTCTTTCTCACCATTCTTTAAAATGGAGTTAGTGCTAATGGAGTCCAGGCATCCCAAGAAAAGCGAGATCAAAGGGCAAGTGTTGTATTTATTTACTTATCTTTTCATCTACCCACTCCAACCCCCACCCTCATGGCAACCACCAGTCACTCCTCTGTGTCTGCAAGTCTATTTTTGTTTTGTTCATTTGTTTCATTTACATTCCACATATAAGTAACATCACATGGTATTTGTCTTTCTTTGTCTGGCTTATGTCACGTAGCCTACTACCCTTTAAGTCCATCCATATTGCAAATGGAACAATTTCTCTCTTTTTTATGGCTCAATAATACTTCATTGTGTTTTAAACTAATGAATTTTCCTTCCAGCACTGTTAACATGATTACAAACAGGGCCTTGATACTTACCAACAGGTTTGTTCATTTGTTTATATTTCTTATGTTAACATTTTCATATATTTTCAGTGGTCTCCTGGAAATCTGAAGCCATTAAAATTCTTATATATGTATTAAATTCACTTAGAAAATAGAGAAAATTTGTTGCAATATATCATTTTATTACTTCTTTGAACAAAATAAAGTGTCGTATTTAATTATGTAATAAGAGAGGCAACACTGAGTGTCAGTGCAGTGATAAATGGGTTTTATTTTTTAGAGTCTAGTGTCATGCATTTTTCACTCAGTTTAAAAGGACGTTAGGAAAAGCCACTAATGGAGTTCATTAGAAGAGGGTGATACCTTGAAGGCCCTGATGCTGGTAATTCTGACTTCTGCTTCAAATCTTCCAAGGGAATTTCATGTTTTATTTATGCCAATATCTGGAAGTGCAGAAGGAAATGCTTTATGTATTTTCTAAATGTTGTGCTATGTTTCAGTCAACAAATAAATTATTGTTATATTTAAGCTCATTTAGCTTAGCATACCAACCAAATGTGTTAACAGCATTTACCCCACTAAAGAAACAAACACTTGAGAAGCAAATGCCATTGAAGGAAGCCTTGTGATTTTCTTATTTAGGCATCATAATATAATCCAAACAGACCATTATTTTCTCTACAGAGCACTGACCTGTAAAAACTGACTTCTTGGATTATTCTTCATTACCAGGAGCTAGCCAGTGTGCAAAAAAGATGGCCTAAATCTTTACTTTAACAAAATAGGAGCTCTTATCCCAGCAGCAAAGAACACTAGAAGTAAGACATTTTATAGAGGCTTTAATTCACTCGCTACCTATATTATTCTATCAACTAGAGGGGTAATTTACTTTAGGGAATAAATTTGCTTACTCAAAGTCCCAGATGCATAAATTATTAAATTATGTTTATATATTTCCATTGATGCATAAATGGTCTATTGTATGATAAGCGGAGACAACCTGTACCTTCTCTCTAAGAAATAAAGATGAATTACTTAGGTTCATGAAACTCCAAATATAATACAAGTAAATGAAATTTTAAAAAATACAATAAAACTAGATTTGAAGATTTAAATAATGATGAGATAAAAAGTTATTGGTTACTACCTATGTAATTTATTTCTTGTCTGTATGTATGTGTTTTACAGTCTGAGTAATTTAGTATGCTGAAAACATTTTTTTATATCCTTGAGTATATCTGCTAATTCAGACAGCACTACTATATTTGTAAACATCTTCTGATATGGAAAAAAGAAGTAAAATTCTACACAATGCAAGAACAAAATGTCTTGCACCCATCTTTCTAGATAGTTTAGGTGAACAAATTTGCTTTTATTTTTGAAGGGGACACTTTATTAACTGTATAGATTTCACTTCTACCTATCATATATCATATGTAGATGGAAACTAAAGGCACATTATATGTAAGGCTGAAATCACTATTGTATGCTAAAGAACCAGAGAAATGTATTCATTCTTTGCAGCTACAAAATTATTACTCAGTATACTTTGAAAAGTACCACCTTGTACTGAGCTCCCCAAGCTTTCTGTCCTCTTGTTCTTCTAATTGATTAACAAGTTGGCATCAGCTCAAACCTTTGCCACATTCACTATGATATAGCACCCAATACAGTATTTAGGAGCAAATTGATTTTTATTTTGATTAAAATTTGAAAACGTGTTGTACAATGTTGCTGTTTCAGGATTGGAAAAAGTTTGAGTTATTTCTGGTCATGAAAAATATATGCAAATTGCTTCTAAATGCATCTTTTAAACACTTTTAAACATTTATTGGTTAGTTTTCTTAAAACTATTTAATATGAGAAAGCATCAGGGTAAGCATGCTTTATTTTAGGTTGAATTTAAATTAATTTTACTTGAAAACTATTTTATACCTTTAACTATTGATAATGCAATGTTGAAATAAAGTGAAATGTATTCATCATTTCTCAGGCAATTTTAAGCAAAATTGAACATTTTAATTGTATTTGATTTGACCACTGCAATCAGATCAGATTCTTTTTGAATAAGAAGAGGAAAAAGAGGGTAAAGGAGGAGGAAGAAGAAGGGAAGGAGGAGAAGATAAAGGAGAATAGTGGGGAGTAAGAAGAGGAGAAAGGACGGGAACAAGGAATTAGGAGGACAAGAAAGACATCACTTAGTTATTAGTGCATCTAACACTAAATCAACAACATGGAACTAAGTTAACATTGAGAATTAGCTAATTTTTTTCTTATAGCATTATTCTTGATTCAGTTCTCAATGAGCTATTTTGATATCTGTGATTTTCTAGTTTGGGTTTTGATTTTACTCCACTGAATATTTGTCTTTTGTACATAGATTCTACATTAGCGATTCACAGTTTATGCATGTGTACACAATGGAAGTGGAAAAATTAGTGAATTTTTAAGCTAATTTATCTCCAACACTATTTACCACAGCTAGATTTGCTATATTATGTTTAACTGAATTTCATAGTGTTCCCCTCCAATTCACTTACCATCAAGTGAATATAAAGTTATACTATATGTCACTAGAGAGAAAATGTGATATCAATTTTTGTAGGGCCTGCATAAAATATATTATCATACATTGTTAGCATATGTGAAAATTATATTTATTTATAATCATCTTGATATCTGGATATTTTTATTATTATTTATGTGTGAATCGGATCATTCTGACATTCGTGATAAGGGTCAAAATGATTGAAATCCCAATTTGATGAGATTATTTCACATATCTAGACATAGTTTACATACACAGGCACATCATACCTGATGTGCAGACTAATTTCTAGAATAAAAACTGATCACTTTGCAAAATAACAAGAAAGATCATTGTATCCTTGTTAAATGACCAAGTTTATTTTCTCCCCAGAGGTCACAATTCCATGGCATCATCGTCCATGAGATTTTCTAGAGAAAGTTTCTACCAAGCATATTTTAATCAGCTTTTTATTTTTTTCCTTTTTGAGCTCTTAAAGTACGATTTGTGAATTCTGTTTTTGCCAACAGTAGCAAAACATGCAACTCATTAGCTTATCCAGACCAAAGCAGAACTGCAAGTTTAACTGCCAACTGAACAGCAAAAAGCATATTCACTATCTACAGAACTCTTAACTTTCTATTAGTAGTTCTTTCCATCAGAACTTCTGGTTTGTTCATTACCAAACCACTGACTTTCATCAAAAGCAATTATGAGCATCCATTCCACCATGACACCACACAATCTTGGGCTTATGATCAAGCTTTCAGTTCATTTATGCTGTGCAGTAATTTACTCTTTATATTATAATTGCATGGGAGATTGAAAAATATGTGGCTAAATGTAACATGACTCCAAAGCTCACCATAAAGCTGATTTTTAAATAGTATAAATTTAAATTCCCATACTTCTGTTTTTAAGAATAGTTTCTGACATTTCTGAAAATCCAAAATTGTTTTTACCTGTAAACTTAGAACATTTTAGAATATATGTGAAAAGTCTTATCGAGGTAGGTAAAATTTGAATTAGTATACTTGGAGGGTACCCACAAAGGGGTATCTTCCCATTTGGCTTTTGATAAAGTGAGATTTCTTAGAATTTGAGAGTTAAATTCTCTACAGTATAAAGCCTAATGTGTAAAACCTGCACAACTGAAAAAGATTTAGTATATGGTGCTTTATTATTACACAGGTTTTTATCAGATGATCTCTATTATTATATGGATTACACATATCTCAGAGAAGTGGGATCTCTGCCTATTAACTGACACGCATATGTGTTGACCACCTAGTTTTCTATTTTGTCCGTGGCAGCCATCAATGCATGCTTGTATCTGAATAGTTATATCCACATTTATTTCTGCAAACCAAATAATTAAGCTCACCCCTTTTGCTGACCAAAAAGGCCTTAAATTTCCCAGCTACTTGACTAAATTTAAAATTTAAAATTAGAAAGGCTTCTTTCTGACTGTGAGTTCCTGACCCCCATTTTCTTAGAGCATTTACTTTAGAAAACTTGCATTTATGAATTCTTTCCTTGCCCCTTTGAAAAGTAAATCTGCCCAAGAAGGTCTTTATCAAGGATTTGGGAGCAATGCCTTTGAAATGTAATTATTGAAGGAAATATCCCTATCTCTGATTCTTTGTAGGAACACAGGAATCTAACTTCAATAAATTACAATTAGCAAAAACAGATGGCCTAATCACACTGAGCAACTGCCCTCCAAAGTCCTCCAAGACTTTTCCATTGGCTCACCCCAGCATTTAAAAATCCCCCTGACTCTCAGTAGAGTTGAGTTTAATCTCTCCCTTATTACAGTAGTTTTGACTCCTATTGTAATAGTATGGAATATGTCTTCTTTGCCATTTATAACAAGTTTTGAGTACAATTTCTCTTTTATACTTCCCTGATTGAATTCTTAACCTACAGAACCCATGTACATTATAAAAGGTTACTTTATTCCATTAAATTGTAGGAGGCATTTTTTTATACAGCAATAGTATTTAGAAAACTCTTCTGCAAAAATTACCAATGAAACCTATAGTTGAAATAAAATATAAATTAAAAATATGAGCAATACCAATATTGTTTCAATATAATACATAATATATAATAAAACAAATTACTCTAATGAAATTGCCAGACTATATCATGGATGAAAGCATGTTTGCTTCTCTACCTTACCAACCATTTTCCACCCAAAGGGTTTATTCCTGAACCTTCCTTCAATGTCCCTATTGACTCAGGATGCACCACTGACCATCCTTATGCCTTTGCTGCAGCCGTTCTGTGTGGAATTGCAGTGTGCAGTAAGGAATAAAGAAGTCTCAGGGAATATTTTGGCTTATTTCAAATATGTATGCAGCCTAGCATATGTTAATGCCTTGAATAAGAAATTCTTCTAAAAGAAACTGAATAATGTCCTGGAGTGCCTCAGTTTCTCTCACATGGTGGCAAAAAGAGCTCATAAATTCACTCAAGATGGCAGTGTACTATTCAGTAAACCATTCCATAATTGTGTTGTTATATCCTATCCATCCATGGACAGGTGTATTTCCTTCTTTTAACTTTGAAATGCTTAGGTAACTTCAGAGCCTGAGTTATTTAAATCTAATTGAGCTGAAGGCTAAGGTTTCTTGCTATATTATTCTGTGTCCAGTGCTGTTTTCATTTTCAAGAAAAAAATTTTAATGTCAGGAACACCAAAGCTAAATAGATAAGGAGACAAAGAAAAGCAACTATTCTATGATAAATGAAGTAGACTATTACTAATATGATAAAAGTTAAGAAATCTTAAAGGGTTCTCTACAGGTGCTAATTTTACTACTTGAGTGAAATTAATAAGACTCTATAAAACAGCAGGAGATTCTTAGATTATACGAGTAATCAGCAAGAAAATTTATTGTGGTTTCATGAAGCATAAAATGTTTGTATAATATATGCAAAAGTGGTACTTTATTCTCTGCAGTGAACAATTCTCAGTCCTTATAATAGAAAAATATTTAATTGTTTGACACCTCTTGAGGCATAGTTTTTAAAAGTTGTTCAAGTGTGATTAATTTGACTCAATACAAAATAACAATGAAGCAATGCTGGATCCTGTAAAACTACTGGAGGATCTTATACATTAGTATAATGATGTATATTAGGGAAAAATGTAAAAAGTCATCTGTATTTTCTTTTTTGAGATATAGGCCAAAGTCTAGAAGAATCCAGAGCACACAGCTGTATCTCAGAAAACATGCATTTAATAAATGATGGGGAAAAAATGAATAATCAGTGACTAACTACGAATAATTGATCTGAAACCTGGGAAGAAACTATTAATGAAGCTAGTCAGTCCCTAGAATATAATATTTTCAAGGAGGATTAAAGCAGATAATGACTTGACTTTAGACTATAAACTGTAGAGTGTACATTTTACACTTCACCGATTTAATCAAGTCCTATGTTATACTTTGCTTCATATTGCCAGAGAAAAATATTATATGTATTTTGAATTGGGGTCTTTTTTCCTAGATATTCCTTGATCCAATGCATTTGGTCTCTATAAATGTTCCTTGAATTGCATATGTTTAGGTTTTGATTGTGGGTGTCTTTGGAGTGGACTCTAGGCAAATGTTCGCACAGTCGCATATGCAACTAAAAGCTTGGGAAACACTATGTGGTGATTTTTGTTATTTAGTCCTCTTTCTTATGAAAAACCAAGATCCTTCAAGAAAGATTTCAGTGAAAACACGAACGAGTACCAGCATTGGGAATCCAATTTGGGACTCTTTTTTGTAGCTGTAGTTTCAGGATAATTCTTGGGAATATAAAACACAGAAAGTATGGATGGACAAGAAAAACATGGTCATAGCAAACTTAAGAAACATTTTATAAAAATTAAAATATTTAACATATGCTGGAAGGAATATATAGTTTCACAGATAACTATTAAGAACAAACTACATACCAGACACTTTTCTAAGACATTTCATATTAACTTACATAATTAAAACAATGGTAACTTCATGAAGCAGGTATGATTATTGACCCCATTTAATCGATGAGGAAACTGAAGCACAAAAGGATCAATTAGCCCAAGATATTATCTGGTAGAGTAAAGATTTAAATCTTGGGTGTAGTGACTTTAAACCCTGGTCTCATAAACAATATAATATACTGTTTTTCATAGAGTGAAGCAAAAGATACAGATGCGGGTTCTATTTACAAGCATGTCTTATGAACTAATTAAGTTCCTGTATCTATTTGTGACTTATTTTGGAAATTTTCAAGAGTCCTTTCTTCCTCCTACTAGAGAATATTTTGTTTTGCTTCATATTTCTCCAAGTACTGAACTGTGGTGCCCAGTAAAATACATCATGTTACGTAGAGAGTTGCTAAATTGTTGAATGACTCTAAATCTGGATGTTTTCAAATAAACTGGGGAAAGAATATACCTGAATGGAGAACAGAGGAATGAGTCCTACAAGAAAAGTCATGACAATCAAGTGGATATCTCTTCTGGATTGAATTTCAGAATGCTTCCAATGAGAAAGGTAAAATAAAATGAAAAGTTGTCCTAATAACCTATTAATCATTTAAGGTAAAACATGCTTGTCTGAGTAGTTAACCTTGGATCTTCGTAATATGCATAGTAAAGCAACTAAGTAACAAATAATAGTTCCCTATTAGATATTCATAACATAGATATGCCAAGTCTGTTTTCAATTTCATGAAAATTTTAATGTCCAACTTCTTTGCATAAAGTTGATTTGTTATTACTTATAAATATAAGTTTTGAACTTATGAATATTTGCACTTTGGGAGCACTTAACATTCATTGATTTGAGAAATTAAATGCAATTTTCTGCACTTGTTATTTTAATTAAGTGACTGAAAGTATCAATATAAAATAGTTGATAATTTGAAGTTGAATTGAATTAGAGCTAAGCCAAAAAATGATCAAAAAAGTTCAAGCTCTAATACAATCTTCTGGTCCAACTGTTTTCTCTGAGGTAATTTTTCATTCCCATATTAGAGACATAGCTGTCAGATTTTTTTATGTTGATAAGTGAATATTTTTCTATGATCAGACTCACTATCTTATGACTAAACTAATTATATATATATATATATATATATATGAGAAATATAATTGAAAATCCAAAATTGTTTTGTCTGTATATTTAGAACATTTTAGAATATATGTAAAAAGTTTTATTGGAGTACATAAAATTTTAATTAGTATACTTGGAGGGTACACACCAAGGGGTACCTTCTCATTTGGCTTCTGATACAGTGAAATTCTCTACAATATAAAACCTAATATGTAAAATCTGCACAACTGAAAAATAATTAGTATATGGTGCTTTATTATTATACAGGGTTTTTATCAGATGATCTCTATTATTATATGGATTACACATATCACAAAGAGAAATGGAACCTCTGCCTATTGACTGATACACATATGTGTTGACTACCTAGTTTTCTGTTTTGTCCATGGCAGCTAATTTGTTCCCCATATTGAAAAACATAATATTTATCATATATAGAACTACACTGTAAGAACTATCTTTACCAATTTTCTATCATTTCAATTTAAGTCCATACTGTTTGGAAGATCATTTGCTACTCAGGCTAGACCCTTAACAGTAAGTGAGGTCCACTCATCAGCCTTGCAAATTCAGACAGTTTTATCAGTTCACCTATGGATGATCATACTCTCAATAATCTAATTCTTATATCAATGCATTCATTCAAAATGCGGTATCTTTTTAGCATGGTAAATGAGTATTTTTGCAAATAGCATACACTTCTGTTGTATAATTGTACTCGAGAGATATATTTCTAAGTCAGAAAGAAACAGAATAAAATTAGACAATATTTAAATACTTTGAGGGATATTACACAGAATTTTAAATTAATTAACTATAAATTTTGCTTTTGTTTTTATTGAGTAATCACTGTGTGTCTTTCAGGACTTAGACATTTTGTCTGATGCTGAAATGCAGAGGTGACATATGTAAAATCCCTGCCCTTACAGTGTATATACATTCTTACAGGGAAGCCAGGTTATACACAAATGCACTATAAATTATGTAAAACTGCAGTAAATATTTTAGATTGAGTGGTAAGGGAAGGTTTCTCTGAGGAGATGTCCATTAACTAAAGGACTAAATGAGGGAGGAAGAAATGCCATGTAAATGTCAGCAGGAGGAGGATTCCTAGATGAAGAATCAGCAGTAGCAATTGCCTGGAAGAGGAATGAGGAATAGGAAGAGAGCATAGAACTAAATGAAAGAGGGTGATGCAGGAAATGTTAGAGAAGTACCTGGGAGCAAGTCATAGGGGCTCTTTAAGCCATATTAGACAATGAATTTGATTTTGAGTGATTAGTTTTCATTTAAGAGTTGTAAGCAACTCTTAAGAGGCTGTGAGATTACAAGATTTAAATTCGTGAAATATACTGGCTGCTGTGTTGACAAATCATTGTATGGGAATGTGTGGAAAAAGGAGTACTGTCAGGGAGGATATTGTTATGGTCTTGGTGAGAGTCTACAGTGGTTTGAACCAGAGAGACAGTAAGGAGGTATTGAGAAATAATTGGTTATTAGTTAAATCAGGAGGACTTGCTAATATGTAGGATGTAGAATGTGATAAAAAGGATGATTCGGTAATAATCTTAGGACTTTGGCCTGAGAAATCAGGTGAATAGAGGTTGACATATACTGAGATGGTGAAGAGTGAGAGAGAAGCTGATTTGAGATGAAAATTGAATGTTCAGCTTTATAATTATTAAAAAATCCAAATAAATAGATATATTTGAGTCATGTATATATCCACTTTGATATATTTATTACAAATCCAAGTGGAAATGATAAGCAGGTAGTTGGATGCATGAGTAGGATTAACAGGACAATAACAAACAAAGCAAGAGGGAATATACTAAAAGTGTTTTGCTTAAAGCAGAAAAATAATAAGTGTTGCACATTCAGAGGCCAGAAAGATTTGAGTAGAGAGTGAAGATAAATGTAAAAATATAGAGAAAAAATCAGAGAATGTGAGGGCAATAAAGTGTTTGGAAGCAAAGGTAGAGTTTTGCGGTAAGCCAGCAGATTGTATATGTAGTTTTCTAAACTCTTGATTTCAACATAAAACAAGATGGTAGTGCTATCCCAAAGGCAATTGAAATAGAAGACCATAGGTAAAATACTCTGAGAGTATATATAGATTCAGAATTCATGCTCAACGCATGGGTAAATTCCAGAGCTTGAATATACTAACATAGTGGAAAGTTGAATTTGTCTTTTTATCTGTATACTTTAGATTTTTGTTGATTCTGTTGTTATGGGGGCTAAGGGGTAGCTCTGTTTCTCACAAAGTCATCAGGGCCCTAAGGGTGAATTGTTTAAATAACTGAAGCTGTAGTCCCCATAATATTATTTAGCATTCATCCTATGGAAGTTAAGAGTGGGAATAGCCAAAAGAACAAGAATATCCAAATTGGTTTAATCTTTCATTACAATGTTCCTAACATAATTTTCTATTTTCTATGTCTGTATTAAAAATAGTGAAAGATTGGGTACACAAAACAAAAATTAAAAAAAAATACAAACCCCCAAACTGTGAGGAATCCCCTTGAAAATGACAATATCTTATAAATATTTTACCTTAAAGATATTTCCTTCATCTCAATATTACGTATCTTTTGCTATATGTTCTCCCAGGCTAAATTGCAGTAATTATCTTTACTATTTACTATTGACAGGCTGTCTTTATAAGAGGAATTGTCTTGAACCTCTATAGTCAAGGAATGGAGAGAGAAAGGAGGAAGGAACCTTCCAACTGAAGGGAAAGAGTGTTTGTAAACAATAGATTGATTGTCCACAATTATCCAAGTGGAGAAACATTTCCTGGACAGGGAGAATCCTTAACTTTGTTATGTTTCAAGAGTTCTGATTATTGGTGTTTTAGAGACAGAGATACGGTAAGAGTACTTGATGAGACGTTTATGCATCCATTACCTTTCAGAAGGCATAAAGAATGTTCACAAATTAAAAACAAATTTAACTGTATCTTCTCCTCTATTAACATGCAATATCTTTAATATACTGAGGGCAACTGAGGGAATTTTGACTGTAAATGTAATGGGTAAAATCACATTATATTTACCAGTTATTAATGACTGTTGACATTTTAATTTGACAGTTTGTTGCTGAGGGATAAGCAGTATTCCAGGAAGTTTCCCTGTTTAGGACTCTGTCAGCCATATCAATTGCAGAATAATTGATTTGCAGAACTTAGTGGTAGGATAAAATATGGACAGTAAGAGAAAAGACGAAGGGGCAGTATATGGTTAAACTTCATTCATGAAACTGAATTTGAAGGTGATTGTATTCATTTACAATTTCTGCTGTAAAAAATTACCACGAAGTATAGTGACTTACAGCAACCCAAATTTATTATGTTAATGTTCTGGGAGTCTACAGTCTGCAATGATTCTCGGTTGGCTTAAATCAAGGTACAAGCACGTCTGTTACCATTCTCTAAGATTTAAGAGATAATTTCTTTCCTTAACTTTTAAGGAAACAAAATTAAGAGATAGTTTTTTCCTTAGGAGGCTACCTGCATTCCTTGGTTCCTAGAAGCCACACTCTGAAACCATTTTCTTCATCACATCATCTCCTTCTCTAACCTTCCCGCTTCCTTTTTCTAGTACCCTCCATAAGGGTAATTAGGCCTCCCCAAATAATCTAAGATGATCTCCCCATCTCAAGGTCTTTAACTATGTCACACCTGCAGAGTACTTTTGCCATGTCATATAACATATTCATAGTTTCTGGAAATTAGGATTTGGATGTTTTTGGCAGAACTATTCAGCCTACCACAATAATCATTAAGCCTTAGTTTGGAACTCATAACTCTGTTTGAGATCATAACCATTCCACTACTTTTAATATTGTGTAAGATTCAATCTTTACACAAAAACAGATAGAACCAAAATCTTCCATAATTAAAAAATTGAATTAAAATTCCTGAAATTATAAGTTTGTCTTTGTAATAATTTCATGAGAGTTACCATTCAGAAATTCTCAGGAATTTTAAGTGTATTTCAAAATAGTGCAAAAATATTTCTTAATATTAAAGCAATATCAAAAAATCACCGAAATTAGAGTATTTTCACAAACATTATCACATACCAAAAGATTTTTCTTTATTAAGGTATCATTGATACACAGTCTTATGAAGGTTTCAGAAGAAAAAAATGTGGTATTACATTCAGCCATATTATTGAGGCCCCCCCATACCCCACTGCAGTCATTGTCCATCAGTGTAGTAAGATGCAATAGGTCCTTATTTGTCTTCTCTGAGCTACACTGCCTTCCCCATGACCCCACACACACAATGTGCACCAATCATGATACCCCACAATCCCCTTCTCCTTCCTTCCTCAACCGCCCTCGTGTACTCCTCCTATTTGGTAACCACTAATCCCTTCTTGGAGTCTGTGAGTCTGCTGTTATTTTTTTCCTTCAGTTTTGCTTTGTTATTATACTCCACAAATGAGGGAAATCATTTGGTATTTGTTTTTCTCTGCCTGACTTACTTCACTGAGCATAATACCCTCCAGCTCCATTGATGTGTTGCAAATGGTAGGATTTGTTTCTTTCTTATGGCTGAATAGTATTCCATTGTATATATGTACCACCTCTTCTTTATCCATTCATCTACTAATGGACACTTAAGTTGTTTCCATATCTTGGCTATTGTAAATGGTGCTGTGATAAACATAGGAGTAGATATGTCTTTTTGAATCTGAGAAGTTGTGATTTTTGGGTAAAGTCCTAGGAGTGGAATTCCCAGGTCAAATGGCATTTCTATTTTTAGCATTTTGAGGAACCTCCATATTGCTTTCCACAATGGTTGAACTAGTTTACATGCCCACCAGCAGTGTAGGAGGGTTTCCCTTTCTCCGCATCACTGCCAGCATTTGTTGTCCTAGTATTTTCTATGTTGGCCATCCTAAGTGGTGTGAGGTGATATCTCACTGTGGTTTTAATTTGCATTTCCCTGATAATTCGCGATGTGGAGCATCTTTTCATGTGTCTGTTGGCTATCTGAATTTATTCTTTGAAGAAGTGTCTGTTCATATCCTCCACCCATTTGTTATTAGGGTTATTTGCTTTTTGGGTGTTGAGGTGTGTGAGTCCTTTATATATTTTGGATGTTAACCCCTTGTCGGATATATCATTTCTGAATATATTCTCCCATACTGTAGGATGTCTTTCTGTTCTGCTAAAGGTGTCCCTTGCTGTACAGAAGCTTTTTAGCTTGATATAGTCCCATTTGTTCATTTTTTATTTTGTTTCCGTTGCCCGAGTAGATGTGTTCAGGAAAAAGTTGCTCATGTTATATTCAGGAGATAATTGCCTATGTTTTCTTCTAAGAGTTTTATGGTTTCCTAACTTACATTCAGGTATTGAATCCATTTTGAGTTTACTTTTGTGTGTGCGGTTAGACAATAATCCATGTTCATTCTCTTGCATGTAGCTGTCCAATTTTGCCAACACTAATTGTTGCAGAGGCTGTCATTTTCCCATTGTATATCCATGGCTCTATCATATATTAATTGACCATATATGCTTGGGTTTATATCTGGGCTCTCTAGTCTGTTCCATTGGTCTATGGGTCTATTCTTGTGCCAGTACCAAACTGACTTGATCACTGTGGCTTTATAGTAGAGCTTGCAGTCGGGGAGCATAATACCCCCTGATTTATTCTTCCTTCCCAGGATTGCTTTGGCTATTCGGGGACTTTTGTGGCTCTGTATGAATTTTAGAACTATTTGCTCTAGTTCATTGAAGAATTCTGTTGGTATTTTGATAGGGATCCCATTGAATCTGTAGATTGCTTTAGGCAGGATGGCCATTTTGACAATATTAATTCTTTCCATACATAAGCACAGGATGTGTTTCTAATTACTGGTATCTTTTTAATTTCTCTCATGAGTATCTTGTTGTTTTCAGAGTCTTTCACTTCGTTGGTTAGGTTTATTCCTAGGTATTTTATTCTTTTTGATGCTATTTTGAATAGAACTGTTTTCCTAATTTGTCCTTCCCTAGTTCATTTTTAGTGTATAGGAATGCAACAACAGATTTCTCTGTATTGATTTTTTATCCTACAACTTTGCTGAACTAAGATATTAGATCTAGTAATTTTGGAGTGGATTCTTTAGGGGATTTTATGTACAATATCATGTCATCTGCAAACAGGGACAGTCTAACTTCTTCCTTGCCAATCTAGATGCATTTTATTTATTTGTGTTGTCTGATTTCTGTGGGTAGGATTTCCAGAACTATGTTGAATAAAAGAAGGAGAGTGGGCATCCTTGTCTGATTCCAGATCTTAAAAGAAAAGTTTTCAGCCTTTTGCTGTTAAGTATGATATTGGTTGTGGATTTTCCTTATATGGCCTTTTTATGTTGAGGTACTTGCCCTCTATACCCATTTTGTTGAGAGTTTTTATTATGAATGGACATTGAATTTTGTTGAATGCTTTTTCAGCATCTATGGAGATGATCATATGGTTTTTGTCTTTCTTTATGTTTATGTGGTGGGATGATGTTGATGGATTTTCGAATGTTATACCATCCTTGTATCCCTGGAATAAATCCTACTTGATCATAATGGATGAGATTTTTTAATGTATTTTTAAATTCAGTTTGCTACTATTTTGTTTAGTATTTTTGCATCTATTTTCATCAGGGATATTGGTCTGTAATTTTATTTTTTTGTGGTGTCTTTGCCTGGCTTTAGTATTAAAGTGACACTGGCCTCATAGAATGAGTTTGGAAGTACTCCTTCCTCTTCTACTTTTTGGAAAACTTTAAGGAGGAAGGGTATTAGGTCTTCACTAAATGTTTGATAAAATTCAGCAGTGAAACCATCTGGTTCAGGAGTTTTGTTCTTAGGTAGTTTTTTATTACCAATACAATTTCATTGCTGGTAATTGGTCTATTCAGATTTTCTGTTTCTTCTTGAGTCAGCCTTAAAAGGTTCTATTTTTCTAGAAAGTCGTCCATTTCTTCTCGGTTATCTGGTTTGTTAGCATAGGTTATCTGTATTTCTGTGGGGTCCATAGTGATTTTTCCTTTCTCATTTCTGTTTGTTTGTTTGTGTGTGTAGATTCTCTTTTTTTCTTGATAAGGCTGGCTAGGGGTTTATTTATTTTGTTTATTTCTCAAAGAATCAGCTCCTGCTTTCATTGATTCTTTCTATTGTTTTATTCTTCTCTATTTTATTTTTTTCTGCTCTAATCTTTATAATGTCCCTCCTTCTAATGCCTTTTAGCCTCATTTGTTCTTATTTTTCTAGTTTTGTTAATTGTGAGTTTAGACTGTGCATGTGGGATTGTTGTTCTTTCCTGAGGTAGGCCTCTATTGCAATATACTTCTCTCTTAGTGCAGCCTTTGCTGCATCCCAGAATTTGCAATGTTGAACTATTCCTGTCATTATTCTCCATATATTGCTTGATCTCTGTTTTTATTTGGTCATTGATCCATTGATCATTTAGGAGCATGTTATTAAGCCTCCATGTGTTTCTCGGCTTTTTTATATTCTTCGTGTAACTTATTTGTAGTTTTATATTTTTGTGGTCTGAGAAGTTGGTTGGTACAATTTCAATCTTTTTGTATTTACTGAAGCTCTTTTTGTGGCCTAGTATATGATCTATTCTCGAAAACATTCCATGTGCATTTGAGAAGAATGTGTATCTTTCTGCTTTTGGGTGTAGTGTTCTGTAGATGTCTGTTGGTTCATCTTTTCTAATGTGTTGTTCAGTGCCTCTGTCTCCTTACTTATTTTCTATGTGGTTAATCTGTCCTTTGGAGTGAGTGGTGTGTTGAAGTCTCCAAAAATGAATGCATTGCATTCTATTTCCCCCTTTAATTCTGTTAGTATTTGTTTTAAATATGTAAGGGATCCTGTGTCAGGTGCATAGGTATTGATAATAGTCATGTACTCTTGTGGGACTGACACCTTTATCCTTATGTAATGTCCTTCTTTGTCTCTTGTTACTTTCTTTGTTTTGAAGTCTATTTTGTTTGATACAAGTATTGCAACACCTGCTTTTTTCTCCCTATTAGTTGCATGAAATAACTTTTTCCATCCCTTTACTTTCAGTCCGTGTATGTCTTTGGGTTTGAAGTGAGCCTCTTGTAGTCAGCATATAGACAGGTCTTGTTTTCTTATCCATTCAGTGACTCTGTGTCTTTTGATTGGTGCATTCAGATCATCTACATCTGGTGTGATTATTGATAGGTATGTACTTATTGCCATTGCAAACTTTAGATTCCTGATTACCAAAGGTTCATGGGTAATTTCCTTACTATCTAACAGTCTAATTAAACTCACTTAGTATGCTATTACAAACACAACCCAAAGTTTTTTTCTTTTTTCCTCCTTTTTCTTCTTCATCCATTCTTTATATATTAGGTATCATATTCTGTACTCTTTGTTTATCCCCTGATTGACTTTGGGATAGTTGATTTTATTTTGCATTTGTTTAGTAATTAATTGTTCTCCTTCCTTTGCTGTGGTTTTATTTCCCCTGGTGACAGCTATTGAGCCTTAGGAATACTTCCATCTATAACAGTCCCTCTAAAATTCACTTTAGAAGTGGTTTGTGGGAGGAAAATTCTCTCAAGTTTTGCTCACCTGAAAATTTTTTAATTTCTCCTTCAAATTTAAATCATAATCTTGGCAGGTAGAGTTTTCTTGGTTCGAGGCCCTTCTGTTTCATTGCATTAACTATATCATTCCCCTCCCTTCTGTCCTGTGTGGTTTCTGCTGAGAAGTCTGATGATAGCCTGATAGGTTTTCCTTTTTATGTGGTCTTTTTTCTCTCTAGCTGCTTTTAAAAGTCTGTCCTTATACTTTATCTTTGCCATTTTAATTATTATATATCTTAGTGTTGTCTTCCTTGGTCCCTTGTGTTGGGAGATCTGTGAACCTCCATGGCCTAAGAGACTATCTCTTCCCCAGATTGTGGAAGTTTATAGCAATTACCTCCTCAAAGAGTTTTTCTATCCCTTTTCCTCTTCCGTCTTTTTCTATTACCCCTATAAAATGTATATTATTCCATTTGAGTTGGTCACACCATTCTCTCAATATTATTTCATTACTAGAGATCCTTTTTTCTCTCTGTGTCTCAGGTTCTTTGTATTCCTCTTCTCTAATTTCTATTCCATTTACCATCTCCACCACTGTATCTAAACCGCTCTTAAATCCCTCCATTGTATGTTTCATTTCTGGTACTGTTTTCCATAATGATTGAATCTCCATCTGGAATTCTACCCTGAGGTCTTGAATATTTTTCTCTACCTCCATTAGCACATTTATGATTTTTATTTTGAACTCTCTTTCTGGAATATTGGTGAGTTCAGTTTCACTTGGCCCTTTTTCTGTTGGTTGTGAGATTTTGGTTTGAACCAGATTCTTTTGACATTTCATATTTGTATGTGGTACTGTCTAGGGCCCAGAAGCTCTAGTCTCTGGAACTACTCAGCCCCTGAGTGATGTTGGGGGTTCCAGGCGAGCAGCACTGGTGCCCAGGGTGATGAAAGAGCTCTTTCCTGCTTTCTGGCCACAATGCCTGTCTCCACTGTCAGAACCAGTGGGCTGAGAAAACAGGTGTAACCCTGTGTGCTTTACATTTGTAGCTGCCATAAGTGGGGCCTCCCTCTGGCTGGCCTCACACCAGGGCAGGGAGTGCCGGTTTTGTGCTGGTGCTGGCAAGCCAGGAGGAAGGTGCATCAGGCTGTGTATCTTTGCCATTTTAATTACTAATGAGGAGCTGAGTAGCCATTCTGTGGAATGGAGTGCCTGAGGCTCCTGAAAGTTCCCAACCTGCTGGGCAGAGTGCTCCATGACAATCTTGTTCACCTATCCCTTCTCAGGTGCAGCAAGCTCCATGGAATCCCCACCCCTTCAGTAGCCCTCTTGCTGCTATGAAGCCTCTCAGAGCACCTGCCTTTCCTTTGTCCCAGAGCAGCTGGATGTTGATCCATGTCCTCCACAAACAGCTGGAATCTCAGTCTCTGCAAGTATGCCCCTTGTCTTAGCTTTCCAACCCCACTAATCTCCAGAGCACCATGCAATGTAGGTTTGTGCTCCCACAGCAGATCTCCAGGACTGGGTGTTCAGCAGTCCTAGGCTTCCACCCACTCTCTGCTCTGTTTCTCTTCCTTCCACTGGTGAGCTGGAGTGGGGGAAGGGATTGGGTCCTGCTGGATTAAGGCTTGGTACATTAGCATGTTTCATTGAGGCATGCTCTCTTTTCCAGGTGTATGCTGTCTGGAGCAGCCTTCTTTCCTGTTGCTTTTTTAGGATTAGTTGTATTAACTATGTTTTTGTATTATATCTGGTTTTGTGAGGAGTTCTGTATCTCACTTCTCATGCTGCCATCTTTAATCTCCACCAAAAGATTTTCAAAAGAGATCTAGATCTGACTTTTCTTTTTTTATCTTAAAAGCCAGAATTTAGAATATATTTAACCATTAAACCAAAACCAAAACCTTAGTAATTGAGGGAGAAAAAGAAAATTTTTGCATGAGTTTATAATGCAATTTTACTTACCATATAAAATGGAATTTCATCTTCAGATATCTATAAAATAAGTAACAAGAGAGGTTATACTTTTTCAAAGAGAGACTTTTAAAAATAACCATTAATAAATACAATCACCTTTTAAATCGTCATCATTCTACATGAGACAGTCTAATAAGATTGTTGATGAAAAGCATCATCATTATAGATGTTATAAACCAAATCCCACCTCCAAAATGAAAATGTGACAATGCTCCTCAAAAATTCACTGTGGCCTAATTCTGTTCTTAGTGTGGAATAGTCAATTCACAGTTCAAAATCAACTGAAGACAAGAGGGAAGATCTGATTGCACAGGGAAGAGCCACATTACAGTATAACTGTGTGATAAAGGTACTAAAAAGGTTTGTTATGATTTCTCAGCATTTTATCTGTGCACAAGATTGTACCAAAAACTCAAAAATATATGAGGAAACTATTATCAGTATGATCTTTATGATGCAGTTGTATTCTAAATTTTGAACATAAGTAATATAGATCTTAAGTGAGAAAATTTATGCTCCTCAGGTGTGTGCAGTGGTACTATCAGAGGGGAGAGGTCTAACTCTGGGATTTCTCCAATCTGACAGTTGTAGCAGTTGCCAAACTGAGCACTAATGGGCAGATCTCTGATTGCTCTGGAGAACTCTGGGTCAATAAGCCCATGAACAGAGAACATTAAGGCATGAATATAATATTTTCACTGCCAAGGGATGAAATCTGTCTCTGAAACTGCTCTTGTTTTCTAAGAGACCATTTTACCTTATGTTCTTTAGACCAATGATCCGAAATGTCAGGGAAAAGAATGAACTAAAACTCACTGCAGAATATGAGCATTACATGCCCAGTATTCTGTGATACAAATGCACATGGTCCTGAAAGATGGTCTTAACAAATCAGTATGAATGAAAAAATAACTTGTGGAACTCTTGAGTCATTCCTGGCAGGTGGCAGGTGAAAACTGTAACAGAGAAGTTAGAGGAAGTTTTTTGCATGCTTCCTGGTTTAGAGTAGACAAGGCTATCTGAGATCCAAAAATCTCATAGGCCAAGTTAAAGAGCCTCTTGGAGGACAGATTTTGCTGTCTTGTTTCTCATGGATCGCTGGATGTGAGGCTACACCTGGCATATTAATGTCACCATAGTGGAGGCAGCCTGTCCTGCTATGCTAGAAAAAATAAAGAGCTCCACATCGGACAAGAGTTCCTGGAAGAGCAGAAATGAAAGCCGAGGAGCCAGTTGCTTTTAGTTCAAATGATATTATTGCCTCTAGGGATTAATTGTATGTTTTTGGTCTCAGATCCCTAGTGGAATAAACCAAAGTTTAATTGTATTCAAATAACTAATCTAGTGTAGAATGGGGTAAAGAGACTTCTACCTACTTAAGAGGCTTATTTTGCATTAATAAGAAGGACCTTACTAATATTTAAATAGAAGATCCATATATCACATATATTCCTCCCTTGGTTCACTTTTCTGTTGTTCTTATTTGTCCTACCTATCATGTAGGTACCGCTAAGACTAGTGCATAATTACATGTTTTGTTTTGTTTGCTAATCATAAACATTACTCCTAGAGGGCAGGGACTTATGTTATCTTTGACCACCTCCATAAAAATGACCTATTAAGAGAACTGTAGTGAAAAATAAACAGAGCAAAACAAAATAATATTCCTCCATTTTAATTGATTATACAAAGAAATGAGGAATCTGACCAGCACGAGCATTTTATAAGTCTAGTTCTATGCTCTATGCAATTTGTATTTTTAGAAAGTGTTCATGACTTGCCTTAAGAACAATTAAGTGAAAATCCTCTGTATATGCAAATTTTAACAAAAGCAAATGTGAATGTGGTTAAATTTTTGTTATTTTATGAAATGTTGAATACTTCCAATGCCAACAAAATTATACTTACATAATTATAAAATATATATCATTGAGACAAGAATGGCTAATGTCATCTTAAAGTTGCTTTTATGGTTTTAAAAACTAATGTGCCTGCCTATTGGTTGAAGAGTGATCAGTTTTTCAAACTTATATACACAATGACCGATATATTTAAAATATGATTTACCTAAACTAAAAATTAGAAATTACAATTCCTATTCATGTCTATACTCCCATATATATATTTTCAATAGTGCTAATCATTTAAATACTATGACATATTACTCCATTATAAAGTATTACTTCTTCCTGAATGTTTTCTGTTAATATGCAATGTTGAGTTCTAGATAAAAGTACATCATTTTTTCTTTATGATAACTGTAATAACCAGGTAACTCCTATTCTTTACATTTTAAGGAACCGGATTTGACTTCTCATTTGGTTCCATGTGGATTTATTTTCCATAATCAATTATGCTTTAATGTTTGCCAAAGACTGTTACTTCATAATAAATGGTTAAGGATGTAGATTTTGTTTATACTAAAGCTATATGAACTGATTACAAAAGAAACTTGAACATCATTTTAAAATTCAGGGATCTGTGCAGCAACATGTGTCCAAAGGTATCAGAAAAGCCTAAGAGAGGTTATTTTTTAGGTCTGGGAATGCTCGAAATGTTTTTATATAAATTAATGGTAATTGCTTTTTTGTTTTAATACTATTTCATCATAGGAAAGGTTTTATAAGAACACTCTACTTTTAGACAGCAGGGGAAATTTGTATATCTGAAATATAAAATGCAGTATTATCTCATATACAATTTATTTTCTACAGATAGAAATAGTGTGCAACATTTGGAAATGCCAAACATCATAGAAAGGAAACAGGAATTCTAGATAAAAGTACTTAAGGTTAATTTAACATGCCTGGTATTTCCCAATTAAAACTTTTCCATTAGCATTGCATTTTAAACACTTAATCTCCTAATGAGACATCCCCAGCAATGAGAAGGAAGTTACAGGACTGAAAGTGGCCCTGAGGCCTGGAAAGGGCTACATTTTGATATTTTAAAAATTATTTCATTTGGAAAAGAAAGTGCTATACTGCCACCTTCTGACAATGACTTTCTCCATAATCAGAAAAATTTCTGGCTTAAATGGGGTATGCGTTGCTTATATGCTTTTGATATGATTAATTATTTTAAGGCATAAATGACTTATTTTTTATTATATTTTCTTTAAAAAATGATCTGTACTGTTATGCATATCCAAAATTATTTAAGCTGCATATATGTAAATTACACAAAATAACAACAAATAAAACAATCATGAACCTACCATCCAAATTAAGAATTACTCATTATCAACAATGTGGAGGCTGGCTGTATGCACCTCCCAAATCCTATCTAAGTTTAAAGTTTAACTCTGAAAATGAATCCTTTTTTTTTTTACATATACCATTAGAGTGACCTCCATCTGTGTAATATTCCTGTAGCCTGTTTACTTAGCATTTTTGTGGTTCTCTGTTGCTCCTGACATATCTGGCATGCATGTGGTTGAAAATGCTTGTGAGAGCTTTGTGTAGATAGATTACCTTTCTCCTTTATCTTTTACTATGTTAAGGAAAAATACTTCATTTATTTAAGAGAGATTTATTGGACACCTACTATGTGTCAGTCTTAATAGCAAGGAGAGCAGATCATTGGAGAGCAAAAACAAGAACAAGAAATTATTGCTCACCCAGTGGACAAGTTTTAGGAGGAACTAACTCAGGGAAACAACCAAACAAAATTCAGGTAGGTAAGTGCCGTAGTTAAGCCAATAGAGAGTTCTCTTTCTCAATCTGGCTGAATTTCAAGAATGTGAGGGTACTGCAGACACTGGGAGAGGTTCTGGCCAGCACAGAAACTTAATGAAATAATGGATCGGCTAATCAAATGTCCTATGAGGAATTATTTTTTTATCACAGTTCACTTAAATAAAGTAATAGATGTCCCATAATATACAATGTTGTTCCTCTAGAAAAACTGACAAATGTTATTGACTATGCATTTCATAAAGAAAAAAATACCTAGAAGGGAGGTAGATGAAAATGGCATTAGCTTACATTTATAAGAAAATAATTGTAAAGACTGACATGACAAAGTTTGCTTACAACTTTCTAGGACAAAAATGGTGGTACTTAGTGTTCATTGTCATTTTCCTTAAATTTAAAAATAATTAAAAAATCAAATTGTAAGCTCATTTACATAATCAAAGTATTTTCAAAAGTAGAAGTGAAGTGTTTCATCTGACTGTTAATTGAAAAAAATGACTTTTACTGTTTGGAATTATGAAAATTAAAAATACTAAACAATATTTAAGAGCATCTGATTTAACCAGTGACCTCAAGTCAGGCAATGTAGTGAGAAAGGTAAGTTTCTGCAGTTTTAGTGGGTACACATACAAAATGGGTTAAGTTCAGAAAATGACAAAAAAATAACTCTCTTTAGGTTTTGTACTCTTGACTCTACATCAGTTTTAAAAATTGCCTATGGATATTTTCTGATGTTTCATTGTCTTAGGTAGACATATGAAGAGTCATACCACAACTATTTTTATAGCATTCCATGAAAACAGTCTTTTCCTTGTTCACCAGAAGGGTACTGCAAGTATCCCACAGTTTTCTGAAACCATCTTGTACCTTATACTTGGATAAGGCCGATTCTACTCAAGCTGTTCTACCATGATATCCTGATGGGTGCGGGTTAGTTACTAAGGAAAAAGAAAATTGCCTTTCTCCATTCAAACAATCCCTTTAATTAAATATCTCTAAATAACACCACCCTTGACTGTTCATAATCTTCAACATTCATGGATTTAGAGCATATAAATATCAAGTGGTTTTTCCAACAGAACTGCTATCAGATCTGGATCTTGTATAGTATTGTCTTCTTGAAATCCATCATCTAAACAATAATTGGATCAACCTATTAAAGAATATTCAGTATCATTTTTTTAACTGTTTAAGCAATGAAATGAAATTATATCTTACACAAATAAAATTGCCCTATTCTATATTTCAATATTTTTCTCTTCAGTTTGTATGCTGTCTTTCCAAAACATTATACAGTTTGCCTTTTCTACTTATATTCTCTGTATATTTTTGCCAGTCATCTTTGTTCCTTTTAAAAGTACAATTCTTTAATTTAAATATACTCACTTGGAATTTGTTTTCTCCTCCTTTTTGTCATCTGTTCATCCCCCTAAACCTCAGTGGAACTTACAAAAACATCGTTTTTAAAGACTAGCCAGGTGTAAGTAAGGCATTTATATTTGAATTATTTAGTGCTTGAAATATTGTTCAGGGAACATAATAGCAGGTACTCTCCCTCCAGACAATTAGTGATCTCTATTTGAAAAACAAGTGTGCATCAAGGTGCAATATTGCCAGTTTATTTATTGTGGTATTTGGACAGATTACTGACAGGGCACCAAACAGTCTATGCATCAGATATCAGAGAGAAAATGAGAGCATGATTTACTCTGTGTGGATGCATGATTAGTTCCCGTGTTTATGAATACGTAATTTAGTATGGAAAACCTGGCTGGTGTAAAATTTTAATAATACAATGATTTGGGCAAGAAAATTTTTCTAATAGTTGATCTAGGCTATTTATAGAGACTGAAATAAAACAACTTTGAAGTATTGTCAAGTCCCTTATTTTCCTTTTACTCAAACAAGACTGGCATTGCACAAGGTTAAATTATACACCTAAGCACATTGTGAATTTTGTTTTACTGTGAATTAAATTACAAGTGTCTCACCTTGCACTATTAGAATTGTTTTCCTTTAAGGCCTAAAGGTTCTTCAGTCTTCAGTAGTTCCTTATTAAAATGCAAATACTCTAGGATTGGAAAGCCCTTAACTCAAAAGTATTTAACACTTTAGGAAACAGAAGAGCATGATGACCTTCACTGGGGAGTAAGTCCCTGATGTCAGGCACAGAGACGACAGTGATAGGGAGTGGAGGGTGTGCTGGGGAAGACCAAGGCAGCCAACTAGCATTGTCAGTATTGCCTCTCTACAGTTTACATGTGTTACATTCTTAATGTATCTAATCATTTCTGTTTAATCTATCTTTTCTTTAATGCATGGTGGTGGAGTTTTTCCTCTCATTTTCCACAGGGTCCAGGAGGAAATAAAACCAAACCAGTGAGATTTAACTGCCTGCCAGTCTGAGCTAGAAGTGACATGCTTGCTTGAACAGGCTACAGCCCAATTCTGTTCAAAGTTCATAGTTGAATAGGATCTTATTTCATTTCCAAAAACTTCCTTCAGTGATGCGTTGCTTTGCTAAGAATATAGGGTCAAGAAATCCTAAATTCTTCAGCAAGTATTTGTTACATCTATAGTTTCTTTTTCATAACATTACATTTGGGCCAGTGTACTTGCACACTAAATTTATTTTAAGTTATAGTCAAAATTTGGGAAATTTATGAACTAAAACTATCACATAGTTGTGAATATTTCTTATTCGTCATAATATGGCAGCATTGGACATCACATAGGAGTTACTTAGTTACAATATGAAACAGGAATTATGAAAATCATGGTTACAGCTGTAATAATCTGTTTGTGTCTATGATATATAGTTTGTGAAGATTTATTTAAATAAATGAAGAAGCTAATTAATCCTGAATTATTCAAGAGGATTGAAATGCAATGTATCTGAATCTGCTAAGAGTCTTTGATATAGAAGTCACAAGAAACCAAAATCAAACAAGAATGTGTATTTGCTGGCACTTATAACTGTTTAAAATGAAGAGGCAGGAAATTTTTCAATTTTTGTTTAATGAGGGGGATCTACTTCTTTTTAAGAAATCTACTTATTTAGCAAAAACTTCATTTCAACCCTCTCCACATTCCACACTTCCAGGTTCCTCCTAATCCTCAACATTCCCCCAGGTAGCCAGAAGCTAGAGTAGCCTCCAGCTTTCCATCTGCATACCACACAAAAACATGTTAGTTCCCTTTGGCTATTCTGGAGAAGAGAGAGATTGCATTTCCATTGTCTCTCTGGAAAACTTTTCCTCATATCTTATTGATTCAAAGGGACTTAAACACCCATTGCTAAGCATGTCATTTTAACCAGGAAAATGCCATGTGGTTAGTATGGGCATGGGTTATCTGACCTGATCACTGTAACAAGGGGAGGGGGTGGGGTTTCGCTCACTGGGGTGTAATGATGAGATTTTATTTGAGGCACACAAATGGTGTGGCTGATGAACATGCTGAAAGAGATGTTCGGGAACATCCAGATTGTGTCACATATAACCTATCCCAATACAGCTCACGGCTCCTCATCATTATTTTTAAAACGCTCTAACATGATTTAAATAAAATATGAACAAGAGTTCGTAAGTACAGTCACAGATACCTGACATTGACATAATGGCACATAGGGACAGAATGCGTACTCTTCACACACATATGTACATAATCATGCCATAAAATCACACACACACATAGAAGCACACAAAAGCAGTATGTAGACACCATGATGTATATATATATATTTGTGTGCTTAAAATGGTATACGTATGTGTATATATGAAACCTTAGAGTTCATATAGAAATATTTATACTATTAAATAGAATGACCCCACAAAAACCCTTCTTTGACTTTTGAATTTTTATGTGTTTATGCAATGCTTATAGCATACTACATGCTTATACAAAGTAAACTTGTCAGTGCCTCTTCAAAAGGTGACAGCTCTTGTTTTTTAAGTATTATCAAAACCATAGGACATTTTTATAGTAAAAAACCAATGATTTATTATTTCAAATAGCATTTTAAATGTTTGAAAATGTGTTAAAGATAACTTCCTAAATCTCATCCTGTAAAATAAATATGCCACTTTATAACCTGGTTTAGCAAATGTTTTCAGCAGAGGCAAGATAGTGAATGTTTTCCACTGGATGTGACATGTGACTGCTGATGATAGTATAGTGCAAAAAGCAGCCACAGCCGACATGCAAATTAATGGATTTGTCTATGTTTAAATAAAACTTTATTTCAAAAATAGGCAGCAAGCCAGATTTGGCCTGTAGGTAGTAGTTTGCCTACCCTTGTTACATGAAGTTATTAATTCATTCAAACTGAAAAATTAAATTTAGATGCATTTTTCACTGATTTTTAAGTGATATGTATTTTGAGTTAGGTGTCTAGTAAGAATAAGTTTATTGCATCAAATCATGGTCAAAAATATGACTTGCAGACATCAATCTGAGAGATACATAGATTCATTCTTGTAATTATGCTTAATCTCATGGATACTTTTAAGATAAACTTTTCCTCTTTCCTTACCTTATGATTGCAAAGATAGATTTCCTCATGAACTACACTTATTTTAACCTAATAAAGAATGTGTGTATTTCTGGTTTTTAAAGAATCTCATTCATTGTTGTCTCTGTATAAAGCCTAACAAATTTGTGAAAGTTGGGAAATTTTGAGTAAAAAAGTTATGTTTAGATATGAAAATGCACATGGAAGCAAAATAATCTAAACAAACTGAATAGTGCCAATGAAAACCTCCAGTCTAGTTGATAAATGTGGAGACACCTTGATTAAAAAAATATAGAAACATCTGTAATTACAGATGTTTTATGACTATTTTATTAGTAGTAATTAACTTACAATTAAATAAGTATTTGTTAATCAGGAAAATAAAGGATTTAAGAAAAATCAGTACTTCACATTTTGTCTACTTTATAATAAACAGGCACTTTGACTTACAATGCAACAGGAATAGTACTAAATATCTTCACATATGTTAACTCTCTTAATCTTTCAAACAACCCTATAAGGGAGACAATATTACCACCCTCATTTTACAGGTGAGGAAACCAAGGAACAAAGAGCTTGGAAAGGCATTCAGAGACATGTGGCTACCGAGTAGCAGCACCAAGATCTAACAGGCAACCTGAAAGCAGAATCAGGCTGTGGAAATCTATTTGTACTGGTTCTTATGTATGCTTTAAATTCCTACCCTATGCTACCTGGTACTAATCATAAGTAATGTTTTTAACAATGTGAACCAATCAATGAACAGAAAAGTCAAAGATATGGTGAAGGAATCATTTCCTGAACATTTGAATTGAAAGAAATATTACCTTTAGATATTTTACTCAAAGTTTGTGAAAAACATCGATTTATCTTAATTTTAATTTTATTTTTATTATGCACTATATAATATATGGCATAACATTCCAGCAACATAGGTGAACAAAAATCAGGTTTAGTTTTTGGTCAGGATAATGCTTCCTTAGTCAATTAATTTGACCCAAGCCCTTTCATACATAATAAACACCATGGAACTCCACTGGTATAAATAATGGGCAACCATTTTTTCCTTGCCTCCATTAATGACTGTGGATGTGCAAAGTGGGTGCTCCAAGGATAAGCAAACACATGGCCATGACAGGAATTGCAGGGAGAATATCCAACCATGTGTGATAAAGTTACATAGCTAGAAACTTGTTTGTTACTAATAATTTAGAAGCATCATTCATCAGAGTTTAAATAATACCATCTTAAAGTCAAAGGAACATAAGTCGATATTGATTATATCAAAATTGCAATAGGTGAGAGAAAGTATAGTGTAGGAATAGATGAATCAGACAGGAGTTTAGGCTTAACATTTTGTGAGTTCATTAAACTGAAGAACTCAAAACTATTTCATGAAATTATATTCTGGAAATTAATTTTTCTCCAACTATCTGTGGACCTTCATTCTTGCAATTAATCTTGTTTGGAATTGAGGGAGTTTGGTGATAGGTATTTTTGAACTTCTGAGGTTTTGCCTTGAAAAATTCAAACTGGATCTTCTAGGTACTAAATTGCTATTGTGCAATACATGGGCAAGGGAAGATTTGAAACTATGAGATAGAAGGGTTTTTTGAAACTAGAGATGATGACAGAAAATTTGGGTCATATAAATATTATAAAGTTAGAAGTTCCCCAGAGTCTAAGAAATTCCATTGCTTAAAAAAATGTCTAGAGTGTCTGGCTGGGAATTATTAGGTGATACTAATAAATAGGAAATGTCCTTTTTTGTTGTCAGAGACAAGCTTGAGGTACTAAAAAACAAACCAAGAAAACACATATGGCAGGGTAAATAGTTGATGGGATTTGTGACAGAGATATTTAACATTTAATGCTCAGTAATATGCCTTACTCTTCCTACCTCCCTTGCAGTTAGGTAAGAGCCATGTGACTGGTTATTATTTCTGGACAAAAGAGATTTAGAGTTGATAGGAAAACTCCATCTCTTTCTTATAATTCCATAGAAAGTTTAGAAGTCAGATATTCTAGAGGATGCACTTTCTGATGAAGCCCTACATAAAGTCATCAGACTTTATGAATATGTCATTCTGCTAAGCCACTGAGATTTCAGGATTTGATAATTGTGTCTCTTTGTGTTGGTTACTCTGACTAATATATAGGGTGCATATGTTAACTTGATAGCCATTTGTCAACAGAAAGATGAGAAATTGTCTGTCTACAGGAGAGGTTTTTGTAGGTGACAATCTAAGGGGGTGGCAAAGAACACGTTGGAAAAGCACACATTCTGGAATGGAGTCAGTGCAGTGGATTTTACAGCAAACAGTTACTGAATGAACTTAAGTTGCCTGACTTCTATTAATAAGGACAATTTGAGAAAAATTGCAGTAGGGATGTGATTAGAATATAAAGGTCAGATACAAGATGACAGTATATTTCCAGTTCCTGAATCTAAACTCCCACAGGCCAGTTCCCAGGGGAAGAGCAGGGATTGGATTAGAGCCCAGGCAGACCTTCAGATACCCCCAACCCCAAATTTGCATTCTGTGTGCCAAGGTTGGCCACATGCTGTGACTACCCTGGCAACACTCCCAGGGTATTTGAAGACCTTAGAATGGATGGACCAAATTCATTAACAAATTACAGCTTGCCCAGATTTTGATGAAACTTGAGATGTTTTTGTTTCAGATTTGAGAAGTACATTCAGGGTCTAACTGAATCATGATCTTTCGCAGGAAAAATAAAGGGATGTCAAAGAAAGAGAACTGACTTCTGATGCTACTGTGTTCACATGATATCACTAAAGGTTTTATGTGTAGATCTTAGGTTTCTACAAGTACCTTTTTAAGACACAGCCAGGCTAAAGTAGGCATAGACAGAGAAACAAACAGGTAATATGAAGGAGAGGCTAAAAGACATGACAGATAAAGACTGCATATCAATGTTTAATCTGAGTGCCAGAAGGAGAAAAGAGAGGAAAGAAGGCAAAGAATTCCCATTAAGTAAGAGAGACAGCAATCCTCAAATTCAAATGGCCCAGTAATTTCAAAATGATGTTTGCAAAGAAAGCATGAAAGGAAGAGAAAGGAAAAAGGGAAGGGAGAGCAGATAGATGGAAGGAAGGAAGATAGGCCCCAACTTAGATGCATCATAGTAAAACCACAGAAGGGAGAAAAAAGGACAGTTACATAGCCAGATGAATATCCCATCTTGGAAAACAGGAGTGATGATCTTAGTTACAGTAATCATAGCAGAGAGGTGTTTCTGCTCTGTGCCCAGGTCTTGATTTATAAAGGTGACTGAGTGATGACATGTAGAGGTCAGTGTCACTGAGAAAAAATTTAACATTAATTATAGTGCCCCTGGAAACAAGAGCACTGGCTTAACCACTCAGGGTCACAGGAGGGATGCCAGGTTTTGGTCGGGAAGCAGAAGTAGACATGAGGGGATGGCTTAGTCCAGTAGCCTTTATTAGGGTTTTCTCAGGAAAGACAGGCAGGGCAAGATAAATAGGATTGGCTAGTCTGAATAATTTCAGTGGGCTTTGGTCTATAGACATGGTCCCTGGTTGTCTGGAACCTGGTCCTGGAATGATTCAGGCAGAGGAATACTGACTTGTGGAGTGTATAGTCAGATGGGGGAGTACACTCTGGATTAGTTAGTCTGCACATCAGACTTGCTAGTGGCTGGACCCTTTGCCGTATCTAAGAAATGGCTAGCCCTGGGGGGGACAATCTCTCCCCAGCCAGAAAGGTCTTTTTAAGATGTCAAAAATCATAGAGAAAATAAAAGTATGATTAATACAATGTTTTGCTTACTGTGTGGGTAAATCACAAAAGGAAGCACCATTTCTAGCCAGTCTGCACCTCTATTTGGGGGAACAGAGTACAAGTTGAAAATGCTGGTGCTTTCCACTGATAACCAAAATGCATCCAGACTGGGGAAGAAGGGGATGCAACTGTGGAGATTTCCCTTGCCCTCCACTTATGGCCTTTGCTTTTGCCGGGTAGTGGGTATCAATGGCTCTCCCCACTTGCTTGCCTGGCCCGCTGATCTTTCTCATGTAAAATATGTGTGAGGGAAGGGAAAACAGGAGAGTGGGAGGCTTGATCAGCATGAAGCATGAAGGTCAGTATCCTGCCACCCAACTTTCCATCAGCCCGATTCTGTTGTGAAGATATCTATTAAAATGACCTGAAGAATTTTGCATGTATATGTCAAGCACAGCCATATTGTCAGTGTGAATGCAGTAGTTAATAAGCTTTTAATATTCATACTTAATCATATTCTTCTGAAAGTAGACAAAAGATTGTGGGACTGAAAAAGATAAATTATTATTTGAAACAAGAACTACATTATTTCCTTTTGTCTTGAGTTTTCCAATTCTGGGGTGATGTGATGAAAGCCTTATGGACAACCCTGCACCTATGTGGGTCGTACCCCTGGGAGGAACCCTGAAACTGTGAATCTGAGAGTATAAAGATGTAGCTGTCTACTCCAACTCTTTGCTGAGAGAAGACTAGAAAAGTTTGCTACCTAATATAAACAACTTCTCCTCCAGAAGAGAAAGGAAAAGAACCCTGGTATATTACATATTGGATTGTAAATAAATGTTTTTAGAGAGAAGATGAGAGGAGCTTCTCAGAGTATATGATCCCTAAAAAAACATGGATCTGGTTCTCATCTTTGATTGAAATGTAAAGAAATCTCTCTAGATGAGTGCATTTCTCTAGATGGTCTCTCCCTATCTATTCAGTAATGTTCAAGGCTTGTGCTTTGACTCAGGTGCCAGTCAAATGTTGAGAAAGCCTTAACTATATAGAAAAAATATGTATTTTCTTCCTAACAGTAGCATCCCTTTGGGAAGTACTCTGATCTTTTCAAAGATAATTTGCCAAAGGAAGAGACAGTCACCAATGTTCTCATGATTGTTTTCCCAAGATGTCTTCTTCCCATGTTCATAGAAGAAATGGTCATAACCTAGATTCTGATCTACTTTGGAACCATGGTCCTCAAATTTGCTGCAATGTAATGCAATATTACATTTATCTGTAATGTCAGCTGATATTTATAGAGCACCACTCAGTGCCAGGTACTGTTCTAGGTGCTGGAGAAGCAGCTGTCAACAAAACCTACTCCCCAACCCCACAAAAACCCTGCCTTCATGGAGCTTGCAGTATGATATGATGTAACATATGCCAGTAATTTATTCAACAAAAAAGCATAAGTTTCCTAAATGATGTAATGATTTTTATGTTTTTGATATATAAGTGTGTCTATCCCTAAAATGATTTTTGAATGGTAGATAAAGGCTGACAGCCTAGTTTGCCAGAAAATATGTATGAACTAAGAGATTTGTGTTTAAGCTAGAAATATTTTGAAGAATGATGGTTTCATAAACTTAAACCTGGGATCTGGGCACCATTTTTTGTTGTTGTTGTTGTTGTTTTATTAGGGTATGATTGATATACACTCTTATGAAGGTTTCACATGAAAAAACAATGTGGTTACTACAGTTACCCATATTATCAAGTCCCCACCCACACCCCAATGTAGTCACTGTCCATCAGTGCAGCAAGATTGGGCACTGGTTTTTATTCAGTTACTATAGTTTTTTTAATTAGTATGGACTAGATGATTTAATAACTTTTATTTAATGGTAATGCTTCATTAAATATTTTTATATTGAGTCTTAAATTTCTATTTAACTTTCAATATGATTTAAAATTTATGATTAGGAGATATATTTTTGTTAATTTTTTTAGCTAAAGAAATAGGAAAAGTATGTCTTGGGGATTATGCTAATAACTATGTTGTGAACAAGTTTTTACTTATAGGAATAAGTTATCAAAATTATATATCTATATTATGTTTAACATTGTTAGCTTGTATGGCTCTTTTGAAATAAACAAAACATCTTTGTTCCATTAAATGGGAACTTAACACAACAGATAACTGCTTTTATACTTCTTAATTTTTTTTCACTGAATGTAATTACCACGATTTCCCCAAAGCTCTTGGATATAAAACATGCTTTTCTTCAACAAGTCAATCATTAATTTACCTTTTATTACAACTAAAAGCAGGTTTTGTGGAAACAATAGGATACTTTCAAATAAAGCCAGGCATTTATTTGATAACCCAAAGCACTCTAAAAAAATACAATGTTTTCTAAATAAAAAGTTAGACATTTTAAGGCACCTAAACATAGGCAGATAAATGCTGAGACTACAGGAAAAAAGTATATTTTCTTAGCTCTCTCACTCCAAAAATATATAGCTTTCAAAATATAAAAAGTGCAGGAGGTAAGAAATTATGTAAACTTCAATTCACTAATGGCCATTGTTATTTTTAAATTATTTCAAATGATATTAATCTTTTGGGTGATGTATTTTCATTGTTTACACTACTTTAACAGTAAGAAGAAAAGTCGTAATCTAAAAATGAGATAACCTATCAACGATGGTGTGTGTATGTAAACAGCCACTTCTAGTGGAGCTAAGGGAACTTGTTGTACAGTTAAGATCTCTAATAATAATTGATGACCTGGAAGCAATTGATGGAAGTTTTCCTGTCAGGTTTATTTTCTGTGATCAAATTCATTTAGAAGAGCACATTGTATGCAGAATGCTTTCTTTGTTTTTATAAAACCTGAGTGTTTATGAAGTTGTTCCCAAGGCTTGTCAAAAGCAAATTTAGTTGGCTACCTTTCTTGGTGGGAAAGGAATCAAAGCATAATTAACAACAACAGGAAGAAGTCTGTCCTTTGATTCAATGCAAAGTTATATACAATTGAATTTGTAGCTCTGAATTCAGCTGAAAAAATGATTTAATACCCAGTATTTGTGAAACATGATCAAGAGCACTTTAATACTGGGTTCAGCATTAGGTGTTCTAATAAAAAATAAGAAAATGAAGTGTTTTTGAAGTGAGGGAAGCATGGGGAAAGGTGAATACCATCTTTAAAAGCTTATCTAAAGTTTGTCTCAGTCACAAATCCAAAAAGCCCAAGCAAATGGTGCCAAGGAGACTAAGAGTGGCCCAGCTCAGAGGAACAAATCCTGGAAATTAATGTCTCTCTTTTCTGAGGTCTGGAATCAGTGATTATGCTCAGTAAGATGGAAAAGACCAGAATGAAAGGGCAAGCTCCTGGATTCTATTTCAGCCAATAAGAGCTTGATCTCTCTCTCCTCTCCAGTCAGCAAGAAGCCCACCCACCACCTTAGATCCTGCCAATTGACCAGAGACATGACTTATCACCCCACCAACCACCCTAGAACCCCATAAAACCTTTGTGTTTTTGAAACTGGCTCTCTTTCTCTGGCATCTTGCCACTGCGTTGGTGCAGATGAGAGATTGAGCTCGAGCTAGCTTGAATAAAGGCCCTTTGCTTTTGCATCAGTGTTGGCTCCTTGGTGGTCTTCTGGGATTCACGACTTTGGGCACAACATTTGGGGATTCATCCGGGATCCCAGAGACCCCCAGGACTCCTGACCCAGAGGGCCCAGTTCCAACTGGTGAATGCACTGAGTTATCTGTGTGTCTTTGTCTATCTGTGTCTCACTGTTTTTGTTCGAGAACAAGCCTGTATAAGCCTGTAGGAGCTCCAATCTGTATCAGGGTTGGCATTGACTTAGGCGGACGTGCTGGCCGGTTGTCGACCGGGGGTCTTGGGAGACATCCCTTGGACCTGTCTGGAGGATGAAGTCCTCATCTGTGAGGAAAGTTGGCTGCCGCTGCAGTCTGACAGGCCCTCAACTTACTTTCAGTTTTGCCTCCGTGGGCATGGCAGATTCTTCTCTATAGGTGCCTGTTTGTCGTGTTTGTCTTAGTCTTGTTGACAGAAGAAATGGGACGGATGCAGACGACTCCTTTGTCTCTCATGACAGACCATTTTTCAGATGTTTGGGAGAGAGCTCACAATTTGAGCATGGATGTCAGGAAAATTTTGTGTTTTCTGTACCTCCGAGTGGCCGTGCTTTAATATTGGCCGGCTGCCAGGGGGAACATTTAATCTAACCACTCTTTTACAGGTTAAAGACATCAGGGAAAGAGCTAACAATCTCAGTGTGGAAGTCCAGAAGGGTTGGTGGCAGACTTTTTGTTCTAGCGAGTAGCCAGCTTTCAATGTCAGATGGCTGCCAGAGGGAACTTTATCATTATGTCTCAGTCTGTATATTTGTGTGCCTAAGTGTGTAAATGAAAATATCTTTCTACCTCTGGATGGTATTAATGAAATTGATTTAAAGACAAATGCTTGTGAAAATTGGGCATTCTAAAACTTCCAGAAAATTCTAATAGAAAATATTAAGCATTAACGCTAATTTAAGTTGAACTGAAACAGACATGTCCTTATGGTTATCAGCTGCCTAAGTTTACCTAAAGTCATTTAAGTTGATGTTATCTGCTAAATCTTTCAAGAATAAAATGCTTAGAGGCTTGACGTTGTCTAATATTCAGTAAAGGTTTTGCAGGTAATCTAGCATAGTTGTTAGAAATGAGTGAACTAAAAAGTGTGGCAAGTGAACACCTTAATAATTGTGTTATAGTGTGTATACCTACCTATAGCCTGAGAATTTTTGTGGTAACCTAAAACCTTAAAGTTTTGCTTAGTTGAAGATAAATTTTTGTGCTTAGTGAGAGATTGTACTGTAAAGCTCATGGTTACAGAAATTATAAAATGTGTTCATAAATTTGTCAAAGAATGCTAGTGTAACAGTTTACAATAGCCTGCTTCTCAGTGTTCACTAAAAATTAAGGTACCTAATGATTTTCAGTTCTGATTAAAACTACTTAAAGTAATAAGGAAAACATTTCTGCATGCTAAAGAATGTGTCTTGATAAAAGAAAGTAACTTTGTTCTAAAGTACAGCTGTTTATTTAGAGGGAAAACTCTAAATGTAAGAAGAAGGTTGTAGAAAGTTTGTAGAAGAATTTAATATGGTCATGTTATATAAAATTAAAGCAAATGAGTCTTGGTATCAAGTACACAGCAAAATTAGAATTTTGTTTTCAGTTAAAAAGAGAAAGATTTCTTAACTGTTAGTCTGCTCTAAATATTGAAAGATTGCAAAGGGTTCTCTCATTGTTTTATCAAAGCAGTTTCTCATGCTTAATGTCTCAATGAGTTGTCAGAGTATTTAAGAAAATGAGATCTTAATATTAAAAGGACTAAAAGCTAAACTATGCTAACAAGTGTGTAAACTTCTTTATTTGACTTTGAGTTATTTTGTCATTCTGGTTAAATGGATAAGTATTGCTTCATAGCAACCTATAATCCTATTTAAGCAAGTGCCAAAGAAACTTTCTTCTGACAATTTCCCAAAATCAATTTCAAAAAGGTACTTTTACCTCTAGTTAACTCTGATATTTACCAGAGGGCCCCTGGAACATGTCAGAGGAATTTTTTTTCTCATTGGGGAAAGTATTTGGCTAATTTGGCTTATTTATCTGATATATATAATTACCTGCTTAATTACCTAGAAAGCATTGTCAAAGGGAATGATGCTAAACTTTGTTACTGAATGTTTTCATACAGAAATATCCAAATTTCCTTATGTCAACTGTCTTATAGTAAGCTCTCATCAGATCTTTAGCCATTGTCATTTGTAAGTCTTTTGTCATTTATAGTCACTGTTTTATTACTCCTAAACTACTAGTAAAGAACTAGATTTCAGCAGAACAGGATTGGTTGCATAAGATTAAGTAGACTAAGGAAGATGATTTTGTGGCTTTTTGTTTCAAATGTTACTGCTAAAGTGCTTTAAGCTTTTTTTCTTAAGCGGACAACAGTTTATTAAATGACTATCTTTATAAGCAGAATTGAAACTTTAACCTTCCCTCTACCTGACCCCTCCAAAATTTAAAAACTCTCAGTGATTATTTTTATATTTCATGGCAGTATGTTTATTTGCATAAGTTCAATAAGAACCTGATTTCCTTGTAAGAGGACCAATTAAAAACAAAGGTTATACTACCAAGGCTTTGACTGGGATGTCATACCTGAGAGACACGTGCACAAACTCAGATATGAACAGCTTTAAGGAACTAAGGTTGACTTTATAAAGCCAACAAAGCCCCTTTGAAGAATTGGCCTGGTATCTTGCTTACAGGGTTCCCAGCAGCCTTACCAGGTGAGTAAGGAAGGTCACTTTCTGGCAAGTGCAGGAACCTCAGGATGTCTTGGGGACCTTGAGAAGAGAGGAATTCATGCAAATCTACAGGTACTGCAGGCAAAACCTGATAGCAAGTCTGGCTGGGCTTTCTGGCCTCAGGCCTTTAAAAGTTCAATCTGAAATTCCTTACAAAAAGTTCCAGCAAAGCATATTTAAAAGAGCCTGTGTAATTAATTGCTCTTCTTGTGCACTTATGCAAATAATTAATCCAAGTGTTAATTATTTTCTTAACCTGGTTACTTCTAATAAAAATGAGGGTGATTTGAGAGAAAAGTATTGTTTAACAATGCAGTCTTATCTATACTAAATCCTAATACTAGTCATTGAGAGGTAAACTTGATCCAGAATTCTAGTTTCCCCATGATACCTGGCTGTGATTCTCAATTAGAATCTTCATATTTCTAGTTCTCATATTCAGCCATGCATTCTTTTTTTTTTAATAAAACATGAGATGTCTTTACAATGAAGTGTTAGGAAGACATTAGATATACTTAAAATCTGTATTATTCAAAAATAATTCAACAAATATTATTAGAGGGGGCTATGTTAGTCTCCTAGTCAGCCATGCATTCTTAATCTCATCAAGTTTGTCCTTCCAGAATAGAAAATCCAACTCCAGATATTGCCACTTAATTTAATAACATGATTTGTTCTATCTCACCTAGAAGCCACAAAACTGCAAATAGTAATAGAAATGAAACCCAGAATAGAAGTGTCAACCTTCTGAGGCCCTCTCAACTGACCAGTGATGGAGACCTAACTGAACACCGTACTGCACCCCCTCTCAGCATGAAGCAGCCAGAAAGGTCATCGCCTTCTTTCCCTAGAAGCAGCTAAGGTCTCTATCTGTAGAGGGGAGAATGAGACAGGGACCATAGGCTTAGACAGAATAAGGTGAGATCCTCTGGAGAAAAAAAAAAGCAAGGCAGGATATTTGCAGTCAGAGCAATGTAACTACATTCTAAGAAACCACCCCTACTGAAACTATGTTGAACATTAATCTCTAGAATCATTCTTCAGTGAGATCAGTTAATGTTCCCCAGATAAAGAAGAGTAGCACATGTTTCTATTATGTTAATCATTTGTAACCATGTGTAAGATTCACTTTAGCATACTAAAAGGCCCAAGCCTATGTGCTGTCTTTCCTCCTTCAGATCTGACAAAGTAATTTTGCAAACTGAGCAACTAACTTAGCATGCAAACCCAGCTGTAAACAACATGGTAAAATGCAGGAAGAATTCCATCTTAAAGATAAGATTGCATTTTAAAACCCAGGAAGTTCAAGAGGCAGGATTCTTTAGCAAATAGACAATACCTCAGCCCACCTTGGGGTCTGGGCAGGCAGTCTTTTGATGTGCGCCCAGACCAAAGTGCTAGTGTCCCGGAGAGAAATCAAGGCAGGAAATTATCTTTAATATTCAAAGACTCCTTGCCATCCTACTCCTGTTATTAACCCTTAGGTCCTGTATCATCAACAGGTTGGTCCAGTTTGTCAGAGACCATGTGGGGGCCGTCCAACTGATAGTCCTCCATGCTCAGTACAAGCCCCTAGTAATCTTGTTACTCCTGCTTACTTTTAGACCATGTATTCTCAATAAACTGATAACTTTTATTAAAGATAGAATTAATAAAGTCCAGCTAATGGTGCTAAGACAACAGTATCAGCCTTTATCTCCTTACAACTGCAAAACCTTATTAGACCCATGATTGGGTCCCTTCTTAGGATCCAGAGAAAGGGGGAATGAAAGGGCAAGCTCCCCGATTCTATTTCAGCCAATCGGGACCCGGATCCTACCTCAGCCAATCAGGACCTGGATCCTATTTCAGCCAATTGGAGCTTGGTCTCTCCTCTCCAGTCAGCAAGGAGCCCACCCACCACCTTAGACCCTGCCAATTGACCAGAGACACAACTTATCACCCCACCACCTACCCCTAGACTCAGACAATCAGCCAGAGCCACAACCATAACCCCACCAACTGCCCTAGAACCCTATAAAACCTTTGTGTTTTTGAAACTTGCTCTCTTTCTCTGGCATCTTGCCACTGCTTGGTGCAGATGAGAGATTGAACTCGAGCTAGCTTGAATAAAGGCTCTTTGCTTTTGCATCGGTGTTGGTTCCTTGGTGGTCTTCTGGGATTTGCGACTTTGGGCACAACAAGAATATTCAGTTTAATCATCTTCCATTGGATAAGATAAGTCACAGATTTGTACCTGAAATCACTTCACCCAAATGTTGTACAGATAATGGCTAACATTCCCATCTGCCTGCTATCTGTTTGAACCCACTTGTAAAAAATAATTTTAATCATCTTGACAAAAATAAGAGTAGAACTGTCCTAAGTATCTCATAGAGGGTAAAAAAGGACATACCTGAATTCATATTCAGGGCGTGTATTTTGAAACTCATGACTTTCCATATTTAGGCAGAAGGGAACTTATGACATGCAAAAAAAAGCTACTGTAAGTCCTTTCTTTTCTGTATAATATACTATTGTATTCTATTTCTACAATGTCCCTGTATAATGTGATGAGAATCATAGGATGGAGTATAAATTAAGTCTCCATTTTTAAATTATAAATTCAAAGGAAAAATAAACTAGGTTAATTCATTTTTATGTTTATTGAACATGTATATTATGCACACAGATACACTCAAACACACTTAATGAGGAATTAGTCATTGAGCTAGCTATTTATCTAATATTTACAAGTTTTCATCAATGATTTCAGTAACATAGACCTCCAGTTCTATTTTTTTTTTCATCTTTTAAAAATGAGGTTTAATATACTAATCCAGGTCATCTATGGGTTTGCTAAAGATTACATAATTGTGCTTATATTTCATGGTCTGCCCTGTGCTTACTAGATAGGAATGCTTCTATGGCCACATGAAGATAGATGATGATGCTGGGGTTCTTGTTCACGAAGCTGAAGAATGAGCTTCACAGTCAAGGTAGGAGAGCAAGGTACAGGCTTTTATTTAGAAATAAAGTGAGAGAATAGAGCTCCTGGCTCACGCCAGGAGGGGACAAGAGAGCCTGTAGTGGTGCGTTGTCTATGGGGTTATATAGGCGGTTGAGGATTTTTTCAAGAACATGAAAAAACTTAGGGGTGTGGACTTGCATCACCTGCCCTGTCAAGGTGGGCTGGGTCATAGCCTGATTGCTAGGGCTGACAGCAGAGTCACGGGGTATGCTGATACCCTTGCAGAATGCTTAAACATTCCAGGCCAAGTTGCTCCTGGCCTTTTGAACTTTAACTGATCTCACTGAAGATGTCTATATTCTTAGTATCTTTCCCTAGAGAATTAGTGTGACCTTGCTTTGCATAATGCTTAACAGAGTTTCAATGGGGACTTCTTTGCCCATTGTTACATTGGTCTGACTGTAAATATTCTGCCCTGCTTTTCCCCAGAGGCCCTCACCCTACTCTGACTACACCCATGGTCCCTGTCTCAATGAGTCCTCTAAAGTAATATTCCTGACTCAGTAATACTCACCCTTGAAGAGACAGAGGGCTATGCAACTACAGAGTTGTGGGATGTGTATCTCCAGCTCTGCGTAATGAATGCACAGGCCTTCCTGTGGAAGAGAAGAGGCAATGCGTTTGCATAGCCCGTGCAGAATTTCCAAAGCAACATTCCCAAGTATCACCTTCTCTCACTGTTAGTGCTGCTTTATCGGGGTAAAACCTTGGATCCTTTGCATTTCAAATCTTGTTTTTAAGTGATTGTTAAGAAGATTTGAAAAGTAACTGAACTAAATCATAGGATAGCTGAAGAATTGGAAAGAAGATTGACGTGACAATTTTCTCATCTCCCCTTGACAAAATGATCTATCCTAGTCCAAGGACGTAGCCACCAGACTCAATAGTAACAGCTGCAGTTTGGGTAAGTCTCTGTGGGTAAAATGGAAACATTTCCAGAATTTCTCGCCTGGCTTTGGTGCATCTGCATTTCAACAGGCGTTCAGAGGTATAAACAAGTAGGCTTTAGTGTATTTGCATCTTTCCTCAGGGGTGGAGCAATTCATCTCCATATCAATGGGTTATTATCTGGGCAACTGAGAGCTTATCTGTACCTGAGAGGTGAGGGGGAGGGCCCGTGTGGTTGCTGCTTGAGCAGAGAAGAAAGTAGGTCTGGGACAGCAGTTTGTGTGCAATAAATGGGTTTTAAACTTTATTTCTCCCTTTGACTGATTTTGGTTTTTAGAGGTATTTTGCCCCAGGGATTTCCTTTCCCCAGACTTACAGTCTCATATTACACCTAAATATAGCTTCAAGCAGCTTATAGGCATATGTAAATTATTCCTTAGGCTAATACTGTACGGATTAGACATTACAATCATCCCTTGGACACTGCAGGGGGTTGGATACTGAACCCCCTATGTGGTTCAAAATACACATACAACATTCAATGTCCCCAAAACTAAACCACTTATGACCTACTACTGACCAGAAGCCTTATCATAGCATGCAGTCAATTAACAAACATTATGTATGTTACATGTATTATATACTGTTTACTTACAATAAAGTAAGCTAGAGAAAAAAATGTTTTTTCAAACTGTTGCGAATTTTCAAAATTTTTTCCATCTTATGTATTTTTTTAAGAAAATATGCATATATCTGGACCTGCACATTTCAAACTTTTTTTGTTCATGGATCACATATACTTTATTTCATTGATTCACAGCATGGTTTTTGACATTCTGATAACTCAAAATTTGGGATGCATCCACTTTTTAGACTGAAGAACCTGAGCCACAGAGTCTTCCTTACTGTCACATAGGCAGGATCCAAAATCCAGACTAAATGACAATAAATATTTTATTAACTGATGCAATATACTACATATCATATTCCCAATTCTTTTGGAAGCAAGCCTGTAGCACAGAATCTCATCCAGTTAAATTATGAGTGAAAGAAAAAAGGATAGAAACATAAGAGGGATTCAACCTGAGAGTCAGTTGCAGGTTCTGAAGATGGAGAGGGATGTGGGAAACTTCTGAGAGCTGAGAGTGTTTGCCCGAATGATAACCAGCAAGGAAATGGGAACTTCAGCCTTAAAGCCTCAAGGAATTAAATAATAAAGGTTGTTGAATGCTAACAAGCTGAATAAGTAGTTAGCAGATTTTTCCCCAGAGCTACCAGATAAGAATACAGCCTGGCCAAGGACACATTGAATGTAAGACCCAAGTGTAACATTCTACTCAGAGAACCTGGTTTATGTATGCCTAGACTTCCAAGCTACCAAGACAGTGACGTAACAGATAGGTACTGCTAACTAAGCCACCAAGTTTATCGTAATATATTACACAGAAATAGAAAAATAATACAGACTTTGGTGACAGGAGAAATAGACAGGTGTGTGTGTTGGGGGCAGGGGGCAGAAGGTGAGGAGAGAGAAGAAAATACACAACGGGAATGATAGAGATATTTTAACTGTCAGAGACAATCCATGTCTGGACAGTCTTCTTTTTATTATTGCAGTATTCTGAATCATGTTGAAACATGATCACATGTTTTCTCAGATCATCATATTCTCCTCTTTCTTCTTCTGGGAGAAATGATGAAAAGAGTACCACAATACATCATAACAAAAAATGGTGGTGGTGTGTCTGTCATCAGTGTATCAACAGTTAGATCAAGATTTTGTCAATGACCCTGTGAGAATAGGGCTTTTTTTGTTGATGATGGACTCAATACTATAGCTTGGGCTCGTGAGTAGGTTGTATAGATCTTCAGTCAGCAAGAGCATCTGCATGCCTGTGTATTGTGTATGTCAGTTATCATGCCATGTTCTTTATAGATCTATACTAAATAACTCCTCTAAACAACTCTGCATCATTGTATTATTTTTTCATTTTGCAAATTTGGGTAAAAAGTGTGGACAGTCGCTGTTTAATTTTTAAGTCATGTTCTTTATCCTATTTTAAACATCCCTCAAGGTCTGTCTCATTGTTGTAGTGATACGTGTCTTTCAAAAAGTAAGCATATAATGTACGTTGGAAATAACACATCAACACAATCAAGTGATATTTGAATATATTTGTCCTTGCATGATTTAATGAGTTATAAGAAATACATATTTGGTCATTCATATGACCAAATACAAGTTTCCCAGGTATATGTGTCCTGAAAACACTGCAGAGTCTTAAAGGTGAAATAGGTGTTTTGTCATATTAATGAGAGATTTTGGACCCCCACCCAAGGGCAGGGCTAGAGGATGAATTAGCCAATGGCCAATAATTTAGTCAACAATGACTATGCAATAAAGCCCTCACAAAAACTCCAGAGAAGAGCTTTTCTTTTCTGCTCTGCTCTGCCTGCTATGCTTGGATGGATCCTGCATCTTGGTTTAAGAGAGCTTTTATGCTTGGGGAACCAGAACGCCTCCATGTACCACCAAGCTAGGCCCCGTGCTCCATGAGGATAAAAGCTCCTTTATTTGGGACCTTGCCTTATATCTTTTTCATCTGGCTATTAACTTGTATCCTTTATGATATCTTTTATTAAACTGGTAACTGTAAGTGTCTTCCTGAGTTCTGTGAGCCACTCCAGCAAATTAATCAAACTTAAAGGCAAGGTCATGGTAACCTCCAGTCTATAGCTGGTAGATTAGACACACAGGTAACTGTGTTGGGCTTGCACCCAGCATCTGGAGTAGAGGTTGAAGGGAAGTCTTGTAGTATGGAGCCCTTAACCTGGGGAATCTGGTGCTGTCTCCAGGGCGGAGAGCGTCAGAACTGAGTTATCAGACAGCCTGCTAATGTTCAAGAATTACTTGACATAAGTATGTGTGGGAAGACCCCTTTCACACACTTACGCATATTAGAATAGGGTTCAGGTACCTGAATGGAGTTATACTATTATTATTGCTTGTAACTCTAGGGGGAAAATATGTTCCCAGCCCAGGACAAATAATCTTTGAAGCCAAAATCAGTCAAAGGGATAAATAAAGTGAGAGAAATCTATTTATTGCTTACAAGCAGTCATCTACTGCTCACCCATGTATCTTGTGACCCACTGGCTAAAGGACCCCCAAAATAACTGCAGTTCAGGTGCATATTTTCTCTCTGCCCCTTTTTTAAATCACATATTGATATGGAGATGGACTACTTCTCTCCACCCCTTGGATATACCTATTGGTATGGAGATGCACTAATACAAGATGAGAGATTCTGGAAATATTGCAGTTTTATCCACAGCCCACCCCTCCAGAAATCTTACCAAATAGTCAACTTACTTCCCATCTTCTAAAATGACCTTGTGTGAGAAAATGAGCACTATAACCAGACTAGTAATGTATAATAACAAAAGCATTAAAATCATGATAATCCTTAAGCTGGAGGATTCAGCTAGGTTAAAAGTCCTATGCAGATTAAGTCCATACATAGCTCACCAATTCCACAGGCAGCCAGTAGCTGAATGGGTAGGGAGTTCAGAGCAATCATCAAGCAGCAGATGCAGGCAGGGGAAACTTCCAGGCCACAGGGAAATAGAATAAAAAAACCTTAAGGGTGATAAGATACGTGTTTTAATGACAAGAGCATAGGCAAATTTTGTCCATCATGTAGGATGCATGAAAGAGAATGATCCTGTGAAGAGACAGTGGCAGGAATAGTCTAGTATACCAGACCTTCACCCCACTCTCTGTGGGAGTTACAGATGGGTCAATATATAGGGCTATAGGAGGTACATGCACTGGCCAAAAAGATAAAACAAAACTTCCCTGTAAGATGCTCTTATCTACCAGACATTTTGGGTACACAACTGTGATCTTTGGGGGCCACTCTGCTGTTACTCCAGGAACACACAGGAGGCCAGCTTCTATGCCTTTTCCCCAAAGTCCCAGAAGGGCCAGTCATTGCTGGTCCATGTGTCAAAATGTCCAGGGCCATGTCCACTCAACAGAGTCTCCAGGTCTTAATGCAGTTGGAGCTGGCAGAAGGATGTTGTTCTGCTGGCCAAATCCTAACTTCAACATCTCCTCTTTGGTTTGCACATAAAATTGTATAGGAGAGGAAGCAATGTGTGTTAGTATGTCCACAGGACTCATGGCTCCTTTTCAGGGCTTCTCATTTAAACTCTGTAGCACTGTCCATAACAAACTGACCAGCCATGTAGACTATTAGTGTCTGACTTCAGGCCACATTTCAACAAACCACTGTGCCTTTCTATCACACCTGTCCAGTAGGGTTATATGGTACATGAAAAATCCACTTAATCCCTAATTGTGACACTCATTCTTGTAATGCATGTCCAATAAAATGGGTGCATTAATTGCTTTCAATCACCTGCAGCCAGCCATAGGCTGCAAAGAGACACACTAGGCCCCTCCTGGTGGTTTGCTGATCTGCATGGCATACAGGAAAAGCAACCAACAGTCCAGTAGCCAGTCCACACAAGTCATGGCATACTGACATACTTCTGATATGGGCAGAGGCCCAATAAAGTCTATCTGCCAGCTGACAATGAGTACTAGCCCTTTACTATGGTCCCATGATGCTGCAGAAATTGGTGTAAGTCCCTCCTAGGCACACAAGGCACTCTTTCTGGGTACTGTTGACTCCTTTAAAGGTTAACAAAAAGCCCTACCAACAGATTACACCCAACATTGCCTTTTGCCCCACATTGTAACAAACACTGATGTACCCATTTGGGTACATCAGAGGCAAGCTTTCCTTCTAGCCAATGCACCTGGTCCAATGTTCCTGCTTCATCATTCTCTGGGATGCCAAAAGCAAATGTCCAGTCACATGATATACAGTAACTGTCTTAGTCTGACCAGAGGCCCGTGGGTCTTGCCACAGCTCTTGCCCCCAAAGGGGCCAGAGACCAACCATCAAGTTGGCATGGTACCATGTCAATAGCCACAGGGTCAAGCCCTGATAGACTGCCCAGATGTCAATGCAGAAAAATATAGGCAAGGACTCCTAAGTGATCATGAGACATGCTGCCTGCAATTCAGTCTATTGGCTGCTCTTCCCCTCTCCATCCTCCATCCATATTGTCTCAATCTTAGGATAGAAAGCCACAGCCCTCCACCTCAGGGGCTGCCCATGACTGGAACCCTCTGTATACCAAACATCTTCAGGTATAGGGGCTTTTCCCTCCTGATAATGACTCTTGGATACCAATGGGTCAAAAGAAAGTTCTTCCTGCATTACACTGGTATGCATCACTGCCTGAAATAAGCTTTGGAGTTCTCCACTTAAGGGGCTAGTACAGAGGGTGCTATGCTGCTGTAAATATGCACCCATTTGGCCAGTGTAGGCATCTGTGCCACACAACTCCATGGCCTTTGGGTCCGTCATGCACTGACGCCATGATAGGGTAGGTGGTTATTACCTTGATAGGAGCTGTTCCAGTGATGGGTTCTGTAGCCAACAAGGCATGGTACACAGCAGCTAGTTGCTTCTCTATCAAGATGTAATGGAACTCTGCTCTTTTCCATGGTTGTGACCAGAATCCAATAGTTTGGTGTGCCCTTTCAAGCCACTGTCAAAGGCCCCATCTATAACTAATCAGTTACATGAGGATCTAGCTCACAGGGCATTCATGAGTCCATTACACTCAAGGCCTGCACAGCCTTGAGTGCGCATTCAGCAGCAGTAAAAACAGCTGCATGTGTTTCATCCCAGTCCCACCTGATACCTTTTCATACCAACTGGTATAAGAGCTTCAGAATTTGTGTCAAGTCCAGGATAAACACTCTTAGTAGCCCAAAGGACCCAAAAAACCCTTAGGGTTAGGGAAAGCCTGGACCTTGTCCATGACTGCTTGTGGGATAACTTTAGTTTTACCTGACCAGACAACCCCCAAGAACTTTAATGACACGTCAGGTCCCTGAACCTGTGTGCTGCTCACAGCTCATTCTTTCTCCTATTAATGTGGCAGCAGTCTAGGAACTGCCCCTTCTAAATCTGTAAGAGAATCAGACAAGCATATCATCATCAATGTAGTGATACAGCTGCACCATTTGTGGTTTTTTCCATGTGGCCAGTCCTGCACCATAAGTCCATGACAAATGGTGGGACTGTGGAGGTGTCCCTTTGAAAGGACAGGGAATGTCCACTGCTGGCCTTCCCACATGAAGGCAAATTGTTCCTGAATTTCCTGTGCAATGTCAATAGAGAAGAAAGCATTAGCAAGGTCTACTACATACTGATACGTTCCGAGTTCATGGCTGAGCATGTCCGAATGTCTGCGATACAGGGGACAGCAGCATGCAAAGGGGGTGTGACTTTATTCAATTCCCTGTAACCCACAGTCATATACCAGGAAACATCTGGCTTTTTCACTGGCCAAACTGGGAAATTAAAAGGACTTTCAGTGGACTTTATATTGTCCCCCTTTGCCGACTCCTGTAGAGTTTCTCCAATTTCCTTGTGTCCCCCAAGCAATATATATTGCTTAGAATTTGTCACCCACTGAGGTACAGGCAGAGGGTACTTAGCATGTCCCCTCAGAACTACCTTTACCACATGTACCCTCAGTCTGAACTCACCTGCAGTGAGTAACCACAGGCCCTGCAGGATATTGACCCCCAAAATATATTAGGGATTGGAGAAATGTACACAGTGTACTCCTTTGGGGATAGATGCCCTATCCCCAGTGGAATCTGGGCATTTTTCACTCTAATTGCCTTACCTCCATAGCCATCTATCACATCAGAGGCCCCAGAAAATTGCTCAGAATTGCCTTAAATCAGAAAACATTCAGTTTCTGTGTCCACTAGCATGAGAACATGTTTTACATTAATGGGGTATCAATAAATTGCTAATTCTACATGTGGTTCCCAGTCCCCACCACATCCCCTTAAGTGGGAGCCTTGACCCCCCCACCCCAGTCAGATCACAATGCCCAATCATCCTCCTATGGGGGTGAGGGCCCAGGCAGAGCCTGAAAACTGTCCTCCCAGAAGTTTTGCAGGGACACAGGCTGGACATGGGCTTTGCCTCTGGTTTCTGTGTCCTGGACCTCAGCAGCTGGAACTGCTGCTCTGGTTTTAATTGGTGCCACAGTTCTAACAAGATCATATTGTGCTGCCCCTCACATTTTTCTTTCAGTACCACTGCTTTTATCAAATCAACCCATATCTGGGTCCTCGAGATGTTCACGGGGCCCTAGGCACCTCTCCTTTAAGTCATATCCTGTACTTCCTTCTGTGCTCTTATTGTTTCAACCTCCCCTACAGCTGCTAAAGTATGAATAGCCTCTCTTATGGATTTCACTGTGTTGGGGGGGCAAGAATAGCCACTAAGGACCCAAAGAGAAATGGGGGAGCTATATGGAGCACCAGGTTTCTCATTCCTACAGTGAACAACTCATCAGATCCCTGGGGGTCCATATTGTAGGTGATATATTTCATGCTCAGCTCCTGTAACACCTGCTGGCACTCTGCATATTTTTTCCAGCTATTGGGTAAGTATGGTAAATCACCCTGATTAGGCCAAACTGCTCTGATGACTGCTGTCAGCCAATCCAGAAGCGTCTGATTCCCTGAGGTATGATGAGCATTTTGCAACTGCTGCTGGAGGGAAGGGTGAGTGAGTCATCAGGGAAGCTAGTTTACCCATTTCAGAATTTGACATAACAATGTTTGGACCCCCATATCCCAAAGATGTAAAAGCCATGTAGGCAGAGATTCTAACAGCTTCTGCTGCAAACAGGTGCTTATGTCCACCAGCAGTTCCTGGATATATGGGTAGAGCATGGAGTGCTTCACATGTGGAGAGGACTGCTCCCCCCCTTGAGGAGCCTATTGCTGTTGTTTTCTATTTTCTTAATTATGACTGGGAGGCCCTTTAATATGGAGAAACTGGTGGCTTGGGCGGTGGCCTCGGCTGCAATTCGGTCCTTGGACCCACACCTGTATATTCCCCTGCTATCTCCTCTTCCGTCTCCGTGGATGAAGGCACCATTCTTTTCTCCTCCTTCCTCATGTGTCCTGCATCCTGAAGTGCAGATTCTCCTGCTGCTTTCTCCCTTGCTGCTGATATATCTTCCAGGAGTGTGACCTGTCTTCTCAATAACTGTCTTTTTCTTAAGGGCATCCCATAGGTCATTGCCAGTTCCTCCAAGTGATGTCAAAGTGTGTCTCTCTCCTTGATAACTATCTCAAGAGACATCCCACAATCCCAGCTGCCACATAGCCACTAAGGGCCTCTAAGCAGTCTTCTACCTCTTGGAGGGCTAATTCCACAGCTTCCCGTGTCTCCACCCTAACCCCATTTCTGGGGAAGGGCCCACCCATCTAGGAGGTGCTTTACCTTAGACCAATTTTCCACCAGGATCTACCCAAGTGGAAGTTCTGTGGATGGGGGGAGCAGGTTACCATGTGAAGCTGCACCCTTCACCACTGCCAGAGCAAAGGTTGAGTCATCACCCCCGACCACAGCAGCCACTGGTGCCTCCCCAGCATCCACCAGGGGATTTCCAGGTATCTCCCCACCATTTCTAGAGACAGCCCACCCATTTGTTGCACCCATGAAGGCAGACTTTGGGTTCAGAAGTCCTGCCAACTACAGCTAGGTGTAACCCTGGGGGGAAAATATGTTCCCAGCCAAGGGAAATAACCTTTGAAGCTGAAATGTGTCAAAGGGAGAAATAAAGTGGGAGAAATCTGTTTATTGCTACAAGTAGTTGTCTACTTCTGCTTGCCTGTGTCTCTCATGACCCAGCTTCAGAAGGACCCCAAAAATATGTCTCCAGTCCAAGTGCACATTTTCTCTGCACGCTTTATAATAACCTATTGATATGGAGATTTATACTTCTCTCCCCACCTTGAACCAACTATTGATTTATATGGAGAAGCACTAAGACCAGGCAAGAGATTCTGGAGATGTTATAATTTTACCCACACTGCTATGTATAATATAATATTGTTATTTTTAAACATATATGTGGTGAAAAAAGGCACCATTGCATTTGGTGTCAGATGAGTGGAAATCACACCTTGATAATGTAAATATTGGACATAGGGGAGATAAAGAAGTGTTTTTAAGGTGCTCAAACTGAATTATGAATTTCTCAAAGTATTCTCTAAAGATACTTGTAAAAAACTACACGATACATCTTTTGAAGGTCCATTAAAAATTAGATTTTTATTAGTGAAAAAGAATTAGAATCTGTTGTAACAGTTTTTAATCCACTGTCTAGAACCACTGAAGATTTTCTATATGGAATACTCTTTGTTGACAATAAGGGAGTGTAACAGGGTGGCTTGAAATAATATTATTTTGTAAATTATTTGTTGGGAATGAACAACACATCTTTTAGAATCAGTTTTAAAAGTCATTCCTAATTAACTCTGTCAACCAACAGAAAAATGCAATGCATTAATAAATATTAATTAGTTATTATTATAAAAATATGCAGTAAAATGGAGCTTTATAGTTTACAAAATTTTTCAAATAGATCATACAGTTGTATGAACTGATGTTTGCAGGACCAAATCAATTTTATTTAAAAAACAATTAAAATGTTATTTCTATAAACAAGTGCATTATAAATGCCCATGTGGAATACAGGAGCTGACCTTCCATTCTATAAGATATTAGAGAATAAGAATCCATTTTTATCACTTTGTGCACCCCTAGCCCACCACCTAGGCTTCATTTCTCTTTTCTTTCAACATTCAGAATCTGAAAGCTTTTCTTTTGAGGACTATCTTTGAGGCATCAGAACACCTCTATGCACACGATAAAGAATCAGAACTGTCTGGTACTTTTGTCCTCCTTGGCAGGCCATACACTTGCGAGTAGAAAAGCCCAGAAATCTTGGACTCAGTTTGGGAAACTCTGAGTTATACTTATACTCCAGAATGTGAGGGCATTTCTTAATACATCATTTGCACATGAATATTTGTATTGAGTCAACTTCTGGGAAACTTTTCTTGTATAAATACCAGTCATGGTCCTTGAAAGCAGACTCTGAAGATGAGATTCTGAATTGAGCTCATTCACAGACTAGGTGGCAACAAGGACCATGCTGATAAGACATTCATTTGTCATAAAGTTGGATGGGACAGAGATAGAAATAAATGCACGGACTCACATGATATCTCTAGCAACTGAGATTATAGGGAAGGAGATAATAGTAGATATAAAAACTGAGAAAATATTTGCTGAATTCTATCAATGCAATGAAGAAAAAGAATCTCAACCCCATATTATTCATTTAGCAATATAAAGTATGCCATGAAAATCAGAACACCATCACAGAAAGAGATCCTCATCTCATACAGTCCAAAGGAATATTATTCTGTAGACCAAGCCAAGTACAATTACAAGATAGGAGAACCTCAAAAAAGAGTGACTTTGTGGCCTAAGTCTCCTGACATTTGGGATATGGACATTTGGAGGTATGTGCTTAAGAATAAGAATAAGCACATCCCTCTCTAGCTAACAGTACCCAATTCAACAAGTCCCAGAGTGGCCCAGTCGAAGGGGTGTTGCTTCTGCTAAGAGCCGAAAGACCAATCACCAAGGCGTTGTAGGACAAAACTATTCTGTAGTAGTAGGTACCATGGAATATTGCCTGGAACAGATCTTGAAGGACCAAGTCCAGGAGGAGCAGACTTTGAAGCTCAGTAATGGCAGGTGTTTTGCTATGGGAACACTTTCCCATGCTCAGGATTTAATATGCAGGAAAAGGTACCTGGGTCAGGTCCTAATATGCTTCTGGAATAGCTCTGTAAATCATGAAAACAGTGATGATTTATATTAAGATGGAGATGTCAGATTTTCCTTAGCAGAGCATTGAGAAGAGATTCCTAAGGCACACAGAGGTGAGCTTGATAGAGTGAATCTGTTGTATAAGACTCCAAATCACCACTACTCCCTCTTCTTTTGCTATGATCCTTAAAAGAGCCAGAGGACACTATCTTAAACAGTGATAAGGAATGCATCACAGAGAAGTCCAATAGTCGCTGCTATTTTCCAGTCTAGCACTAACAGTAAAAGATGCTGTTATAAAGCTGGGTTCCTTAGTGTCAGAGAAAGACGATAGGATGCTGAAAATATAGAAGCTTGGTGGCCATATTTAAAGTAAAAAATAAGATCCATTTAATTACTATAATTTGCATTCAATATGAAGTGGTTGATAGAAAAGCTTTCCTAGAAGGATCTTGGTAATATTTAATGGATGAGTGTTTTCCAAAGAACAAAAAATGGTTTTACTCACACTGCCTTGGCCACATCAATATCTGTGAGCTCATAGACTTTATGGCTTTTTGCTTGTGATATACCTGTGGTAGATTGTTGCAATATTGGTCTTCAGTGATTTGTTTCTCCCTGTATTGATGCCCTTTAATAAACCTTACATACATTGACTGTGGCTTTACTATGTAATTTCCTTTGGCCAATGGAGTGAGACATTAGCAAATATGTGAAACAGATAATACAATACAGGCAAAAATGCATGGAAAGTGCTTGTGCTCAGTGTCTTGCATTCTCTTGTTTCTCATGCGGACTTTGGAAATGTTGCTGTGTGAATAAGGTGGACTAGTTTACTGGAGACAGATGGACACAGCACCCTATCCAAATGCCAAGACCAGCTGTCAGACATTAAAGTAAGGCCATCCTAGTCCAGTCAGACCATAGCTAACGTCACCTAGTAAATGCAAAAAAACCACTCTCAGCTGAACCTAGCCCAAATTTCTAACCCCCCCCAAATCATGGGCAAGTACATGTTTTTTTTTAAATTGTGTAGATTTTGGTGTAGTTTGTTCTACAGCAAGTGTTAACTGATATACTACTTTTATTTCATTTAGCCTGTCCTAGGTCCTCCACTCATTTATAGCTTCTTCTAGAAGAACTTTCTGCATAAATCATTTACACAGAATCTTTCTTTCAGGCTGTACTGGGAAATATGGTCCAAGACAACAATAATTAAGTCTCTAGACTTCATGAAGAGAAGTTACTGTTACATTTACACATCTACATTACAAAAATGGGCACATATTCCAGATACTTTAAATTTTAAAAAGGAAATTATTTATAACAAAGCATAGGACAATTCAGCTGGATTTTCCAGACATACATTCTTCTTTCTCCTATGTTTGCTGTGACCATCCATCCTATTTTGCCAACTTTAGGGGGAATGTAAATTAGGGGACTAAAGCCTTGCCAATGGGTTAATAATTCCAGAAATTTAAAACACATTTTAATTATCAGATAGATAGCCTTGCTATAGTATTCCCAAGTGCTGTATACAACAAGAGAAAACACAATACAAAAAACTGGCAGTGAGATATTTGCTCTCATTTCCAAAACACAAACCACCAAGTGTATGTTCCTTTCATTTGTTGCTTAAAAGAGGATTCGTAGAGGTCAAGAAGAGGTGAAAAGGTGTTCATTTATACATGTCATCATTGCAGTTTGTGGGGATTTGTCAGTCTTTTGACTGAGTTCAACACCACTGGGAAATCTCTTGCATTATGACAGGAGTCCATCAACATGTTTGAAGACACATATTGATGAGCATTTTTAATATAATCTCATTTTGACAATGAGAAAAACAGTGTTGTAAAGCTTTTTTTACAATGAAGGGCCATATCAAAAGATAACTGATATTTAAAATCTCATTCATCTGGATTGCCCTTAGGTGTAGTTTTTCCAAAAGGGAAAAATCTATTCTTTTTTTGCAGAATTTATGTTCAATTTGATTGTTTATCTAATACAATATAGGAAAATAACAACAGTCTTTATCCATTGTTGGATTTTGTAAGACTATTATAAACTACAACCTTCATACAGTGATGGTGCATCACTATTTAAATATATACATTCTAGCCATGCTCTACACTATTTCTGGGAGATGATATATGTTTAAGTTTTTTCCCATTCTTTTTTTTTAAGGTGTCATTGATATACAATCTTATGAGGGTTTCACAAGAAAACAATGTGGTTACTATATTGACCCTTATTATCAAGTTACCTTGCCATACCCCATTGCAGTCACTGTCCATCAGTGTAGTAAGATGCCACTGAGTCCCTACTTCTCTGTGCTACACTGTCTTTCCCATGATCCCCCACACACCATGTGAACTAATAATAATAACCCTCAATTCCCTTCTCCGCACCCCCCCCAACACCTCACATTTGGTTACTGCTAGCCCCTTCTTGAGGTCTGTAAGTCTGCTGCTATTTTCTTCCTTCAGTTTTGCTTCATTGTTATACTCCACAAAAGAGGGAAATCATTTGATATTTTTCTTTGTATGCTTGATGTATTTCACTAAGCATAATATCCTCTAGATCCATCCATGTTGTTACAAATGGTATGATTTGTTTCTTTCTTATGGCTGAATAGTCCGTTGTGTATATGTACCACTTCTTCTTTATCCACTCATCTACTGATAGACACTTAGGATGTTTCTGTATCTTGGCTATTATAAATAGTGGGGCAATAAACATAGGGGTTCAGATGTCTTTTTGAATCTGACAACTTGTGTTCTTTGGGTAAATTCCTAGGAGTGGAATTCCCAAGTCAAATAGTATTTATATTTTTAATTTTTTGAGGAACTTCCATACTGCTTTCCACAATAGGTAAACTAGGTTACATTTCCAACAGCAGTGTAGGAGCTTCCCCTTTCTCCACATCCTCACCAGCGTCTGTTGTTCCTAGTCTTTTCTATGTTGGCAATTCTAACTGGTGTGAGGTGATATCTCATTGTGGTTTTAATTTGCATTTCCTGATAATTAGCGATGTGCAGCATCTTTTCATGTATCTGTTGGCCATCTGAATTTCTTCTTTGGAGAAGTGTCTGTTCATATCCTCCACCCATTTCTTAATAGAATTATTTGCCTTTTGAGTGTTGAGGCATATGAGTTCTTTATATATTTTGAATGTTAACCCCTTGTTGGATATGTCATTTCCACATATATTTTCCTATACTGTAGGATGCCTTTTTGTTCTGCTGATGGTGTCCTTTGCTGAACAGAAGCTTTTTAGCATAATGTAGTCCCATTTGGTCATTTTTTATTTTGTTTCCCTTGCCCAAGAAGATGTCAGGAAAAAGTTGCTCATGTTTCTTTTCAAGACAGCTTTGCCTATGTTTTCTTCTAAGAGTTTTATGGTTTCCTAAATTACATTCAGGTCTTTGATCCATTTTGAGTTTACTTTTGTGTATGGGGTTAAACAATAGTCCAATTTCATTCTCTTGCCTTTAGTTGTCCCGTTATGTCAACACCAGCTGTTGAAGAGGCTGTCATTTCCCCATTGTATATCCATGGCTCTTTTATTGTATATTAATTGACCATATATGCTTGGGTTTATATCTGTGCTCTCTAGTCTGTTCAATTGGTCTATGGGTCTGTTCTCCTGCCAGTCCCAAATTGTCTTGATTACTGTGGCTTTGTAGTAGAGCTTGAAGTCAGGAAGTGTAATCCACCCCACCTTATTCTTGCTTTTCAGGATTGCTTTCGTTATTCGGGGTTTCTGTGGCTCCATATGAATTTTAGAACTATTTGCTCTTGTTTGTTGAAGAATGCTGTTGGTATTTTGATAGGGATTCCATTAACTCTGTGGATTGCTTCAGACAGGTTGGCCATTTTAACAATATTACTTCTTCCTATCCATGAGCATGGGATGTGTTTCTGTTCCTTGGTATCTTCTTTAATTTCTTTCATGAGTGTCTTGTAGTTTTCAGAACATAGGTCTTTCACTTCCTTTGTTAGGTTTATCCCTAGGTATTTTATTCTTTTTCTATGCAGTTGGGAATGGAATGGTTTTCCTGATTTCTCTTTCTGGTAGTTTATCATTAGTATATAAGAATGCAACAGATTGCTAGGTATTAATTTTGTATCATGCCACATTGCTGAATTCAGATATTAGATTTAGTAGTTTGGGAGTGGATTCTTAGGGTTTTTTATGTACAATATCATGTCATCTGCAAACAGTGACAGTTTAACTTCTTCTTTACCAATCTGGACCCATTTAATATCTTTATGTTGTCTGATTGCCATGGCTAGGACCTCCAGAACTATGTTGAATAAAAGTGGGGAGAGTGGGCATCCTTGTCTTGTTCCCAATCATAAAGGATAAGCTTTCATCTTTTTGCTGGTAAGTATGATGTTAGCTGAGGGTTTGTCATATATGGCCTTTATTATGTTGAGGTACTTGCCCTCTATACCCATTTTGTTGAGAGTTTTTATCATGAATGTATGTTGAATTTTGTCAAATGCTTTTTCAGCATCTATGGAGATGATCATGTGGCTTTTGTCCTTCTTTTTGTTGATGTGGTGGATAATGCTGATGGATTTTCTAATGTTGTACCATCCTTGCATCCCTGGAATAAATCCTACTTGATCATGATGGATGATCTTTTTGATATATTTTTGAATTTGGTTTGCTAATATTTTGTTGAGTATTTTTGCATCTATGTTCATCAGGAATATTGGTCTGCAATTTCTTTTTCTGTGCTGTCTTTGCCTGGTTTTGGTATTAGAGTGATGGTGGCCTTGTAGAATAAGCTTGGAAGCATTCCTCCCTCTTCTACTTTTTGGAAAACTTCAAGGAGGATGGGTATTAGGTTTTCACTAAATATTTGATAAAATTTAGTGGTGAAGCCATCTGGTACAGGAGTTTGTTCTTAGGTAGGTTTTTGATTACCATTTCAACTTTGTTGCTGGTAATTGGTCTGTTCAGATTTTCTGTTTCTTTCTGGGTCAGCCTGGGAAGATTGTATTCTTCTAAAATGTTGTTTATTTCTTCTAAGTTATCCACTTTGTTAATGTATAATTTTTCATAGTATTCTCTAATAATTCTTTTTATTTCTGTGGTATCTGTACTGATTTTTCCTTTCTCTTTTCTGATTATGTTATGTGTGTAGACTGTCTTTCTTTTCTTACTAAGTCTGTTGAGAGATTTATCGATTTTGTTTATTTTCTCAAAGAACAAGATCCTTCTTTCATTGATTCTTTCTGTAGCTTTATTCTTCTTGATTTTAGTTATTTATGCTATCATCTTTATTATGTCCCTCCTTCTACTGACTTTGGGCTTCATTTGTTCTTCTTTTTCTAGTTTCATGAATTATGAGTTTAGACTGTTCATATAGGTTTGTTCTTCCTTCCTTAGATAGGCCTGTATTGCAATATACTTTCCTCTTAGCATGGCCTTTGCTGCATCCCACAGACTTTGCAGTGTTTAATTATTGTTGTCATTTTTCTCCATATACTGCTTGATCTCTGTTTTTATTTTGTCATTATCCACTGATTATTTAGGAGCATGTTGTTTAGCCTCCATCTGTTTGTGGGATTTTTCATTATCTTTGCAGAATTTATTTCTAGTTTCATACCTTTGTAGTCTGAGAAGCTGGTTGGTACAATTACAATCTTTTTGAATTTACTGAGGCTTTTTTTATGGCCTAGTGTATGATCTATTCTTGAAAATGTTCTGGGTGCACTTGAGAATAATGTGTGTACTGCTCCTTTTGGGTAAAGTGTTCTGTAGATTTCTGTTAGTTTCATCTGTTCTAATATGTTGTTTAGGGCCTCTGTTTCTTTACTCATTTCTGTCCAGTTGATCTGTCCTTTGAAGTGAGCGGTGTGTTGATGTCTTCTAAAATGAATGCATTGAATTGTATTTCTCCCTTAAATTCTGTTAGTATTTGTTTCACATATGTAGGTGATCCTATGTTGGGTGCATAGATATTTGTAATGGTTATATTCTCTTGCTGGACTGACCTCTTTATCATTGTGTAATGTCTTTCCTTGTCTCTTGTGACTTTCTTTGTTTTGAAGTCTATTTTTTCTGATACAAGTACTGCAACTCCTGCTTTTTTCTCCATATTAGTTTCATGAAATATCTTTTTCCATCCCTTCAGTTTTAGTCTGTGTATGTCTTTGGGTTTGAAGTGAATCTCATGTAGGCAGCATACAGATAGTCTTGATTTTATCCATTCAGTGACTCTGTGTTTTTTGTTTGGTTCATTAAGACCATTTACATTTTGGGTGATTATCAATAGGTATGTAATTATTGCCACTGCAGGCTTTAGATTTGTGTTTACAAAATGTTCAAGGGTAATTCCCTTACTACCTAACAGTCTAATTTAACTTACTTAGTATGCTATTACATACACAATCTAAAGGTTCTTTTATTTCCCTTGTTTTTCTTCTTCCTCCTTTATTTATATATCAGGTATTATATTCTATACTCTTTGTCTAACCCTTGACTGCCTTTTGGGGTAGTTGCTTTGGTTTTGCATCTGCTTAGTAATTAATTGTTCTACTTACTTTACTATAGTTTTACTTCCTCTGGTGACAGTTATTTAGCCTTAGGAATACTTCCATCTATAAGCAGTCCCTCCAAAAGGCACTGTAGAGTTGGTTTGTGGAGGTAAATTGTCTCAGCTTTTGCTTATATGGAAATTGTTTAAACCGTCCTTCAAATTTAAATTATAATCTTTCCGGGTAGAGTTTTCTTAGTTTGAGGCCCTTCTGCTTCATTGCATTAAATATATTATGACACTCCCTTCTTGCCTTAAGGTTTCTGTTGAGAAGTCTGATTATAGCCTGATTGGTTTTCCTTTATATGTTTTCTTTTCTCTCTCCCTAGCTGCTTTTAAAAGTCTGTCCTTGTCCTTGATCTTTCCCATTTTAATTACTATATGTCTTTGTGTTGTCTTCCTTGGGTCCCTTGTGTTGGGAGATCTGTGTACCTCCATGGCCTGAAAGACTAACTCCTTCCCCAGACTGGGGAACTTTTCAGCAATTACCTCCTCACTGACACTTTCTATCCCTTTTCTCTCTCTTCTTCTGGTACACCTATAATATAAATATTGTTCTGTTTGGATTGGTCACACAGTTCTCTCAATATACTTTCATTCCTAGAGATCCTTTTTCTCTCTGTGCCTCAGCTTCTTTGTATTCCTCTTTTCTAATTTCTATTCCATTTGCAGTCTCTTCTACTACATCTAATCTGCTTTAAATCTCTCCATTTTATTTTTCATTTCAAATACAGGATTTTTTAATGATTGAATCTCCATCCTAAATTCATCCCTGAGTTCTTCAATATTTTTCTGTTGCTCCAAAAGCATGTTTATGATTTTCATTTTGTAATCTCTTTCAGGAAGATTGATGAGTTCAGTTTTACTTGGTCATTTTCCTGGAGTTTGTGGTGTTTTGGTTTGTGCCATGTTCATTTGATGTTTCATATTTGTATGTGGCACCCTCTAGTGCCCAGAAGTTCTAGTCTCTGGAGCTGCTAAGTCCCTGAAGTGATGTCAGGGTGAACAGGGGAGCAGTGCTGGTGCCTGGAGTAGGAAAGAGCTTTTTTCTGATTCCTGGCTTCACTACCCTTCTCCACTGTCAGAACCAGTGGGTTGAGTGCACAAGTGTAAGCCACTGCTCTTTGGGTTAGTAGCTGCCTTAGGCAGCACCTCCCTCTGGCTTGCCTGATGCCAGGGCAGGGACTACCTGTTTGAAAGCCATTGCTGGCAGGCCAGGAGGAAGGTGCATCAGGCTGTGTATCACAGGTAGGGCCTCAGAGCTGCATAGCCATCTGGGGGTATGAAGTGCCTGAAGTTCCTGAAAGTTCTCAACCTGTTGGGCAGAGTGTGCCTGCACAATTTTTTCCACTTGTCATTTCTCCTGAGCAGCAAGCTCTGTGCAATTCTTGCCCATTTAGCAGCCCTCTTGCTGTTAGGAAGTCTCTCTGACTACCCATCTTTCTTTTGTCCCAGACAGCCAGATGTGGATCCCTGTTTTCCAGAAGCAGCTGGAATCTCAGTCTCTCCAAGTGTTCTGCCTTAGCTTTCCAATCCCACAAATCTCCAGAGCACTATGCAATGTAGGTTCATGTTCCCAGAACAGATCTGCAGAGCTGGGTGTTCAGTAGTCCTAGGCTTACACCCCCTCTCTGCTCCATTTCTCTTCCTCCCATTTCTCTTCCTCCCACAGGTGAGCTGGTGTGGGGGAAGGTTTTCTATCCCACTGGTTCACAGTTTTGGTATTTTACCCAGTTATGTGAGGTCTGCTCTTTTCTCCAGGTGTATGCAGTCTGACACAGCCTTCTTTACTGTTGGTCTTTTAGGATTAGTTGTGTTAACTATATTTTTATGTTATATGTGGTTTGGGGAGGAAGTCTCTGTCTCACCTCTCACACTGCCATCTTTAATCCCAGCTTTTGTTATATGTTTACTTTTAAGGTAGTGGTCAAGCTTTAGATAAAATTATAAAGTGGAAATTTACTAAATCTTTGGCAAAATGACTATCCATTAATAATATTAAGGGAGTAAGAGACTATGACGAATGGATAGATTATATTTGAATTATTAATTTTGGCAGTACAAAGAAAAAGGAAGGCTACAAGTATCTTTAAATAGAGCATCAATTTAAGCTTTATCACCCCTTTCATAGAACAAATATTATGGTTCAGAATATTAAAGTGGGGTACATGCTAATAAAATGGCCCTTTCCTATATTTCAAATATGTCATATGAAATAATTTATGCTAGAAAAATACTATGTCATTTCTGATAGGAGGTTTTCATGTTGAAATTTTTGAGTGACTAAAAATTCTGACCTTTCCATTTTTCAATACTCTGTTCCTTATTAAGGAATGAAAACTCATGATTAACAAATGTAAATTTTTTGTCCAAAGAAACAGAATAAGATTACTGTAATGATTAGTCCCCAATGCTTTACTAAAAAATAATATTAGCTGTGTGTACACTTGTTACCACTTGCCATCTATGTTGAATTGCATTTATAAATATATGGTTTGTAAATAATTCTAAGCATATACTTTTTAATGGAGTGCACCTCATTCTCTCATGTTTCTTGCTTGGCATAGAATATTATCAAAATATTTTTTGATAATGTCTCATGCACCTAACTATGGAAGTACATGGAAACAGAAAAGACTTACCAGGCCACAACTGGATAAATTACAGATGTAGCCCCCTGTTTGGAATCAGGTTGTTACTATGTATTTAATACTGCAAAACACATAATTACAAAAAATATATTGTATAATATCACAATTAGAAAATTCAGATAAAAAAATGAATTGATTTTCCAGTAGGTCTCTATGCTGCATTCACAAACAGGTGTGACTGTAACTTTCAGGTGTCAATTTAGGCAGGCTGTAACCCTCAGTTACTTAATCAAACACTAAGCTAGGTTTTGCTGTGAAGGTGTCTTGTAGGTATGGTTAAAACCTACAATTACTTGACTTTATGTAAAGGTTATTAACCTTAATAATATGAATAAGCACCATCTAAGCACTTGAGGCCTTAAGAACAAAATTGAAGTTTCCACATGAAAAAAGACATTCTGTCTCAGGGCATGTAGTATCAGCTCCTACCCAAAAGTTTTCAGCTTGCCAACCTGACTACAGATTTCTGACTAGAAAGCTCCTAGAATAATGCAATCAATTCCTTAAAATCATCTCTTTATATATACCTATATGTATATATAAATATGTGTATACAAATATATTCATATGTTAAACCATATTTGTGCCTATGTGTGTATATGTATATACATGCATATATATATATGTATATGTAGTCCCTATATATGTGTATGTATACATTGCATGCATGCAACCACACACACATATATATAATTTCTATTCTCTGGATACCTTAGTTCTGGGAATATAAGGGACATTTTTCAGGGGCAAGGAAATTTTGCTTTCACAAATTCTGGAGATGATTCTACATGTCATTAACCCTGTTTGCTCCTAGCCATATAGAATCAGACAATGCCAATAAAAGAGGCATACACTGTAAGGCTGGAGGCACCGGAGGGAGGGGTGAGAATGTCGGACAAGTTCAGCCCTCACCAAATAAGGACAGGGGGCAGCAAAACCCCCAACCCCAGCCTATTAAGGAAAGAGACCAACAGATTCTGGCCTGATGATGTGCCAAAATCTCCGGCTGCTACCCCTCCCAACCTGGAAAATGAGTAGTAACTTTCTAGTCCTTTGTCTACTGTAAAGGCAATGACACGTGCCTTAGGCTAGCCAATCCTCGTGCCATTGTAGACCTATGCTGTCCCTCCCCCTACCTTCTTTATAAACTTACTTCCTGCCCTGCTGGGCATGACTTCTTTGGCCTGTGACTAACCAGACTGGCGAACGTCGCCCGGAATTGTGCCCTATTAAACTTTTGGCTCCTTTGTTACCTCCTTGTCTGGTCATTTTGGCTCAGTTTTACCTTACATCTGGTGCCAAAACCCCCAAAGGAGATAAGGTGCAGGGCTCCAGCCACCCACCAGTAGCTCCCCCCTCCTTCCCCGATCCGGGACCTCCGCCTACTCCCAGCACCTCGGATGGCGATTCAGTGAGTCCCTCTTTTCCCCTGGTCTATTTTCCCAGTCCTGTCTCCACCTGGTTCAGTTAGCTTCAAAATCAGCTACGTCTAGGTTCTCCAGGCATTACGCTTGTCCTGGTCCCAAGATAGAGGAGACGTCCTTATCTGGGCTCCCAGTTCTCCGGGGAAGAGTACAATACTTCCCTGTCTCCTCCTAACCTGAGTGAGTTTGGGACGCTGGGCTCACCATTTTAGGGGCTCCGGGAAATGGGTAACAGATATGGGGAACCAGTCCTCTAAATCGGAGGCTCAGACCCCTCTGTGGTGTCTCATATCCAATCTGGCGACCCTACATATAGTGGAGGAGATCTGTAAATGGAAACTGGTCCAACTCTGTTCTCAGACTTGGCCCCAGTATCCTCTGGACAGTCGATTTCACAGGCTCCTGGATGGAATATTTTATTTTAGCCTCCTCACCAACCTAACTAACTTCTGTCACTGAACTGGGAAGTGGTCTGAAGTCCCATATGTCCAGGCCTTTTGGACATTGTGCTCCTGCCCTGCCCTTCACATTAAATGTTCAATGACCCAGGTTCTCCTGGCCTGATCTTCAGTTAAGGATTGTCAGCCTCTTACTCTGCCTAGTCCTTCCTCCTTTTCGGAACTTCTGGAGGACCTCGGTTGCCCACCTCCCTCAGCCCATGATCCCCTCCCCCTCTCTTCACTGCCATCTTTAGGTCCTTTGTCCTCACATGTGTCGCCGCTAACTTTAGGTTCTTCATTCTCAGCCACACCATCTTCCTGCTCTTTTCCTCTTTCGGTGTCCATGCACCCCCTTCCCCCTCTCCTTCCACCTTCAACCCCCTCTTTCCCCACCAGAACAGGCTCCTCCCACTCTCTAGTTCCAGAAGCCATGGACAAGACTCCTCCTAGCACAGACCCGCCTCCTTTCTCTCCCGACCCTACAGCCCTCCCCACACCTGCAGTTCCCCATTTGTATCCTCCTCTTCCAGCATCACCGCCATCTTGTCGTTTACTTCCTTTTCCCAGTCCACTGCCATCTTATGTGCCCACGCTGCCCTTAGCACCCAGTTGGTCTAGCCCTCTGGTCACCAGATCCAAGGCCCAGCAGCCACCCTAAACAAAGGCCCAACTAGTAGCCCCTCTCCGAGAGGTTGCAGGAACAGAAGGAGTTGTCTGGGTTCACACCCCTTTTTCCCTAGGGGATTTATGTTTTTATATCCCTGGGCTCCTTTTACTCTAACCCCACAGTTTATACCAAAGAGTTTGACTACCTAACTCAGGCCTATGAACTTACCTGGCATGATATACATGTTATTCTAACCCCCACTCTTACCTCTGAAGAATATGACTGTGTTACCTCCACTGCTTGACGTTGTGCAAATGAGGTACATAATATGGATCAGGCCAAGCCAATTGGGATGGAAGCGGTTCCTCTCACAGACCCATAATGGGACTATAAAACTCAAGATGGGGGAACTCAGCAGGACCAAATGCTCTGGAATTTACTGGCATGTATGAATAAGACAGCTCAAAAGGCCATTAATTATGAAGAGCTGAGAGAGGTTACTCAGAGACCTGATGAAAACCCAGCCTGTTTTCTTAACTGGCTCACCGAGGCTCTCTCCATGCACACCCACCTCGACCCCAACTCATCATTGGGGTCCAAGGTGTTGGCTACTCATTTTATTAATTAGTCAGCCCCAGATGTAAGACATAAATTAAAAAAGGCAGAGGAGGGGCCCCAAACTCCACTCCATGACCTGGTAACCATGGCATTTAAAGTCTTGAATATCTGTGATGAAGAACATGAGAGAAGGATAGCATCCCAGACCCGAGCCGTCACGGTGGCCCTATGGCCAGCAGGACAGGGGTCTCTTCACACCAAAGAACAGTCCAGAGCTCATGAGCCTCTGGCATCTTGCTTCAGGTGCAGCCAGGAAGGCCACTGGGCAAAGAGATGCTCCAACCCGACCAATAAGCTGACTAAACCTTGCCCGGTTTGTGGTAAGAGAGGTCATTGGAAGGTAGAGTGCCCAGCTGGGGAAGGTCATCCCCCCACAACAGAGTCTTGTGGGAGGCATCCCCCCCTGAGGGACTCCCATCCAGACCTGCTGGACCTACTCAAAGACTGAAGCTGCCTGGACTCAAACACCCCTATCACCCTTGCCGAGCCCAGGGCCATGCTGTTGGTAGTGGGTAAGTCCGTCTCCTTTTTGGTCAACACAGGGGCTACCTACTCTGTTTTACCTTCCTTTCACAGGTGTTTAAATCCTTCCCAGGTCTCGGTCGTGGGTGTCACAGGAATCCCATCTAAGCCTCTAGAGACAGGTCTGGTAGCCTGCATGTTTGAGGGCCATCTTCTTACCCACTCATTTCTAGTCATCCCGTCCTGTCCCATCTGTTTGTTAGGGAGGGATCTCCTATCCAAGCTTGGTGCCTCAATCTCCCTGTTGCTTAGTCATCCCCAACCAAGTTCACTCATCACCCTAGTCAGTATAAGTTGTGGCCCTGAGGCCTCCATGGACCCTCCTGTATTGTTGACCAATGTTAACCCAATGGTCTGGGACACCTCTACTCCTGTAGGAGCCATCATGCTCTGGTCCTCATCCACCTCAAGGACCCATCTTCCTTTCCTTCTAGGCCCCAATTTCCTATTTCCCAAGCCCATTGCAAGGGCATCCAACCTATCATTAACCATCTTCTTTCCCAAGGGCTTCTGGTACTGACTAATTCTCCCTGTAACACTCCCATCCCTCCAGTCAAGAAGCTACTGGGGGCCTACCAGCTTGTTCAAGACCTGTGGCATAGGTCAGTGGGGCTGTAGTCCCTCTTCACCCGGTCTTCCCTAACCCTTATACTCTCTTGTCTCAGGTTCTCCTGGACACCTCCTACTTTACAGTTTTAGACCTTAAGGATGCATTCTTCACCATCCCTCTACACCCTGATTCCCAGTTACTGTTTGCCTTTACCTGGGAGGACCCAGACACCCACTGAACTAGACAACTGACTTGGACGGTCCTCCCTCAAGGCTTCAGGGACAGTCCTCACCTTTTCAGACAGGCACTGGTGGAAGATCTGTCCCATCACGATACGGGGGTCAGCACTCTCCTCCAGTATGTCGATGATCTCCTCTTTGTTATAACCCCACTAATTGTTGTATTTATTCTTCTGTCAGCAACTCCTTGCATTTTTAAGTTCCTACAACAATGCCTGGCTGAACTATCTCACGTCGCAGTAAACCAAATGCTGGTACATCAGTACTCACCCCTTCCCTCCACGCCTCCTCCAGCCTTCCACCAGCCTTAACCCAGCCTGCACCACCCTTCCTCAGCCGGAAGTAGCCAGATTGAGTCAGCGCTCATTATAACCAAAAGGCTGAAATGTAAGGCTGGAGGCACCAGAGGAGGGGTGAGCACGTCAGACAAGCTCAAGCCTCACCAAATAAGGAAAGGCGGCAGCAAAGCCCCCAACCCTGGCCTAGTAAGGGAAAGAGACCAACAGATTCTGGCCTGATGATGTGCCAAAATCCCCAGCTGCTGCCCCCTCCCAACCTGGAAAATGAGTAGTAACTTTCTAGTCCTGTGTCTACTGTGAAGGCCAATGACACATGCCTTAAGCTAGCCAATCCTTGTGCCACTGTAGACCGATGCTGTCTCTCCCCATAACTTCTTTATAAACTCACTGCCTGCCCCACTGGGTGTGACTTCTCTGGCCTGTGACTAATCAGACTGGCGAACATCGCCCAGGATTGCACCCTTTTAAACTTTTGGCTCCTTTGTTGCCTCCTCGCCTGGTCATTTTGTTTTGATTTTACCCTTACATACTCTACTTGGGAGATTCTTGGAATCACTTTCTAGAATCTCTGGCTAGTCATAGAACCCATAATCATCCTTACTAATGTTTAACTTGAAATAGATACCACTTCCAGGAAGGGCCAAACTACCTGGACCTAGAGCAGATTTGAGTGGCTCAAGAGAGCCCTCAGAAGTCCAGTGACTGAATTTTGAAACATTTTCCCAAATCTAGTTGTAATGCAAACCCATATTTCATGTGATTAAGTTTTTATATCTGTTATCATATTATCGTGAGGTTGTGGTATATAAAATTAGTATTCTAAAAATCTACACCAACTATTAAACCTAGATGTGGAGATTTGGAAGAGTACTTGAACTACAAAAACAACTTGGGGAGTGTAAAATATATGGTGGTAAGATTATTTTTGCAAGCAGTAATGGGGCATGTTTACTAAATTTCAGGATAACTGGGTGTTGAAAGAGAATTTTCTATGACTATTTCATGATTTGCATGGTCCAAGACTTCTAATCAGTCTAAATATGTGAATAACAAATGCCTGAGAAGCTAGAGGTTTAAAGGTGTCTACCCAGAGTTGTTTGCATCCACTCTAGTAGAATAAAGTCTTTCCCTGCCTCTCCCTAGACAGGATATTTTACACTGCCGAGTGACTAAGTCTCAAGTGGGTGCAGGCAGTGTATGTGCAGGCAGCACCTATATAAGCTCTCAGTCTCATCATTTTTGGTTGCCCTCCTGATTGTAAATCAACTACATGTACAGGCGAAATATAACCCCCATTCATGTCACCCATGTGGGGATTTGGAACATGGGGAACTGACCCAAGATTCTAACAGACTTATAAACTTTTTCTCTGATCCAGAAGCTTCATGGTCATGATCTCTCTCTCTTTCTTTCATATATGTATGTGTATATATACACATATATATGGAGTGTGTATATATTATTCATTGATTATAGTGATTTTGTTTGGTTATATGAAAATATAAAATATTTTCAAGTGGATATTTGTTATGCTGACTGCAGGTGAGGGTAGAACATTTTTAAGAAATATTTGCATCTATTGAACTTAAAAATTTAGCTAACACCAAATATCATAGTTTTGAATAAAGTGTTATCTTTTCCATTAAATCATCTCCATTTTAAAAAGAAAGATAAAATTATCGAAATAATCATAATATCTAGAGGCTATGCTAAATGCCATTAATAAGCATGTATGAGTGCAATGATAAATGATCAGTGTTTCAAACCTGTCTGGCTTCTCTTTCTGTTTTGTCTCTCCTGCCCCCCAACCAGAGAACCTTTTTTCCCTTTAAGAGTTCATGTAATCAGATTGTGCCCACCAGGATCATTCAGCATAATCTCCATGTTTTAAGTTCTGAGCCCTTAATTATATCTGCAAAGTCCCTTTTACCATTAACAACGTATTCACCAGTTCCAATGATTAAGGCATGGGCATTTTTGCCGGGCCATTCTGCCTATCACAGCCCAGACACAGTGTGCAAGATTTGTTTTTTCTTAGAGTCTTAATTTCCTCATTTGTAAAATGGACATTCCAACACCTAACTCAAAGGAACATTTTGACAGTTAATGAGATAATTGTAAAGAACAGACTACCTCTCCTTCTCCAGAGTTCTTGTGAACCCTTTCTAGTTCAAATACTAGTTTCTTCTTCCCAGGAATGACTCAGGCTTTAATCTGACTTGTGTATATATATATATATATATATATATATATATATATAGTTCAGATGTGGGTGATGATGAAAGCATTTCTTACAGAACTGAAATGATACCTTCCACATTGCTCACTGTTTTCAGTTAGTATTGAGGCCAAAGAAATATATAGATAACATGAGTGGCAGAGCAAACTATCAGATGACTCAGTTAAGCCTTCGGCAAGTAATGGCTTAAAGTCAATCCAATATTGAAATCTATAACAGAGGACTAAACTAGTGGTATTTTTGTTTTGCTGTTTAAAGAAAAATCCACATGTTTTAGAAACAAACCTTTAGGAGAGCACTCTTAATAATCAATTGTTAAGAAGGATGTTTGTTTATCTGTTGTGTCCCTGCCACACATCTAGACTAACCCTCAGAACACACTTGATAAAGTTCAAATATCAGACTTTCTATGCACTGTCAGGAAACACACATTTGTAATACATCACTGCAAAATTCCTACATAGAAAAATAAAAATAAAGATTGGAAAAGTTATTAACAGAACAAAAAAATGACATTGATTCAATTGAAAAGAAAAAACATAACAAAATATTTTACCTTGACTACTATAGATAACTTTTTGCAAAATACTTCAATTATTATCTATGAAGGTAAATGATTATTATTCTAAATTTATACATTCTCAGGAGAGTTACATGATTTAAACTGATGTATACAGCTAGAAATTCACAGAAATAGAATCTGCATTCAGATTTTTTCTTTTTTAAAAAAATCTTTTTTTATTCATTTAACCAGTATCAAGTATAAGTGAAAAAATGGTTTCATTATATAACAGTTATGGGTAAAACTGCAGTATTTGCAGAATCTTTCACCTGGCTTTAGTTCATCTCCATATCAACAGGCATTTCTAAGGGTGAGAGAAATGTAGTTCATCTCCATATCAATGGGCAACCGAGGATTTATCTGAACCTGAGAGGTTGGGGGAGGAATCACTTGCTTCTGCCTCTTTAGAAGAGAGACAGATGCTGGATGATTTTTTTTGTAAGCAACAAATGGGTTTTAAACTTTATTTCTCCCTTGGACTGATTTCAGTTTCAGCTAGGTATTTTGTCCCATGATTTCCTTTTCCTGGAGTTGCACAGTTGAAATATTTTTTTGAGATTTTCATTATTTTCACAGTATGATGTTTAAGAGAAATCAAGAAGGTTGCACCAAGGTAGAAGGGTTAGTAAATTTTCAATATGTTAAATCAGCCTGCACTTTTTAACTACAGAGCAAAGAATAGAGACTAGATAACATAATTTGGAATGAGAAAACTAAAAACTCAGATTTACTAACATATCAGTGTGCTTCTGTACCTTAAAATTGACAAAGCAATTGTTAATAATTTTGTAATGCCAATAAGAAAACTGACTTTAGCAATTTCATTTTTTCTGCAGAAGCATTAATGCTGAAATTGCAAGAGGTGGAAAAGTAAATACATTATCTAATGGCAAATGACAACTCTCAAGAGGAAATAGAATGATACAGTAAAACTCATTTAATTGATTGAGGTCTTCCAATTTTGTTGAAAACTGGAGCTTTACTTTCTGAAACAATTACACAAAGTGTGGAAAATAAATGTTCACATTGTTGTTGCTGGGCAGCTGCATCTGGGGGGTCTCTTCCTGTGCACCAGGTGAAACCTCAACCTAGATGGGGGAGTTCCTGACTGAACAAGAATCTCTAGATCAGGTCAGATGAATGTAGGTGAGGAAGGAATTCATTAGAGCAAAAGTAGAAATGAATGGCAGCAGCCATGCAGTTAGCTGAGAACAGGAGAGTGCAGAGAGAGAGAAATTTAGCTGAATGTTTCTTGGTATAGGGCAGATTTCAATGCCATATTTTAAAGCTAGGGTCACTTAGCATCCTGTGTCTGCTTGGATCTGCACTGTGTATGGACTAGCCCCTACCACTCAGGGATTTGGGGAGCCATGGAGTATGGGATGGAGTGAGATTATGTTCTGAGAACTGCCCAAAGAAAAGAAATTTTCAGGCAGGCTTCTGCAGTTGCAATTTGGTCTGGGTCACCCAGGTGCTGGTAACTTGCAAGCCCAAATCTGAGCCCTCAGTGCCCCCTCCCTACCTATCAGGAGTAAAGCAGAGACTAAGTGAAGACTTAGAAATACAAAGAAATAGCAAAGAAACAAAGACATCACTGAAAAGTGCACAGAGACAAAAATAAAATTGAGCAGTGAGAAAGGTTTATTTAAAGTTATTCACTGAAAGCAAAAAAGAGTGTGGGTGTTCTAAAGAGGTGCTCTAAAGTTTGGGGGTTCACTCTTTTAAGGATTTTTCAAAGGGCCAGGGGATATAAACATGTAAAGTGGTCTCAAAATGCTTATTTCAGGTGAGAGACATTAAGTCTCTTCTATTATTGTTGAGGAAATACTCAGAAAGTACTCAAATCTCTCCCCCTCTTGGCAGATGTGGTGGGATGCCAAGGAAGCCAAGGAAACAGGGTTCCTGAATGTAGAGGAATCACAAGGTGCTTGGGTGCTTGAGATTAAAACAATGTAACAATGTATTCCCCCCAACACACACACACCGGGACTCAGTGATATGGAACAACTTGTTGATCACAGTCATGGAAGCCCATTAGTTTATAATACAGTATCTGGGTAACCTTTCCATAAATAGATTAAAATATAACTAGCATCCTGAATACACCTATAGTGACCTAATAGCTCCTACTGCAACAGTTCCTGGGTGCTGACTCCCCCCTAACTTTGTAGTAAATGTTTAAAAGCTATTGGCCCTGCTGTATTTGGGGCTCAGACCTTGGGAGATCACTCTCCCCTGAGTCCACCGGTGTGAAATAAACCTCCAGCCTTCAAGACCTCTGAGTGCTGCTTGGTTTTTCCATCAGTGATTCAGTCCAGGTTTTCCATGACATTATCAGTCCTCCAGGTAATTCTGCGACACTAACTTAACACAAGAAATTGCTCAGTTCTTCTCCAAGATAGCAACTTCCCTCTGGGAACATATCAATCAGAACTGTCCTCCATGGCCCTAAGGTGGGCTGAGTTATTGTCTGTTTGCTAAGGAATATGTTAGTGTTAGGGGGGCATTGTGTATTTTCCTCTGTTCTTGTCCCCATTGCAACAAATAATTAAAGGACAGAGACACATTAGTGAAGTGGAGTAAAAGTTTTATTTAAAGTTACTTAGAGAGAAAAAGTGCAGGTGACCTCAGGGTGGAGAGGCACCCTGAAAGACTGGAGAAAAAGTCTATGTACCTAAAGAGTGCAGGTGACTTCAGAGAGAGGTGCACACTGAAAGATTGGAGGCTCCCCCTTTTAAGGATTTTTCAGGAATGTGACCAAGCGCTGAGAGTGCAGACTTATTAAGTGATCCCCAAATATTTTCAATTAACTTAACACAAGAAATTTGCTGCTCTGATTTCTTCCCAAGATACCAGTATCTTGGTCTGGGAGCACATCAAACAAGACTGCCTGCCCAGCCCCCAAGGTCGGCTGAGTTATTGTTTATTTGCTAAGAATCTTACTTCTTAACTTCCTGGATTTTAAAATGCAATCTTATCTTCAAGATGGAATCTTTCTGCCTTTTACTATGTTGTTTACGGCTGGGCCTGTTTGCTAAATTAGTTGCCCAGGCTGCAGATTACTTGATAATGGCTGAAGGAGGAACAACAGCATATAGGTAAAGTTAAAAATTAAGCTGGGCCTCCATGATTAACACAGTAAAGACATGGTCTATGCTGAGATACCCTCCTTTATCTGAGGGATATTCAAACATTTCCTGGCCAACTTGCTCCTGGCATTTTGAGCTTTAACTGATTATTAACTCTGATCAACCAGAAAAGACTCAGAGTTTCTAGCTTTAACTGGTTAACTTTTTGAGGCCCTTCTAGTGGGTTTTAGGGCCTTATTCTCTTTCCACCATGCTCATATCTACTTTCCTGCCTAACATTAGGAATCTTACTTCTTAATTTACTGCTTTTTAAAATGGGATCTTAACTTTAAGATGGGAGCCTTCCTGTTGTTACTATACTGTTTATATCTCAGCATTTTTTTGAAAACTAATCATGCTTGTCTCCTTTCTCTGTCCTCTATCATTGTCATTTAACAGTATTTATTAAAATATGATGCAAAATAGAATATTTTTTCTTATTGTCAGTCAATATATTTTCTTATGGGCCATTTATTTAGGTTTTATATTTAACAGTATCATTATTGGAGAGATAATATTGAAATTAAAATAAATTGATTCTAAAGCCAGGGCTCTCTTTAACTCAGTATAAAGCAGTTATAGACAAAAGTCTCTGTTGAACTGTAAGGGAATATTAAAAAAGAAATACCTATTAAGTTAAATACAATAAGCTATATATTCCAGGCAAAATGTTCAAATGGGACAATTAGTGAGTGAAGTCAAGTACTGTTCTCCTCTTGTCAAATGAATGGAGAATTGTAGAACTGTTAAAATATACTGGCTTGACATGAAGGGCTGCTTTACAGACTCAAACAAAAATGCATATTTCCAATATGAAATCTCATTCATTCTGTGAAGAATATAAGAGGTTTTATTAAGTTATGAAACTTCAGTAGAAGGACTAATGGTGACAATAGACAATAATAATTTATCATTTAAAACTACTTACAATTATATTTGTGGTGATGTCAGCTAACGTTAGGTGACAAATGTGGCTCAATTATCGATGTCTTAAAAAGATGAGAGAAAATATGGCTTACATGAGTTAAACCATGGGCCATCAAAGAAGAGATACGCAGTTCCTGTTTAACTCCAGGGGGAGAAATGGGTTCCCAGCCCAGGGCAACTAAACCTGTGAGGTTGAAATATGTCAAAGGGAAAAATAAAGTGGGAGAAACCCATTTATTGCTTATAAAACGTTGTCTACTCCTGTTTGCCCATGTCTTTCATGACCTGGCTATGGAGGCTCACAAAACCTCTCTGGTAGAGGTGTGTTCTGGCTCTAAGCCCACCTTATAACCACCTATTGATATGGAGATGCTCTAAGGCCAGGAGAGAGATGATTCTGGAGATCTTGCAATTTTACTCACACCCTATTACTAAAAAAAATAAAATAAGGATTACTGCAAGAGCAACTATAAGAGAATTGAGAGAAAACTGATTAAAGGCCAATGTTTGCCTTAGACTGAAACAAACATTATTCTCCAAAGTTTTATTATTGTCTTACTATTTATACATTAGAACATATATTTCATGTGTCTCTTCCTTTCCCTTTCATTTTTTATTGTTTCCCACCAAAATATGTATAAATATTACTAAAGCTTCAATGTGTCTTACAATATTAGTGGCTTACAAATGAGGAAATAGAATATTGACTTAGCTAAAGATAGACCATGTCAGTAATATAGAGGCTTATTCAGTTATTGTAGCACAAAAAGGAGTACACTCCAGTAGTATGCACTGAATACTCGCTGGGGGAGAAGATGCTGCAACCAAGAGTCGAATATCTGTTCCATCTTATATATTTATTTCTCAGTACAAATTAATAGTTTGAATTCTGGTTCATATATCCCTGCCTCTCCTCAGTTTAGTTAAAGTGAGTCCATCAACTGGATTCTGGTTAAATCTAGAATCCAGACATGATTGAATTTCTACTCAGGCAAGCTGACATCATGAGCCTCTCCTGTGGCAAATGCCCCAATCAAACAACTTCTCTGATGGACATTCTGAACTTGATGAATTCCTTATTCTCAAATTTCTACTTTTTTTAACTTAAAAAAGTGATGAAAATCAGTTAATCAACAATATATAGTGAGGGTACACATGCACAAAGCAGATACTTATCCTTATGGGGGAAGAAATTGAAGTAACAGCCACAGGTGTTTGCAAACAAACAAAAGCATCTTTAAAGAAAGGAAATAATGTATAAACACAAGGGGAACATTAAATTCTAGAGTTAACCTTTAGACATAAGATATACCATTAAATAGGCAAAAAGGTATTAAATTATGTGATTTTTTGGTCATGGACATTGCTTAAAAAGATTTCATAGAGCAAAAAAGAAACTAAGGTAGAAAATGAAAACAATGGGAAAAGACATTCTGAGTGAGAAAAACTGTATGAGCAAAGGGTTAGAAATTTTAATTTCAAGCTAAATTTGTATATACTGGAGGATGAATCATAATTTCAAATTGTACATATTTTAAGCCCTTAGTTGATTATAGTAGGATTAAATATTCAAAGTGAAATTAAATATTCAAAGATATTTTCTACTGAGATGAGAACTAATTGAATCCATGTGAATGGAATCTAAACTGAAATAATCATATATTGTTCGTAAATGCATTTCAGCTACTTTAATGAATTCTACTAAGTAAAATGTACATGGAAAAAAACATCTTATTCACCTAGCCTAAAAATAAAAGGCAACATTTACCCCAGAATTGAGAATTAGGGTAAAGAATAATCTACTTGTCCCTTCAGAAAAACATGTTATGTAAGTTAAAACATTATAGAGTTGCAAAAGAATTTTCATTTCTAATCTCTTGTAAAAGAAGAGAAGACATAAAAATATTTTAAGCAATCTGGTCTTGTACTGTCACTTATCTTTGTCTCTTAAGTAATGTTTATTCATAAATAATTTCCTGAGAATTAATACAAATTGGGAAGATGAGTCTAATTTTGAAATGCATATAGCAAATGAGAACAACTTCTTAAACAGGATCATCCTCGCCCAATTAAATGCATGTAAATACAAATACATATGGGAAAAATATGCTAAAATTCTCAAAGGTAATGCTTTAGAAGCCAATATTGAAAACATGAGGTCATCACAAGAAAAACAGAAATTTAGGTATAGATGACTATTAAAAAGATAATTTCTTAGCTAACTTATCTTCAATAATATTTGTTCAGTTTTATTAAGATAAAATTAACAAATTGAATATATTTAAAGGGTACAAAGTGATGATTTGATGTAAATGTAAATTGTGAAAGGAATCCCACCATTGAATTAATAAAAATATCCATCACCTCACATATTTATCTTTTTGTCATTTAAAGTTTCTTAGTGAGACCACTTAAGTTCTAATCACTTAGAAAATTCAAATTATACAGTGTAGTATAATCAACTATAATCACCATTATACATTATATCTTAAGACTTAATTAATCTTATAATTGAAGTTTTTTAACCTTTAACCAACTACACCATATTTCCCATGCCTCTCGTCTCCTGATAACCACTCTTCTATTCAAGTTTTTAATATTTTTTGGATTACACATATGAGTAATGCCATGTAATTTGCCTTTTTCTGTTTGGTTTATTTCCTTAGTGTAGTGCCCTCTACTTTCATTCATGTTTTTTGAAGATGACAGGATTACTTCTTTTCAAAGGCTGTTTTATAATCCATTTTATGTTATATATGTGTTATTGTATTATATATGTATGCACATATATATCTCTTTTGTGCTTAGTATTTAATTCATTATACTTTTTTGTTAAGGTATCACTGATATACACTCTTATGAAGGTTTCACAAGAAAAATAATGTGGTTATTACATTCATCCATATTATCTAGTCTGCCCCCCGTACCCCATTGTAGTTACTGTCCATCAGTGTAGTAAGATGCCACAGTCACTACTTGTCTTTGTGCTACACTATCTTCCCTATGATCCCTCCCACACCATGTGCACTAATCATAATACCCCTCAATTCATTTCTCCTTCCCTCCCCACATGACCACCTCCACTAACTGCTGGTCTGTTCTTGGAATTTGTGAGTCTGCTGCTGTTTTGTTCATTCAGTTTTACTTTGTTGTTATATTCCACAAATGAGGGACATCATTTGGTATAAGTTTTTCTCTGCCTGACTTATTTCACTGAGCATAATACTCTCTAGCTCCATCCATGTTGCTGCAAATGGTATGATTTGTTTTCTTCTTATGGCTGAATAATATTCCATTGTGTATATGTACCACCTCTTTGTCCGTTCATCTACTGATGGATACTTAGGTTGCTTCCATATCTTGGCTATTGCAAATAGTGCTGCAATATACATAGGGGTTCAAATATCTTTTTGAATCTGAGAACTTGTTTTCTTTGGCTAAATTCCTAGGAGTGGAATTCCCAGGTCAACTGGTATTTCTATTTTTAGTTTTCTGAGGAACCTCCATATTGCTTTCCACAGTGGTTGAACTAGTTTACATTCCCACCAGAGGCATAAGAGGGTTCCCCTTTCTCCACCTCCTCACCAGCATCTGTTTTTCCTAGTCTTTTCTATGTTGGCAATATTAACTGGTGTGAGGTGATATCTCATTGTGGTTTTAATTTTCATTTCCCTCATAATTAGAGATGTGCAGCATTTTTTCATGTGTCTGTTGGCCATCTGAATTTCTTCTTTGGAGAAGTGTTTGTTCATATCCTCCACCCATTTTTTAATAGAGTTATCTGCTTTTAGGGTATTGAGGCATGTGAGTTCTCTATGTATTTTGGATGTTAACCCCTTGTTGGATATGTCATTTACAATTATATTCTCCCATTCTGTAGGATGCCTTTTTGTTTTGCTGATGGTGTCCTTTGCTGTACAGAAACTTTTTAGTATGATGTAGTCACATTTGGTCATTTTTTATTTTATTTCCCTTGCCCCAGGAGATGAGTTCAAGAAAAAGTTACTCATATTTATATTCAAGAGATTTTTGCCTATGTTTACTTCAAAGAGTTTTATGGTTTCCTGAGTTACATTCAGATCTTTGATCCATTTTGAGTTTACTTTTGTGTATGTGGTTAGAAAATAATCCAATTTTATTCTCTTGCATGTAGCTGTCCAGTTTTGCCAACAACAGTTGTTGAAGAGGCTGTCATTTTACCATTGTATATCCATGACTCCTTTATCATATATTAATTGACCATACATGCTTGGGTTAACATCTGGGCTCTCTAGTATATTCCATTCATCTATGGGACTGTTCTTGTGGCATTACCAAATTGTCTTGATTACAGTAGCTTTGTAGTAAAGTTTGAAGTCAGGGAGTGTAATCTGCCCTGCTTTATTCTTCCTTCTCAGGATTTCTTTGGCTATTGGGGGTCTTTTGTGGCTTCTTAAGAATTTTATAACTATTTTGTCTAGTTCCTTGAAGAATGATGTTTGTATTTTGATAGAGATTGCATTGAATATGTAGATTGCTTTAGGCAGGATGGCCATTTGGCAATATTAATTCTTCTTATCCATGAGCATGGGATGTTTTCATTTATTGGTATCTTCCTTAATAACTCTCATGAGTGTCTTGTAGTTTTCAGAGTATAGGTCTTTCACTTCCTTAGTTAGGTTTATTCCTAGGTTTTTTATTCTTTTTGATTCAATTGTAAATATAATTGTTTTCTTGATTTCTCTTTCTGCTAGTTCATCATTTGTTTATAGCAATGCAACAGATTTATGCATATTAATTTTATATCCTACAACTTTGCTGAATTCAGATATTAGATATAGTAGTTTTGGAGTGGATTTTTTAGGGATTTTTGTGTACAATATCATGTCATCTGCAAACATGGACAGTATAACTTCTTCCTTGCCAATCTGGATGCCTTTTATTTCTTTGTGTTGTCTGATTGCCATGGCTGGAACCTCAAGAACTATGTTGAATAAAAGTGGGGAGAGTGGCATCCTTGTCTTTTTCCCAATCTTAAAGAAAAAGCTTTGAGCTTCTTGCTGTTAAGTATGATGTTGGCTGTGGGTTTGTCATATATGGCCTCTATTATGTTCAGGTACTTGCCTCTATACCCATTTTCTTGAGGGTTTTTATCACGAATGGATGTTGAATTTTGTCAAATGCTTTTACAGCATATGTATCAATGCTCATGTGGTTTTGTCCTTTTTTTGTTCATGTGGTGGATGGTGTTGATGGATTTTTTAATGTGACATCCTTGCATCCCTGGAATAAATCCTACTTGATCATGATGGATGATCTTTTTGATGTAGTTTTAAATTTGGTTTGCTTATATTTTGTTGTGTATTTTTGCATCTATGTTCATCAGGGATATTGGTCTGTAATTTCCATTTTGTGGTGTCTTTCCCTGGCTTTGGTATTAGAGTGATGCTGTCCTAGAATGAGTTTGAGAGTATTTCCTCTTCTTCTACTTTTTGGAAAATTTTAAGGAGGATGGGTATTATGTCTTCACTAAATAATTGATAAAATTCAGTGGTGAAGTCATCTGGTCCAGGAGTTTTTTCTTAGGTGGTTTTTGATAACCAGTTCAGTTTTGTTGCTGGTAACTTGTCTTTTCAGATTTTTTCTTTCTTCCTGGGTCACCGTTGGAAAGTTGTATTTTTCTAGAAAGTTGTCCTTTTCTTCTAGGTTATCCACTTTGTTAACATATAATTTTTACAGGATTCTCTAATAATTCTTGGTATTTCTGTGGTGTCTATAGTGATTTTTCCTCACTCATTTCTGATTCTCTTTATGTGTGTACCTTCTCTTTTTTTCCTTATAAGTTTGGCTAGGGATTTATCTATTTTGTTTTTTTCTTGAAGAAACAGCTCCTGCTTTCATTGATTTTTCTATTGTTTTATTCCTCTCAATTTTATTTGTTTCTGTTCTCTTCTTTATTATGTTGATCCCTCTATTGACTTTGGGCTTCATTTCTTCTTCTTTTTCTAGTTTTATGAATTATGAGTTTAGACCGTCATATGGGATTATTCTTCTTTCCTAAGGTAGGCCTGCATTGCAATATACTTCCCTCTTCACACACCTTCGCTGCTTCCTACAGATTTTGTGGTGTTGAATTATTGTTGTCATTTGTCTCCATATATTGCTTGATCTCTGTTTTTATTTAGTCATTGATTCATCGTTTATTTTGGAGCATGCATGTTGTTCAGACTTCACGTGTTTGTGGGCTTTTTCATTTTCTTTGTGTAATTTATTTCTAGATTCATACCTTTGTGGTCTGAGAAGTTCATTGGTACAATTTCAATCTTTTTGAATTTACTGAGGCTCTTTTAGTGGCCTAGCATATGATTTATTCTTGAAAATATTCCATGTGCACTTGAGAAGAATGTGTATCCTTTTACTTTTGGATGGAGTGTTCTTTAGATGTCCGCTGGGTCCATCTGTTCTAATGCATTACTCAGTGCCTCTGTCTCCTTACTTATTTTCTGACTGGTTGATCTGTCCTTTGGACTGAGTGGTGTGCTAAAGTCTGCTGAAATGTATGCATTGCATTCTATTTTCCCCTTTAATTCTGTTAGTGTTTGTATCACATATGTAGGTGATCCTATGTTGGATCCATAGATATTTATAATAAGTATATCCTCTTGTTGAACTGGACCCTTTATGATTATTTAATGTCCTTCTTTGTCTCTTGTTACTTTCTTTGTTTTGAAGTTTATTTTCTCTGATAAAAGTACTGCAACTCCTTCTTTTTTCTCCCTATAGTGGCATGAAATATCTTTTTCCATCCCTTTACTTTCACTCTGTGTATGTCTTTGGGTTTGAATTGATTCTCTTGTAGGCAGCATATAGACAGGTCTTATTTTTTTGTCCATTCATTGACTCTATATCTTTTGATTGGTGCTTTCAGACTATTTACATTTAGGGTGATTTTTGATAGGTATGTACTTATTGCCATTGAAGGCTTTAAATTCATGATTACCAAAGTTTCAAGAGTAATTCCCTTACTATCTAACAGTCTAATTTAGCTCACTTAGTATTCTATTACAAACACAACCTAGAGGTTGTTTTTTTTCCTACTTTTTCTTTCTCCTTCATTTATATATTACTTATATTCTGTACTCTGCCTATCCCTTGATTGACTTTGGGGATAGTTTATTTGATTTTGCTTCTGCTTAGTAATTAATTGTTCTACATTTTTTACTGTGGTTTGATTTCCCCTGATGACATGTATTTAACCTTAGGAACACTTCCATCTATAGGAGTACTTCCAAAATACACTGTAGAGGTGGTTTGGGGGAGATAAATTTTCTCAGCTTTTGCTTATCTGAAAATTGTTTAATCTGTCCTTCACATTTAAATGATAATCTTGCTGGGTAAAGTATTCTGAGTTCAAGCCCCTCTGTTTCATTGCATTAAATATATCATGTCACTTCCTTCTGGCCTGTAGGGTTTCTGTTGAGAAGTCTGATCATAGCCTGATGGTCTTTCCATTTTAGGTGATCTTATTTCTCTCCCTAGCTGCTTTTAAATGTCTGTCTTTATCCTGTTCTTTGCTATTTTAATTATTATATGTCTTGGTGTTGTCTTCCTTGGGTCCCTTGTGTTGGGAGATCTGTGCACCTCCATAGCCTGAGAGACTACCTCCTTCCCCAGACTGGGGAAGTTTTCAGCAATTACCTCCCCAAAAACACTTTATATCCCTTTTTCTGTCTCTTCTTCTTCTGGTACCACTATAATGTGCATATTGTTCCATTTGGATTGGTCACACATGTCTCTCTATATTTTTTCATTCCTAGTGATCCTTTTTTATCTCTGTGCCTCAGCTTCCTTGAATTCCTCATGTCTAATTTCTATTCCATTTGCAGTCTCTTTTACTACATCTAATCTGCTTTTAAGTACCTTCATTTTATGTTTCATTTTAGATATGAATTTCTTAATGATTGAATCTCCATCCTAAATTCTTCCCTGAGTTCTTGCATATTTTTCTTTATCTCCTTGAGCATGTTTATGATTTTTATTTTGTGTACTTTTTCAGGAATATTGATGTAAGTCTTTTTCTGGTGTTTGTCTAATTTTCATTTGAATTGGGTTCCTTTGATGTTTCATATTTGTACGTGATGCCCTTTAGTGCCCAGAAGCTCTAGTTTCTGGAGGAGTCCAGCCCCTGGAATGATATCGGGGGCCAAAGGGGAGTGGCACTGAGGGAGGAAATAACTGTTTCCTGCTTCCTAGTGGCAGAACCAGTGGGTCAAGCACACAGGTGTAATCCTCTGGACTACATTTGTATCTGCCATTGGTGGAGCCTATTTCTGGCTGGCCTTATACCAGAGCAGGGCCTGCTGGTTTGTGAGCTGGTGTGGGCATGACAGGAGGAATGTGCAGCAGGATGTGTATCACAGTGGAAATTCTTGAAGCTGAGTACCCAGCCAGGGAGATGGAGCACCTGAAGCTCCTGAAAGTTCCCAACCTGCTAGGCAGTGTTCACCCAGACAAACTTGTCCACATATCCCTTCTCCAGTGCAGCAAGCTCCATGCAATCCCCACCCCTTCAGCAGCCCTCTCTCTGCTAGGAAGCCTCTCAGAATGCCTGCCTTTCCTTTGTCCTAGAGCAGCCAGAGATGGATCCCTGTCTTCCACAAATGGGTGGAATCTCAGTCTCTCTAAGTATTTTGCCTGTCTTAGCTTTCCAACCCCACTAGTCTCCACAGCACCATGCAATGTACCTTTTTGCATCCAAAGCTGATCTCCAGGGCTGGGTGTTCAGCAGTCCTAGGTTTCCATCCCCTCCTCACTCCATTTCTCTTCCTCCTGCCAGTGAGCTGTAGTGGAATAAGGGCTTGGGTCCCCCTGGATCATGGCTTTTGTATGTTACCCTGTTTCATGAGGTCTGCTCTGTTCTCCAGGTTTATGCAATCTGGAGCAGCCTTTTATCCTGTTGCTCTTCTAGGATTAGTTGTTTTAAGTATATTTTTTTATTATATGTGGTTTGGGGAGGATTTCTCTCTTTCATCTTTCATGCTACCATCTTTAAGACTTTTTCTATCTTACATTTTATTTATTCATTCATCTATCAATAAATAGTTAGGTTTTATCCATTGCATACCTTGGTATTTTGAAAAATGCTGAAATGAAAATGCGTATGTATATGTCTTTAATGTCCTGTATTCATTTATTTGGGGTATATACTCAGAAGTGGAAATGCTGAATCATATGGTAGTTCAACTTTTTAAATTTGGGGAATCTCCTTACTGTTTCCTGTTGTGGCAATATCAGCTTATATTCCTACCAACAGAGTACAAAGGTTCTTTTCCTTTACATCTACACTAGCAGTTGTTACCTCTTTTCATTTTGATTTTGGTCATTTCAACAGGTGTAAGGTGATATCTCTTGTAGTTTTGATTTAAATTTCTCTGATAATTAGTGATGTTGATGACATTTTCATATACTTGTTGGCCTTTTGGATGATGCCTTTGGGAAAATCTCTATGTAGGACTTTTCCCATTTTTAATTAAGTTATTTGTTTTCTTTGCTACTGCATTGTATGATTCATCAGTTTGTATCAAATAGTTTGGATATTAACCTATTATGGGGTAGGTGGTTTGCAAATATTTTCTTTCATTCTGTAGGTTGCCTTTCCATTCTGTTGATGGTTTCATTTGCTGTGCAGAAACTTTTTAATTTGCTGTAGTTCCACTTTTTAATTTTTATTTTGGTTGTCTTTACTTTTGGTGTCAAATCTAAAAAAATCATGTCCAATGCCAATGTCAAGGAGCTTACCCCTATGTTTTCTCCAAGGAGTTTTGTAATTTAAGGTTTTATGTTTAAGGCTTTTGTCCACTATAAGTTGATGTTTGTATATGGTGTAAGATATGGTCCTGATAGGGATAAATTTGCAAGGTCACCAGTCTAGTCCATGTGGCTCCCTTCTGCTTCTCTTCTTAGCCTCTGTCTCTTCTCTCACGTCGCCATCTTTAATCCATGAGCAAACTATTTTTAAATGTAAATTAATGATATTGTATTTTCAACTGTTAAAATCAGTCTTGAAAATTCTTCCTATTAAGCTGGTCAAATAGAAGGTTTTCATCATGATTCTTGAATAATGTATAAGCAGTCAGATATCAAAAAATTCTGGTGTGCTGCTATCATCCTGATTTTTCTCTATTCACTCAGCCTAATTATGAAGAGTACCTCCTTTTATTCTCAAAAAATATTCCCAGTTTAAATGATGTTATGTGTTCAGACATATATAATATGAATAGGCAATAGCATTAGCAAGTCAAATGCAGTAGGACAGTGGTAAGAGGTAGAGAACACAATGTAATAATCATTATTACAATGTTTACAATTATTACAGTAAATGTCAGAACTATATCTGGTTACTAGAACAGAAGAGACTATTACACACCCTCTCAGTTTGGTTTATGATTCTTAATATTAATTGTCATAGTTAACTTGATCATTCAACAAGCATCCCACATCATTAAAATTGTTCAGATGGCTGGGCTGAAATGCTGTGCAGATCTGAACCAGGCCTTATTCTAGATATGATCTAAGCCTTATTCTAGATCAATTTGTTATGTGAAGTAAGGAGATGTGTTACTTATCATAGATTTCTTTGGGGAGTAATAATTATAAAGAATATAAGTGGGCAGATAAAGTAGTCATAGTATAAACATTCTGCTCTTTGGAACATGTACAGAGGCCAAACTTGAACAAGATATTACCCTCAGTATGAACCTGAAACAAACATATAAAGACCATGCCCATTTCTCTTACACTCTCCATCCTCAAGGTTCATGGCCACTTACTCTCTAACAGCCACCCCAGGCAACACAATCTGTGGGACCTGAGGAACTTCATGTAGACATCCCTACATGTGTCTTGCCTCATACCTGTTCCTTATGTTTCACTTCCAGTCCTGGAACCAACCTAAGGCAGTAAGGAATGTGAGATCTATGAGATCTGCTTTGTACCCATTCATGTAGAACATAGAAGTCTGAAGAAACTAATGCCAGGCATGGTAAGGTGTTAAAAGAATGTTTCCAACTTGGGGAAGGTGGACAGAATGTTTACAAGGCATTACCAGAAGAGGATTAAGCCAGATCCAGGAACAAGTAAATTCTGAATTTACAGGCAATTTTTGGGAAATCTCAATTTCATCAACATGCAGAGAGGTAGTTAGGGAGTAAAATAATGTTCCAGAGGGAATGGGAAAAAAACATGGAGAACAAGACCCCTGACAACCACAGAGGAAATTCTCAGTCCTTCAGTATCTCTCTCAATTATGTGATTCTAAAAAAGTGAAACATATGAATGGCTCCAAGTCAGAAAGAAGAAGCAGACAGATCTGTGGAAAGATATAATAGCAGGAAATCCTGGAACCAGGGAGAATAAGTGGTGTGTGCTGAAAATTGAAGAAGGAGAATCCAGGTTGGCAACGTCTAGAGACAGACTGGTGGGCAGGTGCACATAGGGAGGGAATTGTTTAAAAGTGTACTCAAATGAGTAAAAGTCTTATTCCCCTCTAAAATATTAGGAAAATTCTACTTGCTCACTAATGCTTTTCAAGATTATGTTTGAAAAATACATGAAATAGAATTGAATCCGTCAATTTTGGTGAGAATACAAAATCACAGGAAGATGAAGGATTTATAAATAAGATGGACAGCAGGAGAATTCCACATGCTTCTTTCTCCTTCTATAGTGAATTGGAAGGGTAACCATGTTTGAGGGAACTCATGAGAAACAAGGTTGGTGGAATCCATGATTGCATAAAGAAATCTGTATTAATTGTTTTTGTTGCAATAAGAAATTAAACTTAGAGAGGATTAAAGATGGGGGCATGAGAGCAGAGACAGAGCCTACATCCTAAAACTGTATACAATTAGAAAATATAGTTGGTGCAACTAATCCTGAGAGAGGAACAGGAAAGAGGACTGCACAAGACTGCACACACCTGGAGAAAGGAGCAGACTTCACAGAACAGGGTAACATACCAGAGCCGTGGCCCAGGGGAACCCAAGCCCTTCTCCCACCCCAGCTCACTGGCAGGAGGAAGAGAAACAGAACACGGGAGGGAGTGGAAGGCCTGGGACTGCTGAATACCTAGCTATGGAGATCTGCTCTGGGACCACAAACCTACATTCCATGGTGCTTTCATGAGACTCACATGACTACCAGGTTGGAAAGTTAGTACAGGCAGAGTTCCTGGGGAGACCGGGATTCCAGCCACTTGTGAAAAGCAGGGATCCATATCCGGCTGCTCTGGGACAAAAACTTATACCTGTGTGCCCGGCCCACTGGCTCAGACAATGGAGACAGGAACAGCAACCAGGAAGCAGGGAACAGTTCTTTCCTCAACCCAGGCACAAATACCACTCCCCTGCAACCCCTGACATTGCTTCAGGGCCTGAGCAGCTCCAGAGTAGAGATACAAATACGAAACACCAAAGAAACCAGGTCCAGAGTAAACTTATTAATACAACTCCCGAGAAAGATTTAAATGACATGGACCTCATAACTCTTCCTGAAAGGGAGTTTAAATAAAAATCATCAACATGCTAATGGAGGTACAGAAAGACATCCAAGAACTCAGGAATTAATTCAGGTCAGAGATCCAATCATTGAAGAACATGATGGAGGGTATTAAAAGCAGGTTGGATATGGTGGAGGAGACAAAAAATGAAATAGAAACTAGAGAAGAGGAATAAAAGGAAGCTGAGGCACAGAGAAAAAAGGATCTCTAAGAATGAAAGAATATTGAGAGAAATATGTGACCAATCCAAACGGAACAATATTCACATTATAGGGATGCCAGAAGTAGAAGAGAAAGAGAAAGGGATAGAAAGTGTCTTTGAGGAGGTAGTTGCTGAAAACTTCCCCAATCTGGGGAAGGAGATAGTCTTTCAGGCCATGGAGGTGCACAGATCTCCCAACACAAGAGACCCAAGGAAGACAACACCAAGACATATAATAATAAAACTGGCAAAGATCAAGGATAAGGACAGACTATTAAAAGCAGCCAGAGAGAGAAGTAAGATCACATACAAAGGAAAGCCCATCAGGCTATCATCAGACTTCTCAACAGAACATTTACAGGCCAGAAGAGAGTGGCATGATGCATTTAATGCAATGAAGCAGAAAGGCCTCGAACCAAGAGTACTCTATCCAGAAAGATTATCATTTAAATTTGAAGGAGGTCTGAAATAATTTCCAGATAACAAAAGCTGAGAGAATTTACCTCCCACAAACCATCTCTACAGTCTATTTTGGAGGGACTGCTATAGATGGAAGTATTCCTAAGGTTTAATAACTGTTATCAGAGGAAATAAAACAACAGTAAAGAAAGTAGAACAGCTAATTACTAAGGAAATGCAAAATTAAATTAACTATCCCCAAAGTCAATTAAGGGATAGACAAAGAATACAGAACATGATACTTAATATATAAAGAATGGAGTAGGAAGAGAAAAATAAAATAATCTTTAGATTGTGTTTGTAACAGCATCTTAAGTGACTTAAGTTAGACTATTAGATAGCAAGGAAATTAACCTTGAACCTTTGGTAACCACGAATCTAAAGCCTGCAATGGCAATAAGTACATGCCTATTGATGATCACCCTAAATATAAATGGACTGAATGCACCAATCAAAAGTTATAGACTCACTGAATGGATAAAAATACAAGACCACATATGCTGCATACAAGAGACTCACTTTAAACCCAAAGACATACACAGACTAAAAGTGAAGGGATGGAAAAAGTCATTTCATGCAACTAACAGAGAGAAAAAAGCAGGAGTTGCACTACTTGTATCAGACAAAATAGACTTCAAAACAAAGAAGTAAGAAGAGACAAAGAAGGACATTACATAATGATAAAGGGGTCAATCCAACAAGAAGTTACAACCATTATAAATATCTATGCTCCCAACACAGGAGTGCCCACATATGTGAAACAAATAATAACAGAATTAAAAGGGGAAATAGAATGCAATGCATTCATTGTAGGAGACTTCAACACTCCACTCACTCTGAAGATAAGTAAGGAGACAGATGCAATAAACAGCACAATAGAACAGATGAACCTAACGGACATCTACAGAACTCTAAACCAAAAAACAACAGAATACACATTCTTCTCAAGAGCACATGGAACATTTTCAAGAATAGATCATATACTAGGCCACAAAAAGATCCTCAGTAAATTCAAGATGACTGAATTTGTACCAACCAGTTTCTCAGATCACAAAGGTATGAAACTAGAAATAAATTATGTAAAGAAAATGAAAAATCCCAAAACACATGGAGGCTTCACAACATGCTCCTAAATAACCAATGGATCAATGACCAAATAAAAACAGAGATCAAGCAATATATTGAGACAAATGACAACAATAATGCAACACTGCAAAATCTTTGGGATGCAGTCAAGGTTGTGCTAAGAGGAAAGTATATTGCAATACAGGCCTACCTCAAGAGAAAAAAACAATCCCACATAAGCAGTCTAAACTCACAATTAATGAAACTAGAAAAAGAATAACAAATGAGGCCCAAAGTCAGTAGAAAGAGGGATATAATAAAGATTAGAGCAGAAATAAATGAAATTTAAAAGAATAAAACAATAGAAAGAATCAATGAAAGCAAGAGCTGTTTCTTCGAGAAAATAAACAAAATAGATAAACCCTTAGCCAGACTTATCAAGAAAAAAAGAGAGTCTACACTCATAAACAGAATCAGAAATGAGAAAGGAAAAATCACTATGGACACCATAGAAATTAAAAAGATTATTAGAGTATACTATGAAGAATTATATGCTAACAAACTATAACCTAGAATAAATGGACAACTTTCTAGAAAAATACAACCTTCCGAGGCTCACCCAGAAAGTAACAGAAAATCTGAACAGACCAATTACCAGCAACAAAATTGAACTGGTCATCAAAAACCTACCTATGAACAAAACCCCTGGACCAGGTGTCTTCAACACTGAATTTTATCAAACATTTAGTGAAGATCTAATACCCATTCTCCTTAAAGTTTTCCATAAAATAGAAGAGGAGGGAATACTTCCAAACTCATTCTATGAGTCTAGCATCACTCTAATACCAAAACCAGGCAAAGACACCACAAAAAAAGAAAATTACAGACCAATATCCCTGATGAACATAGATGTAAAAATACCCAACAAAATATTAGCAAATTAGATTCAAAAATACACTGAAAAGATCATCTATCATGATCAAGTAGGATTTAACCCAGGGATGCAAGGATGGCACAACATTCGAAAATCCATCAACATCATCCACCACATCAACAAAAAGAAGGTCAAAAACCACATGATCATCTCCATCAATGCTGAAAAAGCATTCAACAAAATTCAATATCCATTCATGATAAAAACTCTCAATAAAATTGGTATAGAGGGCAAGTACCTCAACATAATAACGGCCATATATGACAAACCCACAGCCAACATTGTACTTAACAGCAAGAAGCTGAAAGCTTTTCCTTTAAGATCGGGAACAAGACAAAGGATGCCCACTTTCCCCACTTCTATTCAAAATAGAGCTGGAAGTCCTAGCCACAGCAATCAGACAACACAAAGAAATAATAGGCATTCAGATTGGCAAGGAAGAAGTTAAACTGTCCCTGTTTGCAGATGACATGATATTGTATATAAAAAACCATAAAGAATCCACTCCAAAACTACTAGATCTAATATCTGGATTTAGCAAAGTTGCAGGATACAAAATAAATACACAGAAATCTGTGGCATTCCTATACACTACCAATGAACTAGCAGAGAGAGAAATCGAGAAAAACAATTCCATTGACAATTGCATCAAAAAGAATAAAATACCCAGGAATAAACATAACCAAGGAAGTGAAAGACCTATACTCTGAAAACTACGAGACACTCATGAGAGATATTTTAGAAGATACCATTAAATGGAAACACATCCCATGCTCATGGATAGGAATAATCAATATTGTCAAAATGGCCATCCTGCCTAAAGCAATCCATAGATTCAATGCAATCCTTATCAAAATAACAACAGCATTCTTTAACAAACTAGAGAAAATTGTCCTAAAATTCATATGGAACCACAAAAGACTCGAATAGCCAAAGCAATCCTGAGAAGGAAGAATAAAGCAGGGGGAATTATGTTCCCCAACTTCAAGCTCTACTACAAAGCCACAGTAATCAAGAGAATTTGGGTCCCGGAAGATGACTGGTTAGCGAGAGACAGATAAGATTCCTCAAGGGAGGAACAACCTAAGACAGGCACAGTCGCAGGGGGGTCATCAGGTGAGAAATTGGGGATCAACAGAGGCTTAGAACCTCACCCCCCTGTTTTGAGGGAAATCTGCATCCGTGGATGTTTTGTTGCCCTTGTCTAGCTTGGATTAATACTTAGTCTATAGACACAGACTTGATCATCTACATTTGCCCTCTTACAGCACTAAATTATGTTTTCTACCTTTATCTTGCATCTACCTACCACTTCAGCATTTTATTAAAATAATAATAATAATGGAGAAATGTGGGATTCACATATAAATCAAGTATAAAAATCAAACGAATATTCATATCTGACTTGATTGTTTATAGTTCATGATGCGTGATCAAAACCGAACGTTTCTGTCATATGACTGCCCTTGCACTGTTCACCATGTAAGAACTTAATCACTATGTAAGAACTTGTTTGTTATGCTTCAGAAGATTGGAGATTGTTGAGAAATAGGCTTGGGGTTGATTAATGACTGTGCATTGAGTCCCCCATACAGAATTTTATTGTTGTTAACAACCATTTGACCAATAAATATGAGAGATGCCCTCTTAAAAAAAAAAGAGAGAATTTGGTACTGGCACAAGAATAGACCCATAGACCAATGGAACAGACTACAGAGCCCTGATATAAACCCAACCATATATGGTCAATTAATATATTATAAAGGAGCCATGGACATACAATGGGGAAATAACAGTCTCTTAAACAGCTGGTGTTTCCAAAACTGGACAGCTACATGCAAGAGAATGAAACTGGATTATTGTTTAACTCCATACACAAAAGTAAACTCAAAATGGATTAAAGACTTGGATGTAAATCATGAACCCATAAAACTCTTAGAAGACAACATAGGCAAACAACTCCTAAATATAAACATGAGCAACTTCTTCCTGAACCCATCTCCTAGGGAAAGGGAAACAAAAGCAAAAATGAACTCATGGGACTACATTAAACTAAAAACTTTTTTGTACGGCAAAGGACATCATCAACAAAACAAAAAGGCACCTTACAGTATGGGAGAATATATTTGTAAATGACATATACGAGAAGGGGTTAACATCCAAAATATATAAAGAACTTACATGTCTCAACACCCAAAAAGCAAATAACTGGATTAACAAATGGGCAGAGGATATGAAAAGACCGTTCTCCAAAGAAGAAATTCAGATGGCCAACAGACACATGAGAAGATGCTCCCCATCACTAATCATCAGGGAAATGCAAATTAAAACCACAGTGAGATATCACCTCACACCGGTAAGGATGGCCTGCATCTAAAAGACTAAGAACAACAAATGCTGGTGAGGATGTGGAAAAAGGGGAACCCTTATACACTGCTGGTGGGAATGTAAGCTAGTTCAACCATTGTGGAAAGCAATATGAAGATTTCTCAAAAAACTAAAAATAGAAATACCATTTGACCCCGGAATCCCACTTCTCGGAATATACCCAAAGAATACAACTTCTCAGATTCAAAAAGACATAGGCACCCCTATGTTCATCACAGCACTTTTTACAATAGCCAAGATATGGAAGCAACCTAAGTGTCCATCTGTAGATGAATGGATAAAGAAGTGGTACATATATACAATGGTAAACTATTTAGCCATAAGAAAGAAACAAATCCTACCATTTGCAACAACATGGATGGAGCTGGAGGACATTATGCTCAGTGAAATAAGCCAGGAAGAGAAAGACAAATGCCAAATGATTTCCCTCATTTGTGGAGTATAACAGTGAAGCAAAACTGAAGGAACAAAATGGCAGCATTCTCACAGACTCTAAGAATGAACTAGTGGTTACCAAAGGGGAGGGGTGTTGGAGGGCAGGTGGGGAGGGAGGGAGAAGGGGACTGAGGGGTATTATGTTTAGTACACATGGTGTGGGGATCATGGGGAGAACAGTGTGTCACAGAGAAGGAACATAGTGGATATCTATTAACTTGCTGCACTGATGGACACTGACTGCATTGGGGTATGTGTGGGGACTTGATAATATGGGCAAATGTAGTAACCACATTGCTTTTTCATGTGATACCTTCATAAGAATGTATATCTATCATACCTTAATAAAAAAATTTTTTTAAAAAGAAATTAATCTTAGCAGTTTAAAACAACATACATTTAATTATCTCACAGTATGGAAGAGTATGTAGGTCAAAAGTCTAGTACGTTTGTCTAGGTACACAGCATATGGTCTCATGGAGCAAAAACCAGGTTTTGTCCCATTTGGGCTCTTATCTTGAGGCTCTAAGGAAGAATCCACTTCCAGGATTATTTAGGTTGTTTACAAAGTTCATGTCCATAGGATCATAGGACCCAGGTTCCTGTTTCCTTGTTGGATATTGGCCAGGGTTTCTTGAAGCCACTCTTCAGTCCTTGGTTCAGGGGCCCCCTTTCTCTATCCTTAAAGACAGCAATGGTCCTCATGTCCTCTCACACTTGTAATTTCTCTGACATCCCTTTCTGTCTCATCTCTCCTGCTTATCTTTTCTTTGCATGTCTTCTGATTCCAACTGGGAAACGTTCCTCAGTTTTTAAGGGCTTAACTGATTAAATTGGACCAACTCATATAATCCAAGATAAATCTGTATTTTAGTTCTCTAGTCTTAATTGCATTTGCAAAGTTCCTTTTGTCCTGTAACAAATTCACAGTGTCTGAGGATTAGGATGTGAACATCTTTGGAGGAACTATTTGCTCAATTATATTCTGTATATTTAATGTTCTTTATAATGTTTTTTTCTATGCTAAATCTCATTTATAAATATAATTCAGATGTTCTTACAAATGTCAGATTCTGGATAAGAGGCTGATTTTATTTTTACAAAAACCATAGCGTGGGAAGGCTAATGACAAAGTGTAATACCCCTAAAATATGGCCTGTTATACTCAATAGAAATTGAGCCAACACATGTAAAATAATTATCTATATCTATCTGTTTGAGCCTGAAATTATCAGAATCCTTTTCTAAATAGTTTGGGTCACCTCCTTATCACTTCTCATGCTTGCTCTTTCTAACCTTTACCACTCTCCTAAGTCTATTACTTTTTCTATTTTTCTGGATCATTAGTAGAATGACTTTTAAGAAAGGCATATGGTGCCCACAAAAGTTTTAAATAACATGCATATATTTGATATATTCATTGGCATTATATCTTCACAACTCTATGACAGGCCACAGACTTACTGAATAACTAATGACCCAATAAGAAACAGAACACAGGAATAAGTTACCATGACATAGCAAGAACTGCCTCATATATTAGACCAGTATAGTGTAATAGTACTTTCTGTGATGATGGTAACATCCTAACTGTACTGCCAAATTATCCACCAACCAGTCATAGTTCTTAAGTACTTGAAAATAAATTAGTGAAACTGAAGAACTGAATCTTTAATTTCATTTAATTTTAATCTATTTGAATTTAACTTTCCACATATAGCCATGGCTAGAGGCTACTGTCTTGAAGGATGCTGTGTTAAAAGATGGATGCTTCAGTCCTGGCTTCCTTCTTTCCCCCTGCCTATTGGTCCGTGAATTCCTTTGGCCTGGAAGGTATTTCACCTTGCATAGGTTGCATTAAGAAACTGTGTAAATGCATGCCAGTTAAGTTATTGGCTACAACATTTACTCTTTTTCTTGATATGTTAGTAAAGTAACTAGAAAGCAACCCCAAACAGAGTCGGAGTAATAAATCTATTCAGTTTTGAAACTGAAATTCTTTTTGTTGGTTTGACCTACTTTCTCACAAGCAAAGAATTAAAATGTGGATTCATTTCTTTGGAAATCTGTCTTTAAACCCAATCTATCTGAATGTATTTAAAATTTTACCTTTTCTAAAGTTTCCTAGATACAGATTTTTCTGCTGAGTTCATTGGTTAGAGCTGAGTTATAAGTTCCAGAAAAACAAAGTTGATAATGGAAACATCAGCCAAGTTTTAACTCTAGCCACCTAGCTATAAAGTTCGGTATGCATCACATTACACTCCTCTTCAAAAGGTTCTTTATTCTTTGTGGAGTAATTCCACCTCTCTAATAGTTGTATGCATGATGCATCTTAGTGCGTTACTTACTGCTAAGAATGAATTATAGTAATGTAAACCTTCACTTCTCCCTAGCACTGAGATACGACTTTTGGTTATGATATCATTCTATATAGGAGTTGACAAACTTCAAATAATTTAATGAAGCAATATATTTACTCTGGAAGTGTAGGACTCATGAAGAAAAAAATTCAGTCTTGCATTAGTGTTATATACAGTGTATATGAGCAAGCATTACTAATATAAGTCATCTTAAATATGTATGACTTTATTTTGGTACTGTTATTCATATCCCAAAACTTATTCTCCACTCTGCATTTCTCCTCTCCTTTGAAAAAAATAAAAATAACTTATCTGCCCACTGAGAAAATAAGAAGGTGTGCTACAATTGTAGACACTCTGCCTTGGTGTATGGCTTCAAATTTCCTAAGGGTACTATTTTTTCTTGATATGATGAAATGAAACTTTTGTACTTCACCCAATCTTTTTTTAACTTTCTGATTTCTTTCTATCAATTACTCCATACCTAGTGTGTTGATGGTCATGATGGGCATTATAAAAGGCCATCCTTGAGAATTTATGGTGAAAACATGAACTATACAGGGTACAGATACAGTATAAGTAGAGAATAGAAAAAAATTTTTTTTTTTACCCATCTTGTCTACCTTAAAGCCATCCTATTGAATTGCTTTAATATAGTTGGTATAAAGTAAGAGAAGGCAAAGGGAGTACTGGGAGAGGTATTGTTAAAGCAATAAAAGGAAATACATGACAATAGAAATATTCCTTTCATAATCTTTCCTTGCACAATTTCTTTGTTGCTTTTTTGTTAAAAAAGAGAAAGAAAATGCCTGTAGAAAAATCCAAGTGAAAGTCCTATATTTCTAGTTTTGAAATAATGGAACCGCATGGTTTTTTTGAACTTTATATTGAGAGAATTTCTGAAATTAAGGTCCTGATAACGTTATTTGAGGTTTAAAAAAAACGAAGTACCCTAATTTGAAAGATAGACTAAATCTCCTAACATTACCAAAGGAATTTTCATTTCATCAGCTAAGTCATCTAACACTTAGCTATGATTCTGAAACACCATAGCAACTGCACTACAAATAACATTCTACAGACTTGTTAAATTCTCTATTTACTCACAAGAGAGATTAACTAGAATCAGTTAAATTTTCTTTCCCTAAATATTTATATTTTTGCTTTGACAAGGTGAATTGACTATAGCTTCATATATTCTCTGCATATCATAACATTAGATATGCTGCTCTGATAGTATCCACTCTGAGTTTCAATAACATAACAAAACATTTAATGTGTTTAAAAATATAAAACAATTTGAGTCAAGGATTAAAGATGGTGGTGTGAGAGGTGAGACAGAGAACTCCCGAAACTACATATAATACAAAAATATACTTAATACAATTTATCCTAAAGGAGCAATAGGAAAGAAGGCTGTACCAGACTGCATGAACCTGGAAAACAGAGCAGACCTCATGAAACAGAGTAACATACCAAAGCCATGATCTGGTGGGACCCAAGCCCTTCCCCCTCCCCAGTGAGAAATGAAGTGGGGAGGAGGTAAAGCCTAGGACTGCCAAATACCCAGCCCTGGAGATCTGCATTGGGAGCACAAAACTACATTGCATGGTGCTCTGGAGAATAGTGGGGTTGGAAAGCTTAGACAGGCAGAATACTTGGAGAGACTGAGATTCCAGGTGTTTGTGTAGGAGAGGTATTCATATATGGCTGCTCTGGGACAAAGGAAAGGTGGGCAGTCTGGGATGCTTCCTAGCAGTGAGAGAGCTACTGAAGGGGCAAGGACTGCACGGAGCTTGCTGTGCTGAAGAAGGGATATGTGGACAATGATGTCTGGGTGCGCTCTGCCCAGCAGGTTGGGAACTTTCAGGACCTTCATGCACTCCATCCCTCAGGCTGGCTACTCAGCTCTGAGGATCCCATGATGATATGCAGCCTGCTGTGCATTTCTCCTGACCTGCTGGCACCAGCTCACAAACTAGCAATCTGTTCCCTGGTGTCAGACAAGCCAGAGGGAGGCCCTGCCTATGGCAGCTACAAACGCAAAGCCAAGAGGCTTACATCTGTTTGCTTGGCCTACTGGTTCTGACAGTGGAGACAGGCACTGCCACTGAGAAGAAGGAAACAGATCTTTCTTCCAGCCAGGCACCAGGGCTACTCCCCTGTGACCCCCAACATCACTACAGGGGCTGAGCAGCTCCAGAGAATAGATCCTCTGGGGACTAGAGAGTGCAACATACAAATATGAAATGTCAAAGGAACTTAGTTCAAACCAAAATCTCACAAACACCAGAAAAAGAACCAAATGAAACTGAATCCACCAATCATCCTGAAAGAGAGTTCAAAATAAAAATCATAAACATGCTCATGGAGGTACAGAAAAATATTCAAGAACTCACAGATGACTTTAGGACAGAGATTCAATCATTAAGAAATTCCGTATCTGAAATGAAACATACAGTGGAGGGATTTAAAAGCAGATTAGATGTAGTAGAAGAGATGGTGAATGGAATAGAAATTAGAAAAGAAGAATACAAAGAAGCTCAGGCACAGAGAGAAAAAAACAATCTCTAAAAATGAAAGAATATTGAGAACTCTGTTAGCAATTCAAAAGGAACAATATTTCCATTATAGGGGTAAGAGAAAAAGGGGTATAAAGTGTCTTTGAGGAGGTAATTGCTGAAAACTTCCCCAATCTGGGGAAGGAGATAATCTTTCAGGCCATGGAGGTACACAGATCTCCCAACACAAGGGATCCAAGGAAGACAACACAAAGACATATAACAATTAAAATGGCAAAAATCAAGGAAAAGGACAGACTTTTTAAAAGCAGCTAGGGAGAGAAAAAAGAAAACATACAAAAGAAAACCCATCAGGTTATGATCAGACTTCTCAACAGATACCTTACAGACAAGAAGGGAGTGGCATGTTGTATTTAATGCAATGAAACAGAAGAGCCTCAAACTAAGAAAACTCTACCCAGCAAGATTATCATTTAAATGTGAAGGAGGAAATAAACAATTTTCAGATAAGTAAAAGTTGAGAAAATTTACCTCCCAAAAACCACCTCTACAGTGGATTTTGGAGGGACTGCTATAGGTGGTTGTGTTCCTAAAGCTAAATAACTGTCACCAGGTGAAATAAAAGCACAGTAAAGAAATTAGAACAATTAATTGCTAAGTAGATGCAAAATCAAATTAACTACTCCCAAAACAAATCAAGTGATAGACAGAGAGCACAGAATATGATACCTAATATTAAAGAATGGAGGAGGAAGAAAAAGGAGGAAAAAAAAAGAACCTTTAGATTGTGCTTGTAATTGCATACTAAGTGAGTTAAATTAGACAGTTAGATAGTAAGGGAATTATCCTTTAACCTTTGGTAACAACGAATCTAAAGCCTGCAATGGCAATAAGTACATACTTATTGATAAACACCATAAATGTAAATGGTCTGAATGCACCCATCTAAAGACATAGAGTCACTGATTGGAAATAAAAAAAAAAACAAGACCCATCCACGTGCTGCCTACAAGATACTCCAAACTCAGATACAAAAACAGTCTGAAAGTAAAGGGATGGAAAAAGATATTTCATGCATCTAATAGGGAAAAAAAAGCAGGAGTTGCAGTACTTGTATAAGACAAAATAGACTTCAAAACAAATAAAGTAATGAGACAAAGAGGGACATTACAAAATGATAAAGAGGTCAGTCTAACAAGAGGATATGACTATTATCAATATCTACTTACCCAACACAGGATCATCTACATATGTGAAACCAATACTAACAGAATTAAAGGAGGAAATAGAATGCAATGTATTCATTTTAGGAGACTTCAACATACCACTCACTTCAAAGGACAGATCAACCAGACAGAAATTAAGTAAGGAGACAGAGACATTGAAAAACATATTAGAATACATGGACCTAACAGACACGTACACAGTACTCGATCCAAATGCAACAGGAACATTTTCAAAAACAGATCATATATGAGGCCACAAAAAGAACATCAGTAAATTCAAAAAGATTGAAATTGTACCAACAAGCTTGTCAGATAACAAAGGTATGATATGAGAAATAAATTACACAAAGAAAATGAAAAAGCTTCACAACATGCTCGTAAATAATCAATGGATCAATGACCAAATCAAAACAGAGATGAAGCAATATATGGAGACATATGACAACAATAATTGAACATTACAAAATCTGTGGGATGCAGCAAACACCATGCTAAGAGGGAAGTATATTGCAATACAGGCCTATCTCAGGAAAAAAGAATAGTCCCTTACGAACAGTCTAAACTCACAAGTAATGAAACCAGACAAAGAAGAACAAATGAGATCCAAAGTCATTAAGAGGAGGGACATATTAAAGAGCAGAGGAGAAATAAATAAAATTGAGAAGAATAAAATAATAGAAAGAATCAGTGAAAGCAGGAGTTGGTTCTTTGAGAAAATAAACAAAATAGATATACCCCTAGCCAGAATTATCAAGAAAAAAAGAGAGTCTACACATATAAACAGAATCAAAAATGAGAAAGGAAAAATCACTAAGGACACAACAGAAATATAAGGAATTATGAGAGAATTCTGTGAAAAATTATATGCTAACAAACTAGATAACCAAAAAGAAATGGACAACTTTCTAGAAAAATACAACCTTCCAAGGCTGACCCAGGAAGAAACAGAAAATCTGAGTAGAACAATTACTAGCAAGGAAATTGAATTGGTAATTAAAAAACTACCTAAGGACAAATCACCTGGATTTGATGGCTTCACTGCTGAATTTATCAAATATTTATTGAATAAGGAGGATGATATCCAACCTCCTTAAAGTTTTCCAAAAAGTAGAAGAGGACAAAATACTCCCCAACTCATTCTACGAGGCCATCATCACTCTAACACCAAAGCCACATGAAGACACTAAAAAAATAATAAAATTACAGACCAATATGCCTTATGAACATAGAATCAAAAATACTCATCCAAATATTATCAAACTGAATTCAAAAAGACATAAAAAAGATCATCCATCATGATCAAGTAGGATTTTTTCCAGGGATGAAAGAATGGTATACCATTTGAAAATCTATCAACATCATCCACCACATCAAAAAAAATGACAAAAAACCATATGATCATCACCATAGATGTGGAAAAAGCATTTGACAAAATTCAACATCCATTCATGATAAAAACTCTCAAGAAAATGGGTATAGAGGACAAGTACTTCAATATAATAAAGGCCATATATGAAAAAACTACAGCCAACATCAAACTTAACAATGAGATGCTGAAAGCTTTTCCTTTAAGATTGGGAACCAAACAAGAATGCCCACTCTCCCTACTTTTATTCAAAATAGTTCTGGGGGTCCTAGCCACTGCCATCAGAGTACACAAAGAAATAAAAGGCATCCAGATTGGTAAGGAAGAAGTTAAACTGTCACTGTTTGCAGATGACATGATATTGTACATAAAAAACCATGAAGAATCCACTCCAAAACTACCATAAAGAATCCACTCCAAAACTACTAATAAGAGGGTATAACTATTATAAATATATCTACATGTGACTCTACATGTGAATTCAGCAAGGTTGCAGGATACAAAATTGATACACAGAAATCTGTTGCATTCCTATACACTAATGATGAACCAGCAGAAAGAGAAATCAGGAAAACAACTCTATTCACAATTGCATCAAAAAGAATAAAACACCTAGGAATAAACTTAACCAAGGAAGTGAAAGACCTATACTCTGAAAACTACAAGACTCTAATGAGAGAAATTAAAGAAGATACCAATAAATGGAAACACATTCTGTGCTTATGGATAGGAAGAATTAGTATTGTCAAAATGGCCATCTTGCCTAAAGCAATCTACAGATTCAATGCAATCTCTATCAAAATACCAACAGCATTCTTCAACAAAGTGGAACAAATAGTTCTAGAATTCATATGGAGACCCAGAAGACCATGCATAGCCAAAGCAATCATGAGAAGTAAGAATAAAGCTGGGGGGATTACACTCCCCGATGTCAAGCTCTACTACAAAGCCACAGTAATCAAGACAATTTGGTACTGGTAAAAACTCTGAAGAAAATGGGTATAGAGGACAAGTACCCAACATAATAAGGAGGATAGACCCATAGACCAATGGAAAAGACTAGAGAGCCCAGATATTAACCCAAGCATATATGGTCAATTAATATACAATGGGGAAATAGCTTCTTCAACAACTGTGTTTGGCAAAACTGGACAGCTACATGCAAGAGAATGAAACTAGATTATTGTCTAACCACATACACAAAAGTAAACTCAAAGTGGATCAAATATGTGAATGTAAGTCATGAAACCATAAAACTCTTAGAAGAAAACATAGGCAAAACTCCCTTGAATATAAACATGAGCAACTTTTTCCTGAACTCCTCTCCTTGGGCAAGGGAAACAAAATTAAAAAATGAACAAATGGGACTACATCATACTAAAAAGCTTCTGTACAACAAAGGACACCATCAGCAGAACAAAAGTCATCCTACAGTATGGGAGAATATATTGGTAAATGACATATCCCACAAGGGGTTAACATCAAAAATATATAAAGAACTCACACACCTCAATGCCCAAAAAGCAAACAGCCCTATTAAAATAATGGGCTGAGGATATGAACAGACATTTATCCAAAGAAGAAATTCAGATGGCCAACAGGCACATTAATAGATGTTCCACATCGTGAATTATCAGGGAAATGTTAATTAAAACCACAATGAGATATCACCTCATACCAGTTAGGATGGCCAACATAGAAAAGACTAGGAACAACAAATGCTTGCGAGGATGTGGAGAAAGGGGAACCTCCTACACTGCTGGTGGGAATGTAAGCTAGTTCAACCATTGTGGAAAGCAATATGGAGGTTCCTCAAAAAACTAAAAATAGAAATACCAGTTGACCTGGGAATTCCACTCCTAGGAATTTACCCAGAGAAAACAACTTCTCAAATTCAAAAAGACATATGCACTCCTACGTTTATTGCAGCACTATTTACAATAGCCAAGATATGGAAGCAACCTAAGTGTCCATCAGTAGGTTAATGGATAAAGAAGAGGTGGTACATATACACAATGGAATACTATTCAGCCATAAGAAATAAACAAATCCTACCATTTACAACAACATGGATGAAGCTAGAGGGTATTATGCTCAGTGAAATAAGTCATTCAGAGAAAGCCAAATACCAAATGATTTCCCTCATTTGTGGTGTATAACAATGAAGCAAAACTGAAGGAACAAAATAGCAACAGACTCACAGACTCCAAGAAGGGACTAGTAGTTACTAAAGGGGAGGTGTAGGGGTGGGGGAGGTCATGTGGGGAGGGAAGGAGAAGGGGATTGTGGTGTATCATGATTGGTGCACATGGTGTGTGTGGGGTCACGGGGAAGACAGTGTGGCTCAGAGAAGACAAATAGGGACCCTGTGGCATCTTACTACACTGATGGACAGTGACTGCAATGGGACTTGATAATAACGGTGGATATAATAACCATATTCTTTTTCTTGTGAAACCTTCATAAGAGTGTATACCAATGATACCTTAATTTAAAAAAAAGAATGAAAAAGTAATAATTTGAGTCAAGAAACTGGTGTTAGAAACCTGATTTAGCTTTTAAGTAACAAATCACATTGAAAAATAGCTTCTTGATTCCAGATCTCAAATTAAATCTCTTAAGTATCATCTCCTCAGAGAAGTGTTCATGCACACCCTGGGCAGTAACCACTCTTTTCTATTTCAGTTCCTTGCTCAGTTTCTTTATAACCCTCACTGTCTACTCATAATTATCTTGCTAACAGTCTGTTGGAAGGTTTATTGGTTTTCTCTGCATTTCAGTTTAAGGAATGCAAATACCTGTCTTATTATCCTGTGACTCTTCAGTTCTTAAATTAACTCCTGACACAGTGTAAGCACTAGATAAAGATGTATGGAAGGAATTAATTATTACATACACATTGATTATTACTAATTAACCTTTACATATCAATAATTTATTATAGATATATCATCAAGACTGTTGGACATTATGTCTAAGATCCCCTTCAGTTAAAAATTACATGATTATAAAGCAGTAACTAAAAACTCTTAAGTACTAATCTAAATGATAACTAATAAGTCATTTTTTGAACATTTTTTCTTAAACTCATCTTCTATTTAAATATTTTAAACTCTGACTCTTTGTCATGAAAGATGAATAAAATGAAATTTAATTTAAAACTGTCTTACTCATTAGTGTCTCCAAAAAGCTTGTGAAGCTATAAACAAAATACTGCCATTTATCTATTGTTTATTTTAATTATATGGAAAATGTTTAAGAAGAATTAAATTATTTGTTAACTGCCAACCTTGTACATAAACCTACTAAATATAGCTAAATATCACACTTTTTTCAGTCTTTTAAGATAATATTTGACATGAAATAGTAATGCTATGCTCACCTCACAAACTTAAAACTACTGAAAACACAATAAATAAATGGAAATACTCCAAATCCTGTCATCAAGATAACCACTAATAGCATGTCCTTGTAGTCTTTTCTTATCTAAATATTAGTGTGAACTAATAAAATTACCAATATAAAGTAATTTGCACAATGCAAAAAAGATAGCTTTATATTTCAACCTAATATTTTGCAATTATTTCTTTATAAAATGGGGGGGGCACAGGGAGGGCTGTGCAACACAGAGAAGACAAGTAGTGACTCTACAGCATCTTACTATGCTGATGGACAGTGACTGTAATGGGGGTTGTGGGGGGGACTTGGTGAAGGGGGAAGTGTAGTAAACATAATGTGTTCCTCATGTAATTGTAGATTAATGATACCAAAATAAAAAAAATTTTTTTAAATGCACAAAACATTTAACAAGAAAAAAAGTTCTGTAGCTTGCATTTTTAAATTAATATAACATTTTAAACATGCATTATGACTGATCATGATTACACTATGGCACAATTAACAAACTCCTTATTATATGCATTTATTTTTAATTTTTTTTATTATTGTAATGTTGATGATTCTTCCTTGGTGTGTAATTCTTCAGCTTCAACAGTTGGTGACTATTTTGCTTTATTTTGGAAGTGTATTATTGTTTCAAATAACGAGGGAGGAATATTTTTAAGGCTTTTGATATATATATTCACAAAATATTTCCTAGAAATGCCATAGTAATTTAATCCTTCAGTACAAATTTGAACCTGCCTACTCTCTAGGTTAAAAAAGAAAATCTGTGTTAATTTGCTAGATTAATGGTAAAAATAGCATCTTAATTTAATTTTAATTATTGGTGCCATTAAATGTTTTATACATTTCCTAGCCATTCCTTTACCTATTTTAAGTGATTTTGTATCAACCTTGAATTTATTTTTTGTGCTATAGTGTCTTTGCCCTCTATTTTATATGATCCAAATATAACTATTATGCATATGTCATATTTTGAAAAATTTTTAATTTTCTTTTCAATTATGTAGGGAAATTCTAAATTTAGAAATTGTATTTTGTTTTATGTTTCTACTGGCCCATGGTCTTTTATTTGATATCCTGAAATACAAATTCAGAATTTTATCCAAATTTAGGAAGAAATTACATTTTTAGCCAGTCATTATGTAACATTCCTCCCCTTACAGCACCATATAATCAAATATGTTAACATTTCTGAAGTAAAAAGTATGAATGTTCACACAACAGCCTCACTTCTATACATGCCAGGTCCTCTAAATGAGTCTTAGTGTCAGCTAAACAAACAAAAACAACAAACTTGATTTGTACATATCTTTCTGAATCTTGCAATTGAGAGTAAGTAATCATGGACCCATACTGCTTCATGTATTTTAAGCCATACTTTGCATAAGGTAGCCCCATGTTACTGACGATCTTAAAAATGTGTAATATACGTATATGCAATTTATTAAAGTGTTGTTATAATTATCTTCTTGCTTGAGGGAATTCCCATAAGAATAGATAGTGTATATCTATATTTTTTAAATTGTTAATTCAAATATTGCTATAAAATGAACTTCAGTTTATAGTTGGGGCAGACAATATCCTTTTCTTGTCTCTGATGCTGTCATTTACAGACATTTCTAGGCAAAAGGACACAGGAGAATCAGACTAAGATCAATTTTGTATGCAAAATTTCAAAAATAGTTTTGTTGCATCTAATCTTTATAACATAACTTCTTGCTTTGCCTCATCATTTGGCTAACTCCTTATTTTCCTTAACTTAAATGTAAGATTCTTCCAAATCCATTGGCTGGGATAGGAAACCAGATTCTTTCTTTAATTTATTCAACAGCCACTTGTCAGTTGTTTTTGTTTTCTATGACAGTCATATTATTCTAGTTGTTGATAATACAGAAATAGGCACAACAGGGACTTTTTTTCCTTTTTTGGGACTTACATTGTAGAAAGAAAGGAGAAATAAATACATAGATACATACTATAATGTCAAGTCAGTGATACAAATTCTAGAGGAAAACAAATCAGGACAAGGACAAGAGTACCTGGAAGTAGGTGCTATCCTAGAGTCCCCAGAGAAGGATCAAGGCACAGGGCCAGTGTGTCTGAAGTAAGCAAGAAAGAGTAGTATGAAAAGATTCCTGAGAGCCAACCAAAAGCCAGATCATGTTATGTATTATAACTAATATGTCTGTATCCTTTAATTTCATTCTTTCATATTTCTCACTTCAACTCTTTGAAATCTTGCAATGCAAATAAATAAGCAAGCATATAAATGAATCCATGGTTAATATATATACCTGCTGTAAGACATTGGTTGCTCAGTAAATGCTTGCTAAAATAATGAATATATTTAAGATAATAGCAAGTGATAGAAATGAATTATATATTTTCTCCACTATTAAAAATATTAAAAACAAGAGAAGGCTTCAAAGAGAAACTACAAGCATCATATCTGATAGGTAAGTCACACACATTTAGGTGAGGATGTTTGAGAGAGAAAATGTTTGTAGATTATTTCTAATGCCAGATTGAAGAATTCCTATAAAATCTCAAAATATACAATAAAAAGGAATTATCAACCTGAAGAAATAAAAGATAAATGAGAACAAAACAGGCTCCAATAATGAATGGCTTTATTTATTCAAATCAAGTCAACATATGACATTTTAAACAAAACATCACAAATTGTGGGAGCTTTGAATTTAATGTAATCAAGAGTTGAAAAGCTCTAAGTTTGATTTTCATGTATCCATTAAAAAAAAAAGTGAATTTAGGTCAAATGAACATAAATTAGGAATAATGGAGCATTTTAATTTGAAGGGTGATTAATTAGCAGGTTCTTAATTATTTTTAGTTTAGAATGTTCTTGGGGATGACTACTATATGCTAAAAGAATAACATAATATCAAGGTACATAAGTTAATAAATAAGATTTCTCTCATGAATGGAATAAGCATCGGTGTACTGTTGAGAACTGTAGGCAAGTATGAATTTCTCTTCTACATCCTATTCTCCAGAGCAATTTATTCATATATTAGATTATTTTTTGAATGGTATGTATGACTTACTTTGAATTCAGTGTCTGGGGCTCCCAGCAGAATTTCCTTAACAAACATCACAGCTGTTAGGAAATCTGTCACAGGGAAGCCTGATCAATGTGTTGTTTTATGAACTTCCAACATATTGTTTCTGCATCCAGCCATTTCTAAATGAAGCTACATACATGGTAGACACTAAAGACTTTATGATGGAGGGTAGATCACATAATCTTTCCATCTAGGCCCAAGATTATGTCCTTTTGAAATTCAGAGATTAAAGGAGATGATTTAAACTTCATTTTCAAATCTAAGATTCTATCAGTTCCTGAAACTTGAATGAATTGATACCATTATCAGTTATTTTGACTATTTTGGAAATTTGTTAAGGAAAAATTTTTTTCCACTTTTTACATATCAACAGTACTAATATTTTGTTAAATCTAAATACACAAAGTAAATAACTAAGAAAATTATTCAAATCATGTATAAAAAGTATAACATGATATTTTTATATGCAAAGTTGCACACACTTCGGATTCACTTTAAGATGCATCCATATTTTGAAGCCAAGAGTTTCATCTTTATTTTTGGGCATTCTCTATAACAAAGAATTCTGATTAGTATTCAAAGTTCTTAAAATCTTTTATCTTCAACCTTCTTGTAGACAAACCAAAGTAGAGGGATATAGAAAACATTTGGACATATACCATATGCCCATCTTTGTATTAAAATTCCAACTCAGGATTCTTTAATATTATTTCTTCAACTGTCAAATTCAAATACTTTTCTGTACTTAATTTGTTCAAAAATCACACCAAGATTCTCCCCATCGCCTTAAGAATTATCAAATGAAGAGAGTTCTAAAGTCTATTACCTCTCAAAGATTATCAAAAATAAATGGGGGGGATCAGACATAAAAACCCCTAAAGAATCCACTCTAAAACTACTAGATCTAATATCTGAATTCAGCAAAGTTACAGGATATAAAATTAATACACAGAAATCTGTTGCATTGCCATACACTAATGATGAATATCAGAAAGAGAAATCAGGAAAACAATTGCATTCACAATTGCATCAAAAAGAATAAAATACCTAGGAATAAACCTAACCAATGATGTGAAAGACCTGTAATCTGAAAACTACAAGACACTCATGAGAGAAATTAAAGAAGATACCAATAAATGGAAACACATTCTGTGCTCATGTATAGGAAGAATTAATATTGTCAAAATGGCCATCTTGCCTAAAGCAATCTACAGATTCAATGCAATCCCTATCAAAATACCAACAGCATTCTTCAACAAACTAGAATAGTTCTAAAATTCATATGGAACCACAAAAGACCCCAAATAGCCAAAGCAATCCTGAAAAGGAAGAATAAAGCAGGGGGGATTATGCTCCCCAACTGCAAGCTCTCCTAAAAAAGCCACAGTAATCAGGACAATTTGGTACTGGCACAAGAACAAAACAATAGACCAGTGGAACAGACTAGAGAGCCCAGGTATAAACCCAAGCATATATGGTCAATTAATATACAACAAAAGAGCCATGGATATACAATGGGGAAATGACAGCCTCTTCAACAGCTGGTGTTGGCAAAACTGGACAACTACATGCAAGAGAATGAAATTGGATTACTGTCCAACCCCATACACAAAAGTAAGCTCAAAATGGATCAAAGATGTGAATGTAAGTCATGAAACCATAAAACTTGTAGAAGAAAACTTAGGCAAAACTCTCTTGAATATAAAATAAACATGAGCATCTTTTCCTGAATATATCTCCTCGGGCAAGGGAAACAAAATAAAAAATGAACAAATGGTACTACATCATGCCAAAAAGCTTCTGTACAGCAAAAGACACCATCAGAACAAAAAGGCATCCTACAGTATGGGAGAATATGTTTGCAAATGACACATCTGACAAGAGGTTACCATCTAAAATATATAAAGAACTCACAACACCTCAACATCCAAAACGCAAATCACCCTATAAAATAATGGGTGAAGGATATGAACAGACACTTCTCCAAAGAAGAAATTCAGATGGCCAACAGGCATATGAAAAGATGCTCCATATCGCTAATTATCAGGGAAATGCAAATTAAAACCACAATGAGATATCAACTCACAGCAGTTAGGATGGCCAACATAGAAAAGATTAGAAACAACGAATGCTTGAGAGGATTCAGAGAAAGGGGAACTCTCCTACACTGCTGGTGGGAATGTAAACTAGTTCAACCATTGTGGAAAGCAGTATGGAGTTTCCTCAAAAAACTAAAAATAGAAGTACCATTTGACCCAGAAATTCCACTCCTAGGAATTTACCCTAAGAATGCAGGATCCCAGTTTGAAAAAGACATCTGCACCCATATGTTTATCGCAGCACTATTTACAATAGCCAAGAAATGGAAGCAACCTAAGTGTCCATCAGTAGATGAATGGACAAAGAAGAGGTGGTACATATACACAATGGAATATTTTTCAGCCATAAGAAGAAAACAAATCCTACCATTTGCAACAACATGGATAGAACTAGAGGGTATTATGCTCAGTGAAATAAGCCCAGAAGAGAAAGAAAAGTACCATATGATTCCACTCATCTGTGGAGCATAAGAACAAAGCAAAAACTTAAGGAACAAAACAGTTGCAGACTCACAGAACCCAAGAATGGACTAAGAGTTGACAAAGGGAAAGGGCCTGGGGGTGGGTAATGGGTGGGGGAAGGGGAATAAGGGGCATTATGATTACGATTAGCACACATAATGTTGGTGGGGGGCATGGGGAATGCAGTATAGCACAGAGAAGACAAGTAATGACTCTTTAGCATCTTACTATGCTGATGGACAGTAACTGTAATGGGGTATGTGGTGGGGACTTGATAATTGGGGGAATCTAGTAACCACAATGTTGCTCATGTACTTGTATATTAATGGTATCAAAATAAAAATAAAAAGTAAAGAAAACTGCTAAGCAAGATTTAAAAAAAGGAAATACACCAAATATATTAAAATCTGTGAGCCCATTGACCTTCCCTCCACCAATCCCCATTTCAAGAAAGAAAATTTCACTGGTCACCTTTTGGGAATAATAGGGTATCAAACATTCTGACAAATATAAGAATTATAAGTAAAGGGAAAGAATAAAGCTTTTATCTTGCAAAAAGAAAATAAATAAAAAATAAATAAATGGGAGAATCAGTATTCTATGCCCAAGAAGGTGCCAGTAGAGTAAGGTTAACTACACATAAATGATGTCACATTTCCAACCCCTTCCTTAAACAAAATGAGATGAATTTTTAGTCAGTACAAGTAGGAAATAGAAGGAGTAGTGATCAATTTTAAAGGTTTTTAAAATTTCTATTTTCTAATTTCTTCATAGTCAATTATCAGTTTAAATGAGGTTGCCATTTTTTGTCTTCTCTATAAAAATGCCCATTAAGGAAATATCTTTAAACTTCTCTATTACTTCATTTCCATGGCACATTAATTTGAAAATCCAAGAAAAAGCACATTTTTCATATGTTTTTTGAGATTCCAAGCTTTTCATCTTACTTTTATGATCTTCTATTAGTTACAATTAATACAAAGTAGACATTGCAAAAAAAGAAAAACAAACAAGCAAACAAGAAAGAAAAAAAATCCAGAAAGCCCACACATTACTCATCAAATAAAATATGTCCCCGGAAAAATTAAAACTCATGGTAATTGTGTAAACTCTACCATTTCCCCAATTTTCTGAGCTGACTCATTTTAGAATATGGAATTAACCCACATAGTAGTGAAAGAAACACAATTCTATGCTAAAGAGACTTTTTGTTATAATATACCAATAATATTTTCAATCTTGTAAGTAAAATTTACATAGATTTTCTCTGAAGAAAACCAACCCTGTTTGTTTGGTTTACTGAGACTGTCTACTTGGAGGATATTCTTGCTTTCTTTTAGTGGTTGCCTGGAGATTACAATACTTAATCTCAATTTATCAGGTTCAAATATATTCTAGATTTCTACCAGTGTACATAAAACTCTCCCAAACTTAGTGTTTAAAACATCAATGACATATTTCTCAAACTTTGTGGATTTACTGGTTGGTTCTGCTGGTCCCACTGAGGTGCACTAATGCCTCTTCACTCAGGTGGTCCATGGACAGTGGTAGGATTTTCACGATGTCCTCACTCACAAGTCTGCAGTGTGGTGCCTCAGTTTATCTCATTATGGCCTCTAATCCTCTAGTGAGTTTGACAAGGTTCTTTTAGAGTTCCAGGGAAGTCAGAACCTCAAGGTTTCATAATGGCTGGGGTCTGCACTTACACAATGTCACTCCCATGATATTCTATTGGTCAAAACAAATCCTAATGCTAAAGATTATTGTTATAGCATTTAGCCTACCCTACCCAGATCAATATAGACATTGCAACTATAATGTAGGTTAGTACCAGCAAATAAAAACACTTAGAGACACATGGAAAGGAAAGGGTCAATGGAAAGTGGTGCATTAGAAAGCCAAATGTTTGGAAAGCTATATATGTGCATATCTTGGAAGACAGATCATATGTCTACTAGTTCAAGGGGAAATGTTTGGAATAAACCACAATAATAGTGTATATTGGTTATGACTATTTTGGTAATGTATCATCAGACAGAAATAAACCCATGAAAATGATTGTCCTTTTGTAAACCAAACCAAACAAAAAACTAAAATAAAATAGAATTGAGGAAGTTGGGACCCATGAAAGATCTAAAAAACTGAGTGTCTGTACCCAAAATGTATGAAATGAGAGTATAAAAAGCTTGTGAGCAACAGGTCTATTAAAACTAAGTGTTGCAGCAAAGATCAGATGAACAAGGTGGTCTCTCTACCTAAGCCAGATCTCACAGTAGACTTCATTAAGTTAGGTTCTTGGAGATGAGAAAGCAAAGTAAATCAGGCTTAAGAATTATGTGTGTGGTTAGTCTCACAAAGAACTAACTGTAAGTAAAAAACATTCAAACTTTACTACTTTTCAAAGGAATCCATTTCCAATGCTACCACAGACTTAGGCTTAAAAATTGTCTATTGTCTGTTATAGGTTGAGTTGTCTCCTCCCAAAATGTATATATCCCTCCCCTTACTGCAAAATGTGACCTTATGTGGAAAGAACGTCTTTGCAGGTAATACTTGAATAGGATGGGCCCCTATTCCAATGAAACTGTTGACCTTATAAAAAGAAAAAAATTGGAAAAAGAGAGAGACACACACACCAGAATACCATGGGAAGACAAAGGTATACATTTGCAAGCCAGGGAACACCAAAGATTGCTAGCAAACCACAAAAAGCTAGAGAAGAGGCATGGACAGATTCTCCCTCATCAGTATCAGAAGGAGTCAGCCCAGGCAGTACCTTTATCTTAGACTTCTAGTCTCTAGAGCAATGAGACAAGGAAATCCTGTTATTTAAGCCACCCAGTTTGTGGTACTTTGTTAAAACACCCCTAGCAAACTAACACATTGCCATAAAAACAAAAACCACATGCACACACACACTACAAAACAAACAAACATGAATAATCTTTTAGTTCCCCAGAAATCCAAACCTCATCAAAGATCTCCAGTTAGTTCTATATGTAGGGAACATTCATAATTTCTAACCAGGAATTAACAAATTGTTGTGAACAAATAATTGTCATATGTCCCCCTCCTACTCCTCACTGAAAGTAAATTTCCATTATTATTTTAAAGAAAATGAAAAAAAAATCCTTGTGATGAGAACTCTTAGGACTTAATCTCTTTAACAACTTTCAAATATATCATAAAGCAGTGTTAACTATTGTCAGCATATAATGTACATTACATCCCTAGTAATTATGTAACTTATAACTGGAAATCTGTAACTTTTTACCACCTTCATCCAATTTTTGTTATTGTTAATCTATCACTAGTAGAGTAGGTAATTTGACTTTTTAGTTCACAAGGTGCCAAGGGACCATATTAGTTCCTGATGTCTGTTTTCCAGAAAAAATGGACTTTTTTTTGCTGGATAAAGTGATTTGTTGGGGCTTTGGAGTCTGTGCCTTGAGGAGGAGATGTGTGTCTTCTATGTGTGGGAAAAGGAGAACCCAATTTTGGTGAAGAGAAGGCTGGATTTCTCAGGAACTCTTTTATTCTCCAATATTATTTCCTTTTTCTTACTAGATACCACTAGATTATATTTTTCAGCTTTATTTGCAATAAGGAATATTACAAAATGTTAATAGAAGTGATATGTGCCCTTTCCAGACTTGACCCAGGAGGTCTCCCTTGCATTGCCCTGTTTCCTTTTCTCCATTCACATATTGAGGAGAGAGGATTCTTAGGTGTGCCTCAGAACAATCTCCTTGGTGTGCCTGGGAGTGTTCAAGTATCAGCTGAAATTCTGGGACCCCTTCAGTTCTGGACAAACGAGGACGATTGGTAACCCTACGGAGAATACTAAGGAGAGTGTAGACAAAATAAGGAGATAGGGAAACTCTCAATGAATGTAGAAAGCAGAACTTTCTACTAGTTCACATTGGACTGTGATGTAAGAAGAAATGAACTTTTGTTAAGTAAAGACCTGAAATCTAGTTTGTTATTTACAAATTATACTACCCTAAAATGTCTCATATCTCCATTTATCCATGCCTCACCTTTTCCTACTTTTCAATATGCCAGTTCTACTCACACTTTTCTTTCATAATTAACTACTTAATTTTCTTTATGTTTTGTATTTATTTGGGTTCATTGAGAAAGTTGAATACTATTTATATTGGTTTCATTAAAAGAAGTTAAAATAAAGTTCTGTTTTATTAAGCAGGAAGGAATTGAACAGAGGGAAGTAAGTTCTTATACTTTCTGGAAAAGCAGAAGAAGGATCATGAATGAGCCACTTGGAATGACTTCAACCACAATAACACTAAGGGAGTACCATCAGTCTTGTCACTGAAACTTCCAGTGGAGCTATGTTGGACTATGTAGGAATTAATACTCCAGGCTATTACAGCTGAGCCTTGAAGAATGAACACCCAAATCTTGGTCCTGACATTAGGGAATCAGATCAAGAGGCTGTTGCTATCACTCTTTGCTAGCCCTGTTATAATGTTAACTATCAATGATAAACATCTATGTCTCAGAGTATGGCACTGTTTCTTTCTTGCTCCAGTAAAAAGTGGGCAGTTCTTCTCCAAACAGTCATACAGAGGACAAGTCTCCTTTCATTTGCCATCTCCCCATGTTTTCTTCTAGAGATGCTGACAAGAAATCTCATCCTGGTTTTGTTAGTGTTCTTTTCTAGGTGTCATGCTCTTTTTCAATGGAAACATTTGTGATCTTCTCTTAAATGTTGAGGGTTATAATTTACAAATGTATATTGTAGGTCTGTATCTTTTAACAATTATTATTTAGGAATTTAGTTGACTCAATATGAACTCAGAGATCCTTATTCAGTCTTGGATCTTATCTCATATTTTATTTATTTTTAACAAACCCTTCCAAGAGTCTATAAAGCAGAGCAGAAAGGGGTAGATGGTGTTGAAAGGCTAAAGAAGGAGAAGGCAGCTGTTAGGGGAGAGAGCACCACGCACATCAAAGGAAATGCAGTGAGTAGCTCCAAAGGTAAGGTCAGGTTAGCAAAGATCTCTCAAAAACAAATGAAGAGAGAAAAGCAGCTTTAATTATCTGTTCAGGACCAACAACATATCACTAGTTTAAACAGTATGAGTCAAGTAGGATCTTCACCTTCCCTGTCCTCTCCTTCCTATTCTCTGGCCCTTTCCAGAAGAGATCAGAAATTTTGGTAAACAAGCTAGGGTAGGAAAAGCTAAAGCACTAGAATGGCAAAGAAAAGGAAGCCGACCAAGGCTTTCCCTCATCCACAGTTCCAGGCATGGCTATGGCTCGGGGACTGAAAAGAACATTTAGTACTAACAAATGACTGGGAATTGGCCTAAATTTTCTCTAGAATACAAGCCCATCAAGTAGGTTTGAAGGGTCCAGGGAACAAACTTAAATCTCTTTATAATAACATTCCACAAATTCACACCCCACTCCCAGGAATTTGTTTTGAAAAATAAATAAATATGGTATTATAGAAATTATGGAGTCATTGCTTTCTGTCCATATTATCAAATGAATTTTTAAATATCTGGTATGAACAATTATTTAAAAAAAGGCAGGAATTAACAAATTTTCCCAGTTTCATTAAAAATAAGTTATGACAAACTTATGTAAGGATTTAGTATATAATCATACAAAACATTTCCTAAAATATCTCACCATTCTGTTTGAAAAAAATGAAAACTGTGAATGAACTGAACTATAATGTGGGTATAATAATTTATAGCCAGTTTTATAACTATACACAAAGAGTATTGAACAATGAATGAATAGCAACTTTGAAAGAAAATATCAGCAGAATAACATAGTACATCTTTGCACATGTAGTTTTGAATATTTCTGTCACTTGGATGACCATATACATGGCAGGACCATCAAATGAGAAAAATAGAGTAATTTTAATAATACAGCTGTGTGTTAGATCTGAATATTCCCCTAACCAGGCAAGGACAAACTTCAATAAATGTGTATAAATTATTTGGAAGAAAAATAAAGTTATACATTTAGATTGAAACGTTTTATTTCATGAGGGTAACAGAATATTTTTAATGAGTCAAAATAAAAGTAAAAATTATTTTATGCTTACCACACGGCAAGTTCTTTGTTGAATGTTTTAGGTGTAGTGTCGTATTTAGTCCTCTCAAGAATGTTATCCAATAGACAGTATGTTTACCTTCTTTTTTGTAATGTTAAGAAACAGGCTTATACAAGAAAAAAATAACAATCCCCAAATCACAGCCATTTGTGGAAAACAATATTTTGGTGTTCTGCGGAACTGAAGGTTCAATTCACCATCGCCTGTTCCTTCAATACTGCTCCAGGACAAATGATAGGTTGCTTCTTGAATGAGAAGCGCTAGTGTCATCCAACAGCAGGTTTCTTTCTTACCAAGCCATAGCCTTTCTTCCTGGGTTACAAAGCCATACATACAACTTTTGTGTGCTTAAAAAAATATGTTGAGTTCAACATTATAAAAACCTTTTTACTTTAGGCTTTATAACTCAAGAGTACGTCTGTACTCTTACACATGGTTTCTATCTGAAAGGATGCTGTTTACACGGCTTTAGGTTGATTATGGGAAGAAAAGTGAGAAGAAAGAATAAGGAGGAGGAAGAAATGGAGAGTGGCATTTCTTTGTTTTTTGTTTTGTTGTTGCAGTTAATTTTTTTGTTTGCCTGTTTGTTTATTCTATTTCCCACCATCCCTTTCTGAAGGCACGTGCTCAAAAGGCATTCCAAGCTCTATCTCTTTTAACTTGTTCTTTCATTTTACATTATGCATTATATACTTTGTGATTAGAGACTGGAGGCGGGAGATAAACATTTAGCTTGGCTTTATGATATCATCTTAAGCCTCAGGGAGGTATAATGCAGTAGATTATGAGTGAAAGAATAGATCATAAAAGCAAGTGTTTACCTCCTCTCCACCTTTCATGAAACATATCTCAATTTTTCAAAGTATGGCTCTTCATCGTTATGAAACTGCTGCTGAAGACAAGCGTCGTACAAAGTTAGGAATGGGGGAAGGGATGACGACTGTGGATTCAGCATTTCCACCTGATGCCCTCATCTAGCTCAGATGGAAAAGCCAGCAAGCACTGTGATTTTGCCACCTGGAAAATGAATTGATTTTTTCTGTGTGACAGTTCTCCTTACTATAAAATTCTCTCTCATACAGCGTCACAATCAGCCTTATTCACTGGTTTACTCTTTTCCTTGCTTCTTCTCTCTACCTCTGTGCTGACTGAGTAAACTGAATCTCTCTTTCACACGTTCATCCTTCAAGTAATTGAAGGCAACTACCTACCTCATACTTCTCTTCCCTTAGCAAACTGTGACTCCTTTGACATAATTTTCTTCACTGCAGTAGTCCTTCTTTAGAAACATTTCCTTTATTGTTGTCTTTCATAAATGTGAAACACATGTGTGTTTCAGCTTCACACTGTGAAGTCTGACTAGCAGAGATTTTAATGTGATTAGTGCATGATTTGGGCTTCTCAACATTTCAGGTTCTTTTTGTGATCCGATACCTAACATCCCTAACACGTTGCATCCCACAACTAAATCTACTTGACATGGAATAGCTAACTCTAAACAAATTTTCTTGAATGCAATAATTCAGCTTTACCTACAATCAGATGTGTTATTTAAGAGATTGCTGTTTCCATTTCCAGGTCTCTGTCGTTATCGCAGCATCACTTGGCACAGTAACATCAGAAAGAGATGTTCACCAGACCCAAGAGCCAAGTCAGAGATTATTTTCTGGGAAAGAAAATAATATAAGCAATTTTTCACTGAGAAAATCATATATTGTGGAAAAATATTAAGAAAATTATAAAACATATAATCATATAATGCAGAGAATTAAACATACTAAGTATATAGTATTTTACAAAGCATTATAAAAATACGGTATGTCAATTCTTATGAAATATAAAAGCCACAAATCACCCAAAAATATATATAGTATATGACATTATATTGCAGTCTTAACAGAGAAATAACTCTCTTCAAACATTTTTTTCTAACTGCAGTTTTTTTCAGTGGTAAAAATGTAAACTAAATAGGAATACAGAGTGGAGAAGACACCACACCAGACCAGTGCAATATTCGTTTATCTGTTAAATGACTTCATTAAGGCATTTAAATGTCCTGAGACCATGCTATCTCCCTTTTGAATAAGATGATCAGATGTGCTAATTTTTAAACTCTTCCAGATCCAACTTTCTATTGCTCTATTATTCAACTCCACAGAGAGTCTGTCTCAAACACTCTTCCATTTTTAAAAAAATCTGTTAATATATTTTACTTTTTAAATGACTTTTTTATCACACAATTCACATTGGCTCTTATCTTACATTTACCTACAATAATGTTTAAGCTTTCCTAAATAAAATTACTAATTCAGAGCAGTATCTGTTTCCCTGCTTCCAAATCACTGTGTAGTAAGACATTGTAATTCAATTCCCTCAAATAACATTATTGCTAGTTTTATATTTTAAATATTTTTATCTCAAACATATTTCTCCTTTTGCTTGCACCTTGAAACTATACTATGTTCTTTACTAATGATCAAGATTTGTGGGATTGTGTCTCATAGAAAAGGAAAAACAGCCCACATTTGGCAGCTGTGCTAAGAGCTACATTTCACTCTTCATTCTGCTGCTCCCTCTTTGAATTAGGAGTAATTAAGCTATTAGGATAAATTAACATTTTAAAGATCACCTTTTATGCATAATTCAATCCCCTAGCTCTTCTCTCCTGTTTGATTTAGGGTCTGGTTTCTTAAAGGTCTTTAGTTTGGCATGTGCTCCCTCAGTAGTAAGCACTCTGGGCAGGGCCTCTCTGTATGAACAGGTCTTTTTCCAGTTTCTTGGTTGTAAATCAAGTACAGTGCGTAGTCTCTGCTTGGGTCCTTGGCTGTGTTCAAATGGGTGTGTGAATTGTCAAAGATAGAACAAATTGTCATCTGGCATCCACAAATTTGGGGAATAATTGGGCCTTTGTCTATAGCTATTAATAAAGGTAATTCTTTCACCCTCTGAGAAGCCTAACTATTCTCCCCTGGTCAGAACCAGGAAGGGAGATAATTATACTTCTTCCCCTGGGAAAAATTGACAGGGTAGAGCCATTCGAGTAGCCATTGGAGAGAAACCGCCTTACCCACCTTTGAACTGGATCAAAAACTTTGGACTGTCCAAAATGGCAGTTGTTTTAAAGAACTGTTTGAGAAGTCAGCAGGAGAAGGGACATCTTATTCACAAGTCTGAGGATGTTATTAAAAATAGAATTAGTAGTCAATCAATGTATAACGCAGAGTAGCTAAGCTTGTTAAAACACTCATAGAAATAATATTTTTCCCTTTTTAACTCATGTAATCACTCCCCCTACCTGCCCTTCTCATAAAAACCCTTGCTGTCACACTACAAGTGAAAATACTATTTGGGTATCTACCTGAATCTGTGTTCCTCAAATTGCTATTCTTTAACCCCAAATAAACTCTCTTTGTAACTTTTTATTTTCCAATTGGCACCCCTAAGAAACTTGAGTGTTCTATTTTGATCCTGGGATATTTTAGGCTTCTAGGGGTACTTCTGGCACTCCAAAAAGAAGTTTGTTTTCTATAGTATTTTTTACAATTTGCAATAAACCTGTTTAACGGCTTCATATTGGGTAATATTTCTCTGCTCTGAGAAGTATCACTGCAGAGATATGAATGCACATTGTTATGCATTAATGGACACTTTAAACATCATCCATCATTTCAATAACTGGTAAATACAAAATATATCTCTGCTTAATTTTTGAAGCAAGATGATTTTTAAATATCAGCAGAAGTGGTGCTTTTAAGAAAAGCATAATAAATTCTCCAGTAGTGAAATGTGAAGCCTACCATTCAGCACAAGAACCATTATCATGAAGGGACTGAATCATGCAGGCAAACAAGGCCCGGAAAGTGATTCATGCTGTCAAAGAGTTACCTCATTCTAAAAATCCATTAAAAAAAAAAAAAGTTATCTTCCAAAACCTAATTGTAAAAGAGTATTGAAAATCTAAAAATATTTCATAATAAAAGAAATTAAAGTCCATCAAAATGGAAAGAAATGGTTCAGTGGTCATTTAAAAAAAGATGAATAGTTTTCCTTTGTACATGTAAAGGCTTTAAAGTTGTTTCTATTCTTCAATACATTCCATATTTTCAAGAACATTTTTGATAAACCCAGATAATATTGACCCACAATATCAACAAAACAGTGAGAATAAGGGTACTACTCTAAAATTCAAAAATATACATGCAAATGAAGATTTGTGCATTGATTTATAATGTATAAATAATAGCCTCTATGCTTCTTTATGTAATTTGTTCAGTAAGAACATTTGCAAGATACTTAGTTTGACAGACTTTTTTCAAGTGCTTATGAGAGCCTCAACCTTTCTATTCTGCTAAAAGAAATACATTTTCTTTCATGAATTTACTCATTTGCCACATGACTTAGGGTAGATGACTTCAGATCCCAACTCTAAGGAGACCCTGATCAGCCTAAGCTAATTACAATAACAATGGTGACTTTCTTCTTTGCCAGTGATTGGCGATTGGCTTTGGGGCAGACATGTGACCTAGTTCTGGCCAATAAAACTTAAAGGGCAGTTGGCTTTAAGGATTCTGAAAAGATTATCTTATGAAGACTACTGTAAGGTGATGTTAAGAAGGCTACAGCCATTTTGCAACCATGAAGGGAGTCAGCTCAAGGCAAAGGCCAAAAGATGTCTGATTAGAAATACAGGAAGAACCCAGACACTATCAATATTATCAACCCTGCCATCTCCCATACTTCAAGACTAAGAATTAATATATATAATATATACATATATATATATTACAGTTGCAGTTCAGCAAGGAAGCAGGTGTAGGTGCAGGAGCTTCCTTGTAGGTGTGGAATCATTCAAAAATTAGATAAAAAATGAGGAAAAGGAATTCTTAAAAGTATGGTAATTAGTGTTTATCAACAATATTACTAAAGTAATTTCACCTTGATATCTTCAGAAGAAGAATTTAGAAAAGGACAGTGGCCAGATTTTCTCACTTTCAATTACAGGAAAAAGTGCAAAGATCATTGTATGTCTGAACATTGCTTAGTCATGTTTGTTTGACAGTGTCTCAACTAAATAAAGGTTTATTGAGAATGAATTATCTAATGATTAGAGATGCCTAGATAAATGCTGTCTATGATTCATGTTTTTAAAATCCATTCTTGAGAATTTTCAGGAATGTTTAATTAGGTATTCTGTTTTATTCATTCATTCATTCATCAATATCATTCATGCATTCATTTCATAAGTATTCACTAAGGATCTACATAGGTAAGACTCAGAATATGAAGTCCATTGGATACAATGGAAAACATTAAAAAAGGCTTTATTTTCTTAAAGATCACAAACTAAAGGAGAATAGTTATCATATGATTAATCAAATACATAATTACTTTTTTAATTGTGGGAAGCACTAAGATAAGGTTAGGGTTGTCAGGAAATGGACAATAAGAGTATCCGATCTAATCTGGGGTGATTAGGGAGGTTATCCAGGAGCAATGGCCTACCAAGAGGAAGTGTTAACAGGGAACAGGCTGTCCCCAGCGAAGAACTATTTTATCCCATTATTCAGGATTACCAGTCCATGGTGATAATAAAAAGCAGACCAACCTTTTTATTGGTTTTATTATTGTTTTGAAAACACATTTTCTATGGACTATAGCACTTCTTATTGCCTGCCACATGGACAAACCACTATTGCTCTCCTGCCCTTGGTAAGCCCTGTACATGAGGCAGTGACCCAACAAACGATATCTTCACAGAACTCTTTCAACAGTGAGTTAGGGAAAACCTGAAAATCCTGTCACTTATCCATCATACCAAAGGGGCTGAGTTTAAGATCTTTGAGCACATTTTAAATGTGAGTATTGAGACTTCAATTTATCATACTCTTTATCCCAAAGAGTTTTGTCCCTGCTTCTCCATCCCAGTCTTTTGCAAGTTGACAATAAGGGTACTCTGCAATGTGACAATGACGGACATTAAGAGAACACACACATGCACACACACACACATCATTTGAAGAATTTTTGAGATATTATATTGGAGGGATGTCAATTCATTCTGGTTTAGAAACTTCTTATATTAGATAAATTTTTGTTTGTTGGACTGGCCCATTTAGTGAAAAACATCATAACTACAAAGAGGAATGAATGACTAACACCTTTATTTTTATTAAAATCTAGAACTACCATTTTACTCCGCAAAAGTATTCCAATTTTTCTGATTATCTGGCCAGTCATTCTTGACTTTGACTGACTAAATTTTCTGTATAATCTATACTGTTCACAACACTACTGTTAATTTTCTCAAATTTAAATATAAAATTTTAGTTTAAAATATTGTTACTATTTTGTTGATACACCTTTTAGATCTGTATAACTTCCATATTTTTAAACTATGCTAAATTATAATTAACTTAATTAATTAAATTATTATACATTGACAACTTAAAAATGTGTGTAGCGGTCAGTTGTGCTTTCAGTCAGAAACATGAACATTGATGTCAAAACTAGGACTAATATCTGGCATATATGAAATGAAAGATTATCTTCTCAAGGGTCTCATGTTAGTACATATTAATACAAACAATTTTGAAAGTTTAAATGTATATGTTCAATCAAAATCAAAAGTAATAATTTTTAAATTGAACAAGAAAATCAGTTTTGTTTTAAAAAAATCTTGATGCAAAATAAATTTTTAGTCCTATATTTAGCTTTTTATAATTAGGAGACAATTTAATCAGCACAAATAAGTTAGACTATTAGTGTCAATCTCATTGCATATTTGGAAAAAAAATGGAGTTAATTATAGAGACATGCTAAACAGAATAGATATATGTAAGTTTTCCGAATGTTAAATTTCCTTAAAGGCCAGGAACCTATTTAAAAATGCATGTTTTTAAAGTTCAGCTATGTTTTACTCTGGGGGAAAAGGGAGTTTGAACACTGAACCACCTTTAGATGAGTTTTGTATCCTAAAGAGAATTTTTAAATCTTCGATCCTTAAAATTTCCTAGTGATTGATTGTGTATCTTATATAGTAACTGAACTTCTTCCTCCAAATTAAAGGGTCTCCACTTCAGCACTATTGCATTTGCCCTGGATAATCCTGTCATGGGGGTGGTTCCCTGGGAACTGCAGAATGTTAAACGGCATCCCTCTGTGCTAAACCCATATGGCAGCAGCATTGTTCCTTCCCAGATAGGACAAAAAAGAAGATGCCTTTCGACCTTGCCAGAAGTTTCTTGGGGAGAAGACTCCCACTTGGTTTAGAACCACTGTCAGATGCTATGGAGACAAACAAGGGGAGGGGGGAAAGCACATGATGTGAAAAGAGAAAGACTCTAAGTCTTAGCTATAAACAATAGAGAACAATGGATATTTTAGATTGTTTTCTTTTTGTTTTTCAGGCAGTGGACAAGTCTGCATGAGTATTACAGGAGAAAACCACATAGAACACTAACATATGATGTTAAACACTAAAAGTCTTCTAATGTGGGGCCTGAGGACAGAATATTGTACAGGGCTTTCACAGGTGGCTCAAAGTTGAGCAAAATTCAAGTCGTTTGGGGAACAAAGGTATTATCTTGCAAGTAGCAGTCATTGTTTGGATATCTGGATTTTGTACAAAGGAAGGGCAAGGGACAATTAGGGACCAAATGTCAAGAGCAAAAGTTGGTAGAGAGGAATAACTTCAGTGGTTAAAGACATGAGAGGACCACAGCAGAAAGTTCTCAGCCCTCTTATCTTCTGTTTGTCAGTGTCTTTTCAATATAATACTTAATACTGTGCAATAATGCAATTGCCATCAATTTCATTAGTAGCAAGTTACAGCTTTGGGTTCTTCTTTCCATAATATTGATGGCTTTTCTCTGAGCCCTACAATCTCTGCATATTTCGTGTCCCCACCTGGAACTGATAGATCTGCTAAATATAGAATAGGAATTTGTTTTGAAGGAATTGTGCTTCCTATCTGTATGAAAATGGTAATGTACTAGTAAGATTTACTGAACACTCTGACAGCATTAATTTTTATTAAATCGCAATTCTATACTCCCATGACAAGAGGAACCATATTTTTGTGGTTTGGAATATTTTATATCATTAGCCTGTTTCATAAATAAATGAGTGAATAAATGAAAATATCAGATGACAGGCCTATTTGCCAAGTTTTCTCACTCTAGGCCATGGAATTTTGGCTCTTATTTCTAAGGCCAAGTTGTAGATATTAATAATACATAGCTGTAAAACAATATCTGGGAGACTTTTAAACTTAGAATCTTAGCAAAATGACAGAAAAAATAAGACCAATTGTATCCTTACTTTCCAATCAGGACTATATATTATTTATTATCCAACTCACTACAGTAAGTTCAGAGGAATTTGATGTGATTCTACTACACTTTTAGGCAATATGAGTTAACAACTTTGAGATAGGCTCATGGCTCAACAATTTAATATTTTTTTGTTGTTTCTCTGAGTATATTTTCAATTTTTTTTACTAGAGATTCTATATTCTAACCGAGGATTTTTTTGAGATTCAAAAAAACAATGCAAGTAAGATAGTTCATTGCTTACCATATTACTAATATTCATTCAAGTACTAACAATTGTTTAATATGGGTTTAATCTGTTAATACTTTATTGTCCATACTGAAGAACTGAAAACAACCATTAATAAGCGCTGCCAATACTTGATCATAATCAAAATTGCTATTTTCTTGCTTCAAATCTGTGATGTGTCATTTTCAAGCCCACAGAGCTCTTGTTCCCTACTGTCTGGAATACTTCATTTCTATTGTCCATATCTTGAAGTTCTTGCAATGTACCTAGTCTTTGGAACTTTAAATGCTAGCTAAATGGTATCTTTATCAACTAGAACTTGGTTCTTATTTTCATGGAAGGCTTTGCATTATGTAACTTGTGATAAAATTTTTCTTGTCTTCCTGGATGACTGATGTGTGAGATGCTTGCACAATGCTCATTTCTCACTCTTTCATCTTGCTGTATGTTCTGTCACACCCAACTGGGAATCTCTTTGTATAATATCAATACTTACTTTGACAGCAGGTCAGGATGTTTTTGTTCAATTATTTTATCCATCTCTCCACATACCTGTACTGGAATCTCCAAGGCCTTTAATGTCAGTCTAACTGTGATGAAGAAAACTCATGTTCCTTACATTATTTTACCCATGTCTGTATCAATAAAGGCAAGAAGAATAAAAGCAATTACTAAACTCAGAACAGTTCACTACAGTTCTTTGTACACAAATACATTCATTTATAACATTGTAGGACTCCTTAGATCATGAAGAATAGTACTGACCAGGTTCAGAGGACTGAAATCAATTTGGAGGCCCTATAAAGTCCAGTGTAGTTTTTATGATGAGGGCAAATAGACTGTATTGTCATAGATTTCAACTGAGAAGTAGTGGAATCATGGAAATTGTAACATAAACACCACACAAATAGAAATCAAGATGATTTTAAAATGCCCCCTTATATGTTCCATTGATTTTTCATTATTATAATCCTATTCTTAAAGACTAGTTGGTTGTGATCCTAATTTCCTACTCAATCTTTGTTTAGATCCCACTGGGATAGTGATATAGTGTGATTATTCAGAAAAGGCACAGGAAACAGATTAAGACTCCCTGCTAATGAAAGCAAGGGAAGGAAAGAGAAATGTGCCAGTCTAAGTATTCCACCTGTAAATTGAACTTCCAGGCATGAGGAAATAAATAATGCTTCATCACAAATTCTTTTTGATGAAAAAAAGGCCTAAAAATAAACATAAAGCAAAACAAACAGAACAGATCGACTGCAGAGAAGTATAAATTTATCTTACCCTATTTTTAATATTATAAATGCTAAATTCAGTTTATTATTTCATATAGCTATAAACAGTATTATTTTCTGAAAAATTTTAATTACTTTTGTAAGACTACATATGACATACTTCAGATATGCATGTATATTAGTTTCATTTAAACTTGATATTTCATTTGCTATACTGTGTATAAATATGAGTGGGAAGTAAATTGCAATTAGTATTACTTATGTTTACATATGAAATAGTAAAGTATACCATAAATAATTAATTTATGGTTTATTCTTATAATATGAGGCTTTTATAAGTAACAGAAATAAACGATGCCTTAGAATATTATAACTTCTGAAATATATATGTGCAAATATATATATATATTTCTAAATCATCCATCTGATAATCTTTATTTTTGTATAAACCTTTAGTCTTCACTTATTTTCTTTGATCTTCCCCAAATAGCTCCAACACAATAGTGCAATGTAAATAGCTACACTTCAAAAATGATGTTACTATTAGCAACATAGACATTTTTCAACCTTGCAGCTATTTAGCTATAAATAAAAAGCATACTTTTAAATGTTAATTGAGAAATTCTATTCCATTTGATCCTTCATTTTTTTTTTTTTCCAGGGTAAGAAAGAAAAGTGGCTTGTACATATCCCTGAGAGATGGCCTTGTGTTTGGGTCAGGCTCTGGACTTCTGGAGTTCAAATCCCAGCCCCACCACTTAGGAGCTTGGCCAGTTTCTCACATCCTCCAAGCCAGAGCTTCCTTATTTGTAAGTGTGGAAGAAGGTAGTTCTACCTTCCCTACAGAATTTTTTTTTTTTTTTTGAGAGGGCATCTCTCATATTTATTGACCAAATGGTTGTTAACAACAATAAAATTCTGTATAGGGGACTCAATGCACAATCACTAATCAACCCCAAGCCTAACTCTCAACAGTCTCCAATCTTCTGAAGCATAACGAACAAGTTCTTACATGGTGAACAAGTTCACATAGTGAATAAGTTCTTACATGGTGAACAGTACAAGGGCAGTCATCACAGAAACTTTCGGTTTTGATCAGGCATTATGAACTATAAACAATCAGGTCAAATATGAATATTCTTTTGATTTTTATACTTGATTTATAGGTGAATCCCACATTTCTCCCTTATTATTATTATTATTATTAATTTATTTTTTTAAATAAAATGCTGAAGTGGTAGGTAGAAGCAAGATAAAGGTAGAAAACATAGTTTAGTGCTGCATGGTCCTTCATTTTTAAACGTGTATTTTGTGAATATTAATTAAATCCACTTGTACAGATGTATTAATCAATTTTCATTTCTCCTCAAAGTTTTCATTGGTATTAATCTTATATTTAAGAAAAGTGTAAACTGCTTTAAAAACTTTCTTTGAATGGGTTACTAAGTTATGAGCTTAGTGACACATGAACAGAATTTGAGCTGTACTAGATAGACACAGAAAGCCAAGAAATATACTTTGCTGATATATTAACTGCACACATATGAGTGGACCACACAATTTGAGGAGGCTTCTGCCTGTGCAACAGTGTGATATGATGGCTAAGGATGATGACTCTGAAATCACAGATCTAGTTTTGAAACAACTCTGGTGCTAACTAGGTATGTGAACTTGGTCAAGTTACTTAATTTAATCTCTCAAGGCCTAGGTTTCTTTACCTCTACTGCTAACAATAATACCTATTTTATATGGAAATTATAAGGCTGGCATGGGAAAATATATTTTACTTAATTGCTTAATAAACATTTATTATGATGTTACTACAATATTATTATGTTTGTTTTCCTATTAATCCTCCTCCTTTTTAGGGAGATAGGTTGGTAAAGGGTACAAACTTTCAGGTACAAGGTAATTAAGGTCTGGGGATCTAATGTGACTTTTGAATTGTCATCTGACAATTAGCTAAGACAGTTGAGGACTCAACGTTCTCAAGAAAAAATGTAAAAGTAAATATATGTGGTGATGGATGTGTTAATTAACTCAAGAGTGGGAATTCTTTCACAATGTATTCACATATTAAATTATCACCTTGTACACTTTAAATATCTTACAATTTTGTCAGTTATACAATACTGTCAATAATAATAATAATAATGCCAAGATAGAGGCAGGCAAACACTGCCTGGTTGGGGCTGGTACTGATAGGATGAGGTAGTTTATGGACAAGAGAAGTAAAACACAGAAAATTCAGATTCTCCAAAATTGGAACTTGTCAATGAAATGACATTCTATATTCAATAGGATTTTAACACCGTTCTGGAGTACATGCATGTGAGGGTAATTATGGTATCAAAGACTTTCATGAATGAGTAAATAATTTGCATATAACTCCTTTCATGAAAATAGTCTCCTTAAAATGTCTCTGATAAGCCTTATAAATTGTCTCTCAAATATAATACAGATGTTTCTTAGTGTGAACTGCTGAATCATAGGCTACCTGTAAATCTATGTATAAAATAGCAAACATGTACTGCTTTCAAAAAATGAAAATGTAGAAATTATTTTTTAACTAAGTAATTTATTTTTTATAAGATAATTAAAAAAGAATTTATTTGTGGAGAGTGTTCATTTGAATCAATCTTTAGCTAACCAACAATATTTATTGAACAGCTATTTTTATTCAACTGTGACATCATCACTAAAGGAGCTCAAAAAATAAATTTTTAAATGCATATGCCTAGGGTTACATTCAAGTGACCAAAACCTGGCACATGTATTTTTAAATAAAAATAAATTTTCACCTTCATAATTTTTATCTTGACTAAAAGAGATTTCCTAGAGCATGTATATCTTTTAACAGAGATTAAAGAACACATGCAAACAGATAAACAGTTACTGTTGCTTAAATAATAATTATTTAAATGTGATCATGTTACAATCAATCAAGAATTTTAAAAATACATATTTTTGTAACAGTGAAAAGCTGAAAGCTTTTCCCCTAAGACTGGGAACAAGACAAGGATGCCCACTCTCCCCACTTTTTTTCAACATAGTACTGGATGTCTTAGCCCCAGAATTCAGACAACACAAATAAATAAAAATGAAAACATAAGGAAGAAGTTAAACTGTCATTGTTTGCAGATGACATGATATTATATGTAAAAACCCCTAAAGAATCCACTACAAAACTATTAGAACTAGTACCTGAATTCAGCAAAGTTGCAAGATACAAATGAATACATAAAAATTTGTTGCACTCCTATACACTAACAATGAACTAGCAGAAAGAGAAATATGAAAAACAATTCCATTCACAACTGCATCAAAAAGAATAAAATACCTAGGAATAAACCTAACCGAGGAAATGAAAGACCTATACCCTGAAAGCTACAAGATACTCTTGAGAAAATTTAAGAGGACACTAATAAATGGGAATTCATCCCATGCTCTTAGGCAGAAAAAATTAATATTGTCAAAATGGCCATCCTGCCTAAAGCTATCTGCAGATTCAGTGAAATCTCTGTCAAAACAATGACAACATTCTTCAATGAACAGGAACAAATAGTTCTAAAATTCATAAGGAACCACAAAAGAACTCAAATAGATAAAGCAATCCTAAGAAGAAAGAATAAAGCAGGGGGGATTACACTCCCCAAATTCAAGCTCTACTACAAAGCCACAGTAATCAAAATTTGGTACTGGCACAAGAACAGACCCATAGATCAGTGGAACAGAATAGAGAACCCAGATATAAACCCACACATATATGGCCAATTAATATATGACAAAGGAGCCATGGACATACAATGGGGAAATGACAGCCTCTTCAACAACTGGTGTGGGCAAAACTGGACAACTACATGCAAGAAAATGAAAATGGATTACTGTCTAATTCCATACACAAAAGTAAACTCGAAATGGATCAAAGACCTGAATGCAAGTCATGAAACCATAAAACTCTTAGAAAAAAACATAGGCAAAAATCTCTTGAATATAAACATGAGCAACTTTTTCATGAACATATCTCCTTGGGAAAGGGAATAAAAAGCAAAAAGGAACAAATGAGACTACATCAAACTAAAAAGTTTCTGTATAGGAAAGGACACCATCAGCAGAACAAAAAGGCATCCTAGAGTATGGGAGAATATATTCATAAATAACATCTGATAAGGGGTTGACATCCAAAATATATAAAGGGCTCATGCACCTCAACAACTGAAAAGCAAATAACTCAATTGAAAAATGGGCAGAGGATCTGAACAGACACTTCTCCAAAGAAGAAATTCAGATGCCCAACAGTAACATGAAAAGATGCTCCACATTGTTAATCATCAGAGAAATGCAAATTAAAACCACAATGAGATATCACCTCACACCAGTTAGGATGGCCAACATCCAAAAGACAAACAACAACAAATGATGGCGAGGACGTGGAGAAAGGGGAACCTTCCTACACTGCTGGTGGGAATGTAAATTAGTTCAACCATTGTGGAAAGCAATATGGAGGTTCCTCAAAAAACTAAAAATAGAAATACCACTTGACCCAGGAATTCCACTCCTAGGAATTTACCATAAGAATACAGAATCCCAGATTCAAAAAGACATATGCACCCCTATTTTTATCGCAGCACTATCTACAGTAGCCAAGATATGGAAGCAACCAATGTGTCTATTGGTAGATGAATGGATAAAGAAGAGGTGGTACATATACGGAAAGGAATATTATTCAGCAATAATAAGAAAACAAAATCTACCATTTGCAACAACATGAATGGAGCTAGAGGGTATTATGCTCAGTGAAAAAAGCCAGGTGGAGAAAGACAAGTACGAAATGATTTCACTCATCTGTGGAACATAAGAACAAAGCAAAAACTGAAGGAGCAAAACAGCAGCAGACTCACTGAACCCAAGAATGGACTAACAGTTGCCAAAGGGAAAGGGGTTGGGGAGAGTGGGTGGGAAGGGAGGGATAAGAGTATTAAGGGACATTATGGTTAGCACACATAATGTAGGGAAGCCACAGGTAAGGCAGTATAGCACAGAGAAGACAAGTAATGATTCTATAGCATCTTTCTACACCGATGGACAGTGACTGTAATGGGGTATGTGGTGGGGACTTGATAATAGGGGGAATGTAGTAATTACAGTGTTGCTCATGTGAAACCTAAGATAAGATTGTATATCAATGATACCTTAATAAAAAAATAAATAGAATTTAAAAATCAAAGTAATAAATAAATAAAATAAATATTTTTGCCATCAATATGCTCCATAAAGTACTGTTTACAAGTTCAAGAAAGTAGAAGGATGTTATCTAAAAGTCCAAAGCTCAGAAATACCTACTTTTAGTTTTTTGGTGTATCTCCTTTTCAACTTTTGATATTTCTGTAATATTATCAGCATGTTGTCTACACAAAAAGGTATAAAGATCTTTTCAAATAATGTCCAATTTCTATTTTTACTGAATACATTTTTTCAGTTACATTGAAATACACCAAACAAAAAAAGGAAAAACCATCATAAACATGTCCACTTCTTAAAGTTTAGTAGTATTATTATATTGATGTATATTGTTGATATTTTTCTGTGTCTATATTTTTCACAATTGAAAAGTTTATATTGATTTTTAGCAGTATTAATACAAGAAAATTAAGAAGTCCTAGATAGAGAATTCTAAATAACTGTTGCCATGGGTAATTCATTAAATATTTCTAATTTTAAAGTTTATGAATGATCCAAACACATTTTCATATATAGAAACATTTTCCTAATCTCATAGGCAATGACATTAGCTTATATATTATTTATCTTTATTCTGACTTTGGTAAGAACTTCATTAGTAAATTATCACATATATTCTTGGAAGTCATTTAATTTGTAAATAGATTTACTTATGGAAATGATCAAGATATTAAAATACGTGGAAAAGACACACTCACTTTGTTCCTCGCATAGAAACAGTCATGACACAATTTCACCAAAATTTAAGCTTTTAAAGTTGTAGATAGTTATGCCTATTCAGCACTGGGGATATATTTAGACCTCTATACATTCATGCTCTTTGAAATCTTGAGTAAGCACAGTTGGAAAAAACATCTAAAGACCTGAAGAATTTATATAGAAAGACAGGTTGCTAGGTGTTTTCTAAAAGATGTCTATTATGTGAAACATGCAAGATTCCATACTTTCTTTTTTTACATTTCACAGATTCTAATAGCACAATAAATCAATAACATGGTCACAAGCTCAATTTTAAAATCCATTTGAGCATCTGAATTTTCTAAAATTATTTTTATATTCCAGACATATATTTTCTTCAAAAATCATTATTTATTCCTACATACATAAGAAATTTAGCATATTCATATAAAATTATGACATGGTGAAATAAATCATTTTCCATTAAAACAAGCTAAATGTAGATTTTTAATACTAAATGCTATTTTTTGGCTTACAATGAAGTTTTTAATAATCAACATCTAAATAAGTCATAGAAACAAGGCCCAGATCACATTGTATGAACCCTAAAGGTCCATCATTGTATTCATAATTGATTATGGAATATAATATGGAATTACCCTAGAATTTCAAAAGGGATGCTTGGGAAATTGGCAACCACTTAGCTCAGACCCATAGCCCATATTTTAAGGACTATTAATCCTCCGGTTACTTGAGTTTATGATATATTAAGTTTTAATTTATTTAAAAGTAAAACAAGAAGTGAAACATTCATTTTAATTACAAAAGAGCTAAATTGTATTTGTATTCATTTTCTATCATTTTAAGGCCAAAAGAATCTTTCATGGGGAAAATATTCAAATACCATAAGCTTACATATTTTGTTTAAAGCTATAAATTAAATATCAACTACAAGCAAACTGCATTTTAAACATAATTAAAAATTGCAGATTTACAGTGGATGGCAGAAAGGGCTTCAAGTTAATTTAGCTGTTTTAATTTAATCTGACTGACTTAATTATACTGCCATACTTGGTTGAAATATTTTTTCTTGCTTTTGATGAATTTAAAATATACAGAACTTCCTGATTCTTTCCTGCATTAACAGCACAATTCACAGTAGATTTTAAGCATTATTAATATAGTTATGAAAATGCAGAATGATGATCTAATTTATTTGCTAAATGCCACCATTTATTCATTTTACTTATATTTACAGGCAGTTTTCTCTAGACTATGAATTAAGGACTATTTGTGGCCCAGCAATGGTCTGTGTTAAGACAGTGAATGAAAAATAACAATGTTTGTGCATAATCATTTCCAAATTTGGGCAAGGTTTTGTTCATATTCATTTCTATTACATTTGTTGGTCAGGCTGAGAGACTGCCCAGAAACATATTTTATCTTAGGCTGTACCCTCTCCACAGGATGACCAAGAGTTTTAGATTGCTTATCCCCATCTTTTCTTACCTTTCCAAAAACCAAATTTCATTACCTTGCCTACCAGAGATACTTTTAATAACTTATGTCTCAGAGACAAAATATCCAAGATACCCTGGGCTGGCCCATGTTTGTCCACCCCTTATATGTTTCAGGAAATAATTATTTTATCATGTTCATTATCACTGATAACTTCAGAGCAAAAGTCAGGGGGAAAATACTGAAATTTGGTAGTGTTAAGCTTCACTCTAAACTTTACCACAGACAGCTGTCTAAGCTTTCCAGACCAATTCAACTTTTTATTGAGTTTTACATCTGCATTACGCTAAATAAGGCAGTCAACACTTGTAATCAGGACTTGCATATGGTGAACTTTGGTCTCCTGAATCACCATCCATTAGAATAATTAGAATCATAGAGCCTTAAAGCTGGAAGAAAGCTTAAAGATTTCTTCTCAAAAGGGAAAACATGAAGAATCATAAATTTCACCATAGTGAGTGTCCCTGTCATGTAGCTTGCTAATGCAGACAGGAGTAAAACTTTGCTTAGACACTGAGCCCAGGTAACTAAGGACAATATAAGTAATTTTAAAATGATATTCATATATGAGGATTTAATAACAGTTAATTGCAGAGACTGATTCCATCTTTCTTATGAGTGTCTCTGATCAGATGACTTTAACCACATTCTCCCTCCCCAGCTTTGACATAAACATAAGTTATTTAATCATCAGATAAGCCTGGCTACAAATCCAATGAGAAGTTCCATAAAAGCTCCATTAATTCATACTACACATTCCACTTTTCTTTCATACAATCATCATTTTTCTCCCACAACATTTAGACTAATTCTAATTATGGATTCCATCAGCAGATTAAAAAACAATACTCTCTAGACTTCAGTGATGAAAAACATACAGAGTAAAAGACTATGTTCTTGGAAATGCAGCACTTCATTATCTTTATAGCACAGAGTGAAAGACAAATTAAGGGAAGAATGCTGTGCAAGTCTTTTTATTGCTTTTATGATAATAAGAAGATAGTTCTTATTTATTCTGATTGGGTGGTGCAAATTCCTGCTACATTGACTTGCTACAATTTATTGATTTGGTTAAAAATCAGTGGATGCCTGATTGAAAGCTTACAAGTGCTCCCTTCTAATAGTTTAAATTTGCAATTTAAATTGCATTTAGAAGCTTACATGGCTCACTCACAACTACTAAGTCCACTTCTCTAAAGAATAACCTACCTTTCATGAAGTAATTTTTTATTAGCATTCAGTGGTAATTCATACAATAGTCCTTTTTGATAAGGAGATAAGTGACATTTATTGTGAAGAAAGAATGAGAAACTGGTTACATGGTAATATTTATTGGAGGCAAGAGAGAAATTACAACAAACTTTTATGTGTTATTTAAAGTTTGCAATTAGAGTATAATCTTTCCATTGTGTAACTTAAAGCATCCCCATGTTCATATAAGCTTCCCTTTGTGTTATCTCTCTGTATAAAATTCAGATTTGAGGTGTAACTTTAGCAGGACGATTGGGGGCGGATGTTGAGTTTATTTTCCTTGGTTCTTGTCCCCGCTGCAACAAAGAATTGAAAGGCAGAGACACAGTATTGAAGCAGAGTAAAAGTTTTATTTGAAGACACTCCAAGAGAGCAGCGGGCCTGAGTCAAGGTCGATAGAGGCAGGTTCACTTAAAGCAGATATAAAGGAAAAACGGAAGCTCATTGAATTGCTGCTCAGCCTGAGGGCATATTCCCTTGCCAACTCCTGAAGCCAGTCACTTGGTGCCCAGTGTCCACTTGAATCTGCATGGTGTGAGAACTAAGTCCCTACTGCCCCAGAATTTGGGAGAGCCACAGAGCACTGGATGGAGTGAGATTCTGTTCTGAGAACTTCCCAAAGACAAAGAAAAGAGATTTTTAGGCAGGCTACTAATAAGGATCACGATTGTATAGCTGCAGTCCTGTCCTGGTCACCCAGGCAACAGGCACTTGCCATTCCCAGGTCAGAGCTCTCAGCAGCCCCTCCCTACTTTTCTGAAGTAGGACAGAGTGAAAGGTGAGTTTGGGCAACCACAGAGAGGAGGCATGCTTAAGGATTTGGGGTCTAGGGTTTTATAGGCTTTTAGGGATTTTTTAGGAATCTAACTGTGGGTCAAATTGCAATATTTCCAGAATCTCTCACCTGGCCTTAGTGCATCTCCATATCAATAGGTGTTTCCAAGGTGTGGAGAGAAGCAATAATTTCCATATCAATGTGTGATTACAGGGGGGAGTGAGGGCATATCTGTACTGGAGAGTTTGAGTGGCATCCCTTTTTGCAGCTGGGTTGCAAGAGACAGGGGAGAAGAGAAGTGGACAACTGCTTATAAGCAATAAATGATTTCTCCCACTTAATTTCTCCCTTTGACTGAAAGGGGTTTCAAAGGTAATTTATACCTGGGCTGAGAGACAGATTTCCACCCCCATTCCCCCAGAGTGACAGTGACAAAACACCAGGGGGTCTAGCCTTGTCGGTGATCTCAAGATGATTATCTCTGATGGGAAACACTACTTCTCCTCCTCTATTATCAGTCCTCCAACTAATTCTGCTAAATAAACTTAAAACAAGAAATTTATTGATCTGTTAGGAAGGAAAATAGATATGAGCGGTGTGGAAAGAGAACAAGGTCAGTAAAGCCCCCTAAAAAGACTCAGTTAAGCAGTTAAAACTAGAAATCCAGAAAAGCCTCAGAGTTAATGAGTTATAAAGCTCAAAAGATCAGGAGCAACTTGGCCTTAAATGTTTAAATATTCCCCAGATAAAGAAAAATATCTGAGCACAGCCCATGTCTTCATTGTGTCAATTAGATCGTTGTAACATTTACTCTAGCCTGCTAAAAGGCCCACCTATAAACAGCATAATAAAGAGAGGGAGATCCCACCTTAAATCCAAAATTGAATTTTGAAAAAAAAAAACCCCAGGAACTTTAAGAATAAAGATTCTTAACATACTCTTTAAACAAACAAATAACTGCCCACCGTGCAGGAAGGGCAGACAGTCTTTACTGATATGCTCCCAAGCCAGGAAGCTGCTATCCTGGGAGGGTACCAGAACAGTACATATCTTGTGTTAAGCTAATTGGAGAGTGAAGGGCCCCCACCCATAAGATGGCGAACCTCCTGCTTCTCTTCCGGGTCCTCGGTTCCCGCCGGTGCCACCTGAAGCCCAATCACCCCTTGCCCCCTCCCAATCCCAGTACCTAGCCAATAGCCACCCGCCCCCTAGAAGTAACACCACAATCACCCCATGCCCCTTCCTATATAACCCAGCACCTTTCCCTAATAAAGCAGAATTCTCTGGTGAATTGCTGCTGTGTGTCGCTCCTTTCCTTTCAGGCAGAATTACCTACAGGACTGATAGAAATTTAATGTCTCATCAAAGATACTTGAGACCACTTAACAAGTTCACACCCCTAGCCCTTTGTCACATTCTTGAAAAATCCTTAAAAGGGGGAACCACCAACTTCTCAGGGCACTCCAGTCTCTCTGAGGTCGCCTGAACTTTCTAAGTAACTTTAAATAAAACTTTCACTCTGCTTCACTACTGTGTCTCTGCTCTTCAATTCTTTGTTGTGGCAGTGATGCTGGGGTTCTTGTTTGCAAAGTTGAAGAATAAGCTTCACAAACGCCCAAGGTAGGAGAGCCAGGGAGAGGCTTTTATTTAGAAATAAAGTGAGAGGAAAGAGCTCCTGGCTCACTTCAGGAGGGAACAAGAGAGCCCATGATGGTGCTGTGTCTAGGGGTTTTATAGGCAATTGAGGATTTCAGGGAAAATGAAAAAAAGGCTTAGGGGTGTGGACTTGTACCACCTGCCCTGCCCTTAATGTGGGCTGGGCTATTGTCTATTTGCTAAGGCCATTTACAGTGAAGTCACAGGTTATGCTGAGATACCCTTTTGGAACACTCAAACATTCCAGGCCAAGTTGCTCCTGGCCTTTTGACCTTTAACTGATCTCATTGAAGATGTCTATATTCTTAGTCTGGTATCTTTTCCCAGTGTGACCTTGACTTTGCATAATGCTTAACACAGCGTTTCAACAGGGACTTCTTTGCCCATTGTTATATTGCTCTGACTGTAAATATTACGCCCTGATTTTCCCGGAGGCCCTCACCTTACTCTGAGTACAGCCATGGTCCCTGTCTCAGCAGGGATAAGAACCGAGGAAATTACACAATGCCTCTCCCCCAACAGATCCAGTTCCTCCCCAGGATAGTGACTTCTCTCTGGGAATATGTATCAGTTAATACTGTTTGTATTGCTCTAAGGTGGGTTAAATTATTGTCTGTTTACTAAAGAATACATTACAAATCTTCTTAACTCCCTGGTTTTTAAAATGGAATCTATCAGCCTTAAGATGGCATTCCCCCTGTTCTTACTATATTGTTTATATCTGGACTTTTGTAGAAAATTAATTATGATGCTTTTCTTCTGCCCTGGTTACAAAATTACTTGATTAGGGGCTGGAGGAGGAAGGAAAAGCAGCAGCATATAGGTTAAGTTAAAGAGTAACCTGGGTTTTTAGCAGGCTAAAGTAAATCTTCTAATGGCATGATCTAATTGATACAATGAAGACATGGGCTGCATTCCGATACTTTCCTTTATCCAGGGAATATCTGGACCTTCCAAGTTACTTCCGGCCTTTGGAGCTTCAACTGATTAACTCATTAAGTCTTTGAGGCTTTTCTTGTGGGCTTTACTGGCCTTATTCTTTATTCACCCCACTCATATCTACTTTTCTGCCCAACAGGACTGCTCAAGATACCCGTTTATAAAGATGATTTCTTGGAAAATGCAAAAAAATACCCAAATGTTTCCAAATATTGTGTCACAATCCTGAGGTGACACTGGATTGTAACACAACTTCCACTCTTCCTGAACTGGGTAGCCACAGTGATTTTTATTGAAACCAGCCTTAATCTGTATCTATAATCTTTCTCATCACTGGAGATATTCCTATTGAATACTGGAAAAATGCTTCCCATGTTTGTTTAAAGTTTTGGCATTGACTGGAAAGCATCATTATAAAACAAAAAAAAATCTGTTTTAAAACTTTTTATTGTAGCCCTGAGGTTAGTGTCCTCAAGTTATCACTAATAATGTTCTCAGTTGTGGAGAACAGTGATGCATAAACAATGTTGGAAAAATAATCTTATTCAAATATCCTTTATCTTTCTTTTGAGGTGCTTTATCCAAGAATAGTAGAAATTTTCTTTCCAAGATAATTCAAAATAATCCTGAGCTTTTCACTCTCTGGTTATTTTTTGACTATGTAGTTGCCTCATTTCAGTTGAGGAACAATCCTGTATCCTCTTTCTGAAGCCATTGATTAGTGTGTTTGAAAAAACTAACAATCCTCACATTCCCTTCCATTTTCATGCCAGACACATATAATACATTTTCAACTGAATGGCAGGGTTCTATAGCTACCAATAGAATCTGTAAATATGAATGGGGTGCAAAAACAATATATTCTAAGTTTTTGCTTATCTTTGCTGGTATGAAGAAGATGAATTATCACTGTGGAGGGGGATTATAATTTGTTTATGGTTGGAAAATAGAACTATTCCTTACCTTGATCCTTCTTGTTCACCTTCTCAGTTTTCATCTCTCATATTCATTATGGGGCTATGAGATAAGAGGTGTTCCTGTCTTTCAGAAATACCTAATGTGTTAACACCAAATCTCTCTTCATGATACCTGTTTCTTTGAAACATTTAATAGTAAAAATCAACCTGAGCATCACAGTCCACTGGCATCTTCTGCGTTCCAGATTAACAATATTTCAGGAGGAGGTTTGAAGGCAATTTTCAAGTTCATATTCAAAGGAGGGACAGAATTTGATGATATTTTTCTGGGTTATAGATCATCAGAAGATAGTCATTGACACTCTCTTTCCTGAGCACCCTCATTTAGATCACTTCCCTGTAAAGCGAGAGCTTGTTTCTGTTACTCTTCTTGAGGGCTTGGTATATTATTTAAAAATTACTGCTATTCTAGAAGTACATTCACTTAAGAAAGAAAAAAGCCTGAGGGCATGAAAATTCCTGACAATTAAAATATGGAGATCTGTAGTTTTAATTTCTAGGTCTACAACTAATTATTTATAAGTTGCATACATAGTGTAGATATCTGTTGTTTATTTCTTTAGGTAAGTTCCCATAAAGTGGCATAGCAGAAGAGAGTGACATAAAACTTCAAATTATTTCGAAAATAATTAAAGCATGAAGGCAAACATGAGACAAAACAAAGAGCACATATTTCATTCTGGACTTAGCCCAGCACTGCAGACAATAAGGCAGTTCTTGTCTTTTTATTTCCAAATGGATTTTTCAGTTTTCAGAAAGCCGAGAATAAGTTAGACGGGTAACAGGCTAAATCCAAGAAACTGGGAAATGAACTGGTGCAGCTTTACCTATCAATGTTCATCAAACAGTGACTCTAACTTGCTCATAAGGAATTAGAATACTTTCAATTTCAACAGGCTATGGACCCTGAACCCTCAAGATTTATGTAGTATGTATTAAGCATTACCTTTAGGTAGTCTTTGCTCTTAGTTGTTACATAGGAAATTAATTAAAAAAAAAACTAAGGGGAATCAAAAAGTAGTCTAAAGACAGCTATTAATGCGCTGTCTGCACCAAATAATTTATAAAATAATGTGAGAATTACCAGCAGCCACTCCAGAAATTTGAGAGAATACCAGTGAGTTGCTAATTCAGAGACACAAATATCACTTTTTGATAAAAAAATTACAAGATCACAGGGGGTTTTAAGTTTTTCCAAGTCACCCTGTGAGGAATCCAGGCATTGAAACCTCAGTGGCGTGGGTAAAAGGATAAAACAGCTGAGCTTGGAGGCTCGGGAGGGAGAGAAGTTGATCGTTTCAAGTTATAACTGAGATTAAGAAACACAAATATGAAATTTAATTTAGCGACCTATTAATATTTTACAAATGTTCTTTGGTACTATTTTTTTTTTTAAGATTCTAACAAGTAATGGCCCTACTCTAACTCCCTCATCTTGGAATTCCAGGACCATTTATGCCCACAGTGACATGAAACACCTTCCTTTTCTTAGAATCACACAGCAGCTCAGACTGATTTTCATGTAAAAATCTGTCTCTTCCCAGCTCCCCTGCTGAGAAGAGCAATAGCAGAGCACACCAGAAGGATATATATGCAGCCACAAGCTCCATCCTTCTTAGTCAATCTAAGGGAAGGATCATTAAGATACCTAATAAGGGTCATGGCCTCAGGCTTTGGTAGGCCTTTCCCTGGTGCTGTCTCCAACACAGACTTGGCATCACTTATGTTTAAACAAACAAAAACATACAAAAATGACAAAAGAAAGACTCCAACATGCAGATTAAGTATTATTCCTTTTGAAACAAGTTATTGATAATTGGAGGACTTTAAATATTGTTAAAACACAAAGTTGGAATATTTAAACTTGGTGCTAACATAATTTTTAATTTGAGGCTAACTGATTGCTTCTGTACTTTAGTTTATTATTATTTATATAAACAGTGATTCAGAAGTAAATTAAGTTCCTCTAGATACTTTCTAAATGTGTTAATTCTTATAGCTTTGTTGAAAATCTATTTTGTGATCAATGCATATTTTGCAAATATTGAAATACTACATGCCTAGGCTATTCTCGTTCTGTAATCTCTTCCTCTCTTGCTCACCATGCCCTCTCTGATGACCTTGAGACTTGTGCAGTTGGAATATGCTGCACCAGGTCTTGGCTGACCCCTTCTTGCCATTCAGTGCCTGACTCAGCCATGATCTAATATGCCTGCGTCACAGTGTTTGGAGCGGAAGATAAAATAGTGAATGCAAGATAATCCCTCTCCCTGAGGAGCATAGAATCTTTATGCTTGACTTTTGAATTATAGAAGTGTTCAGATGATAAAATATATTTGAAAATGCTTTTTGAGAAAGAAGAAAAGACTACATACACAATTAATAAACATCATATCATACTTAGATAAAAGCAGCTTTAATGTGCTTTATTTTACAGCCACATAACTAGTGAATCTCAGAGAGAGAATGGGTTAGTGATTCATTTTCATTAAAAATTTCATGCAGCCCTAAGTTGCATTTCTCCTTTCTTTCTGAAAAAATGAATATACTTTGGAACATGCTGTGCTCTTGAAACTAGATAAAAGAAAGCAAGAGAGATCCAGAACTAGAAAACAAGAAATATTCCAGAAGGGATGGAGCTGACATTATTAATTAACTCTTTAGTCAACCAGTGAAAATTGTCATTTTAACTTAACCACTTACCAGTCTGGAAAGTAAGAATTTACTACTAGAACATTCATTTCCACATGGAATGTGTCACTGTGTGCATGTGTGTTTATACTCTGTTCTGGAAAGTATTTGTGGTCAGGTATGTATGGTAAAGGATGTGAAAAATTCAGTACATATAATAATATATATTCTCATGGCAATAAGACTATATTTGTGTTATATACTACTGATACCCCATTCACAGCAGTGTTTCTTGTCCAAATGGACATTAATAAATAGTTGTTAAATATTCAAATAAGTAGTAACTGAGGAATTCAAATTTATATATAATGGTCTATTTCATATCCCAAAATGAACTGACTTTACATTGGTTTCATATACAAAGGAAAGATATATTAAAGAAGCCACATATAAAATAAATTAGAGTTAGATGTCTCCTTTGCCCTACATAGGTAAGGAGGAAATATATTTACTACATTATTTATATATTTATATATATATTTAATATATTTACTATAATACTGATGATAATGTATTGGTATGAGTATAAACATGGGTGTGGATATGAATATGGAAGTTTGGGAATAAAAATACATATAGTTAAAAAATGTCAAATGATATATGAATAGCTATAGATGTCACAGCCATAGATAATATATATATATAATCTCTCTCTCTCTCTCTCTCTCTCATATATATATATATATATATATAAAAGATTCTAGCAAGTAAATAAATATATATATATATATATATATATATATATATATATATATGTTTAAAGGGCTGGTTGATTGAAAGATCAATAAAATGGACAAACTTCCACCTAGATTGAATAAAAAAGAGTAGACACAAATTATTAACATCAGTATTGGAGCAAGGAATATCACTATAGACTCTATGATATAAAAGGATAATACTGGGATATTATGAACAACATGAATTTCTTAAATTAGACAAAATTGACTAAGTTCTCAAAAAATCTAAAGTATCACAAAACACCTAACATGAAATGTGTCATTTAACTAGTCCTATTAAGTGGTAAGGAAATTGAATTTGTAATTTTAATACTTCTAAAAAAGAAATGTCTAAGTCCAAGTGGTTTTACTGGAGAATTCTACCAACTTTAAAGAATTAGCATCAATTCTATAATCATTCACAGAAAACAAACCTCAATTCATTTATTAACCTGATAGTACCCTTATACCAAAACCAAAGACAATACAGAATAACAGAACTACATTCCCTCATAAATACATAAAAATTCTTAATAAAATGTTAACAAAAATAATTTAACAATATATAAAAAGAATTATACACTATGGCCAAGGGAGGTCTAGTCCAGGGAGGCAAGCCTGCTTTAATATATGAAATTCAATCCATATACCACATTAACAAGTTGAAGAAGAAAAATTACAAGATCATTTGACACAAAAAAGCATTTAACAAAATTCAACACCCATTCATGATATTAACAAAACCGAAAAATTGGATTAGAAAGAAAGTTCCTGAATTTGATAAGGAACACATTAAAAAAAAGCTATTGCTAACATATACTTAACTATGAAATACTGAATGGTTTCCCTAAAGATCAGTAACAAAGCACATATGTCTATCCTCCCCATTTTTCTTCATAGTGCTGGAATTTCTAGCCAGTGCAATAAGGCAAGTAGGGGACATAAAATGCATCTATATTGGAATGGAAGAAGTAAAAATCTCCCTATTTGCAGGTAGCATGAATATCTACCTACATGGAAAATCCTAAGGTATCTACAAAATAAAACAAAACTTCTAGAAATAATAATTAATTATTGATTTGAGACTTTTACTCTTTTCTAATGTAAACATTTACTACTGCATGTTTCTCTTTGGTAATGTGTTAGGATACAAGATAAACACAGAAACCAACTGTATGTCTATATTCTAGCAATAAAAATGTGGATGTAGATTTCAGAATACAATACCTGAACTTGTAGCTTCTTGTTCCTCATGTAAGTATATCAGGGTCACCATTCCATCCATCAACAAATAAAAGCTGAACCACCTGAAATTTAACAACTCTCCATGGAACCATAAAAGAAGGGAAGGATAGGGGGCAAACTACTGCCCCTAAGGTTGGAAAGGAAGACAGGTGAGTACAGGGTGTCACTGCTCACCTGAGCAGAGATTAACAAGGGGAAACTGATGTAAGGCAATCAAATCTCCGTCTTAGTGAAAGCTTAACCTGGGAGAGGGTTCTTGATTCTGAATGAGAAAGAATTCATGAACAGATGGGACAAGTGTAGGTAAGGAAGGAATGCATTAAAGTAATGGATGGCAGAAGCCATGCAAACATTAGAGAGAAAGGAAGAACAGAGGGAGAAAAGGGAAGTTCGTTGAACTCCTACTTGGCATAGGGCAAATGCCCTACCAAGTCCTAAAGCCAGGTTTACCTGGCATCTGGTATCCACTTGATCTGCACAGTAAGGGAATTAAATCCCTACCACCCCAGAATTCAGTGGATCCATAGAGCACTGGATGGAGTGATATTATGTTCTGAGAATTTTCCAGAGCAAAGAAAGGAGATTTTTTGGGGCAGGCTGCTAAGAATCATGACTGTGCAGACAAAGTCTTGTCCGGGTCACTCAGAAAAATCAAAGATCTCAGTAGCCATTTGCTACTTGCCTGAAGTAGAACAGGGAGAGAGAAGACTTGTGCTTAAGTACAGAAAATTGAATGAAATAGTGAAGTAAGAAAGACACAACACTAGGAAAGTTTCTCTTATTAGCCTGCTGAGAGACTTGGAAGAGCACAAGAGACAAATGCAATAAGCTGAGCAATAAGAAGGTTTTATTTAAGGCAAAATACACACTCAAAGAAGTGGGAGTGTGGGCAGCCTCAGGAGGTGCAGAAGGCTTAGGATCCATGTCATTTAAGGATTTCAAGGGGCAAAGGGCCAGGCGGCATAGGCTTAACATGTGGTCTCATGATGTATATCTCCTATGAGAGATATTATATCATCATTCATACTCAGTCCTCTAGATATTCTGTAAGATAAACTTAACACAAGGAATTTATTGGTCCTGTTCTTCTCCAAGATAAGATAATGGGTACCCTCAAGCAGTGAAAATGTGTCATTTAGAACTCCTTGCCTTGCCTGAGGATAGGGTCGGTTGTTGGTTGATCATGATAAAATATGCTAGGAATCTTACCTCCTAACTCTCTAGTTTTTAAAATTGAATCTTAGCCTTAAGGTAGAGTTCCTTCTGTTCCTACTATTTATATCTTTGCATTTTTTATCATAGTCAGGAAAAGTTCATCATGATGCTTATCCCATGTCCCTGCTCTGCCTCAAAACCAGGTGCAAACCATAGCTTGGGTAGGAAAACTCTAACTGTAATGGAGGAATTGCTGGGCACTCAGTATGGACAACTCTGAGAGGTAAAAACTGCATGGATAACTAGTCACTGGGGAATTCTCCACAATAGTGTGAGATGTACCTCCAGGAGCTTGCCCAGATTCTCACAGCAAATATCAGATGTAAACTTCCTCCTGCTTCCAACAGGAGAGGGGTAAAGAACTGTCTTGCATCAGAGCACTTCCTTTTTCTTAACAAGTCATGTCCTCCTAGCAAACTACTTAACCAAAGCCTAAACCTGCTGGGGTATTATCCAAGCTGAATTGATCTAGGAGGAAGTGAAATACCCATTACCAGCCCACACCAAACTCCCTCCCTGAGAGAAGGGAAATACCCAATTCCATTCGGTAACAGCCATTATGTCCCAGGTAAGCAGGGAGAAAAAAACTGAGAAACTTAAAAGTTTCACGATCCACAGGAGTAAGCCTGGTAAGCAGACCTAATCATAGGTCAAATGCATTGACTCAAAATGGAAGGACTTAAATACATAAAACTATACATTTTTTTAAGAAAAAAAATTCATAGGAGAAAATCTTTAGGATTGGGGTTACACAGAGTTTTCATATTTGACACATTTTGGGAAAAATCACTATCCTTGAAAGGAAAAATGGAAAAATCAGATTTCTTCTGAATTATAAATGTTTGCCTTGTGAGGGATTCTGTTGTAAGGATGAAAAGATAAGCTGCAAACTGGGATAAAATGTTTACAAATCACAAATCCAATAACAGACTCGTTCTGGAATGTATAAGAAGCTTTCAGATTCAAGTTAGAACATGAGCAAAAAAAAAAAGAGAGAGAGAGATTTCACCATAGAAGACATTCAGGCATCATATAAGCTCAGGAAAAGAGAACATCATGAGTCATTAGGGAAATGAGTAATAAAACCACAGTGAGATATTACTATACCCCTATCAGAACTGCTAAAACAGAAAAGACGGCGCTATTTGCTGGCTAAGATAGAGAGTAACTGCATTAATCATGCATTGCTGATGGGAATATAATATGGCATAATCACTCTGGAAAACAATTTGGAAGTTACTGAAAAAAAAAAGTGCAACTGTCATATGTCCCAGCAATTGCATTACTGAGCATTTATCCTAGTAAAATGAAAACTTTTGTTCACAAAGAAAAACCTGGATACAATATTTATATCAACTTCATTTGCAGTAGACAAAAGTTGAAACGATCCTGATGTCTTTCAGTGGATGAATAAACTGTAGTAGTTCCGTCCCAAGTAATAACACTCTTTCAAAAAATCTATTGATACATCCAACAGCCTGGTTGAATTTCTAGAGAATTTTACTAGGTTTAAAAGTAAAGCAGAAGTTTAAATATGATATGATTCAATTTACACAGCATGATTACAATGACAAAATTTATACAGCATTGTTATGATGTTAAAACTGGGTAAAAGCTAATCCCTCTGTATGAAATCTGGGATTTCTCTCTATTGTTTCTTAATACTTCATGTGAATTTATAATAATCTCCAAATAAAAAGTTTAATCAAGAACAATTAAAAAATCATGGTGATTTATTTCATCAACTTGAATGGGCCTCAGGAGTGCTCAGACATTTGACCAAACATCATTCTGGGTGTGTCCATGAGGGTGTTTGTGGATGAAATTAACACTCGAGTCTGTAGACTGAATAAAGCAGATTTTGATCCCAATGTGTGTGAGCCTCATTCAAACTACTGAAGACATTATAGAGAAAAAGGCTGAGTGAAAGGGAATTCCTCCTGCCTGATTGCCTGAGTTGAGACACTGGTCTTTGCTGTCCTTAGGAGTGAGACTGAGACATCAGCTCTTTGACTACAAACCTGTTGGTGTTTAGACTAGGAATACCTCATCAACTCTTTTGTTCTCAGGCCTTGAATTTGGACTGCAGCTATACATTGGCTCTCTTAGGTCTCCAGTTTTCTGACTGCAGCTCTTGGGACTTCTCAACCTCAATAATTGTGTGATCTAATTTCTTATTTTATATCTATACCTAGATAATATTGTGTGTGTGTGTGTGTGTGTGTGTGTGTGTATAATTTATTATTTGTAGGTGAGATTAACATAGACTGAATAAAACAGATTTCAATCCCTAATGTGGGTGGACCTCATTTACACATAAATATGTATGTATATATACAAACATGTGTATATATATTTGTTTCATTCATCTGAAGAATCCTGACTTCTATAAAACATATTAGGAGACCATTTCAAGTATATAACTTAGGTGTGCAAAGGAATTCTCTATATCACTTTTTATTGACTCTCACATAGAAAAAAAGAGAGAAATTAGAACATTCTCTTTTGTTTATCAATATTATGCAGACATATGTGTATAAAGCCTAGAAATAGATGTCGGTGGTGTGGAAGTAGTGTCAGGTAACAAGAAGTGGGATGATTTCAATGAAAATGTATGCTCATAAAAACTGAAGATACAAAACCGGCAGTTGATTCTTCTTAAATAAATGCCTGTGTGTTCATTACCTATTCAGATCAGCATGGGGTAATTTTTATTTGTCAGTGAAAATCAATCAACCTCCAGTTTAAAAAAAAGGTAGACTATTTTGGGTCATCAGTATGATTCAAGTGATATCCTATTTTAGAAAAGTCATTTCCTTTTAAAGATGTACTTAATATTCATGATTTGAACATTTAATTATGGTTGATATTAAATAAAAAGAATGAGAGCACATTTTGACTTGCAAAGTTTGTAATTCACTAGGAATTCATTAGGCCATACTCAGTAGTTTAGGAGTCAATCTTCACTTTTTTGAAATTGAGGAAAAGCTTATTTAACTATAGATAAATCTAATTGTAAAACTTTTTGGAAGTTTTTTTTTCCAGTAAGACAATACTATAGACTATAACTCTGCTAAAATGAGTCCCATTTCTATTTAAGCACTGCTTATTACTTATAAAAAATTTAAATCAAACCTTCACACATAATTTCCATATGAATCATAAAACACCAAACAGATTTTCTTGAAAAATATTAATTGAAGATAAAATGGATTTCAAAGTTAGAGAGATTTTGATTCAAATTATGCACATCTACTTGCTATGGCTAAAGATAGTAACACACAACTACTCTTCATTTTGAGTATCTACTACATGTCAGAATAATTTATATATAACATCATATTTTACTCTTACAATTCAGAAATGGAGATATCTGGTTTCATTTTGTTTTAACTAAAGTGTCATTGATTTCCAATCTTATGAAGGTTTCACATGAACAACACTGTGGTTTCAACATATATCCGTATTATCAAGTACTTATCAGCATAATAAGATGTTCTAGGGTCATTTCTTGCATTCTCAGTGCTGTACTGCCTTCCCCATGACCTAACTATATTGTGATTTTCAATTATACTGCCCCTTAATCCTCTTCTCCATCCCCACCCAACCTCCCCTAACCCTTTCCTTTGGTAATCACTAAATCCCTTCTTGGAGTCTGTGAATCTGCTGCTGTTTTGTTCTTTCAGTTTTGTTTTGTTGTTATACTCCACAAATGAGGGAAATCATTTGGTATTTGTCTTTCTCTGCCTGGCTTGTTTCACTGAGCATAATACTCTCTAGCTCCATCCATCCATGTTGTTGCAAATGTAGGATTTGTTTTCTTTTTATGGCTGAATAATACAATTGTGTATATGTACCACCTCTTCTTTGTTCACTAGTCTATTGATGGACACTTAGGTTGCTTCCATATCTTGGCTATTGTAAACAGTGCTGTGATAAACATAGGGAAGCATATGTTTTTTTGAATCTGAGATCTTGTTTTCTTCAGGTAAATTCCCAGGAGTGGAACCCAGCGCCAAATGGTATTTCTATTTTTAGTTTTTTGAGGAACCTCCATACTGCTTTTCACAATGGTTGACTAATTTACATTCCCACCAGCAGTGTCGGAGGGTTCCCCTTTCTCCGCATCCTCACCAACATTTGTTGTTTCTTGTCTCTTGGATGTTAGCCATCCTAACTGGTGTGAGGTGATATCTCATTGTGGTTTTAATTTGCATTTCCCTGATGATTAGGGATGTTGAGCGTCTTTTCACCTGCCTGTTGGTCATCTGAATTTCTTCTTTGGAGAAGTGTCTGTTCAAATCCTGTGCCCATTTTTTAATCAGGTTGTTTGTTTTTAGGGTATTGAAGAGTGTGAATTCTTTATATATTTTAGATGTTAACCCCGTACTGAATAAGTCAGTTATGAATATATTCTCCCATACTGCAGAATGCCTTTTTGTTCTACTGATGGTGTCCTTTGCCTTACAGAAGATTTTAGTTTGATGTAGTCCCACTTGATAATTTTTTCTTTTGTTTCCCTTGCTCAAGGAGATGTGTTTGGGGAACTGTTGCTCATGTTTATATTCAAGACTTTTTTACCTATAAGTTTTATGGTTTCATGACTTACATTCACGTCTTTGATCCATTTTGAGTTTACTTTTGTGTATGTGGTTAGACAATAATCCAGTTTCACTCTCTTTCATGTAGCTGTCCAGTTTGGCCAACACCAGCTGTTGAAGAGGTTGTCATTTCCCCAGTGTATGTCCATGGCTCCTTTATCATATATTAATTGGCCATATATGTGTGGGTTTATATATTTGGGCTTTCTATTCTGGTTCATTGATCTATGGGTCTGTTCTTGTGCTAGTACCAATTGTTTTGATTGCTGTGGCTTTGCAGTAGAGCTTGATGTTGGGGAGCATAATCCCCCCAGCTTTGTTCTTTCTTCTCAGGATTGTATTGGCTATTCAGGGTCTTCTGTGGTTTCATATGAATTTTAGAGCTACTAATTCTGGTTTGTTGAAGAATGATATTGGTATTTTGATAGGGATTTCACTGAATCTGTATTTTGCTTTAGGCAGGACGGCCAGTTCGACAATATTAACTCTTCCTATCCATGACTACAGGATGTATTCCCATTTATTGGTGTCTTCTTTAATTTCTCTCATGAGTGTCTTGTAGTTTTTAGGGTATAGGTCTTTCACCTTCTTAGATAGGTTTATTTCTAAACAAGTATTTTATTCTTTTTGATGCAATTGTAAAAATGGAATTGTTTTCCTGATTTCTCTTTCTTCTAGTTCATCATTAGTATATAGAAACGCCATAGATTTCTTTGTATTAATTTGGTATCCTGCAACATTGCTGAATTCAGTTATTAGTTCTAATAATTTGGGAGTGGATTCTTTAGGGTTTTATATGTACAATATCATGTCATCTGCAAACAATGACTGTTTACCTTCTTCCTTACCAATCTGGATGTCTTTTATTTCTTTGTGTTGTCTGATTGCCATGGCTAGGACCTCCAGTACTATGTTGAATAAAAGTTGAATGAAAGTGGGGACAGTGTCTTGTTCCCAATCTTAGACAGAAAGCTTTCAGCTTTTCACTGTTAACTACAATGTTGGCTGTGGGTTTGCCATATATGGCCTTTATAATGTTGAGGAACTTTTCCTCTATACCCATTTTGTTGAGAGTTTTTTTCATGAATGGATGTTGAATTTTGTCGAATGCTTTTTAAGCACCTTTGGAGATGATCATGTGATTTTTGCCTTTCTTTTTGTTGATGTAGTATATGATGTTGATGGATTTTTTAATATTGTACCATCCTTGCATCCCTGGAATAGGTAACACATGGTCATGATGGATGATCTTTTGAATTCAATTTGCTAATATTTTGTTGAAGATTTTTGTGTCTATATTCATCAGAAATATTGGTCTGTAATTTTCTTTTTTGTAGTGTCTTTGCCTGGTTTGGTGTTAGAGTGATGCTAGCCTCATAGAATGAGTTTGGAAGTGTTTCCTCCTACATTTTGGAAAAGTTTAAGGAAGATGGGTATTAGCTCTTCTTTAAATCTTTGGTAAAATTCAGCCATAAATCCATTTGGTACATGGATTTTGTTCTTAGGTAATTTTTTTATTACCAATTAAATTTCATTGCTGGAAATTGGTCTGTTCAGATTTTGTGTTTCTTCCTGGGTCAGCCTTGGAAGGTTGTATTTTTCTAGAAAGTTGTCCATTTCTTCTAGGTTATCCAATTTGTTAGCATATAATTTTTCATAGTATTTTCTAATAATTCTTTGTATTTATGTGGTATCCATAGTGATTTTTCCTTTCTCATTCCTGACTCTGTTTATGATTGTATACTCTTCTTTTCTTGATAAGTCTGGCTAGGGGTTTATCTATTTTGTTTATTTTCTCCAAAAAAAAAAAGCTACTGGTTTCATTGATTTTATTCTATTATTTTATTCTTCTCAATTTTATTTACTTCTTCACTGATCTTTATTGTCTCTCCTTCTACTTAGGGCCCTATTTGTTCTTCTTTTTTTCTAATGAAACTAGAAAAGTTTCACTAATTGTGACTTTAGATTGTTCATTTGGAATTATTCTCTCATGAGGTAAGCTTGATTTTTATATACTTTCTTCTTAGAACTGCCTTTACTGCATCTCTCAGATTTTGGGATGTGGAGTTGTTGTTTTCATTTGTCTCCATATATTGCTTGATCTCTGTTTTAATTTTATCATTGATCCATTGATTATTTAGGAGCATATTATTAAGCCTCCATGTGTTTGTGAGCCTTTTTGTTTTCTTTGTACAATTTATTTCTAGTTATATACCTTTGTGATCTGAGAAGTTGGTTGGTACAATTTCAGTCTTTTTGAATTTGCGAGGTTCTTTTTGTGGCTTAGTATGTGATCTATTCTTGAAAATGTTTCACGTGCCCTTGAGAATAATGTGTATCCTACTGCTTTTGGGTGGAGTGTTCTGTAATGTCTGTTAGGTCCATCTGTTTTAATGTGTTACCCAATGCCTCTGTCTCCTTACTTATTTTCTGTCTGGTTGATCTGTTCTTTGCAGTGAGTGGTATGTTAGTCTCCTAAAATGAATGCATTACATTCTATTTCTCCCTTTAATTCTGTTAGTGTTTGTCTTACATATGAATGTGCTCCTATATTGAGTGCATAGATATTTATAATGGTTATATCCTCTTGTTGGACTGACCCCTTTATCATTATGTAATGTCCTTCTTTGTCTCTTGTTACTTTCTTTGTTTTGTAATCTATTTTGTCTGATATAAGTACTGCTACTCCTGCTTTTTGTCCCTATTATTTGCATGAAATATCATTTTCCATCACTTTTATATTAGTCTGTCTATGTCTTTGGTTTTGAAGTGAGTCTCTTGTAGGCAGCATATGGATAGGTCTTGCTTTTTTATCCATTCTGTAACTTTTTGTCTTTTGATTGGTGCATTCAGACCATTTACATTTAGGGTGATTATCAATAGATGTGTACTTACTGCCATTGCAGGCTTTAGATTTGTGGTTACCAAAGGTTCAAAGACAGCTTCCTTACTATCTAACAGTCTTACATAACTTGCTTATTACACTATTTCAAGCACAAGCTAAATGCTCATTTTTTCCTCTCCTTCTTCTTCTTCTTCCTTCTCCATTCTTTATATATATTCTTTATATATTACATGTCATATTCTGTACTATTTGTGTATCTACTCTGTGTCATATTCTGTACTATTTGTATCTGTGTATCTATTCTGTGTATCCCTTAACTACCTTTGTGAGGAGTTGATTTATTTTTGTATTTGCTTAATAATTAATTTGGCTACTTCTTTTACTGTACCTTTATTTTCTCTGATGACAGCTATTTAGCCTTAAGAGCACTTAAAGGAATCTAGAGCAGTCCCTTTAAGATACACTGTGGAGACACTTCATGGGTGGTAAATTCCCTCATCTTTTGCTTATCTGGAAATTGTTTAATCTCTGCTTCAAATTTAAATGAATAATATTTCTGGGTAAAGTATTCTTGGTTGCAGTTCCTTCTGTTTCATTGCATTAAATATATCATGCCCTTCCCTTCTGGTCTGTTAGGTTTCTGCTGAGAATTCTGATGATAGCCTGATGGATTTTCCTTTGTAGGTGATCTTTTTTTCTCTCTGGCTGCTTTTAATACTCTATCCTTGTCCATCTTTGCCATTTTAATTATTGTATGTCTTGGTGTTGTCTTTCTAGGGTCCCTTGTCTTGGGATATCTCTGCACTTCCATAACCTGAAAAACTATTTATTTCCCCAGATTAGGGAAGTTTTCAGCAATTATTTCCTCAAAGAGACTTTCTCTTTTCTCTCTCTCTTCTTATGGTACCCCTATAATGTGAATATTGTTCTGCTTGGATTGGTCACAGAGCTGTCTTATTATCTTTCATTTCCAGAGATGCTTTTTTCCCTCTGTGTCTCAGCTTCTTTATTTTCCTGTTCTCTAATTTCTGTTTCATTTTCTGTCTCCTCTACCTCATTTAATCTACTTTAATTCCCTCCATTGTATGTTTCATTTCAGACACTATATTTATCAGAGTTTCTATCTCTTTGCTGATGTCCTCCCTGAAATCTTAAATATTTTCCTGTAGCTTAGTGAGCATGGTTATGACTTCTATTTTGAAATCTTTATCAAGAAGATTGATCATTTCAGTTTCAGTAAGCCTTCTTTCTGGAGTTTTTTTCTTGAATTTTTGTTCAGACAAAATTCCTGTCTCTTGATTTTTTATTAGTGTTTCTTTTCAGATAATATATTTGTGTAGGAGGTACTCTCTATTGCACAAGAAGCTCTGCTCTCTGGAGTTGCAGAGCTCCTGCAGCAATGACAGGGGTCACAGACTAGTGGAACTGGCACCTGCCTGGAGGAAAGAGCTCTTTACTGCCTTTCTGGCTGTATGGCCTGCCCCCACTGTCAGGTCCAGTGGGCTGATTACACAGGGAGTTTCCTCTATGATATGCCCCTTTAGCTTCCATAGGTGGGGCCATCCTCTGTCTGACCTGCTGTGATGGCTGGGGCAGCAGGTGGGTGTGTGGGACCATTGCCTGCTGGGAGGACTGAGTGGCAGGCTGCTTATTGCAGTAGGGGACCTTGAGGCTTCACTGCCAGCCAGGAGGATGGAGCATCTGAAGTTCCTGAGAGTTCCCAACCTGCTGGGTTGAGTGTGCTGGGATAATTTTTTCCACCTGCCCTTTCTCTTGAACAGTGAGCTTTGTGTAATCTTCACACCTTTAGTGCTCCCTGGCTGCTGGGAAGTCTTTCAAACTGTCTGCCTTTATTTGTCTCAGGGTAGCTAGTTCTGCATACCTGTTCTCCACAAGCAGCTGGAATATGTGTCTCTGAGTATTCTGCCTGTCTTTCTTTCCAACCCCCATAATCTCTAGAGTACCATGTAATGTGTATTTGTGTCCCTGGAGCAGATCTCCAGGGCTGGTGTTTAGCAGTCCTGGGCTCTACTCCCTGCTCGGTTTCTCTTCCTCCCACCTGTACACTGTGGTGGGGGAAGGGCTCGGGTCCTTCCATATCACGGCTTTGCTACTTTACCATTTTCTGTGAGGTCTTCCTTTTTCTCCAGATTTAGGTAGTCTTTTCTGAAGTCTTTGGTTCAATTTTTCATGATTGGTTGTATTTGCTGTATTTTCATATTTCATGTGATTTTCAGAAGAGGTTTCTGCCTCACTTCTCATGCCTCCATCTTTTTCTCCTCCTATCTGGTTTTATTTTACACTATAGAATCAGATTCAAATTTGTAAGTCCTTAGACAGTGTGTGGCGAAGCCCTGCCTGCTTGTAATCTTTTGACCAGAATAACCATGCATCTACATGGCCCCATCCTTTGGGAAGTATGTTAGGTATATGGTATGTTGATGGCCTGGGGTTGCCAAACCCAGGTTTGGCTTATGGATGGAAACATCTAACTGGGAGGCAGACCCCTGTGACCAAGGTTTTGTTACTTGGGGCTATGGTTGCACAACAATAATCCCTTTCAGCAAAACATATAATATAGTCACAAATCACATACACTTTTACACTTTTCAGCATGAACTGAAGTCTTTTTCTCCCTCCCCCATGTAAGCAGTTTCCTCCCTGGTCACAATAGCGGTGTGCAGCCTTCTCCAGGTAGCCACTCCTGGACTCCCTATACCTACATTCCAATAAACCTTCTTGTCTCATATGGCATTTCCTGGTCTTACCTTCAGTCTCTTCATCCCTTTTCCTTTGCAACTCATACATGTAGGTGTGCAATCAGGCTTTTGATCATATAGACAGCTACCTAGGTTTTCTTACTTTTAGTTTCCTCACTAGTGAAAGGGAGAAAATTACACCAACCTCCCTGTTATGAATTTTAAGCAAGATAAAATGTGTGATACATCAAATTCAGTGCCTTGAATCTAAAAGTCAGTAATAATGTTACTACACTCTTAATTAAAATATGATTCAAGTTCACTTCATACACAGAAATAAGTCAGAATCTGTTTATAATACTAGAACAGTCCTTGAAGGATCCACGATGTGGCTCGTCAAGATTGAACATTTCCAGATAGAGATTATCTGACTTAGTCAACTGCACAAGGACCAATATTTCCTCTTAAAAAACTGTATGGAGAAATAAGCTGTCCAGTCAATGCTTTGTTTTTCAGGCTGGGACAGTTTGTTTCTTATTGTATACCATCTGTAAGAAGTGGTTGATAAGAAATGACATCATGCCTTACACATTTATCAAATTAGAATAAAGTTTTTGATTCATATTAAGATTAAATAAAAATTGTAAGCTTCCCAAGATTCAATTCAAAAGACTTTTTATTCTCTAACATTCAGAGCAGTTCTAAATGACTCCCCTGGCTCACTGCTAATTTTAAAGCTATTAGACATAAGGGCTGGATTTCAAGGGAAGTACAGTACTGAATTCATTCTTTTTCCTTTCTAGAGGAAAACCCATGAAGCTTCAAGATTTAGTCAGTGGGCTCACAGACCATGACAAGATTTGAATCTTTTTGATAAATACAAAAAACACATTCAGCACCAGTTTGAGGAGGCTGTGTTGGGAATGGCTTTGAGCAAATCTTTGATTATCTAAAACACTTAATTCCCAAAAAAACAAAATTTCTTATTTATCTCAATATTTTTAATTATTTAATTTGTAAACATAGCATAGGAACTTGGTGAAAGATATTTTCAGTTTCAAGTAGCTGGTTCTCTGATTACTGACATTCTATATAAAAATATGCATTGTCTAATGACATGATGATAATGCATTTTTTTATGTCGTTTTTCCACAAGACTGGATAACCAGTTGTGACTTTTTGACCTTAACAAATAATTTCAATTACTTTTATATCTATAATATTATATAATATTTACATAATTACACATGATGGATTATGAGTAAGGTAGTATTCATTGCACATTTTTCTTTAAATTATTATTAATATTATCATCACAGTAATTTGCAATGTAAGTTAATATCAAAGGGATTCTCTTCCCAAAGATAATGAGATTTTTCATTCCTTTTAATAATTAATTTTGTATGTCTTCAAAGTACAGTTATTCTAACTTAAAATGGCCAAAAAAAGTTTTAATAGCATAAATAAAGAACTGAGTCTGCGATACGAGTAATGTAAGCTAACAGGAATCAGAATGATTTGATTATCTTACCTCTCTGGAGATGTCAGGCAACAGTGTTTTTCTACTAAATTTCTGCTAGAAATTCCCACAGTATGATAACATAAATAATACTTTAGTTAATATGAATTATCTATGTCACTGCAGATTCTATTTGCTTATAAAACATATAGGCACATGAAATAGACCAATCATGGCAAATTTGGCTGTGGAGTGACCAAAAAACTGTTATGAAAAAGACCCTTGCACTGCACACAAAAACAAAGCAAAATCAAAAATGAAACAAAATTTTGAAAAGGGGAACATTGTTTTTGAAAAATTACTGGGCCTTTCGTTAGGTAGTCATTACCTTTATATGGCCACCAGGGTGTTACTGGCTCCATTTTCTTTAATTTCCCACAGCATTGATTCATTTGCATTCCCTTATTCAATTCCCTGAGATGAGGGCATGAATCAGAGATGCCTTGAATTTGATTAAGATAGCCATTGCCCATGGAACGTAGTTACAAGTTCCTTGAGGGACTGAACTCATGTCCTTCTCTCCTTTATATCAGTCTACAAAGAACCTTGATAACTGGCCAAATATTATCCCTCTACAAAGTTAATGAAGCTATTATTTCCTATAAGATCTTACCAAGACTCTTTACAGCTTCATATGCCCTGAAAGCCTTCTAAATTTAATAACAAATTTTAAGAACATTAAATGCACTAACCCTTTAACTCTGGTAAGTGATATACTTCATTCTAAGCTTCGACCAGGTAAAAGGCAGGTCACTGTAAGAATTTTTTTTAATACCAAAATACTTTTTATACTATGTAATCTTTTCTTATGTGCCTTATTTTCTTTGAAATAAATTTAGAAGCTATTGTCTAATATTTTTTGTAATATTTTCTCATATTCTCTTTTCATTTTTGTACTTTAGCAGATAGTTTTCATCTATCAGGTTTACAATGTTCCTTGTCTCCCATAATCTCTCTTGATATTCCTTTTTCACTTTCAAAATAAAGACATAGAAATAAAGACATATTTTTTACCAAAAATGGAAAAGGTAGTCACAGTCTGTTCTTTTTTCTTCTTAGCAAGTGACTTTGCAATACACAAGTTTTGCTTACTGAAGAGATTGGAAACTGTATTTCAAGTTATTAAGAACAAAATTTTCATAACAAAACAAGCAGGAATTTGTTTTTTTTCCTAATAGCACAGGGTGTAGTTAATATCAACTCTCTCCCATATCACATGGTATTTATAATGAAATGTGGAGCAAGCATGAAATGAGTTATTTAGAAAGGATAATCTCTATTCTCTATATTACAATCATCCATAACTAAATTGAAAAATCAGCTATTCCTGGCTCTGTGATCCTAATTTACATAACTGAGGGTTATGTCTCTAAAATTCACATTTTTGAAGTACTTGAAAAACACAGCATTGTTTTATGAATGCTATGCATATGTTTTAGTTGATTTAATTGATGACACAACTTTATAAATTCTACCTGTTGCACTGCACTCCATTGTAGGCATATGTTACCATCCACTTACCCATTCAACCAATGATAAATACCTAGAAAGCTTCCACATCTTTACTAACACCAACAGTGTGGCAACATATTTCCAAGAGCATTTATCAAGGATATTTCTGGTACTAAATGTATTAGATACTGCCCAATGGTTCTCTAGAATAGAAGTTAGATGCCCTGGTTAGATGTTCTCAATACATACATGCACACACATAGACATGCACATAATATATGAATTTGGATCTCATATACAGTTGGCTCTTTACTCAATGTTACTTTTAAGTTGAATTCTGATCATTAACCCAATATTTCTTATGGATTTTAAAGAGCCTAAATTGAAAGAAAATAATTTATGAAGCTAAAGACACATAAAAGAGAAAGGATTTCTTAAATAAGACAAAAAAAGCCACAATGATTACATATTGTAAACTTTGTATCACCTAATGTTAATAAAATAAATATTTATACATTGAAACAAGTATGTAAATATTTTCCCAAGCTGTCAAAACTTGTCTTTATTTTTCCCTTTAATTCTTGTGCCATACCTCAAATCTCATGAAGGAAAATTTTAAAAAGTTAATCTTGAGAATTTCATGAAAATAATCCACTGTTTCAAGTATTGCTTGTCTTCTGGTTGACCACATTTAAATGTCATGAAACACTTAGAAGAAAAGTCTTATTCATCCGTAAATAACTCATTAAAAACACTAAATTCCTCAGAAGTCATACATTATCAATATCCACATAGAAAGAAATAAGCCTCACTCAAATTAATTTCATTAATTTAGGTTAATTGACCCTACAAGTCAAACTTACTGTTTTCTTTCTCAAGATGTCAATTAATGTCTCGATTTTTCAAAATATATGCTTCACTTTCAACATCTGTTCAGGTAAGACTAACTCAAGCAGTGACATATTCATTACAATAATTACAACAATAATACTACTGTAAAGCATATTAATAACATGTGAGAGTTATATTTATTGACCACCTATTGCATGCCTAGGACTACACTAGATTACCTCACTGGATATTCAGAACACCATGAAATAGAGATTATTATCACCATCAATAGAAAGAAGCAATCACTCAGAATGGAGCAATTTTCTGAATGTAAGAGGTAGAGCCTAAACTGTATGATTCTACCAGTTCTGCTTTTCTCAATACATGTCCCCTTCCAGAAATAATCCTATGATTATGTGACAACTTGGCTGGGCCATTGTGCCCATATATGTGATCAAACAATATTCTGGATGTTTCTGTGAGGGTATATGTTGGATGAGACTGACATTTAAGTTAGCAGACTTTGAGTAGAGCAGATTGCCCTTCATAATATGAGTGGCTTCATCCAATCAGCGAAGGCCTGAATAGAACAAAAGACTGACCTCTTCAGGAAGGAATTCTCCCATTAGACAGCCTTCAAACTTAAACTGCAACACCAGCTCTTCCCTGGGTATCTAGCCTGCTCGCCTAATCTGCAGATTTTGGACATGCCAAAATACATAATATATACATGCATTATGTACACACATTCTATTGGTTCTGTTTCTCTGGAGAACCCTAATACAAATATTAAAAGCTGTAAATATGTTTGTGAACTCTAAGTATTATTCTTTTATTTTTTCATGTTCTTTCTCACCTATTTTCTTCCTATTGTTTCCTTTCTACCTCTTCTTCTATATGATTTTATAATGGGAGGTAACCTTACACCATTTCCCTCATAATCTCTACAGAACTTGTTTATTTCCAAGAAAATAGAAAGTTTTAGAATCACTAGACCAAATCCTTCATTTTCCAAACAATGAAATTGAGACACAGAAGGCTCAGGTTATACTTTTAAATTTGGCAAACTCAAAATTAGAGACTATATTCTTCTGCTTACTGGTCTTTGTTCTTTCACCCTTCTGCAACATGAAATATCTCACTGGCAAAACAAAAGGCTTTTTAACTTACTTTTTACTCAGATAACTGGGAGCTGATTGCCTGATTTTTTCTCCTAAAGAAGGAAATTGTTCAAGAGTTTTACAACTATTAAAGTTAGTAATTAAAATTTCTTAAAAGAAAAATTGAATATTTGCCAATTCAAGTTATTATGCTCATTTAAATTACAAATGCATTTTTTAATGTTATCATACATTGTTAAGACTGGTAGTTATAGTATAAGGATTTGGAGAAAAGATAAGTGTACTTTAAGTGGCAATGCATTTCACATTTTTAATGTAATCCTTTAACCCAATACATTTATCCTTAAGTCTATCAAAATCCTTTAAAAAATGATGTCTCTGATGTGTTAATAATAAACTACTTTATTTTAATTGCTTACAAATTTGTATGGTTTAAAATGGATTTTCCCATATTTCAAAAGCATTTCTTTCATTTCAAGTTTCCCTTATAAGGACACCTGGCATAAACAATTAAGAAATTGGAAAGTCCCTACGTTTATTTATATTCTAAGAATGTTAAATTTAATGAATTTTATGTCTAGCTTATATGTGACCTTTGGAAAAGTTTTCAGTGCAGCAAAGTGATCAAGTAGGGTTGTTCTTCAGCCTGATGCAATTCTGAAGGATAGTGTAATACTTTTAACATATGAGTAATTTACTTAAATGAAAATTGATGTTCTCTCTTTCTCTATAATTTTTCATCCTCTAGTTACAGTTATACATGGCCTTGGCCTCTTAAGCTGCCAGTTAAGAAAAATTCAGACTTTGCCTAATAGATTACTGTCACTTTATTTGGAAGAATCTAATAAGTTGGAGAATTGGAAGATTCCAGGCAAGCTCAATGAGAGACAGACAGAGAGACTGAGAGGACAGAGGTAGACAAGAGCAAGGATTCACAGGAAAGACCAAAAAAAGGACGATAAAAAACAAGACTTTACAAAAAAAGACAATAAAAGAATAGCTTCAATAATAGAAAAAAATGGGAATAAAGGAAGATAGAAAAGATCAAGTTCACTTTGGACTGATACCAGCAAATGAGAGAGTAATACTAATAGTAACAAGTATTTATAGAATGTTTATTATATAAATATTTATAGAATGTCTTGGATCTAAGTACTTTCAATGTTGAAGTCACTTAACATTCAAAACAATCCTAAATACAGGTACCTTTATTCCTATTTTTATTATAACAAATCGGATGCACAAATAAATACATAAAGGACTCAAGGTCAAAATTACTTACATTTATGTATAATAGAGGATTCTTAGTGGAGAAATTAGGAATCAAATGTTTTTTAATACTGAGATATAAATGACATAACATTATATTAATTTCAGCTTTGCAACATAATGATTTGATATTTGTACACATTGCAAAATTATCACAATGAGCAAATCTAGACATCTGACTCTAATTTATTTTTTTAGCCAAGTCACCAAGAAGGAGAAGATTTTAGAAAAACTTGTGTAGTATTGTAATTACATTTTCTCTTTGCTATTTTGAGGAACTATTGACAAAGTTAAAGTTAATTTCAAAAGACCTTGATAACTTGGAGTTTATTTTAATGTGATAGCATGCCAATACTGGGTCACATGGCAGTTCATCTTTGTAAGGATTACGTATAAACCTATTAGTTTATGCAACTTATTTATTCAATAATAACATATACAACTTTATCCATGAATCTTCAGTTGCATTTGTCATTATGACAAGAATATTTTTATAATAAGGAAATGTTTAATATAGTAGTATAATAATAATTATTAATTATATCAACCAATCTCTATAACACATACACAAATAATAAAGACTTACATAATTGGAATGATGAATCTTAAAAGATTGAATGAATATAGTTTGATTGTTTTCTTTAATAAGTATAAATTTTACCTATCACACTTACTGTATCTATTTGTAGATAATTTGTTAGGGACTAATTTGTCTCTAGTCTTATAACTGGAAAAGCAGACATTTATAAAAGGGCACAATTAATAAGGCAATTGAACACATTATAATACAATGCCTTTCACTTTTGATTGTGAAAGAAATAAATTACACATTTCTATTCATAAGAGTTGAGAAAAAATTATATGACATTTGAATAAGATTAACTGTAATTGATTTGATTAATTTTACTGACATGAAGTATACTATGGAAGCTACAAACACTTGGCATCATTAAAATAAGGAAAGATGCTTTCGTATGCATCTATATGTACGTAAACTATAAGTATATATATGAATATATATATTTGTGCATATACATTTTCTCAGCTTGAGTTAATAATTCAGACTTAATTTAAAAACATTTGAAGGGTGTTTTCACAATTTTCAATAAGAAGTTGAAGATTGATTTATGAGGAAGTTTAGTTTTCCCCTCCTTGTAGCTATTACAACAGAAAACAAAATGAAACATTATTTAATAAGAAATAAAATAAGATTGGTATCACACTTTAGATTGGCAAGGTATTAAAAGACAATAAAACTATGCTTCTGATTTTTGAGGAGAGTAACTCTGAATTATGAATTCTATATCTATCTTATATGGTGATCTCATATGAATTCAAAATAAATAATAAGGTAAAGAAGATACTTAACAACTATTTTTCTTTACATTTGAAGAGTGAGTTAAAATAAAGATTCATTTCCTTAGAATGTTCTCAATTAAATGAAAAAGTGATACAATATGACAAAGATAAAAATTCTATGGTGGAATCATTCTAGAAATATAATTGAAGAATCTCCAATTTGTAAATTGTGGTACAAATGATTTTTTAAAAATTAGGAGTATTTAGAAGAAGAGGTCAGAATTTTATGAGAAATATATCAAAAATAAATTATAATTTTAAAAATAAACTATTCATATGAGGGTTTATGCTATTTTTTCTCTGTATTAGAAAATAAAGATGACTAGACATTACAAAGAAATAAAGACCTTCAATTTAGTCTTAATCTATTTTGAAATAATCTGAATAATGGTTGTTTTATGGTCAATTTATAAAATAAAAAAAAGAAATTTAATTTACTCCAAATATTTGAAACATACTTTCAAGTAGCACATATTTGGTGGTTTATTAATACATTTCTTTTGCTTGGGAGTTCAAACTAACAATATTGGCACAGTCATAGCTTAAATACTCTGTAAATTTTCAACACTTAGAGTCATCAATATTAGCATAACATTGAAAAGAAGTATTGCACTGAAAAAAAAATATAATAAAACTTGGTTAAATAAAGATAAGAGTATACCTGACAGAAATCAGTGAATATGGGAAAAGTGAGAGAGATAAAGAGGCATAAAAATTCTCAACCATAACATAAATTGGTCACAGGAATGGAATGGTAGCATAATATGGAGAATATAGGCAATGATTCTGTAACATTTTCCTATCTTGACAGTAACTGCACTAGTTGGGGTGAGGATTTAATAATGTGGGTAACTGTTGAACCACTGTGTTGTATACTTGAAACCAATCTGAGATTGTCTATCAACTATACTTGAATTGTAAAAAAACACTGAAAAAGAAAAATAAATCAGGGGATGTGGCAGTTAATGGATTAATCATGAGAAAATTAAATATATCCCCTGAAGTTAACTTATGTAACAAGTAGAATAAATAAAAATAATAATGTAACAAATCATGTTGAAAGGACCTAAGTAGGCTATCCCCTTGCAGCCTTTATAGCACCAACCAAAGCAAGAGTAAAAGGAAGGAACCCCACAGAAATTCTTTATCTTGTTATCACAAGTTTTCCTATTTTCTCAACATCACCGTCTGCTACAGATTGAATGTTTGTGAGTCCCCAGATTTCAAATATTGAAGCCTAATCCCCAGTATGATGGCATTTGGAAGTAGGACCTTTAGGAAGTGATTAGGTCATGAGGGCAGATCCTTTATAAAGGAGGCCCCAGAGAGATCCCTTCTCCCTTCCACTGTGTGGAATTCTGATTAGGAGATGGTCACCTACAAACCAGGAAGCAGTTCATTACCAGACACAGAATCTGAAGGTACCTTGACCTTGGAATTCCAAATGTCTAGAATGGACAGAAATAAATTTATGTGGTCTATGAGCCTTTAGTCTATAGTATTATCTTATAGCAACTTGAAAGGACTAAGACACCATCTCAAAATTGATGGGGGGATCCATAGATTTCCTAGTTTTCTGATAAAACTGGTTCCTCTGACAGTGTTCTGCTCATCAATACAATGAAAGATATCAGTCCCCAAATGTAACTACAAGTTCAACTGAGTATTTCCTTTTCTTGAAGAAACCACAAGAACTGCTCTTATCTTTCATAACCTCAGTCAACCTGGAATCCAGACTCTTAGGTAGTCTCTTATTATCCAGGTGCATGATTCTGTGTACTCCTTAGAGTAATTCCATATCCTTCTAACCAACCTCTGAATTTCTTTTTCTCATTGTGCCTGTTTACACTAATGATCACTGTCAACAAAATCCCCTACATTCCAAAATTATTTTCAATGTTCACTTCACTTCTTTGCTCTAAATAAAGCTTAGCTGTTACATGGAAATATTTCTTCATTTTGAAGTTTTTTCTCCCCACACACATTTTGGATCCCATTGCTCATCACTGTAATCACTCCCTTATGTATAATTCTTTACTCAGTGAACTCACTGATCTCCAAGGGAATGATTCCATACTACTTCACTTTCATCTGTAATACCAACCCAGATACTCTCAACTGCTAACCTTGCTCCTTATTAAACTGCAGGAACAGAAAAACTTAGAAGAGGATTTCTCAATATTCACACCAGTTTATCTGAATCATTTAAAAACACTGAAAAGTCTGGATTCACACTCAACTCTTAACTCAGCCTTATAACTTAGATCCAATCTATGAGTAAATCCTGTCATCTCTACCTGAAAAAGAGGTTCTGAGTCCCAATCTTCTTATAAGGACAGAATGCTATTAAAAAAAAGAAAACTTGACAAGGACATTACAAAAATTGTGACTTACAGAATAATTTATCTCATAAACATAGGTACAGGGACTCTCTTGTCCCCTCCTGGCGTGAGCCAGGAGCTCTGTCCTTTCACTTTATCTCTAAATAAAAGCCTGTACCTTGCTCTCCTAAAAAAAAAAAAAAAAGAAAAATAGGTACAAAAATCTTAAACAGAATATATGCAAATAAAATGTAGCAATATATAAACATGACACATGACAAATAAGCTTATTTGAGGAAAACAGATAGTTCAACACTATAAAATTGATCAACCTAATATATCACATTAACAGAAAGAGAAAGAAGTAATGTGATAAAGTTGGTAAATGTAGGAAACTCTTTGGGAAATTTCATAACCTATTCAAAATATTAAAAAATAATTTAACCAAACCAGAAATAGATATGAATTTCTTAATCTGAAAATGCAATAAAGAGTATTAAAACAGATTTCAATAGACATTACACTTAATAGTCAGGTGATAACCAACTTAATTTTATTAATGTATTGGAAGTTATAAGAAATACAGTAAGACAAAATCATTATCAACTATTTAGGGATGAATCTAACAAAAATGTTCAAAACTGCTGCACTTAAAATTACAAAGCATTGAGACAAATTTAAAGTATATACACAGAGGGCTAAAAATTGTTCATCTATTGGAAGACTCAATATTGGATTGAATATGTATACATATGTATTCATATGTACATATATACAAAATATTTATAATACAAAAACACAGTTTTCCACTGTTGAACTATCCAATAATCCAATCTTAAACTATCTTTGATAAATCTTACACTGAATTTAATTTTAATCTGTTTTTTAGCATGTGTGTGTGCATGTATCTGTGCATGTATATGTGTGATTTAAACCTAAAAAAACAGAAGGATTTGAGCTGTCTGTTCACTGAAGAAGATATATAAATAGCTTATAAAAATGAAAAAGGGTAAAACTTCATTAGTCCTTAGGGATATACAGTCATGAGGGATACACAAATTAAAATGTCAAATGTTTCTACTACTCATCCAGATGAATAAGATAATTAAATAAGAATGAGAAAAGACAGTGCCAAGTGTGGTGAGAATATGGAGCAATTAGAATGCCCATATACTGTAGGTAGGAATGAATTTGTACAGATATTTTGGAAAGTGTTTGGTAATCTACTAAAGTTGAAATATGCAACCTTATTATCCAGAAATTTACTTCTAGGATATAAACAACAAAATGTGTACATACAGTTACCCAAAAATATTTACACCAATAATCACAGCAGAATTCTTCAAAATAACACCAAATAGGAAACAATCCAAATGCCTACTAGAAGCAAAGCTGATGAAGTGTAGCATATACACAAAAGTATAATTAAAGGTGTGAAAATAAGCAAACAACTTCAACTACAAGCAACAGCATTTATGATTCTTATAAACACAATGATGAGCAAAAGAAGATAGAAACATATCATTTTATATACATCAGGTTTAAAGACAAATTTATTCTACATTTCTAAAAGTCAGATATTGATTCACCTCAAGAGGAGTAATGATTAGAAGAGGAAAACAAAGAGCATGAAAGGACGATTTTGATCCCAACTCTATCTGTATGGATATGTTAAAAATCACTGAATGGCACTTAAATGTATTTTAGACTTTTCTGCATTTATGTTGTACTTCAATTAAAAAACAATACAGCAAATAACATCAACAAAAAGAGATACCTAACTTTACCATTTTTTTGCCATCTTTATTGCTACAATTCTATTTTCAGCCATCATCATCTTTCCTCTGAATAATTGCAGTAATTCTCACACATACACACACCTCTCCCCATCTATTCTCAAGAAAGCTACCAGAATCAACTTTTACAATGGAAGTCACACTTAAAATCCACTTAAATGACTTCTGAACATATGCGAATCTTCTTGACTTTTGAAGATATAAATAATTGAGCAGTACTTCTAAAATACATCTTACTAGCTTTAATGTTACCCTGAGAAATTTCTTAACAGTCACATCCCCCAGAGAACCCCCCATACCACTGTCCAATAATTCCTCTCTCCATCATCCTTAAATATACCAATATTTTGAACTTAAAACTGTAGTTTAAATGTTATTTTTTGTGAATATTAAATAAATAGAATATTATAGTATGGTTTTTTGAGGGGATGTCTGTCTTTTCTTAACATTTTGTTTGATTCATCCACACTTTTGCATATAGACTTTATTCCTTTTGTTGTTGTTGCATAATTGTTCAATGTTTTCTATATCTGTATCTTTGTCTGCTCTACAGTTCCTGAACACTTAAATTGTTTCTGATTTGGGACTATTATGAAATATATATATATATATATAGGAATGGAATTGCTTAATAATACAGTTGTCACATATGAACTTTAGTAGATAATTCCAATCTGAGTAAGTGGTTGTACTCCCAGTAATAGAGTAGGAGGTTTCAGTTTACTCCACATACTCATCAGCACTTGGATATAATTTTTTAGTAATTTACTCATTCTTGTTCTTATACAGTGCTGTATAATTATGGAATTAATTAGAGTTAAGTATCTATTCATATGCTCATTGACAATTGAACATCCCTTTGTGAAGTGGCTCTTCAAATATTGACCATTTTTCTATAGAGATGCTCTGTAATTTTCTCTTCATTTGGATATTTTTATGGATATAAAACTTTGTCATTCTTAAATGTTTCAAATATCTTCTTTCTGTGCTTTGTACTTTCAATGTTGACTTTCTGTTTTCAGTGTCATTGATTTCTGCTCTAATTCTTTTTTTCTGCTAACTTTGAATTTAAATTACTCTTCTTGTTTCCTAAGGTAGAAACTTAGATTATTAATTTTAGATCCTTCTTGTTTTCTAATATGTGCATTCAATGCTACAAATTTTCTTCTAAACTTGATTATATTGTATACCACACATTTTGATAACTTTTTTCATTTTCATTTAGTTCAAATTATTTTAAGATTTACTTTTGACAAATGTCTTATGTAGAATCATATTTCACAATATCTGCTGATTTTTTGATCTTCCAGTTATTTTTCTGTTACTGATTTCTAGTTTAATTGCATTATGGCATGAGGGCATGCATTCTATGATTTCTATTCTTTTAAACACATCATGGTATGCTTTCTGGCATAGAATGCAGTCTGTCTTGGTGAATATGCTATGTGAACTTCAGAAGAATGCGTATTCTGCTGTTTTATAAAATAGTCTGTAGGTGTCAATTATGTCCAGTTGATTGATGGTGTTGTTGAATTCAACTGTGCTCTTTCTGATTTTCTGCCTGCTGAACCTATTTTTGATATAAAGGTATGGAAAAATATGTTTTAACTGAAAGGAAATTCAATTATTTTAACAAACATAAGACTATTTGGATTATCTACTTCTTTGCATTTTTCTGTTAATTTCCTGTAACTTTTCATGTATATTAGCATAAAGTAGTTCATAAAATCTTGCATTTTTTTAATGTGTGTGATCTATGGGGATGTCTTTTTTTGGGTAATCATACAATCTTTTATGTTTTATCGGTTTGTCAAGTGTTCACAGATTTTATATTTATCTTACAAAATATCAAATTTGGTATTAATCTTTATTGAATATCTTGTGTATCACTAATCTATGCTCTTATTTTACTATGTTATTTCTTCTACTTCTTGGTTTAATTTGTCTTTGTGTCCAATTTCATGATTTCTTTTATGAATATGTAATATATGTTGCAAATTTCTCTCAACATGGCTTCCCATACATTTTGGCATATATTATTTTCATTATTGTGTAACTCAATGTATTTTTTTTAATGTTCACTAAGACTTCAGTTCTGAATCATGGATATTATATCCCATTTGGAAGATTTTTTTTCAAATTTAGAGTTTTTTGTGACTTTTTCTGTTACTAAATTCTATCTTAATTATAGTCAGAGATTTATATATGAATATTCTGAAATCTGTTGAGACTGGCATTGTTTCATATCTCAACATATACTTGTATAAATAAAAACTGGTAAAAACAGAAATGGTGATCTTATAAAATATCTATAGAAAATATACCTGTTTTCTATATTTCTTTATATTTTTCTTTTCTACATTTTTTCTATTTCTATAAAAACTATATATTTTCTATATTTTCTATTTATTTATATTTTCAATATACTCTTTATATTTCTCACATATTTTCCATTATCTTGTTTTTCTATGTTTAATTTTGAATTTTTTTCTGATAAATCCTCCGGTTCACTAACTCTTTCTTGAGCCATACTTAATATGTTATTGCTACAGATTGAATATATGTGTCCCCTCCCCTTAAAATTCGTATGTTGAAATCCCAATCCCAATGCAGTAGTATTAGAAGGTAGGTTCTTTGGGAGAGAATTAGGTCATGAATCTTCATGATGGGATTAAGGTCCTTATAAAAGAAACCACAGAAAACTCTCTTACCCCCTCTGTCATGTGAGGACACAGTGAGAAGAGAAGACACTTGTCTATGAATCAGGAAGCAGGCCCTCATCAGAGGCTGAATCTGTCAGCACCTTAAATTTGTTCTTCCCAGCCTCCAGAACTCTGTAAAGTAAATTTGTTGTTTAAGCCATTCAGTCTGTGGTAATTTGTTATAGAAGCTTTAGTAGAGTAAGACAGCTAGTAAATCTGTCCCTTCAGTTATTAATAGTAGATGTAGAGCGTTCCAGTTATAAATCTTGTCTTTAATGCTATAGCAAATTTTCAATCATGAGTTTTTAAGAACCTATTAAACACAGAATTTTAAAGTCTGTGCCTTATAATACCAGTATTTGGATCCTCTTGGGATCTTTCATTTTTCTCTTATTTATTGACTTGTTTCATTATTTTCTTTTATTTTTTTCTATCATGTTGACTTGTGATGTGGCATGCTTGATTACAATGAGACATAAATTATATGTAAAATAATTTAGAAGTAATTTGAGGCATTGATTAATTTACCTTTCACTAGAGAGAATTTTTTGCATTTGTCAAAGTTCCAGACATGTCAGCAATTCAGGGTCACCTTTAATCAAATATAGATATTTGAACCTGGCTTGGCCTCCGACTCTAACTCTTAGGGGTAATACCTCTGGAGCTTTAAGACAGCTTCCACCCCTAGGAAGGCCCTGAATCCAATTTCTTTTCCCCTGACTTACAGGAATAACATAAGAATTGCTCAGGGTTCCAGTTCCTTGGCTATCTCCTCTAGATACTTTTAGAAAATATATTCAACAAAATATTGAGTTCCTATTTTGGATTCCCTTCTCCTGGTAGAATTTAGTCTCATAATTTTTAATTGTTATGTTTAGTTTCACATGTCTTCAAGCCTATTTTTAAACAAATATGTTGTCCAAATATTCTAGTTGTTCTCTGTGGAAGGGGTCCAACCTTCCTTAAGCAGGAGAGGATATGACTTTCTCTTTAAGACACTCATCATCTTCTGAGATTATATATAATTTTTCCGTTTATTGTGTTTATTATTTTGTTTACATTTCCTATTAAAATGAAATGTATTTCCACAGCAGAGTCTCTATTTCTTGTGTTTATTGATGTATTGCTGGTGCTTAAAACAATGTCTGACATATAGTAGTGGTTGTTTACTAATTATTAGTCCAATAAATAAAATACAATAAATGAAAAAATTGAAAACTTGACTTAGACAACAACTTCCTGTTTAAGTTTGTTTGTTTAGTGTGATTGATGTGTTTCTGAAAAAGAAAAAAACAACTAAAAGGTAAATGAGATGAAATAAAATACACCCAACATAGTACCTGACAGATGGTTTACAATCAATAAATGTTGAATAAAGAAAAGACAGATTTACAAAGGGTAGAGAAACATCTTTGTTTAGGCAGTACATAGCTCTGCTTATCAAGATTTTGAGTTTTCTGCTTTTTCTCTCCTGGGATTGTCAGGCAAACATCAAAAAGAATGAATAGGCTTTGTACTGGACATATTGTAGAGGCTTGATAAATACTTGTTGATATTGATATTGGCATTTGACCAATATGTAAAAACATTTCTATGTACATAAATGTTTTACAAAATGGAACACTCCTTTATTAAATAAATGTATTCCTAAACAGATGAAGACATATAAATACATCTGTTAGACAGAATTGAATATGTCAATATACTTATATTATTGATAAAACAGTTAACCAAGTCTGTAAAGTAGTCTTCATTTATTCATGCATTCAATAACTGTTTAATGGTTTCAAATGCTTGTTAGGAATCTAAGTTCTAAATACAGGATGGCTAAAAAGAAAAGACTATGGCCCTCAAGCAATATAGTCTGACATGTTTTAAGAAATGTCGGACATTTTTATTATTGTATATTTAAGAGATCCAAAAAGCTATACAGTGCCATACTACTCTACTTAAAGGCATTGTTTTCAAACTTAAATTGAAATTAAGATCTAAGAAAAGTTTTAAAAAGAAAATAAGTAGCAGCTTACATTTGATTACTGAATGCCTATATATTGGTCTCCCTATATTTCTTTCTTTCATTGTTACCATACCTAAAGATTTTAAAAGTACATCAGTCAGAGATTTCTCTTGTAACACAAATGTAAAGGAAAAGCTGTCAAAATAAAAAGAAAAGCCAGTCTTTAAAATATGTTTCTCTTAATTAATTTTATGGCAACTGAACAAGGAAGGAAAACGTTAAAGGTAAATTTAGAAAAACCATGAGCACATTAAACCAAAATATATTGCAATGCTCAGTAATATAAAATTGATATTCAAGCAGCCACTTTTGCCAATATCTTTATAATCTAGAAAAAATGAAATGATTTGACAAAATAGAGTCCCTATAACATGATAACTGAGATCAGCAATAGTTCTTTTTCAAAGTAGGAATTACTGTGTATTCAACTGTGATTTCTTTGTGCCTCCATGAACTGGCTTATGTCAGGTTGCACCTATGTAGTACTATTTCACCCATTTCACCCTCAAATTGTCCATGTTCTTGATATTAGTTAATTTTTAATCAGTGGAATAAATATATAGCATTCCTAAGTAAAAAAAAATATCACAGAAGTAGATATGACTCACCAATGTTGATATAATAGATCTGGAGAGAGCTAACACTTTGTAGCCATTTGGTAATCATTCAATAATCACTATTCTTGTTCACAGAGAAATAATAATCTATGTGAACATTACTAGAAATGATGAGCTATGACTTCAAAGGTAAAAGCATCATTAGTTTAGTGTCACAACTTGGTTTTGTTTTTGAAGAGATAGAAAATAATTTATTCAGTTTAGGAAGTTTGGATGATTTCAAATATATTCTAATAATCTCCACTTGTGCAAAAGACTTTAACGCTCTTTTTACTATATTTTCCTTAAAAGTCAATTGCCTTTAGAAATCCAGTTTAATCAGTTTTATATCTTACAATACCCTGGCTGCCACCAAAGCAAGAAAACTAAAGAAAGAAAAATTTTTCAATGCAATTTCTTAAATTGTAGTTTAATGCAGTCTATAGTTTGTGATTCCATCAAATTCTTGTCGGACTATGACCAATTTACATTTGAAAAGATCTGCATCATAAGCATAATTGTTTTGGGTCTGCAAAAGGGTCTGAACATGGGGAAATCAGTGCAAAGATTCACTTAATATGAACAAACAAGCTGTAAAATTTGTATGAGCATAGGCCTAATCTAGAATGGATGGTCCACAAGTAAGATGAAGAAGAGAAAGATGCTGTCATTCAACTTTCAGTAAATATTTGTCATGTGCCTACTATAACCACGTGCTATTTGTGGAACTGGGCATTTAGAAGTAACCAAAATAAATCAAAGTAAATCCCTAACTGCCTACATTTTACATTCAAGTTAGAGTCAATGGTGACAACAGGAAAGAATTTTAAAAATAAAATTTATAAGTTAAGATATATAGAAATATGTAAATTAGGATATATTCTGTATATAAAAATATATAGAATAAGAAATGGTGATAATATAAGGAAAAAATCAACTGGCATGGAGATATGATATCTTGAAGTGTTGGCAACTTTAAAGAGGGTCTACACAGAAGCCCTTATGAAGAAGTTGACACCAAAGGGCAGTAAATATCTGAGAAGGTGTAGGAGCAAGAACATGTTGATATCTAAGGAAAATTACTGCAGGTAGTAAGACCAGATTTGAAGCCATTGGAGTCTTTTTGGCTGAGTAGTAGCAAAATCAAGTTTAATCAGTAAAAAAATCAAGAATGACAAACTATGTGAACAAAAGATGGGTGAGGGAACAAATAGAAAGATTCTGCAAAAATTCAGAAGAATGGAGCTGTGGCTTGTAGCAGGTGGGAGAGGTAGAGTTGGTGGGAGATGTAGAGATGATAAGAAGTGTCCTTAGTCTGGGTATTTTTTAAGCATAATAGGGCAGAAGAATTTGATATAGTATATGAAAGAAAGAGTAGAGTCAGGTAAGATTCTCAGAACCAAATTCTTTAAATAGCTATAAGATTAGAATGACCAAACAGAAAGTAGAGAGGGTAAAACTTGCAGAGGGAGTCATTGTAGAAAAATGAGAGCTTAGTTTTGGGATATCTTAAGTTTAAGATCTCTGTTAATTATTTCAGTGAAGATGTGGAGTTAGCTGTTGGGTATAGGAGACCAGAAACTAGAGAAGAGGTCTAGAGACAGGTGTGCATTTAGGGTTATTAAAATATAAAGAGCTTTCAGCACCTAAAGTCATGAGAAGCAAAGGCATCATGAAAGGATTTATTATAAAATGAAATCACAGAGGTACCCTAGCTAGACAGTAATGCAATATAAAGTTAAGAGGTCTGGGATATGAGGAGGAAACAATGGACTGAGAGGAAGTGCTGGAAATTAAATCATGATTCAAGAGACTCTGGTAACCTAGAAGTAAAATATTTCAGTGAAAAAGGTGGGGCTTAAACAGCTGTCTAGTGCAGCTGCACAATTAAGTAAAATAAAAAGGGAGAAATACCATTGATTACTTTGACAAAAGTAGTTTCCCTGGAGTTGTGGTTATGAAAGCTTGCCTGGTATGAGTTCATGTGCAAATGGGAGGACAGAAAATGGAGATGTGGGTGTAGCAACACTTTCAAAACATTTTTCTATATGAGCAAAGGGAAAAAAATGGTAAAATATCAAAGCAGAAACCAGAATTAATAGACTTTATTTTTCCCTCAAGATGAAAGCATGTTGGTATAAAGTCCTAATAGTAAACAAATAAGCATCAATGGTGCAGGAAAAGACAAAAAAAAGGGGTCTTTGGCTTGACTTGAGCCGAATCCCTGTAGAGGTGGAAAGAAAGGGGATATATGACAAAAGCTGAAGGACAGATATTTAATTCATAGCCAGAGAAGAAGAGGCAGATTATATAAAAATGTATGCAGGTAGGAGGGTTGATTTGCTGTGGAACTTGTGGAAGTTATTTTCTGATTACTTTGAATTTTTCAGTAAAACAAGGAACAAGGTTATTGGTGAATGATGGTGAAAGGGGAAGATGTGTTGGAGAATTGAGCAGAGAAGAGAAGGTGAGAAACAGGCATAGGGAGAGGGAAAATTAATGGCTTAAGAAATATGGTATGACTTCCATGTAGCATTAATGACACTGTTGATCATAGAATTTAATTTTATTTACACAAAATTTATTGGAATTATTGTACATTTTTCTAGTCCCATTTAGCTGCAACTTCACATGCATAAAATAGGCAGAGATGTGGATTTGCCAAAGACTCTGGGGTAGCTACGTACCCCAGAAGTTTAGTTTCCTGTCTCTTCTATGACCTTACACAGAGTATCTAGTTTAAATAGTAGGAGGCCTGATGTTTCATGAAAGATCTTGTAAACTTGTTGCTTATGCCCTCAGTTATCTCCAGGCCTAGCCTTAAAACTATTTACCTATAAATGAGCTTTCTTATTTTAGAATAGTTTTAGATTTACAGAAAAGTTGTGAACCTGGCATAGAGAATTCCCATATACTACATGTACACTTTGTCCTCTTGTTAAAATATGTTAAAACTAATAAGTAAATATTGTTACATTTCTACCACTAAGCACCATAATTTATCCAGATTTCTTTATTATTTTTTTTTACCAAATTTTTCTGTTCCAGGATCCCATCCAGGAAAATAACATTGCATTTCATCATTGTTACCATTTCATTATTGTTTCTCCTTCAACTCTTCTTGGCTGTGACAGTTTTAGATTCTCCTTGATGTTGATAGCCTTCTTGGTTTTAAGGAATACAGGTCAGGTATTTTGTAGGTTGTCCTTCTATTCAGATTTGTCTGATTTGTTCTAATCATTAGAAAAGGGTTATGTGTTACAGGAGGGACACCAAAGATCTAGAGTGTCATTCTCATCCCATCGTATTAGGGCACATATCATCAACAAGACTTCTCGCTACGCACGTCAATCTTCCTTACCTGGGTAAGTAGTGATTACCAGGTTTCTTCACCCAAAGTGATCCTTTTTTCCTTTCTTTCCATGCTGTGGTCTTTGGAAGGAAGCCGCTATGCAATAGCCCTTACTTAAGGAGTAGGGAGTTACACTCACCTGCCTTGAGGTCAGAGTATCTATATAAATTTTCTTCTGCAGAGAGTTACCTATTTAATCCTATTTATTTATTTATTTATTTATTCAACCATTTATTTATTTACATTAATACAAACTCATGGATATTTATTTAAGAGTTCTGGTTAAACAAAATATGCCCCATCTATCTTCTTGCTCACATTGTTCCAGCTTTGGTCACTGGGAGCACTTTCACTGGGTTCCTACGTCCCTTTGACATATACCCATCATGTGGGGCTTTAAAATTTTGTTGCATTTTTCTTTTTAGAGCAATTTCTCACATTTTGGCATTACAAAATGTTCCAGGCTCATGTTGTATTTTCCCCTCTCCAGCCATAATCTTAACTATTTCTTCAAAGAGCTCTAAAACCCAAACATTTTCAATTCAAAAAGACTTAAAAAGTTTCTGTCTTCATATTCTTCTCTTAGGCAATGAATGCCTTAGTTTCTACATAAAATTGCTATAAAACAGAAATATAGGTTATTATATAACAAAATATTATCCCAACACTAAGAGTGAAAAAGATAGTAAGAATAGCTTTCATCTATGTAGACCCTCATCAGAGTGGAAACTGTTATGAAGGCCTGACAATTATTAACTCATTTAATCCTGACAACAACCCTAGAAGGTAGTGTGAGGGGCCCTCTGTTAAATGTCTGTCTTATGAAATGCCCACATCAAGAACACCAGAAGGTAATTGGTTATTACTGTCTCCACTTGGCAAAATCCAAGCCTCACATATATAGTAATTCCAGGATAGATTCTGTGGTTTGAATTCAGATTTGTCAGATTCTTGAACACAAATTAATTACTACAAAGTTTATCTCTTTATCTATATTGGTGTTGGAAAAAAACAAATCAAATTCTCTTCATTATTTCTACTTCTAAATAATGGAAATGGACATTAATGTCTAAAGTTTCTTCTAATTGAAGATATAGTTAAATGATTTATCCAATTTCCCTGGTTATGAGGAAAATGCCTTTGTCTCTATATTCCTTTCATATCCTGTATTTATATCTAGTAGAGGATTTGTCACATCAAACTAAATTATTTCTTTGCATGTCTCTGTCTACACATTTATTTACCTTTGTAACCAAGCCTGATTCCTTGTATCCATCATTTGGAAGGTACAAATTTTGATTAAATAAATAAATAAATAAATAAATAAATAAGTGGAACATCAATTGTAAAATTAGAGGTTTTCATAGGCAAGACACTAAGTCATTTTTAAAAGTATTAAAGAGAATTAAATATAATTATTGGAAAGTTTTCTCTCAGATTATGACTAAATCTATATTAGTCCTAAAACTAAGTATTTTAATAAATTTAAATATCATAAAGGAGGAAGAAAAATTTAGGAAAGTATCATACAACAGGTATTTCTCTGATTTTGTTTATGCAAAGGATCTATTAAATACCATACTAAGAGGGGAAACAAATGTTACTTTGTAAGCAATAGAAATTCACATAGTGCAATTGATTTGTATTTCAATCCAATTTTACTAACATATTTTCAGTATAATTTATGACTGCTTCATTTTTTAAATACTTATTGTATTTTTAAGGGTAGATTGGTAAAGATCAGCCAATTCTCTGTTTAACTTATCTAATTCCTGAGCTCTAATTGAGTTTATCCATCAAAGTCACATTTCATTTGGAGAATGGATGTCACACTACAGAAGTTAGCAATGATGATGGAAAGGCTTTAAATTAACTAACAAAAGTATCTTAGGGAAGAAATTAAAGACTATATTCATAGTCTGCTTAGAACTTTAATTCAAATAAAAAAATAGTTGAATTCTGAGTAATGCTAAAAATGTTAATTAAAAGTAGTATCAATATAAATTGAAGGCCTATAAAAGAAAGATACTTTAGCCTAATAAATGTATATATCTGTATATATTTTACCATGCCATTTACATGATTGTGTCAATATACAGATAGAAATTTTACATAGAGTTAATAGCTCTATAAATAACATGTAAAGTTTAATATGTTTCAGTTAGCATTTTTAACATAATCATTAATGGTGATATAATTTTTCATATAATCAAGGTACAAAATTCTTTCCTTAGATAACTAAGACAGAAGTAGCTTAATGGAGGAATAGAAGGAAGGAAAATATGCACACTGTCTATATTTTCTGGGTAATTATCTTTGTCCATGGATGATGTCTAGTTATTTTCCTAGTTCTAGAGTATTGAAAAGTACGTATTTAGTAAATGGCAGAATTCCTACAATTTTTGCATGAACTATGGTGTAAGGGCTATTATGGTAGGAAAGGCCAACTGAAACTTTCTACCTATCAAAATAGTAAACCAAAAGCAATGTCACACCCCTAGAGGGTTATCAATGATCTGTGCCACCACCTAGGGTATGACAAATGCAGGAGTAACAATTACCCCCATATGCCATTCAATTTGCCAATTTGGCACGTGCAGAAGATAGAAGTATTTGGAGCAGGGTCATGGATTATCATAAACTTAACAATGTAACTACAGTTGTTCTGGATGTATTTTCTGGATGTTCTGATTGTGATGTGTGTGTGTGTGTGTGTGTGTGTGTGTGTGTGTGTGTGCATGCACATCATCTTGATCTCGCCAAGCCATTTTTTCTCTATATCTTTTAATAAAGACCTTCTGAAACTGTTTCAGCCAGCAAGGTTGACAATAAACCTGCACAGTCCTACTTGAAGACTATGTAATCTAAGGTGAAGGGAAATGGTTGCATATGGTCACTCTCAGACACAAGAAAGAAGCATAATGATTTTTGGTCTTTTTAGGAGTTTGAAAGTAACACATACCTCGTTTGGGTGTTCTATCTGATCAAATTACTGAATGGCCTGAAGGTTGCAGTTTTTAGCATTGCCCAAAACAAAAGAAGCATTTTCAACAAGACCAAAATGCCCCAAAAGCTGGTCTACAACTTGGGTTTTACAACCATAAGATCTAACAGTGCTCTAACTGTTGGTGGCAGATGTAAATGTGTATGGCAGGCCCTCATAGGTGAATTAAAGGTAGACCTTCACAGTATATCAGAATACCCCAGCTTCTACAGATAATTCTCAAATATTCTCCTTCTGGGAAACATCTTCTAGATTTCTATTAGATTTCTAGCAGAGATGGTGTATTAGACCATGAGTCACTAATCCACTAAGTATCCATAAATGAATTCGTGGCCAGGCCATAAATTTGTCATACACAATTACACTTCATCTTCAAATGGAATATGAGAGCAGGCTTAGGCAGGTCCTGAAGGTAAGTTCCAGGAGTCAGTGGTCCAGATGCCTAGGTAGCTGTTACTCCACATTGTTCCTTATTATTTGCTATTTGTTTTCCTAAGCATGTCTTAATGTTTAACTGCCAGTTGAAAGCAAACATCTCAGAAGTAATTTCTTTGATGGCATCATTTTTATTTTTATTTTCCTTTTTTAAAGACGAGTACTCTCCATGACACACATTTGACAAGACGTGATGCCCGAGGTGTAACACCCCTTTCCACTGCCCACTTCAATGTTGTCGCATTTATCTTCCCAGATCTTGTCCTGATGAACAGATTGATATGTACAACTTACTGTTTATAATGGTGGGCTATCATTTGTAATTGATTGGTGTCCAGGACTTCTTCAGTATCTTCTGCTTTAACTATATACTGCTAAACTAGAAAAGAATAATTATAATTTTCAAGCAAGTTCATTTCTATATATAAAAGATGACCAGTCCCATGGTTCACTGCCTCTCATGCTGATCTGCATTTATCACTCCTTAATAGACTGTTCATCACTGAATATCTTTGAATATCCTGGAATCATCCAAGGATGCAGCTATATCTTTATTTTTTTTAAATTTTAGGTGGCAAGAATTATATTGCTGGTCTGCTATAAAGGGGGACAAATTCAAATTACAAATTTGATCCTAGGGTACTTAGATGGTACCCTAGCTACTATTTTTTAATGCAACTCAATAATTGAAGACGAACTGAGTAAAATTTTCTTACCTTTCTTTGATGTACTATAAGAAGGTTTTTCTTTTGTTATTTTCATCATGTTTTTATTTTCTTATTATTTTTTATTGAAGTATAGTTGACAAACAATCTTATGTTGGTTTCAAGCATACAACACAGTTGTTCAACAGTTACCCATATTCTTAAATCATCACCTCAACTAGTGCATTTACTATTTGTTACCATAAAATTTTGAACAGTTTCACGAAAGCCTCATGTGTTCCGGCATTGGGGGGTAATTCAAAGAAAGGAGCTGAGACCACATTTGGGGTAACACTGGAACACAAATAAGGCTACAGCAGCAACATGCGTGAGTGGAGAAAAGAAGGCAGAAAAGAGCAAGAAGTGATCAAGAAACCTGGCAGTCTGAGGAATTTGTACAATTGCCAGGAAGAACTTTAGGCTTTCCTAAAGAAAAGGGCATGGAATAGGAAAGAAAATACTTCTTAAGGAAAGAAAATTATCATCTAAGATAATCAGTCTTAGAAGGTGGATGAAGCTGGCTGATATATGATTTACTCTATCATATGAGACTTGCAGGAAGGTCCCGGGGTGCTGTAAATTTGTTGGCAAGCAGTGTGAGAGGTGAAGAAAAAATAGTTTTTTCATTCCAGTTTATTAGAAATCAGTTAGGAGTACTACAGTTATATACTTATTTCAGTAAGTCAGTGAAATCAGCAGATTTTATGATAGAAAGCAGAGTTTCAGAGCTGTTAAGGACATTAACTAAGATTTCACAGCAGAGCTAAGAGAAAGATTCCAGGCCTTTGTGGCACTTCCTTAACTATTTTTTAAACATAATTACATCCCATCAGATCCTAAAGTCCTAAGGTTTTTGAATTTCTTAACTAACATTAAGTTACCTGTCCTTAAGTTTTCTTTGCTCAAAATTGCTTGTTCTAAATTTTCAAAGTAAAGGAGCTAATCAATTATTAATTAATAACTATACTAATGACTCTGCTTTTACAAAAACATATGAAGTATCCATATATACTAAATATATCCAATAATTATCATTGATTCATTCTCAAATTCTTTCATTCAATCAATCACAAAATATATACAGAACACCAAGTACATGTCTAAGTACCAATCTGGGTGCCAGAAAAAACAAAAGTAAACATAATACACATATCCTTCATGTATGGCACATTTCTTTTGGAAACATCAAGCCATAAAACTATTCTTCAGGTATCAGCATTTATTTGTTGTAAGTAGTACCCAGGCATAGCATCTAACATTTATTTAAGACGTAACAGGTGCCAAGGACTACCTTCAGTACTTCAACTCCTTAATTTACTCTTCACTCTAACCTTTGAAGACTGGCCATTTTCTCAATTTTACAAATAAAGAAATTGAGAGAGAGAAAACTGAAATAACTTGCTCAAGGCCACATGGCAGAGCCAGGAACAAAATCCAGAAGATCTGGTTCCAACACACGCTTGTAATCACTGCATGTGACCTCTGTTTACCTCTCTTGTAAAGAGATGGGAAGTGGGGAAATAGCAGAATACTTTCTAATAGAACCTTATTTGATGCATGTAAAATGGGGTTTGAGTTTTCTCTTAAAGCTGTCATCCTTATTTCTGCATGTATACATATTTAATATACACCATTTATACATATATATGTTTATAAGAGGAAAGCATTAATAAAACAGAATGTGAGAGAATGTGATCATTCAGTATTCTCAGAAATAAGCAAAAGTGATGACATGAAAACAAAGGGAAATGCAATTTTTTATTGCCAGTGAGTACATTACTGCCTGCTTTACTGCAAAAACAGCCAGAGGACCCTCGACTTGAGAGGCTAAAAGCACACATGCTTCCATTCTTTTTAAAATGAGATATTCAGCAGCAAGATAAATTAAGTGACCATGAATACAGCTAGAAGATAGATTCTTTCTGAGCATTTAAAAAAATTAGGATGGATCTCACCTCCAGGCTTGCCAGAGGTGATGAAGCTGGAAGTGAGAATTCCAGCAATCAATCTGAGTACAGCTGCAAAGAGAAGAGCAATCAGAATTATAATTTTTGTAGTTTGGAATGCAAGAGAAAAAGAAATTAGATGAATGCATCAATAATGACATCTACGTGCTCCTGGTAATTTATTGTCCAGATGATTAATTTGTCAAGATCAAAAATAAAATTGTTAAACTTTAAAAGGTGATTTCTACCTAGATTAGCTATAGATTGCACTACTTTTAGCAATACATTTAAATTAATTTCTGGCCTCCTTATTTGTAATAAATGATTATTAAAATACATCTTTCAGAAGGAGTTTTAAAATATCGTGAAAAAATGGATGGATGAAAATAAGGGAGATATATCCTCTTTATCAGATATCAGGGAACTACAGGTATAATTTTCAATCCTAATTCCTAAATAAAAAGAATTTATTTAGAACATATAATTTTTTATTGCTATTTGATAAAATTAAAATACTATGTGAATGACTGTGTGAATTTCCTATGAAAAAAAGGCAGTAGGCAAGCACAGTGTGAGCTCAGTCTTATGGGAATAACCAGGGTCAGAAGGTAAGATACGTTCTCAATATCCCTCCAGAGTTTTCCCATTCAAGTTTCAGCCAAACTGAAGTTAGGAACAGATCCTTGACCTAATCCCCAGTTTGTTTCCTTTCATTTCCTATATTGAGTCTGTAAGAGTAGATTAGCTGGTTAAAATATGTGTACTAGATGAAAACTACTCCCTCTTGTTATATACAAGACCTAAAGCAACAAAGTTTTGCCAGATCTCTCTTTTTTGCCTCTCTTTGTCACTCTTCTCTCACATCTCAGAACTTGTGGTCCCATAGGTCTGAGGCAAAAAGTGGGAGCAGGAACCCTGAGTAAGTCCTTTCTGACTGCTCTCTTAGCCATATTATTTTCCACTTGTCTCCTTTTTTGGAGGTACTTTAAACTATCCAAATGAAGAGATGGACAGGAGTGCACAAAACTGAATAGAAAGCACTGTGAATGGTGTCTGCGAATTTTTTGATGAAAGTCACTCATCTTTTCATTCATGACTCTAGCACAACCTTGCAGCGTTGAAGAGTGTCATACCTCCCAGAGCTGTAAAGCCCTGTGTGCCTGGCCAAGTAGAGATATCAGACCTATTGTTTTCCAACAGTTTTTCTCTAAACCATCTCAATATCTCATCAAAGCTTTCTAGTTTCCTTTTTTCTTTTTCTATCTTAATGACATAAGCCAATCAATGCTGGTGATCATGTGTCAAGATAACAATTGACTGATTATTTAATTTCAATTGACCATAATGAATGAAAGTTAAAACCATTTTTCCTTTCCGTGCTCTTAGAGAACACACTGAAATAAATCAGGTTAAGTTTTGAAAATCAAAATGAGTCAAGAAAGACAACAAATTTAAGGAGCTGTAAGAAAGATTAATTTTATGGAATGAAATAGAACTGCCCTCCAGGATCTGTACTTACTCAAAGAGGATCCAATTTATAAATTCCACCTTGATTTGGGCTGCTTTTAAGGGTTAAAATGAAAAATTAAATCAATTGTCAGTTTTAACTTCAAAGGATTTTAATGTTTCCTTACAGATTTGCCTGGTACATTGATTAGACTAATAGTAAAATGATTCAACTGTCAGATTTCTTCTACACGTATAAACATAATCCAAAAAAACAAAATTCATTCTAGCTCATAGTTTCACCATAACAGTTGTATATTACTTAAAGCATGCTTCCTCATATACCCTAAAAAGTTATGTATTTAAATAAAGCATAATAATTCTATAAACTATGTACGTAATTTTGGATTATTCAGTTTTAAAAAGGGCAAAGAAATCTAGGTCCACCCTCTTTATTCCTTCATTCTTGGGTAAAAAGTCCAGCATATTTGTTCATATTGGTTCATACATGAGCCTGTAATTTAATTGCCTGGCTTTGTTACTTAGAAACTTGCAGACTCAAAACCTCAGTTTCCTTACAAGAAAAACTTTGTTTTTTGTGGTTTTTTTTTGTGAAGCTTAAGTAGAAATTACCTATAGATTGCTAAATAAAGTGTCCTTGTTAAGTACTGATCAACTAAATGATTAAATACCTATGAAATTCACTAGAAAATAAACAAATGAACAAAAGATAAAGTGAAAATGACAGGCAAACAAATATCCTGTTACAAAATACATTTTATCTTCATCATCTGAGCCCAAGAAAATATATTTGTGAATATATGTTACACACACATATATATCCTCCACAAAATAAAACTATCAATCCACCAACACATTTCTATATTTGGATGCAGGCGTGCTTTGGTTTGCTTATAGCAAAACATTTTCTATGTAAATGAATTGCTTCTTTTGAAGCTGTGTTCTTGTCAAATGTATAATGCATACAAAATAGATAGAATTCAGCCAATAATAGCATATTATCTCACAGACCTGACCTTCATTAAGAACAGTGCAGAATTGCATTAGAATGTGTGAAGAGTAATTTAAATTATGACTTTTTTGATGGAATAATAAGAATTTGTCATATTTATAACAAGTAGAGACTTAGTAATAACAACAAAATAACATTCATTTATAAATCATTCCATAAATAACAGCAAAAGATATTTTCAGTAGTAATTAGAGTTTAGGAAGTTGAAGGTAGGAGAAGAGTAGGAAGAAAGATTTGGCAAATATACACTTTCATTTTAGAATGATAACTTTTAAGAGACAGAATTGAAGTACTTATCTTTTCTACTTATATCGTTCCTAGAGCAAACCTAACTGCTTTCTAATTTCTAATTTGGGTCCCTATTTCTGTAGCCTGGTGTTAACGTTAAAAAAAGATCATCCATATATTGATACATTACAACAAATAAACTCACTTGAAATCAAATACTGTATTTTAGGGTTTAAATTATAGCTTAGATTTATGATTAAGCAGCTACTGCATGACTTAAAATATTACTTTCTATACCATTTCACCAAAATTTCTAGAAACTTCGAGGAACTGTTGTGGAGGAGAAGACTCTACTATCTTTATGAGAAGTTTAGGATTCAAAGATATGGCATGGAAAGCAATGTGGAAATAAATTGGAATTAATTTTTCCTCACTGGGTGATTGCCACTCATGTGTTTCCTCAGGAAAAATTGCAGCACCTATATGTTGTACTTCCAACTGAGGTGATTATGTTTATTTTTGCTATTGAACAAACACTTAAAGGACAAAGACACGGCCATGTCTACTTTACAATAGTTTTCTGTGTCTTCTGAAATGTCTTCCCAGCAGCAATACTTGATTCAACTTTCTTACAGCCCCTCTTGACTCAGGCAAGAGACTGTGAATGGAGCAAAGGTGGTAGTTCTCCTTCTTCAGCGTCATTCTGCTGGAGCAAGCAGGAAAGACTGTCTACTTTCTGGCCTGGTATCTTGTAGATAGAATGCCAGATTCATCTGTTTCCACACATTCAACAAATAACTGCTTGAGTGCATGCAACGAACCAGGCACCATTCTAGATACTGAGGACTGAGCAATTAACATTACAGCCCTTATGGAACTTCTATCTCAGCCATGAAAGAAAGATGATAAAATGCAACTGGCCCCAAGGGAAGAATACTTTATTTGGTTTTGTGACCTACCCTCTTAAGACTTCCTAATTTTGTGTCTCATCTCTCTACCTCATTTGCCATATACTTGGTTTCTTCTAGTTTGCATGTCGTATCTTTTACTTGTGGCCACATATTCAAAGAACAAATGAAAAGTTCACTACTATTAGAAGTATCACAGATTATAAATTTACATGCATATTGAAAGGTCCTCATTCTTCTGTTCACTCTCTCATCTTATGTATCATGAGAACATACTCTATGTTTTTCAATAAAATAAAATATTCATTTCTTAGCCTCTTTTCAATTATTGGAGGAACTTAAGGATTAAACTAAATATACAATATTGGTTTGAAGAGGTGATTGGTGTAGTTAGCTTCTGGCTTTAATTAAGTCCAGAGGACATTTTCTAAAATCACAGAGAGATACTTACGATTTTGTATTCTGACATGCAAAAATGAGATAATGTTTTGATTTTACATCCAATACATTAAAAAGTGAAACAATAAACTCTATATACAATGTTAGCTGAATTCTCATAGAAAATAATGACAAGATCAAACTGTATCAAATAAAAACAATTTTGAGTCCTACTCTAGATAGGGTCTGTGAGTGACCTTTAAATGTTCACAATAACTTAATAAAAAGTCACTTTCCCCAAGAACCTAATAATCAAATTGTGAATGCCAGACTTGTACATGAGAAATGAACAAGAGAGTATTTAAATAATAGTTCAAGGACACAAATAACTTTCTAAATCACAGGAAGATTTTCCTGTAAAGTACATAATTAATTACTGAATTAATTATAGAAGTAAAGGGTTAGAGTTTTAGAAAGACTCTTTCACACGATTTTCTGTTTATTTTTATACATTCTTTTTTTCTCTGTATATTATATAATTATTAAAGATAACTTGCAACATTATTTAAAATGTAACACCCATCTGTCACTAAACTAGCCAAGATTTATGTATATTTCTTCCTTACATATGTGCTTGTATGTACATAACCTTTCCACATGTGTGTATGTAGCTTTTCCATATGAAAAAGGGAATAACTAATGTATTATCTCTATTTTTAAAACTTATCTTTTTGAACTTAAAGATTAATGAACATTGATTGAATATTGATAACCTCAGAGATGGTTACTGTTGTCTGGAAGGACAGATGTGGGCATCTTTCATGCTTTTAGATGCTGAAAGCAAAATGAAAAACAAAGAAATAGTAAACATATTGAGGAGCCTGGGATTTAAGGATATGGGAAAAACATAAACACAGGATCAGGAAAATTTGTTGTCCATACTCTGGTGCCATATGGGAGCTAGGCTTAAGTGTCTGTGTTCTATCTATGGAAAACAAGAAATCATTGAAGGTTAACAGAAACAGGGTGCAAAAAAATTATAATATTTTAGGATAATAAAGTATCATGGTGAGATTTCTAAAAGGAAGAAATCTATATGTGGGAAATCATTTAAAAATATTTAAATAGTAGAACAGAGAAAAATAGAGAAAGCAGTAAAAATATACAGTATATAAACAGGATAAACAACCTATTGTGACAATTATGCTTATTATCAGTTACCAACAAAGAGAACATAAGATTTCAATACTCCAATAGAACAAAATAAGAAAATAAATATGCAAAGATATATAATTATTAAATTTCATCAACCTACATGTATATACATTTGCTCTGAGTTTTTGTTTGTATATCAAATTTTGAAATTGAAGGTATCAAAATCTTCCTTTTATCTAACTTAACATATTCCAGTAAATAATAATACTGATAAATCTTATTGAGATCAAGAAGGCAATTCTTCATATAAAATGCATCCATAATTCAATGACTATTACATTTTGTGTTTCATATCATCATAAAGGATTTGTACTTTGCCTTAAAAAGATTTCTAATATCCTTATATATGATGCTAGTATTGAGTAATTAAGTATGCTGATTTATTTTCTGTATCTATTCCCTGGGATGCAGCACTCCTTTTTCAAATGATATTTAAAATCTCAGGGAAGATTAATATAGTACTGAATAATGGTGGCACACATGTAAAACATTAACACTGTCCTTTACCCATCTTGTCTATTTCACATTTATTTGTTTAAAATATGAGCAGTGCCACGTGGCTTCAAGCATCTGGCATACAGATGGAGAATTGTGGGTACCAAAATATCAGATCTATTTTGGTGGAGTAATGAATACCCCTGCGTATGTTGTCTTTGAAAAAGAAAGTTTGATAATTTCATGCAAAGTGCAAGAAAAATCTAGTATGTTATCATTAACTTGGAAAAAGTCATGTGGATGCATTAATGTATGTCACATAAGATAAAGATATTTGGATAAGATACAGTGATTTAAAATAAAAACTCAAGATTAAAATAACACTTGATAGAAAATAAAATGTTACGTTTGAAGGAAATGGCTGATGATGAGTTTAAGAGCACAGGTAATATATTTTCTTTGGCAAAGAAAGCTGATGTTTCTTGCAGTAAACTACATGTCCAGGTAGACAAAAACATAGGATGAAAGATCTTCTACTGAGATGCTTTGGAGAAGAGATGAGTGAATAAATCAAATCAAACTCTTAGCACCAAAGTTGTCAGGAATTTGATAGAAACACAAATAGGAATGTTGCAAAGAATTACTATGCACTTTGTCGTTTCTAGATAAAGTGACCTCAAACTTGTTTATCACTTCAAATTTATTTACCACTTGGCTTCCTATCTTTGTTACTTTCTAGGATTGGAGTCCTTAACAGATTCCCACTGTCACTGATTTTGTTTTTGAATGAACTAGGGATTCTCTACATTTTGTTGAAAGTAGAGTGTCAAATACTGTGCACAAGAACTAAAACTCCAAAAAAATCAGGGGAATTGGAGAGGCAGTCTGAGTGTCATGCGGTGATTGTGTGAACCACATTTTATTTAATCTCACTGTATAAAGGTAAGCATTAAAAATGGAAAATACAAGTGTAAAATACATTACAATGCTAGAATTCATTTCCAGGGAGTAATAATGCTTTGGTCCCATGCTTTTAACCAAAAAGACTTGTCTATAGAAATACTGTATCAGTATGAAATTGATGAATTTCTAAGGAAAAGGAAAGGTTGTCTTTGATAATAAGTCCATAGCTTTTTAATCAAATGATTTGTTTTGAAAGATTTTCCATCTGAAACTTATTTCAGGTATATAATAGTCCAGAAAGATTTACTTAATCTAGATTTACAATGAAGCATTTTATCCATAGAGAAGATAAATAAATTCACTAGTCCCAAGAATTTCACTGAAGTCACTTGAAACTCAATCAAATGTAGGTACTATATAGGTACTATATGTTGAGCAAGGTGTATTTGAATTTTCACTGTTCTTCAATCTAATTTTAGTACATCAGTGTTTTACCTCTGTTCCTCTTACTTTAAGTTTTTCATCAATTAATTTATTCCCTTTTTTTTTGGAAAGGTCAGACAAAATTACTATTACCCTCAAGGGATCATTCTGGAAATTAAATCAGATGTTTATTGCCCCTTTCTTGAGATATTGACTTCAAAACTCCCAATCCAACAGTATATATGTGTGTGTGTGTGTGTGTGTGTGTGTGTGTATGTGTGTGTGTGTATATATGTATATGTATATATATATATATATATATATATATATATGAAACATATTCTGTCTTCAAGTTATAATCTTAATTTTTCCTTTACTAGACTTAAAGAGCAACATTAGAATTAGGACAAGTATTTCTCTCCTTTCTAAAAGAAAGGAGTAATTAAATTCCTTAGGAAAAGTTTGCTTGAATTTCATTTCCAAAAGCTCCTATACTCCAAGCAAATTTTCCAGTCTATATTTGATTAAAGAAAGAATGAATCATTTTCAAAGACTTTCAAAAATGATTATAAATACAATAGGCATTGTTTTCTTGATAAAACTGAAAGCCTTTTGTTTCAAGTGTTTACTCAAAACAAGAGAATGAGAGACCCTATAAAAGATATTTGTTCAATATACTAGCAAACAAAAGAACTCAAATAATGTGCAATTTGAGAATAATGTATGCTTCTGTTTATATGCATATAAAATTGTTTTATGATAAATTATTTGACATATTATAACTATCGCCATTCTCAAAAGTTAAACCAATTTGTATTTCAAACAGTCCTGGATTTTTTTTCTTTACTTGTTTTGTTTTATTTTATACTCTATATCCTCACATTTAGAGCTGAAGATTTGGGCAAGTGAATTATCCATTTAAGTAATTTGAATATAAAGAATTTTATTTCCATTAATATAAAAATTCTATAAAGGTATAATAGGGAAAACAGAGGAATTAATGTGCAAACATTTTAACTTGAACAAATACATATTAAACAAACAGTTCTATCTTGCTTTTAATAAACATTGCATAGTGGTTATAAGGTGGGTATAAGAACAACAAAATCTACAAAATCCTGAGTTGGAAATTCATAATTGCATTGGGCAAACAACTTAGAGTCAATAAAACAGGCAAAATAATTATTTTTCCATCTGATATTTATATGACGATTTTTTTTTCACTCCCATCCAGTGGTGTTCATGTTACTAGGCTGTCCAATCAGAGTATCCTACGTACCTTACACAACAATTATCCAGGAATCAGTGCTAACCCACAACGTGGCCAAGCAGTCTGTGTCCTTTCCTGATATTGTTACCTAAGAGGATGACATAAACCTAGAATTTTCATAGCTATTCTGCCATACATCGATAAGTCTGCCTAAAAATTAAGCCAATATAGAGTGAAGTGGACTCCAGAGATGAGTAGATATATATACAATATACATATATACATATATATGTATATGTATATGTAAGGTATATACATATATATATATATATATGTGTGTGTGTGTGTGTGTGTGTGTGTGTGTGTGTATGTGTATTATTTCTCTATATATGATAATCTTTTTGAAGCATCTGGATCCAATAGTTTCAAGGCTTTAAGGCCAGCATCATCCCTGGTCTTTGAGTTGTGAGTTACATGTCTGGCAATCTAAGCCATTTTGAATTGGATTTCATCACCTGCAGGCAAGAGAATCCTGACCAATACTTCCAAGAGTACTTACAAGATGTGAATATTGTTTGTTTACCAGAGTACCTGGATGTAGTGAGTACTCAAAAGAGTGTCAATATTATCAATATGTATATTATTATTTCAATCAGATTAATGATGATAAACATGGTCAATAGTATAGTTCTTGGAACCAGAATGCCAGGATTTAAATACAATCACTGTTACAAAATTGATAGTGACTTTGAGCAAGTTACTTAAGCACACTAAACTTCAATTTCTTACTTAAAAAATGGGAAAGGACTAGATAATAATACTGTCTCTCATAAATGTAAGGGAATAGTTAAATGTTAAAATACAAGGAAAAATTTGGTAACAGCACTCAAGAAATAGTCTTATTCTTATTTTTCTTACATTTATTTTTTCAAGACTGTAAAATTTGTAAGGAAACATAAATATCTTTTAATCCAATCATTCATTTGCTGCTTGAAATCCCTTGACAAAACCTGAGAAGTTGTCACTCTTCTAAATTAAATACCTCCAGTGACTGTAGTTTCTCCTCTTTTGAAGAGAGGCTATTTCTAAATTTTAAACTATCCCTCTTAGTGTGAACAAAAAACGTGGGTTCTTAAAGCTTCTACTCATTGAACTATTTCAATCCCTGGCTCATGAAAATTTAGACTTGTGCCTTCTCCACTTGACAATCTTTCAAGCAACTAAAGGCTGATAGTATATTCCTCATAAGAAGGGTTGTCATATAATTTGTTGCCAAAATTGATACACTTTTGTAAGAAAAAGGAGTGGAGTAGTAAAAAAATTATGCTGGTGACAGCCACAAATCTAGACTATACCAGGGAATCTGGGGTGGACGGCGCCTGCTCCCCACCGGGTGCAACACTCTTGGTACCTTCAATTCCTATTTTCATGATAAAGGACTGGTTCCATGTTAACATAGCCATTCTCATTTGCTTGGATCTCCATTCTGGTTTAGAGTCCCCACAGAACTGCATTCAGGACTCCAGAGAAAAACATGCTAAGTCCAAAAACTCTGCAGAAGAGTTTATCAAAGCAGCTCTTTGTAGGCAGAACAAATACATAATCACAGCACTTTGTACAATGGCTTTTTTTCTGTTTAAGTATATTCTGATCACTCAGCTGTATGCAATGTGAATGAAATTGAGTCTTTAAAGAGAATATAAGACTTAAATCTTGTCATCACACTAGGAGAGAAAACTAGGAGCTGTGAATAGAAAAACATAAAGTTGATTAAATACAAAGGTTAAACAGAGAAAAATGAATATATAAATGAAGTGGCTAAAGGGACCAGAGTAACATCTTTTTTTAAACCCTCTATTATGAGACTAGGAATTTAGGTTGAATATCGAAATAACTTTTCAAAGAAGTAAGAATATATATGTGCATATGTAAATATACTTGCATTGTACTATATGGTCTTACCAGTAGTATAAAGTGGTTGTATTAATGCTGTGTATTATTGGTAAATTCACTTATAGATTTTTCCTAAGATAACCTTTGAAGGCCATTATATTATACCCTTAAATGATTATTAGTTGTAAATAATGCCTTAATTGCTTCAGATTAAAAATATGCAAAAATTCTAATTATCTTAAATTTGTGAGCCACATTTTGCAAGAAGCAAAATTAGGAATTATGGTATATCAAATCATCAAATTGCATTCTCTCTCTCTCTTTCTTGTGAAAGGTTGATTAGCTTCACATCTTTTCATTGATAAAAATACATTTTGTACTAATTTGTAAACATGCCATATTCCTTGTTGAAATCAGGAAAATAAAGTTCCACTAGTCTGGGTTAATCCATATCAGGAAACTCATGAAAGGCAGAAAATGATTATAATCTCTAATTTAGGATAGGAATTACCTTTAATACAGTAAGTTTTAAAGTATTTCTAGTGTAATTATGTAAATCACAGCAAAATATAACATTCTGTCAAGTTCTAGGAATAATCATTATAAAAACATGTTAAGAATAAGTATTTGAATTCCAAGACACTTTTTAAATATAATGCTTTGACTCCCCAATGTTCTTTCATTTTTTTAAATTAACATTATTATTGAGATCGTAGCAGATTCACATGCAGTTATAAGAAGTAATACAGAGACATCCCATATATACCTTATCTAGTTTCCCCTAATGGTAAAATTTTGTGGTAATTGTAGAATATCACCAGTATTACATTAATATTGATACAATCCATAAATCTATTCAGATTTTTCCAGTTTTACTTCTACCTGTGTGTATGTTTGTGAATTTAGTTCTATACAACTCCTCACATGCATCAGTTCATGTATCACCACAGTCCAGATGCTGAACAGTCCTATTACTACAAGATACTTCAGGTTACACCCATCTTCCTCCCCCACACCCACCTCATACCTAACCCCTGGCAAATATTCTTTTACTTATAAAAGCTGTCACTTAAAAAACTGTTATATAAATGGAACCAAATGGAGTATATCTTTGGTCACTTTTTTCACTTAGTGTAATTCCCTGCATATGCATCATACATATCAATAGCCCATTCCATTTTATTGTTGTGAAGTGTTCCATGGTATGTATGTACCAGTTTGTTTAAGCATTCACCTGTTAAGGACACCTGGGTTAATTCCCTTTTTGGGCTATTACAAATAAAACAAAATTTTACAAATAATGCTGTGAACATTCATGTACAGATTTTTGAGTGGATATGAGTTTTCATTCTCTGGGATAAATGATCAAGAGTGTAATTGCTGTGCCATATGGTCATTACCTGTTTAGTTTAATACAGAAATGTCAAGCTATTTTCTAGAGTGGCTCTCCGGTTTTGCATCCCCAGAAGTAACACATGAGTGATTCTGTTCCTTTAAATCCTTAACCAGCATTTGCTATTGTCAATATTTTTTATTTTAGCTGTTTGCTAGACATATAGTGATATTTCATTGTGGTTTTCATTTATATTTCCCTGATGGTTAATGATGCTGAGCATTTTCATATGCTTATTTGCCATCTGTAAATTCTCTTCAGTGAAATGTCTGTGGCTCTTTTGCCCAATTTCTAACTGGGCTTTTTTTTTTTCTGTTAAGTTTTGACAGTTCTTTATATATTCTAGATACTAGTTTTGTATAGATATGAGGTCTACAGATATTTTTTCCCAATCTGTAGCATGAATTTCCATTGTCTTCACATAGGCTTTTGCAGAGCATAAGTTTTTAATTTTGATTAGATCCAATTTATCAATTTTTCCTTTTATACATTGTGATGTTGATGTTAAGTCTAAGAATTCTTTGCCTTACCATAGTTCCTGAAGATTTTTCTATTTTTTTTTCAAGAGTTTTATAGTCTACATTTTAAATATAAGTGTGTAATCAATTTTAATTTAGTTTTTATACAAGGTGTGGATTCAGGTCTAGATTCTCTTTCTCCCTCTCATTTTCTTATGGATGTCAATTGTTCCAGCATCATTTCTCAAAGATTTTTCTTTCTCCATTGAATTGCTTTTGCACATCTGTCAAAACTCTGTTGAGCATATTTGTGTGGATCTATTTTTTCTCTTTCTGGGATTTATGTTCTATTTCATTGATCTACGTGCCTAAGTGTCAGCCAATAACACATTTAAACCACACTGCCTCAATTACCGTAGTTTTATAGTAAGATTCAAAATCAAGTAGGGTGATTCCTACCAATTTGTTTTCCTTTGTCAAGATTATTTTAGCTATTCAAAGACCTGTACCTTTGCATATAAATTTAGAGTGTGTTTACCTATATCCATACAAATCCTTGGGGGATTTTGTTAAGAATTACATTAAATCTATAAATCAATTTGGGAGGAATTGACATTTTTACTGTATTGAGTCTTCTAATCCATGAACATCTCCATCTCATAGCCTTGGTTCCTTTCCTTTTTAAATTTTTTTGGCACTATGACTTTATTTTTGGCTTCTGTATGGTAATTGTTAGCATAAAGTAATGTTATTGATTTTTGTGTGTTGATTTTATATTCTGTGGTCTTCCTGAGCTCACTTATGTTGGAGTGTTTCTGTAGATTCCTTGAAATTTCTGTGTAGACAATCCATGTCATTTACAAATAGAGTTTTGTTACTTTCTTTCCAATTGGCATGTTTTTTGCTTCTTTTTCTTGACTTATTGCAGCAGCTAGAACTTCAATTACTATATTGAATAAGAGCGGTGAGAGCACACATGCTTGCTTTGCTCATGATCTTAGGTGGTGAAAATTCAATTTTCAACACTTAGTGTGAGGCTAGCTTTAAGTGTTTTGTAGATCATATTTATCATGTTAATTTGTTAATTCCCCTCCATTCCTAACTCGTTGTTACTTTTTATTGAAAATAGGTGTTGGAAAATTTCCAAATGCTTTTCCTGTATCAACTGATATGATTATCACTTTCTTCTTTATTTTGTTGATGTTATTGATTTATTGATTTTCAAATGTTGAGCCAGATGTGAAAACCTGGAAAACATTCTAGTTGGTCATGGGATATAATTATTTTCATACATTTGTGTGTGTGTGTGTGTGTGTGTGTGTGTTGTGTGTGTTTCTTCTGTCCTGCCTTTATCTGGTTTTGGAATCAAAGTGATACTGGTCTAATAAAATAAGTTGGGAAGACTTACCTCTCTTCCATTTTCTTATATGTTTGGTAGAACTCTTGAGTTTACTGATTCTATCTTCAGTCATTTATAACTGTTAATGCTCCCATTCAGCAAATTTTTATTTCTGTATTGTATTTTTTTTCAATTCTATACTTTCTACTTCATTCTTCTTTATTACTTCTATTTTTTCTTCTTTTATTCTTTTTTATTTCATTACTTCAACAGAATTTGTATTTTGTTGTTGGATACTTTTATGATAATTAATTTAAAATCCTTTCCAGAAAGTTCTGCCATATGGTTCATCTTAGCGTCAGCATCAGTTGATCGTCTTTTCTCATTCAAGTTATGATTTTCTTAGTTCTTGGTATGACAGGTAATTTCCAATAGCATGCTTGGCATTTTGTCTAGTATTTTAAAAGTGTCTAGCTTATATTAAAATCTTTTATTTTAGTAGGTGCCTTAGTCTCTTCAGGCTGCTATAACAGTATACCACGGATCTGTTCATTTGTAAACAACAGAAATTTATTTCTCACTGCTTTAGAAGATGAAAAGCTAGGAGATTCAGTGTCTAGTGGAGGCTCACTCCATCGTTCAAGGATAGATGTATTTTCACTTTCTTCACATAGCGGAAGAGGTGAGGGAACATTCTGTTATTTGCACCTATCTGGCACAGCTGGAATGTCACTTGTTTCTGTAGGTGCTGCTTATGGTGATAAAAGATGTTTCACCCATCTTGGCTTCTGTGCCTGTTGCTGGGGGAAGATTATCAGCAAGGTATTTTCAGAGGAGTATGTTGAAACCTCCCTACTACTCCAGCTGCTCCAGCATCTCAGCAGACCTGAGGCCCATGGCATGAGAACCTTTCCAAACCAGAGTGCTTGCTGGTGGTGGGTCCTTTTGCTGGTTCTTTCTACCTGCCTCAGTGTTTCTGGATGGATGAGAGAGGTCTTGGGCTATGAGTTCAGAGAACCTTTCTGGACTGGGCCACTTGCTGTGACCAGGTTTATTTTACTGCTTCTGCCCCTCTGCTATCCAAATTCCTTTTTAGAGTTCCAATATTCATAGGAAGATAGTTCACTTATTAAACAAGTATTTTTAAATATCTTCTGAGTGCTAAGCTCTACTGAGAATGCCACACTGTGAATAGATGTAATGACACAAATTTTATGACTTCACAAACATTTCTTGATATATAGATATATAATCATTTTAGCTTTGTTATATGACATATTACATATGACATAAAGCCTTCATATTTGCTATAATAGTTAAGACAGAAAATATGTATTTCTAATCATATTAATGGACTTGTCCAAGGATGAAATTGCCTAAGTATTATAAGGTAAAGATGCATGAAGTTCTAGCAACAGTATACCTTCATTCATAGCTCCATTTGATGATATAAAAATCACTGTTTTATTTTTCACTAAGTACCCATAGTTTCAATCATCATTCTCTCCCATAAAGAAAGAAAAATGAATAAGCAGTATTTTTTAAATTGTTTCAAAAACATCTCTTGTATATGCTGCCCAAGTTTTAAAAAGTTGTTATAAAAATTTGGAAAGGGGGTTTGACAGATAAACAACTTGTTTTTATCCATAGATCCTAGTGTACAAGGCATGTGTGTTTGTGTGTGTTTGTGTGTTAGACAAACAGTGGACATTCTTTTCTCCATGTGGCTTGAATTTGCATGAACTTTCACACCTATTATACTGTGTGTCTACATATTAGTACAGCCAAATAACTGTTTTCAACTATATACTTGGCCATCTTCATGCATTGTGAGATTCTGTCAAAGAATACAGGAGCCACCTTAGTAAATTATAAATTAGGAATAGTGAGTGTGAGTAATTCTGGAGGGTTCACTTAGGAAAGTCTTAGAGAAAAAGATGGGAAGGGATTGGAGGAAAGGAAGAGGCACTCAATAAATATTGGCTAAATAAATGAAGGAGTTTCAAGTAGGTAGCAGTTATGAAGCTACATCATCTTAAATTTATTTTTTTCTTTTACTGTTTATCCCAAATCTATGAAGTATATTCTTATCCATTTAATGAGTGATGAAACTATCACATGAAAGGAAACGAAGACCTCGATGTCACATAGCAAACTATGCGTTCTTCTAACTTTGTAGTTTCATAAAATGCAAAATTGCCCATATGTCTGTAATATACATTTCATAGTAATAAAGCAATGTTTGTATGGCATCTGGGTTCTAGTTTCCAGGTTCTTTATTTCCAAAGAAAATTTGCTTCAAGTTATTCTGACTAATGCTTTCCATAGGGTCTTTAAACAATATCCCTTTCTCTAACTAAGCATAATTTATGTGCCAAAAGGCCATTTTGTCTCTCTCTTCAAGCCTTTCTCCTAATTTCAGGAGGACAATCACAATTCCATTCAAACAGCATAGAGGTACTGAATAGGGCAGCAGTATTTCTTTATAACATCATCTATCTCATAGAATTTGGAAACAACTTGTCTCAAATAACTAGTCATGCCTGTCTCATAGTAAGCACTCTAATAACAGATGCTGGAAGTAGTTGATGTTGTCAGAAATAGTAGAAGTAATATTACTGTGATGGTAGCAATTCCTGCTGCTCCACATACCTGAAATCTGAGGAAGACTGGTGTTTAGTTAGGATACATTAGGTTATACTGCAGAAAAGCAAACAAAAAAAACCCCTAAAACCTCAATGGCTTAATTGAAGACTTACTCCTCACTGTAATGATATTTTAATACAGGTGCACTGGATACAAGGGTAGAGATCCAGGTCATAGTTCTCAGCCAAGGACTCAGTCTCACAGAAGCTTTCTCTCAACAAATAGTCCCTTGATGGCAGGAGATGGGGTAAGCACATGAAAGTTATACGCTGACTTTTAAAACTTCAGCCAAGACACCAGACAGATATCATCTCACATTTCATTGACTGCAATGGTTTGCCTGTCAGTGCCTAACTTAAAAATGAGTGCGTAGGGAAACCCTCTCCTGTAGCCAGAAGGAGAAACAGTATGTAGGTGAATAGCCCTGATCATGGCATAGTTGGCAATGCCTGCAATTATTGCATTGGTTCCATCTTAAAAGTATTTCTTTCACTTGCAGTATCCTCAATTTATATCCTTGCAAACTTGTAAGAATTTGTTACAACATTTTTGAAACAATTAATAAGATACTGGCTTCTTCTGCCATATGACCAAAGAAAGAGAATCCATATGTGCACTAGAGAAAATGCTAGTAGTTATATGCCACTACAGGTTTCAATGACATATTATCATTGTAAGTTTTGGGCCTCCAATTTTTCATGTTTCCATATATTTCTTTAGAGAATGTACCCTAGGGTTTTACAAAGAATGTCAACAAGCTCTACCAGGAGGAAGTAATGGTCTATTAAGGAGAAAAGACTAAAACAAAAATAACAATAATACAAGGTTGACTATCAGAACCAAGGCACAACTAAAGCTGAATGGCATTTGGCACATGGGAAGAATGATCAATGATGTTGGAAAGCAATGTTTATGAGAGGCTTGAATAGTAAGTAAGATCTTAATAGTAATAATTGCTAAACCTTTGCTAGTTTACTGTGTGCCAAGAGCTGCTTTGTATGATTTACTAGTATCATCTCACTTATTCTTTCTTGTAACTTTCAAGCTATAACTTGTAGACAAAGATATTGAGGCTTAGACAGATTTTGACACACCAAATAGTTGGTTAAGTAATTAAGAACTGGGATTCAAACTCGGGGAGTCTTGCTCTAGGGCCACTGTCTTCCACTGTTTCCCACTCTATTGAAATGGTATCTGAAAGAGAAGTTAGTGGGAAAAAGTACAGATGAAAATGTGTGGTTATGTTCTGAGAACAACACTGAGGCTACTTTGCTAATATATAGGATATTTTTTTAAGGGGAGGTGATAAAACTGGATTAAAATAAAAATTTGGGTTTTACTGATGTAATTATCTAACCAAAGTCATTGCTTTTTGGTTAGAAGACAATCACACAGAAGTAATGTTTGAGGAATTTGAAAATGTTAAAAAAGAAACATTGGTCCAGGGATGTCTCTCATATGACTCACTTACAAAATTCATGTTTATAATGACAGGTTCTGGAGTGAAATCCCTATTCACTCTCTATTCTGATCACTCTAAACTTTGCCAGAAAGATTTTCTTAAAATCACAAAAATATAGAAATATTGTATATCTCTATGAGAAAAGGAGTTTTAGGTGATTGCTTAAATTTCTAAAATAGTATATTAGAAAGCATCATGGTAAACTTTCACAATGATATGTATGTCAACATTTTACTTGAAGTAGAATATCTTATGCTTTTGCATAAATCATTCTAATGTTGTTTCAAAGGAAAATGAGGCCTTTTGTTTGGCTTAATGCTCTTTTAATTTGAGAGAAAGCATTTAACCTTGCTCTGTTTTCCATCTCAGTAATATCCAGCAGACGGTGTAGAGATCATGAATGTGGCACTTTTCATGTGTATGTAAAGGGCTTGGCTTTATCCCATATCTTTTTGTGCCAACCACACATGCCTCAAACTCCCAAATAGGCTGTCAAGTCCATATGCCTAATTAAATATGACTGGATGCCTAATTAAATATGACTGGTCTGCTAGTGTCCTCATTACCATTTTTTTAAGAGAATATTGGTGTGAGTGTATATATCAGTAAAACTGACTTAAGCTCTAAGAGTTTGAATATTAACTTGAGTTAGCACCTCAAAATATTTTAGTTGTCCTTAACTTTATGTCTGTGTCACAAATGACCTAAAACATACTTGTCAAAATGAAAGTAACCCCACCTATTAAGATAACATCTAAGTCTAATTAGCATTGCAGTTTTGCCCCTACCACCACCACTGTGGGTTTCACTTTGTTACTTACAGGTAAGGAGTCTACTCACTGAGGAAAAAATTATATAACCTAGAGCTGTCAATCAACCTGTCAGTCAAATGATGTAAGATGCAGTGCAGGACTTCCCACCATCTTAAGAAGAAATAAAGGTAACCCAACCCTAATAGCAGGGCTGCTTTTGGTTTCCAGACGGCTCCATTTCCTGTCTCAAGAGTGTAATTTTTTCTTAAATCAGATGAAGTCCTCACTGCTTTTTCTTGCTATCTGTCTCTCAGCTGAATTCTTTCCTTTGAGAAGACAAGAATAAGGGAAATACAATGCATTCAGCTGGGAACATACACACATTTCTAGGTAATTTATATGATTAATATTGAATAAAAGAGCTTATAATGAATTAACTCAAGTAATCTAAGGATTATAAAACAAACAAACGAGACAATTCTAAATGAGCACTATAAAGAAAGAAATAATGCTGACTTGTTCACTTTTAAACATTCAGTTTCTACTACAATACTTGACACATAGAAGATGTTCTAGAAACAATATTTGATTAAGTAAAGTAAGTTCTGGTAGAATGATAGATACTGCATTTCTATTAAAGTATTCTAAATGCCACCATGGCACGTAAAAGATTTGCTAACTTCTCCTTGAGAATAAACTTAGAGCTACATGTAAACTTATAACTAAACATTTCATAGGTTTATAGATTTCAATGTTGTTAGAAATAATTAAAGAAGATAGTTAAGGTTATCCAAATTTTACGCAGCACTCCATGATGTGGAGTCTTCTTTCAGAAAACTGTAAGATGGGGAAGAAGGCAGGAAATTTTTATAGAATAAAGAATAAAGAACAAGGATTAGAAAAAGAGAAAACATCTGATTGGCTGGAGCCACATTGTCAGCCTTGTTTGGGGTGAGAAGAGCTAAAGCTGACTTGGCATTTGGGAATTGGCTGGCTAGATACATAATCTTCCTCAATTTATGACAGAGTTACATCCCAATAAATCCAACATAAATTGAATATATCAAAAGTTGAAAATGTACTGAATACACCTAGCCTACTGAGCACCATAGCTTAGCCTAGGCTATCTTAAATATGCTCAGAATAATTATATTAGCCTGCAGTTGGGCAAAATCATCTAATACAAAGCTTATTTTGTAGTAAGGTATTGAATATCTCATGTAATTTATTGAATACTGTACTAAAAGGAAAAAAAGAATGGCTGTATGTGTGCAGAATGCTTGTTAAATGGCTTGTTTACACACTTAAGATCATGTAGCTGTCTGGTTGCTGTGGCCCGCTATTGCTCCCTAGAGTAAGGGGAGAGGATCTTACCATTGCTAGTCCAGGGAAAGACCAAAATGCATAATTTTCAGTACAGTTTCTACTGAATGCATATCACTTTCCTGCCATTAAAAGTTGTAAAAATCCACAGTTGAGCCATTGTAAGTTGGGGATAGTCTGTACTGTGTTCCTGGTTAAAGGGAGCATTTATAGGGCAGGAAAGTTATCTTAAGTTTCAGTTTGCTGAGGTAGCATCCCTGGCAGGAGGGGTTCCATCTTGCACCTAGAAAGTGGTCCCAACAAATTTTTTTTTTAAATATCAACTATTAGAAAACATAGGCAAAACTCTCTTGAATATAAACATGAGCAACTTTTTCATGAACACATCTTCTCAGGCAAGAGAAAAAAAAGCAAAAATGAACAAGTGGGACTATATCAAACTAAAAATCTTCTGTACAGCAAAGGATACCATCAGTAGAAGAAAAAGGAATCCTATGGTATGGGAGAATATATTCATAAATGACATCTGAGAAGGGGTTGACATCCAAAATATATAAAGAGCTCATGTGCATCAATAACCAAAAAGCAAATAACCTAGTTAAAAACTGGGCAGAGGATCTGAACAGACACTTCTACAAAGAAGAAATTCAGATGGCCAACAGACACATGAAAAGATGCTCCACATCACTAACCATCAGAGAAATGCAAATTAAAACCACCATGAGATATCACCTCACACCAGTAAGGATGGCCAACATCCAAAAGACAAACAACAACAAATGCTGGCAAGGTTGTGGAGAAAGGGGAACCCTCCTACACTGCTGGTGGGAATGTAAACTAGTTCAACCATTGTAGAAAGTAGTATGGAGGTTCCTCAAAAAGCTAAAAACAGAAATACCATTTGACACAGGAATACCACTCCTAGGAATTTACCCTAAGAATGCAGCAGCCCAGTTTGAAAAAGACATATGCACCCCTATGTTTATCGCAGCACTATTTACAATAGCCAAGAAATGGAAGCAACCTAAGTATCCATCAGTAGATGAATGGATAAAGAAGATGTGGTACATACACAATGGAATATTATTCAGCCGTAAGAAGAAAACAAATCCTATCATTTGTAACAACATGGATGGAGCTAGAGGGTATTATGATAAATGAAATAAGCCAGGTGGAGAAAGACAAGTACCAGATGATATTACGCAACTGTGGAGTATAACAACAAAGCAAAAAGTGAAGGAATAAAACAGCAGCAGACTCACAGAACCCAAGAATGGATAACAGTTACCAAAGGGAAAGGGACTGGGGATGGTGGGTGGGAAGGGGGGATTTAGTGGATTAAGGGACATTATGATTGGCACACCTAATATGGGGGGCATGGGAAAGGAAGTATAGCACAGAGAAGACAAGTAGTGACCCTATAGCATCTTACTATGCTGATGGACAGTGACTGTAAGGGGGGTATTTGGTGGGGACTTGATAATAGTGGGGAATGCAGTAACATCAATGTTGCTCATGTGAAACCTGAGCATAAGATTGTATACCAATGATTCCTTAATAAAAAAATTAATTATTAAAGAAATTATCAGTTGATTTGTTTAATTGGTGCTTATGATTGTGTATAAGAGTTGCTGGGGCCTGGGGGAAAAGGCTCTAAATAGCTGATGATCAATAAAAACACAGAATAAAGAGAAGTAAAAGGATTTGAAACTATTGTGCATTTGTATTTCTATCAGCAAGAATGTTTATAAAGCTGTAAGGTGAGGGAACTTTAACAAAATAATTAATAATTTACCTTAGTCTAAATGGAATTGTCACAGGTTTGCTACTAACTGCTATCTAAAACTGAGCATTAGCATTGCAAAATGAGAACATTTTGATTGAAAGGTTGAGAGAAGTCAGATCAAGCGGAAAGTTCCTGAGTAGAATACCAATATACAGATCTAGCTTTAAAGGAGAGACACAATATACATCACTGGTGAATAAAAGGAAATGAGAGCATGGAATCATACACAAAACTCCCCAAGGAATTTTAAGAACAAACAAATCCCAAATCAAATAATTTGAATACTTTAATGTTTACACTCTCTTTTTAGAGATAGTTAAATTATTATCAATAATTTAGATTATGATACATATTACAAAAGAGATACATGAAATCAGTTTTTATGCTTTTAAGTTATTTTTCCTGAAATGATATAATCTCTGGTGCAAGAATTACCTTTGTCACCCATTTACAAAGTTTTTAGAGCAGAACACAGCTTTGCATTACAATGGCACTGAATTGGTGATGCTGCAGTGACATGGCAGAGGGGGCAGAGGGAGCCCTGTTCAGAAATAGAGTGTGTGGGGTTCAGTAATTTGGGAAACAATGTAACTCTGCTATGGGTTGAGTTTGTTCTCCTCGGTCCTTGTCTCCACAGCAACAAAAAATTTCAAGGTAGAGACACAATAGCAAAGCAGAGCAAAAGTTTTATTTGAATACATTCCGAGGGAGGAGTGGGCCAGAATAAAGGTAGACAAAGGCTCCAAAGTTTTAGGGGAGTTTTGATTTATCACCACCTACCTGGTAGGTACTTCTTTTGATTGACAAGTTGAGGTCATTTGACTGACAGCTCTAGTTATACACCCATTCACCTTGGTGGACCTATGTCTTTTCCCAAAATGCACAGAAAAGCCCGTGGCAGAGTGGGGAGCAAAACCACAATTTTATTTCAATACAATTATGAAGACATGTGGTTTGAGCAATTCTTAGTTTTGTTTGATAGCACCTTTATTGGGACCTGATTGGGACTGGTTTGACCTGGTCCTGATAGGCAAGGAGTTATCTCCCTGCAAAGCCTTTGTTGTCTTTACTGGGACCCCCTACCTGGGCAGAGTTTGGGCAGTGTTTCTTCCTTGAACCTTATATTCTCCTTCTCTCACTGCTCATGTCTATCTTTCTAACTAACAGTTCGTTGCACTTATTGCTTGTCTCTCTACAGCTAACAAATGTTTTGAACCAATGACAAAACAAATAAGAAATTTATACCCCTGTATGTGTATTTATTTTTAAATACCATTTCCCTGCTCTCAGTACAATGCCTTTTACATTGTAGACAATAATGATAGACTTTAAATACAATAATGATTTTGATGTTGATGCTGATGATAACAACTAAATGTGTGTAACTAAATAAATGGTTATCACACATTACCTGTGTGTAAGGCTGGAGGCACCAGAGGGAGGGGTGAGCTCCTCAGACAACCTCAGCCCTAAAGAGACCAACAGATTCCGGCCTGATGACATGCCAAAATCCCCGGCTGCTGCCCCCTCCCAACCTGGAAAAGGTGCCTTAAGCTAGCCAATCCTCTCGCCACTGTAGACCTATGCTTTCCCTCCCTCTAACTTCTTTAAAAACTTGCTGCCTGCCCTGCTGGGCACGACTTCTCTGGCCTGTGACTAACCAGACTGGTGAACATTGCCCGGGATTGCACCCTATTAAACTTTTGGCTCCTTTGTAGCCTCCTCACCTGGTTATTTCAGCTCGATTTTACCTTACAACATGTCCTTTCGGTTTCTGGACCAATTCCAATATGTGTGTTGGGGGGAATGGATTTTTCCCATGCACAACCATCAGGTAATTCTACAACACAAGCAGAGTTCTGAGAATTCAACTCAATTTTGACACTCTGACTAGAAGTAGTATCAGGTTCCCCAGGGCTCTGTCCTACAAGACTGCAGTGCATCCTCAACTCCAGACACCAGCCACAAGCCCCAGGCTGTCACCTGTGCTTCAGGAACACCAGCTAAAGATTGGAGGTCCCAGTGACCTCACCGTCAGGCCCAATTAATTTGCTAGAGCAGCTCACAGAACTAAGGAAAACACTTAGTTTACCGGTTTCATGAAGGATACCATAAAGGATTCAAGTTAAAAGCCAGATGAAGAGAGGCACAGGGCAAGTTCCCAAATAAAGGAACTTCTATCCATGTGGAATTTGGGGGCTCGCTCTGTGGCACATGGAAGCATTCTGGTCCCCCAAGTAAGGAAGCTCTCTCTTAGACTGAGAAGCAGGATGCAAAAGAAAGAAAAATTCTCTTGGGTTTTTTGAGGGCTTCATCTCATAGCCATGACTGGCTAAACTTTGGCCATTGTCTGATTCAACCTCACCCTCTCTTTCTCCTCTCCTCCTAGGGGCTGGGGGCTGATAGTTCCCATCCTCCAATCACAGGGTTGGTCTGCCTGGCAACCAGCCCCTGCCCTTGGGTGGGGTCCAAGTCTCTTCATTAACATAACAAGACACTCATTTCACCTTATGACTGACTCATTTTCAGCAACTGTGGATGAGGATCAAATATATCTGAAAAATATATATTTGGTAATCTGAATGATCAAATATGTATTTCCATAACTCATTATATTGCAACGTAATTTAATTACCATATTAGCATTTTGCAGCTGATGAAACTGAGGTCCAAAATTACATAAAATATCACCAAGATTATGCAGGTTAAGAACATATGTTTGTCTGAGTCCTAAGCATGAGCTTTCATCCTCCATGCTGGACTCTTTTACTGTAATCTAGAATATTTTCTGATGCTCTTTTAGTGTTGCCAAATGTGTGGCTGAATTCCAAATGGATTCCTTATTCAATAGTTCCTGTACTCTTTACAAAAGCTTGTTATTGTTTATTGAATATTCAATCTGTGATCAACCATCTGAGGTCCCCCGGATAATATAAATACGTTAACTTAATTCACGTATGCTTAATGCAATAATGGCTTACTTCTGTTTACTTAATAATAATAGGTTAACATTTGGCAAGTGTTGACTAGGAATGAAGAACTCTTTTAGATAATCTGCCTGATTTATCCATGTAGTCCTTCCTACAACACTTCAAGGTAGATATGTTAGAGTAGGTAGATAGCCAGATAAAAGCAGGGAAGGGGTGTGGGGACACTGGCCATTGTTTACAGTTGGCAGGTGTTTACTTTTGGCCTGATGCCCTTATTCCACATATTCTGTGTATTCCTGCTGGGTGTGGGGAGTGAGAATGCAGATAACAGGCCAGCCCAAACCAGCTGATTCCAACATGGAGGAGAAGCTGACCCAAACTTCTCCCCAAAATACATTATACACTCATTAGCATAGTGAAAATCATGCCCTTCTGGTATTAACATAGTAAAAATCAGGTGGAACAAGCTGGAACTCCAAGAAAACCTTGTCTGTTCCCTTAGAAACCCATCCCCACTTTGTGACTGTTCATCTTCCTTTACATAAAAAGGTTCCTGATTGTTTCCTTGAGGCAACCCCCTCTGGGTCTGCCTACGCTCAACTCTCTGGCATGTACTTTCTCTTTTCTTTAGACTTTCATTTTTCCATAAGTTATTAAAGCTTAACAGTTTTTGTGGTTCTTGAATTCTTTCTCAAGATAAGACCATGACCCATCCCTGGCAACAGACAGTCCCAGCTTCATGGATGTGCGACCTGTACATTTGCATAGAGCTCAGTGCTCAGGAGCTCAATGCTCCCTCTCCACTTAGTCTCTGAGGAATTTCCTGAAGTTACTATGATACAAAGTTTTATCACACAAAGAAAGATTGTTAGTATTTTTCTCATAGGTTTGCTGAGATGTCCAAATAAATAATGTATGTGAAAGCAATTTTAAAACCAAAGAACTATGTAGCCGTAAGCTACAAGAGTTGGGGTGTTTTCAATGTTTATACACAGCCGACTTGCATGTAAATAAAATAAACCTTTCAGGAAATAATTAATGTTTGGGTGTTATTGCCAAAACCCTAGTACAACTGAGGCATTTTGAAAAACATGTATACTGAAGAGAAAAATGACATGAATATCTATGTCATTCAATTTGAATAATTAATACATGCATCTTTTGTAAGAATAATTCTAGTAAATAGTTACTTCCCCCTTTCATCCAACACTTTTATACTACCTGAAATAAGGATTCTGATAAAAGTATAACAAGGCTTATAACTTAATAGCTAAATAAAAATGCCTCTCAGTAAATTATCATCTTTCTTTAATGAAATAAATTATTAACTAGGTTCTATATGCTCACTCTATATTTAAATGCAATGTTTTGTGGGTCAAAATGCCTAAGCTTCCATATTTATATGATATTTAAATAGATAGCATCAAAGAAACTTTATTCATTATCTATTCAATATATGACACTATTAAAGAATTTTCCTTCCTTCCTTTCCTTATTTATTTAGTTTATTAGTTTCTCACCTGAATTATATTTGAACTAATAATCAATTCAAAAAATACCAAATGTTTCAAAAAGACTGTCATTTCAAATTGTTAAGATGGGGGAGAAGAACTTGTGAATACAAAACTCAATTCAGCTCTGCCTAATTTAGTCTGATCTGTAAGAAAAAGATTTTAAAGTGGGATCTCAATTTATAATTGTACAAATAAAAAATGACTTTAAAGGCTTATGGTGGAAATATCTTGAAGGCTTCTGTTTGAAAACATTATTTTCATTTTTTAGGGAAACCATAAACTCCTCAGAGCAAAGAATAATATTTTTTCATTGACAAGAACTAAGAATAGATTTTCTGAATGTTCAACTACTCCTGGTCATAGGCATCAGAACAGAAACTTTAACTGACAAATTCTTGTAAAACAATCTTTCTCTTTTATTCTGAAGGGACCCTGTTTCCTTTAAGTAATGGGAATAAAATGAAAATAACTTTTATCTTGGTCTTTCAGTGCTTTAACAAACACTGAGATTGTGTATTCACAAAATTGTCAGGATAATTTGCACTTCCTGAGAGAGCATCAATAAAGTTAAATGATACTGATTTTCTGTGATTTGAAGAATGTATCCCTTGAGTTAAAATTAACTTTCTGTCTCTCTTTACACATATGTCTAACTCTGATTTTTTAAAAATGTGTTCATCTTCTATTTTTCTTTGTTGTCTCTGCTTCTTCTAAATATGACTTGGGTATTATTTTTCAGTTCTAATAACCAAAACATGAAATAATTTTATAATGTATCTTTAAAATATTCTCTGTGCTGGGCAGTCACACATATCTACACCATTTAATTCTCAAGATAACCCATTAAAATAGTTGATACCAAGCCTATTATTATTATGTATGAAAAATGATGCTCAGATAAATAAGTCATGACACAACATACAGTTAGTAGGAGATGAACTGGTTAGGCACAAGTGCACACATGCTTTCAACAGCTCTGCTTTCCCAAGGCTTATCTATCTCTTGGCATGTCTGTATTTCTTTATTTGCAGCCCAGTCTTAGTGGTTCTCATGTTCTCACTTTCTGCCATGTCTGTTGGTTATAGTTCCTCTGATTTTCTATTGCTTTCTCATTTTTCTTTTTTCTTCCCCTCTTAAACTTGCTGGCTCTCTATATGATCTAGTTTTATAAAAAATCAAGTGGCATTTTTGGTAATCATGGAATTAAGTTTTATTCCATGTTAGAATTTTTAAAGCATACAAGGAACCTTTTTTTTCCAGCTTTTGTCGCTACTAAATATACCTACTTGGAAGATAAATATAGATATGAATGAGGTATAAGGGTTTGACTTGTAAGACTCCATGATATTCCTCCCTTCCTTTCTTTAATCTCTTTTCTGCTTAGGCTTTGCCTTTATTTTATTTTGCATCTCCTCTGCAGGTAAATGCTCAGGAAAGAGAATTTCCATCTGTCTGGGTCATTATAATTCCAGACACACATATTTTGGATAAAAAAGTAAATGATTCCAATTTTAGAAAACAAAACAAAGAATTATCAATATTTTCCCTAATCATGTCCTACTTTTGGAAATGGTTTCTACTTGTAAAGACTTACAAGCTTAAATATTTTAATAGATTTTATTTTCAAAGTCTCTTCTTCTAAAAATAAGTGTTGATTTAAAAAAAAAAGAAGTATTAGCATACTATAGCTACTTCCTCATTTCTTCTTTCCCAGTATTGTATTGTATTGTCTCAGCATATTTGTGTTTACCTATAAATAAAAGAATAATTACTGGTCATAAAAGAATGACAAAAATGTTCTTATTACACAATATGGGATGATTACTCAATTAAGCTATAACTGCAGGAAAGGAGAACATAATAGGTGAAATATGCATGTGAAATACATCTATACCTTTTCCAAACTTCTCTCTTTTTATTTGCATCTCTATGTAAAAAATACTGTATTGCAAAAATAAATGACCACATTAGACATGCCTGCACAGCTGCTGGGCAAGCAAAGTTATTAAAACCTAAGGGTAGATATTTAAAAATACTTGCTCGACTTTTCTAATATGATAGAAACCACTGAAGTGAAGTGTATATAATATGAATGAAGGGCCTAAGTTGGGGCTTGTAGGGAATGTGTTAAGAACTGTATAGTGTCTTGTGCCAAGTAGCACTCAATAATTACTAGGTGCTACTACATTTAGTAGTATTATCTTTATTTTTGCTATTATTATTTTATTTATTTTATTACTAGAGGCCATTTCCATACATGATGCTTTGTAAAAATATGTATGAGGCTTATAATTACATGAATACTCACCAAAATGAAAACCATATTATGTTTCTGATTGATTTTCCTTCATTTCATGTATTTTTAGGTCTGAGCTGTCTCCTGTGTTCAGGAATATGAATCTGGAGCTACACTGTCTGAATTAGAATCTCAGCCATGTCACTTATTAGTTGTATGATCTTGGACAAATTACTTAATATCTCTATTTCAGAATGGGGGGAAGAGGGTTCTGCTCCTGGAACAGGTTCCCTATGAATCTGATGTAACCAAAGTAAGACAAGGGGAAGGACAGGTCAGGTTAAAGGGGTTTATTTCCCACAGCTTGTTCAGGTTCACTAGCCAGGCCCAGCACCATCTGTCCACTCCGGCCACGGCACACACTTATCCCTCCCTCCCGCCCCCTCAGGGAGCATCTTCATGGGCAGGTCACTGGTGACTGGCAAACACCAGACCAACTACGTACCAGGAACGGAGGGAAGGAGAGAATGACTGTTTCTCTCCTTGCCCTGGATTGACGGGAGACTCTACTCTGGTAAACATCCATTGGTATCTAAGTGGCTAAGGCCAGGCAGGAAATTCTAGAAATTCTAGGTGAAAACTTTCATCTACCCCATACAGAATTCATCTATAACATGAAGACAAAAATGGTACCTTCCACATAGGATATTTGTGAGAATTCAGTGAATTAATATATGTAACTGTGCTAGTCCAGGACTCAATAACCAAGCATAAAATAGCTCTTTGCTACTTTCTGCCTATGTGCCTCTTTTTTTTTTTTTTAAGTCTTCTTTTATCAAGAAAGGCAGTAAAGGGAATATGTATAAAAATGAAAATATTAAATTGCATTTACAATATCTTGAATTGCCTGCACCTGTTATGCATTTCTTTCCTAGTAACTGTGAGTAAACAAGCATATCTATCATACATTGAATATCGATGCATGTGCACGGCATTTATAAGTTTCCTTATTGCACAGAGACATGAAGTGGATTAATAGATGAAAAATAATTATTTTATGCACAAAGTCACTGTGGAAAATATTTTTAGTTCTTTGAAGTGTTTTTTCCCCCTCATGACTAATTATCAAGTAGCTGCCTGATTGCTGATGATTGATGACTGATGGAGAGGAGGTTCAGCAGGTGCTAATAGTTTGGTTAGCATAAGTGGTTCTGAGGAAGGAGCTGCACATTTTCTGGCAGGCTGAGCTCCAGAAGATTCTCTCAAGGGTGGTGATTTGGAGGGTACGTGTAAAATTTGTGTTACAAATTGAAAAGAGTGGGATCTGAAGATTGTCTTAAATATAATTGCTAATGATAATAATAGTTCTGCTTCTGACGATTATGCATAAAAAGGGTCTTTGTATTTTAAACTTTGAGGAGACAAAAGAAAGTCAAGAAAAACTTAGCTATAAACCTAACTTCCCTGATCTGATATTTAAAAAAAACAACTGTAGTTACATATTAAAAGTCATGGCACATATTGGGTAGCAAGTAAATCATAGTATTAAAATAAAATATATATGAATTATAACTACATAGTTTATTAAAACAATGAAATTGTTGTATAATTTTATTCAATAAGTGATTATATGTTAAAATGTGTAAGATTTAAATTTCCTACTAAAATTAGAAATTAATGCATTTCCTTTCTTTTATGCTACTAACACAAATAAAATATATTTGGCAGTTTTTATAAATTATGATAACTGTGATATGTTTATTTAAAATTATAATTTCAGTAGAAGTCTGTTCAATTAAAATTTCAACACAAACATAAATATTCTTGGAAAGAATTTTTCCCTTCAACAGTGATTTGCTTATTTAGTTGAGGTACTCTGAAAGAGAAAAAAAAAGAAATTCAACAGGGTGAGTCAATAATGGGGAAACACATATCACATTTAAGGGATGTGAATGAGAGCCCATGGATGGTATGTAAGACCTTGCATGTATCTAACCCCTCTGGAGAGTTTTTGAGTCAACTCAACACACAGGGAAAAATATTAGGATGGGAGTCACATTTTCACGACCAGCAGCTACATTAAGGCTGAGCTAAAATATGTGGCTCCAAGTTAGCTGTACAGCATCCACCTCCCTCTTCAGCCCAAATCTAGATCAGAGGATTCCAAAACATTGTCTTGGTGATTATAAGAGTAAATGAAACAGAACTTAATGTGGAAGTAGGAAGGAAGTTATAGACAAAATGGCCTGATCTACATAGCCATGCATTAAGCTGTATGCAAAAGGGTTATGCAAAGAGAGAAGATATTACAATAGCTTTTCTTAAAGATTCAGACCTTGCCCTGGTCTTCCTACCATATGGAAGGGAGAAATGCAATAGAAGGTGTGCACCTTTCAATCCACATTAAACCTGCCTACTAGTAACTATCCAATTAGGCTCTGACAAACTATACCAGCAATTCCTGTCCCTGAACATGCATCTGATAAAAATCTAGGCACAGTCAGCTGCAATAGCTCCTCTCTAGTGACTGAGCATGTTTTTTTTTTTCCTATGGCATGAATTCTTTTCCTTATGCTACTAAAAGAAATAGGTAGGGCCAAGATTATAATTAATAGAAAGATCATTAGCTAAATTCCACCAGGCCTTATGATATTCCAGACATTCTTCTTAGCAAATAAAATGAATTACCTATTTGATCGTCACAACAGCTTCCTGTAGTAAGTGCTATTGTTGCTCCGTCTTATAAACCATGCAACTCTGGTACAGAGACATTAAGGAACCTGATCAAATTTTTATAACAGGTAAGTGGTAAAGCCAGAATAAGTATGAATCTATAGTCACACTTTTAAAAATTGTACTCTACTGTGACCCACAATTACATAAAGTTATGTCGAATCCTTGGGCCTATGTTATCCTTATAAATGAGAACTCTATGGCCTACCTGATCGAGTTTCTGTGAGAATTATATCAAATCACCTATAAGTCCTACCTCTTTGGTCATTTTTTTTCTTCTACAGCATTCAACTTTGAAGTGCTCCCTGCCTCCTTGCTCTTCAGTGAACAGGAATTTGTTTATCTTACTGCAGAATGTGTTCATTGTCCTTTATGGAAAACTTCTTGCTTGATAAATAAATATCTCAGTTCAGTTCTGTTTACCTCTTCACAAACACATTAATTTTATCTTCTAATTTTAACTGAAATTTGACTCTTTCCCCTCCAGCATTTACCAGTTGAATTTCCTCTCTGTTCCTAAACTCCTTCACCATGGGGTCCCAAAGCATGTGGATATATATATATTTATATTTATACACACATACACACACACACCTCAATATATATATATATCTTGATCTCTATATATGCTTGTATACATATATAATGTATGTATAGAACATATATAAAGACTAAAGAATATATTAAATTATATTATATTAAATATATTAACCTACATTCTTATTATCAATTTTCCACAAATGTCAAGAAAGTCCCTGAGTATTCACCAGGATATCCCTAGAGAATAACCTGGTGCCCGGCACTTAGTGGTCCTCAAAATATATTTATTAAGTGAATGAATGAATGATAATGGAATTCTCAGGCTATGTATATACATTCTTTTCTCTTGCAAATCCTGAGAAAAGAAAACTCAAGGAGAATATGAACCATTTCTTAGCATGTATCTCCATAAATAAGTAGAAATTCCAATAGTATATAAAAGCTCAATTTATTTCATCTAGCAAAGCAAAGAACACTAGCATCTTTTATTCTGCTGTGCTTCAGATCTTTAATTTTATGAAAAGCACACCTAGGTCTAATTGCATTCAATTAAGATAAAATCAGAATACATTGTTGATGTTATTGACTTCATAAATCTAATGCGCAATTACACAATGACTCCAAACCACTGCCAAGATCTAGACAACTGTTGCCTCTCCTAGAATTTCTTTTGCAAAAACAGTCTACATTATAAATCACTGTGTACTCAGTGAAGGTCAGCTGTCTATAGTTAATGGAATGTTTTCTTGAAGGATAATTTATGTATATTGCCTTTCTTTCATCAAAATATATTTCTGGCTACATATGGCCTGATATTGAAGTGTCTCTATATTGCTCAAGACAAATGTTTTATTGGATGAAGATGAAGGCTTGACTGAGAAAAAGTGGAGTGGATTTATTCTTTCCAATTCTAAAATTAAAGTTTAGATTTTAAAATTATTAGTTGCAATTATGTGAGTAATGGGAATATTTTAATTTTAAAATCAGAGAATATAAGAAAGTATTTTTGGATGTCATGGAACTAGACAAGAAGATATTTGAACTATGAATTGGGTGAGCTTTGGTTTCTGAAATAAGGAAAAAAGATGAAGAAGGTCTAATAGATTACAATGTATGTGTAAGAAAATTTACACTTTACAAGAAAAAACTACCAAAGCTTTACAAAGAGAAGCCATCTCTAAAACCTCATTTATGTAAAGTGTATGGCCATCCTAATTATCACAATGTGGGGTTAGGCCCAGTGACCTCTAGAAACAAAGATCTGTTGAATGCAGTAATGTGAGATGACCTGGGTTCAAATCCCTAATCAACCCCAAACAGTCAGGTCTTGATCAGGTTTTCTTAATTCATTTGCAAATGCAGAAATTTGTGGTTTTGGGGTTTTCATGAGGATTTAATAAATTTTTACCTATAAAATATTCCAAATAGTACTTAGATCATAGTAATTAATTTTTTTCAAATTAACAGACTGCAATTGTTTTCCTAAAGATACATTTTTTTCATACACATAATAGTAATTAATTTTTTAATCTTAGTTCTTACTTTATTTTTATTGCTGAGGAGCTAGTTCTGGCAAAAATGTTTCCATGGCATAATCATATTGGTAATATGCTCACAAACATCCAAGTCCTTATAGGTCTGTGTCAAGTCATACCTTGACTTATATAAAAACAGTAGAGGCTTTAAAGAAATAAAATAAAGATAAATATGCCATTACTCATTTAACTATTTATAATTATATTATTTTGGACAATCTGTTTATTATGCCTAAGACAATTTTTTTTTTACCATCTACCTATCTATTGTCTACTCTTGTCTGAAATTACAATTTTGTGTAATCTTCCCTTACTTTTGTAGATTAATTCCAGGCAATATTATAAAGCAAAATAATCAATGAGAATGGACTAAACTGATGTTGCAGATGAAATATTATTACCACTTAGGAGAACTTGGAATGTTTATACTCAAATAAGATAGGCAAAAAAAGGCCTTGGTTTGTAGCATTTGCCAATTTCTGTAGTACAAATTGTAAATACCTCCACCAAGTGTAATTTCAAGCTATCATAATAGTATCAATGAACATGACATTGGGAAAAGATGCATACAGTTGGCTCTCTTGAGCCAGTATGAGCTAGCTCCAGCATATACTGTTTCTACCTAGTGGAACATTCTTTGTGTTCCATGTACGAAGTAACTTTCCCCAGAGGAATAAGAAACCTTTACATCACATCCACAGGAAAATTCATGATCCCACTGAGTCTGCAAATTCTGGAGTAACCAGTAACAAGATGGCTCAAATTTGGTCCAATTATCTAAAAGCATTTTGCAAAGCATAGTGGAGTGAGGAGATAGTATTCTGTAGAACTTAAATGCTGAAAATCTATTCTTAAATATTCTACTTAGAACAAAATCAATAAAAGATTTGGCGCAAATAGTAAGCAACTGAAAGCAAAAATTGGGCATCAGAATACACTAGAGTGTAGAACAAGATAAATATAAACTGGAGAAAAAACAGTCTGCATTGTATCAGCATTTCTCAGGCTTTGATGTGCATACAAATCAACTAGTCTCTTGTTAAATGCAATTTTGATTCACTAGAAGTGGGAAGAGAAATGAGATTCTGCATTTCTAATAGTTAAAACTGATTTGTCTGTTAACCACACTCTGAATAGCAAAGTACACTATTATTTCAGCTACCTTTGGTTCTTCAATGAAAAGAAAATGAAAACTTATTTTAGAAAAAAATGCAAAGTAAACAGCACTGAATTGTTTTTGGAAATTGAAAGCTCAGTCATTCTCATGGGGTGTAAAATAGAGAAGTTCTTTGATTGTTTATTAGTCTGTTTGATGATGTTTCTAGGAAACAATGCCAAATACTTTGGAAAGCTGGAACTTTGTTGAAACTTGAGAAGGAGGAAACCTACTCTCTTCTCTGGAACTTTCTGAAGGAGGCCATCCTTAGCTGATAGTGTAACTTACCCCAAGGGTTGCATTTGCAAGGAAAATCTGGGATGTCCAAACAATACATGAGGAGACTCTTCTGGCACTGCTCAGCTAAAAAAGTACATGGATCAGCTTACTACCCTCCATTTTCTACCACAAGTGGACTTGGGAACTGTGACCTCTTTCTAAGCTCCAGTGGTAACAGTGTGTTTATGTCTAAGCCTCCATGTTTTCAGTCCACCTGCAACATCTGAACAAAAGCATCCAGAAAGAATCTCTTTCATTGACTGTGAGGTCTCAAGTTTCTCACCAGGCTTTAACAATTGGTATCAGGTATTTTGGCATGTCATTCAACCTAACATGGAATTTGAAGAGAATTAGGTTCTGAATATGTGCATTCAGGCTGCTGTTCTTGACAGATTATTTTCCATAGAGCATCTCCTCCATATCTCACCCGATAATATTTTGAGAGTTAACATATGGAGTTCCTTTCTCCTCTGCGTAAATACTATGTTTAAGGGCTTAGGGGCAGTTTATGCACTACAGCACCATTTAAGTCATATTGGAACCTGTGGCAAAAGAAAAAAATCAGTAACACTGATCCTGTATTTATTTCATTTTGATACCTTACTCATCATGCAGTTTTGCATTAATTTCTATTTTTTAGGATTGCATTAAATGTTATTAATCTTGATTACTGAGATTTTTGGTGTTCCCTTGAATTTTATGCCCAAGGTGAGTACCTCACACATCTCTATTAGCCAGATGGAAAGCCTCCAAGGCTTTCTGTTTTAGGTTTTACAAAAGTTCAAGCTTATTATATAAGATGCAGCTTGCAGGAAGACTTGGAAAAGATATGGAAGAATTTCCTACACTAGTGGGAAGGAAATCCTTTGGGGGAGGTAAACAGCTCTATGCTCTAGAGCAGCTTGGGTGCAGGTCTCAACCCCAGCAATACTCTTTATAGAAGGAAAATCCTTAAAAAATATGGAGTTTTCACTTCCAAGGAGATGAGATTTTAGCCACTGGAGCTCCTAGGCTTGGAAAAGAATTTTATGCCCTAAGGTTAGCATGGAAACAGCAGAAAGTCTTGAACTATAGAAAGGTCAGGGGAAAGGGGCAGTAAATATCTCCATGGTAGGATGCTAACCTGATTCTAGAGTTGTTAGGGGATTACTAGAAATAACAAGGTTAAACTTTTTATGATTTCAGCATATTGTGGGTGCCTATGTGTTTGTTGAAGAGGGTGCTTAAAGAGTAATAAAGAAATGTGACTTTTTTCTTGTATATCTTGGACAAAAATTTGTACCATATATATGTATAGATGCTTAAACCTGAATCCTCAGCCTTTTAGTAGCATGCAGATGCTGACTGGGGCAAGACTAAGTATTTCCTAAAAAGTTGACTTATGGAAAATTATTTTTTCATGGGTGTATTAGACACTCTAATTGTTGTTTCTTGACCCAATCACCTAAGAATATCACTTCCTCAGTCTCAGTGAATAAGGATCATTTGCTATGATCATATTATGGGACCACAGCTCCTACACCTTGGATGTTTGGATTTGCATGGATACTGCACCCCCAATTAATTAATTCAAAGGCTAAATGGACTACATTGAATTTTCTAGAAAATCAGTAATTAGGATACCTTGACTGAGCTATTTAGCTGGTTAGAATGTGGAAGCACTAGAATCTAATGGTCACAGAATCAGGGATGAGGCCAATGCTATGACTTTTGGAATCCTCTGCGTATTAATACAGTGTAAATTTATGGGGGAGAAAGAGAAGTCTTGTGAAAGTGAGAAATCTGCTCATCAGAGAGGAGAGTTGAGATATAATGGAGTAAAATAGAAATGAAAACTATCCCTGAGGAATAGAGAAAATATTTTTTTATTTTGAGGGCATATTTTCACTGACTTCCAACTGGTTATTGGTTGAAAGCTGTCATGGGAGGGACATCTTTTCCCAGCACTTTGGTCCAGCTGCAAGTGTATGTGTGAGTGCAGAGGACTCCGGTAGCCAGAAAGAGCCAAAATGTCACAGGGGACAGCAACTGGAAATTGCACAAATATGCAGAGAAATGTTAAGTACTAGAGAGGGCCAGAAAAGGGGAAAGTGGAGGAAGACTAATTAACTATTTCTCTAAAGTTAAAAAAAGGAGCTTAAACTAAAAACAAACGTTTTTACATCCTACTCACTGGGTCTTATGAGGAAATCACCAATGAGAGAGAAGAACCACACTTAGAGATAAGACAAGTGTTCTGATTGACATGCACTGAGGGCTACACTCCAGAATTATGAAAGGGTTGTGCATTGATCATGTAGGCTGAAGTGCTTGACATTACATACAGTATACTGAGTAATGCCCTAAAACACCAATCTATCCCTCAAGTTCCTTCTGAGATAAAGCTGATGTTTATATTCTGAACTGGGCCACAGTACAAGAGGAGGTATTATTGAATTTACTGGAAACTACATCTACCACAAAGGAAAAAGTGCTTTGACCACAAAAGTAAATTTTTCAGAGATGAAAGGCCAGGGACCTATAGGGAGAATGAAGTCGCCAGCTTGTAAAAAAATTCAAGCTAACCCAAAAGCCATTCTGTGGCAACATACCGGGCAGTTGAATTATTCTGTTGGAAATTTTAAAACCAATTACTGGGCCAACTACTTTTCAGATATTAAGAGATGCTTTAAAGTAGCCTATGAATTCCATTTAATGTATATACATCCTGAAAATCATAAGAAGATAACACTAAGGTGCTCATGGCCTTATGTTGGACAGTAAGAACGTATATTCAAATTAAATAGGTTAGGAAACTCTACAGAAAGATTATTGTGGGTTTTTTAATTTTTTTGCGATTATTGTATTTTAAAATTTCTGTTAATTGCAGTACTTAATTTTTAAAAATCTGAATGTCATTAACAAAAAATTCACTAGATAATTGGATTAATCTAATGATGCCCAAGAAAAACATTTTAAGTCATTTTCTTAACGATATGATGTTTATTAGGTTATGCTTTGCATAGTCATGAATTTCCATGACAATTACAGTATCTGCAAGGTGACTGAGTTAAAAGTAAAAATACTTCAAAGCAGCAGGCAAAATTTTATTTAAGATCTTTACAGTGTTATCAAGACCAAAAATCAAACATCAGTAGGCTTAAAGGAGAGAAATATAGCTAATCAGCTAGATGCAAGTTTAGCAAAATAATCCTTAAAGCTATTGATTCTGTAACTATTCTATAAATTACTGTGAGTGTCTCAAGGTGAAATTTTTTTTTCCTATTTTGTTCTAATACTATCATAGAAAAATTTTCTTTTAAAAATCAGTATAAGACAATTCTAAACCCACTTATCTGTCATTACTTCCTAAATTTTGACTTTTCATTTATTCATTCTTAGTAACTGAGTTTATTTCTTATATTTCTGAAATTTGGGTGTGTTCCCTCCCCATATTCTAGGAAATACTTCTTTAATAAAACTTATCTTGTGCCTCCCCAGTGTTCATCTTCATTATCTATGACTCTACCTGCCCAGATAATCATTTTAGACATATCAGTTAGGCTATAGTCTGGTGAGTGAAATGAAAAAAGGGAAGTTCTGTGATCAGGGAGACCAGTTAAGAGTATTTCAGGGTTTCAGCTAAAAGTAATTAAGCCCCAAACTAGGAAACAAAGCAGGATGTTGAAAGAGAACATTCATAAGAGATTCTAAGGAAGTAGAAAGTGGAGCACTTAGTGACCACCTGAGTAAGGCAGTGAATCTACAGAGGTGTTCACGTTTTTGCCCTTGGCACCTAAATGGTGCCATTCATTGAGATAGAGACAGGGGAGGAGAGGGTTGTTTTATGTGGCTTTGTAAGTATGTGCATGTCATGGCAGTAGTGTAGGTGGCTCTCTGGACTTGCTCATTTCATTTATATATTTGTAGATTTTTTACATCTTGTCCAAAATATTTGTCTTTTCAGTATTATCCTTTTCCAATATGGTAAGGCTGTCTATTCCATTATCTAATTTCCTTCACAAGGAAGATCAACTGGAATCATTATCATCCCTAGGAATGTTATTCATAACATACGTAAAATTTAACTTGATATTTTCCTGAGCTTGTTCTCACAGATAAAGGGTAATTTGAAAATTTGAACCAAAAGCCCACCACATTCCAATCTGGAAGATTAGTGAGAAATTTGACTCATTTGTGTAATAAAAGTCACATTGTCAAGCTCAGTAGAGAAGGAAACCAAAGGCTGACATTTAAAAAATCAAACCAAGGTTTCCAACTTCTAAATTAATATAGTTATTTTATCAGTGGGAGTATTGATCAATATGTTTGCCAAAATATAGAAGTTCAAAATAACAAAATAATAGGAAAGGGAAATTTGTTAACCACTTCCCTGAAGATCTTGAGTAATTAGAAACAGGCAAAACACTAGCATGCCCTAACAACTCCTTGGGTTCTATAGTTAGACCGTTTCAAACATAAATCTAAGATCCCAGGTGTGTGGTTTTGGTTAATTTACTTATGTTCTCTAAAACTCAGTTTTTCCATCTATAAAATGGGATATACACTTCAGTTGCAACTTGGTGAAGATTACATGATATTGAAGTAGTGTAAAATGTCTTGTACTAGCAAGTGAACAGTAAGGATTTATTTTTCATGTTATAAAGTTGGGCCACAGAGACATAAAAATATCATTATATGTGTTCACTATCCATAGTTTCTTTTTAGGGATTCTTTACAACTGATAGACAAGTGCTTTGTCGGTCATACATGTGGCCAGAATCTCCTACACTGTGCTTGTCTTTCCTCTCTCTTATTGGTCAGTTTTATGAACAGAAATTTGGATTTTAATGAAATGTAATTTTTTGTGTGTTTTTCTTACCTATTTCAACATCATGAAGTGGAATGAAGGAAATGGAGGGATTCTGGGGGACACATTGATGTTCTGGAATGGAGAAAAAAGAATCAAGAATAATAACTGGGCTTTTGGCATGAGTAACTGTGGTATCAGTGGCTGTCATGGGATAAACCACAGAAATGTGAGACATAAAGCAAACTTCTATTTTGATTATGTTAGGTTTAAAATTATCTTTATCTGTTTATTTTGGAGATGACATGGTTGGATTTATGTTTCCTGTTCATGAGAATGTTAGTACTACAGATTTAAATTTGGCCACATGAAATTTAAAGATTTGGTACTGGATTAGAGCCCCTAAGAAATAAGAATACAGAGAAAAGAGAATGCAGTGGTAATGCTCGGATATGCTTGAAGTTAAAGTTTTAGTGGAAGGAAAGTGCAAAAAGACCAAGTAGTGAGGCAAAACATAATCCAGACTAGTCAATGGCATAAAATCTAGCAAATAGAAATGAGGTAAGAAAAATGCTGCTGAGATATCAAAGAAGATAAAATTGGAGAAATGTCATTGGACTTGGCAACACAAAGTTCTTTTTGATCTTGACAAAAGTAATTTCAATGGATTGGTTAGAGAGATAGTGATGAGTCAAGAAGTGGAGACAATGAGGTCACATCCAAATTTCAAAAGAATGTTCTGTAGTAGGAAGTACAATAAAAATAGACAAGTATTTAGAGAGTATAAGAGTCAAAGGAATTTTTCAATTTTACAAAAGAGGAAGGTAAATGTTCTGAGATGGCAGAAGATCCAGAGCTCAATGGAAGAAGGGTTTATATCTGATATGGAAGAGGCATTTGTCCTGTTATAAGAAATAAGTATATTTACTATAAGAGGAGGAAAGCCATGTTATGTAGATACAGAACTGGGCTGGTTTGTAGGCAGAGTAGTGGCAGCACTGAATCTGTATTTTATAGAAATCATTCTAGCTGCTGTGTGGAGAAGGGATTATTTTGGTATTCTGCCAGGAGCCAACCTACACCGCCTGCCTGATGGCACAGCCCAGGAAGCTAATGGACGGATACCACACAGCGGGCCTCCAAAGGGGAGGCTACTGATACCTCTTCTATTGCTTAGTTTGACTATTCCCCTAGTCCAAACAGCCCTCATGAATCAGAAAATGCCCCCAGGGGCCATTCCTAAGGAAGGGCCTCAGAATGTGCCAATGAAGGAGGCCCCCGCAGAAAGGACTGTTAGGAACATAGGAGCAATCAGAAAAACCCAGCTTGTGTCAAGATAGTCCCCTCATCTAAAGAGAAAATAAAACCCTACACATTCCCCCCAAGTCAGTGGGTTATTATCCCTGGGTTGGGAAATAAAAGAAGGTGCAGGTGAATTCAGGGTACAACTCCCAGGCCAACTTGGCCCCCAGGAGAAATAAGAGATGACCAACATAAGGTATGGGTCAAGAGAGCAGATGGGAGCCTTGTTTGGAGAGGCCAAATATCTTGATGGAGTCTCCTTATGAGCCATTACTATAGGGATTACGGTAAGTGTTGTTATAACCAAGACCAACAGAATGAGGGCTGCTCATTCTACTGTAAATGGTTTCAGGGAACTATAGAAAAAACATGCCTCCGCAGGTTAAGCAAGTTTTAAGACACATTTAGAAAACATTGTGTTGCCTTGTGGAAATTTAACCTGAGATTAGAATCTGAAAGTAAAAGCGCAGCAGAAAAATCTTGAGGAAAAGACCATGAAAACTTTCATGGTTGGAAAAGCAGGGGAACATTCCGAGAAGTAGATTATGCCATAAAATACCTAATGATGCATGCTTTATGATGATTTTATGATGACTTTATGTAACCAATCCCCTATATAATGCTTGAAGTTTCTCTCAATAAACGGCCAGCTTAGCTTCTCTGCTAGTGTCTGTCCTCACTCGCTGACGCCGTTCATCCTTCGGGGACCCCTGGACCCGCTGTAGAAGGACTCCGGCAGTATTCAGAGTGAAACATGGTGAAAGCCTGATCTAGAGGAAGAGTGGAGGTGATGGAGAAGAGGAAGGAGACTGACAGACACTGAGAAGAGTTGAAAATGGAGTTGAAAATGGAGTATACATATCACTGGAGTTGAAAATGGATTAGAGGAGGAGAAATAATAGGTAAAGGAATTTAAAAATGATTCCTAGTTACTGTCCTAGGGGATAAGTGATGGTATCTTATTATCAACCTGAAGAAGAGTAGAGGAAGGAGATGGTGGTTTAGAGGAAAAAACCATTTTCATTTGGTCACTTGAAGTCTGAGGTGCCTGGGAGTGTGCAGGTGACTAGTAGATACAAGCTTTCCATTTAATTATGTTACTGGAGACCTAGACACAAGTCTATATGCAGTATAAGCTGGGAGGTTTTTATTTCAATTAAAAATAATACCGATTTGCCTTTTTAATTATGATTTGTTTAGCTTCTAGACATATAAAAATTAAAATTCGTTTAACAAATACACACAGAAATTGCTTCTATTAAATAAAACAAACATTAAAACACCTAACCTAATGTTCCATATCAAGATGAGGTAGCAGTGTCTTGAGTAAAAGTAATAGATTCCACTCCAGGCACACTAGGCTATAGTTGTTAAAAAACTGATTTTGGTAGGGTAGGTTACTTATCTAAACTCTTAAAAAATGTAAACTGCATTTCATTCATCTAATAGCTAATATGACCCATGTATAAACAGGAATATATTTAGCATTTCCATTTTCCATCTTGACAGTCAAACATTTATTTTCTATACATATCACATATACATTGCAATTGTATGCAAATGATAGCCTAGAGAACATTTTTGTAGAAATTGGAATTTTTTGTTGTTATTTCAAACATGCTTAAGATTGGAATGAAAGTAACACATTATAATTTCTAATGTGATTCTTTTCATTTTGGAAAGATTTTATCTTGCTCAGGGAAGATATTTTTTTATATGGATATTTCTCTTTTATGAATTTATTTATTTAGTTTCATGAAAGTTTAGGTAAGAAGATACCAATGCAAGAGAAACAAACATATTTTTGATATTTCTGTGGAACCTTACAGGTAATATAAACTCAACTATGATATCTTGTTTCAATGTTTCAGTGGTATTGCTTTGCACCATTAATTAGGGGAAAAACCCACAGTTTATGTGGAGATTTTTATACACAGCTTCTACATTTTAAGTTATTCTCTACAGCATGAATATTAAAAATTACTCCACCTCTGTCCCTTTTCCTCTCACTAACATGCCATTCTGTGTTAACAGAACTGTGATCAGTGATCTCATGTTAACATGCCAGACTTATCAAATTAGCATGGTGGGCTCTGGACATGGGCAGCAGGTGAGAGGGAGAAAGTAAATGAGCTATTGTATGCTAGTTGCTTTTATTTTCTATATATGCATTATTGCATCTAATTCCCACAGATCTGTGAAGTGACTGACTGTTCTTCATCCCAACATAGAGATGATAAAGTGATGTTAATAGACATTGAACCATTTTCCCAAATTTATACAACTTATGACTAAACTGAGCTCTCAGCCCAGATCTATAGAACATGTGAATTCAAGCTCTATCTACTAACATCATTCTGGAAGTGAAGTGGGTAACTCCAGGGACCCGTGTAGGCAACCCCTTTGCTGGGACTGTGTCTGTGGTTTCCCAGGAATCGGGAGACACTTTAGCACATGGTATATGATTCTTTCTCCAAGTCAAGTTTGCTTGAAAGTAATTCACATAAATTAATTCAAAGTATACATGTTGTTTAACAGAAGAGAACAGATTTCTCACCAAACTCAATGATAGGACGAAAAAGAGTAGTCCCATGCAAACTGAAAGTAAAAATCAGAATCAAGACTATATTTTTTACATCTCCAGGACTATATGGTTTCTCTCTTCTTTGATGTTTTTTCATATCACCAGTATTCTCCTTCAACTGGCCTCCTTTACTCAATATATACCTACCCCAACAGAGCTATGCACCCTGACTACTACCAAGACCATCCAGATATTTGCCATTTAATAAGGCAGCCACTTGCTGTATATGGCTATTTAAATTCAAATGAGTTAAATTTAATAAAATAAAAAAGTCAGCCCATCTATCTCACTAGCCACATTTCAACTATTCAGTAGCCACATTTGCATCAACCCAGAAATTGCTATTGAATACAATTCTTTGTCCATCATATGCTATTTGTAATTTCTATGCCTCGTGGTTCAAATTCTCAATTTATCTGAGGCATTTCATGCAAGTTCTTGACCCCTTGCCAGAATCAGTTGTCCATCCCTGGTCAAATTCTCTTTGACTCTAAAGAGAAAGATCTCTTGTCCAATTTGCAGGGCATGTAAGGAGGGCAACAACATCTAATTGTGTCTCTTTTATGCATTTTGCAAATACAATGTCCATGTTGCACAGGATTACAAACCATCTACTACTATTGATTTTTCCCGTACAAAAGAACATAGGCTTTGTTTCTCTAATTCATCCTATTCTTACTGTTCTTGTAAAATTTGTGTTAGGTTGGAAATTGGTAACTAACAGATACATAGTTAAAATGGAAAAAGACCTACAATATTTTCTCTGTATTGCTTTTACTCCAAAATCAAATAAAAGGTTCAACAATACAATATACAGAGTTCTAAACTATTTTTTTGAGAAGAACATTTTCCAATTACACATTGGGAAAGCCTTTCTTTCCCTGTTTTACCTCCCTATACAATGCTCTCTGAAGTTGCTCTGATGAGCAAACTATTGTTTGATATTTTTGGCTGGAATGTATAATTGCCAATGACACAAGTAAGGAATATAAACTGTTTTCAAACTGGGGCCAGAAATGTCAACTAATTTACCCAAGAAAGTAGTATCAAGGAAGTTTCATTTTTCACATACATCTATGGACTTAGATATGAGTTGTCTATGGCCTTGTAGACACCATATTTCTAGGACACCTCCCTGGGTCACAGAAGTGGATGTGCAAGGGAGGAGCCCCAAACCTCACACTTCATTGGCTACACAGAAAATCTGCCTCTTCTTTGTATGTGTTTTTTTTTAGAATTTCATTGTAATTTAGAGAAAGATTTATGAAAACTGTGTGGACAATGAAGACTATTAACATTCAATAAAATTCTCTATCAGAATCCCATTTCATTATGTTAATCCTGTACTTCAAATGGTCTGATAAGCAGATATATTGCTATTTAGTACCATTATCAGTAAGTGATTCTATCAGAGAAGCTTACATAAATGAATCTAACCCTCAGAGACTTTTAAATGTAATTAATGATGAAAGGAGCTTTTGAAATAAACTCCTTATCGTTGTCATTACATTGTTGATGACAGAAAAACCCACCTTAGAATATTATTTATTTGAAAATTGGTACTATGGCTCTAGTGAGTGAACAAAACAAAACCTGGTGATATACATGTTTTTATGACTCTTTAATATAAAATGCTTCCTAACATTGTTATGTGACTTAAATAAATAACAAGTCTATTTAACAATTTTAAATAGGGTTAATATTAGGGTGAATCATCTCATACATTTTTTATCAGATTGGAACTAAATCAACTATCTCTTATCACTAATATTTTCTAATGTTCTTCAAAACCAAATTTAGCAGCAGATAAATTGCTCACCTCTAGTAATTATAGATACAAAACACCCTTATTCTCACACCTTGGTTTGCATTAAAACTCTTCTCCCTTCTAACCTCGACTATTTCAATGTCTTCCCAGCTAGTCTCCCCAGTCCTCTCTTAGTCTTTCCCCTCTCCAAACCATTCTGCACACTCTTATATTGTTAAGGCAGAGACAGAAGACAACCTGTAGCGTAAGAGAGGAGGAACTTCAGGTCTATTCCAATGTGACTTGGGAACATTTTATTTCTGTAATACTGACTTTCTTTCACCAGTATGTACTAAAATAATACATGTCTTTTGAGATTATTATGATTAAAGGATGTAATCCATGGGCAAATAACAGGCATATAATAGGACCACAATCATCCTAACTTTGTAGAAACTTACAATGTTTCCTCACTATGGATTAAAGCCAATTTTTTTTACCAACGTGGCCAAGTCCCACATAATGAAACCATGTCCCCTTTCCAGGCTTTTTAATACTGGGGTCCTGTTCAAACCAGAAGTGCCAGTGTGTGATGAGAAAGGCTTTCTGAAAGGAAAGGAGTGACACACAGCAGCAATTCACAGGAGAATTCCGCTTTATTAGGAAAAGGTGCTGGGTCATATAGGAAGGGGCATGGGGTGATTGTGGTGTCACTTCTATGGGGCTGGTGGCTATTGGCTAGGTGCTGGGAGTGGGAGTGGGGAGAGAGGTGATTGGTCTTTAGATGGCGCCGTCGGGAACCAAGGACCTGGAAGAGAAGCCGGAAGTTTGCCATCTTACTGGTGGGGGCCCTTCATTCCCCTCTTTCCCGTCTATGGGGTTGTGGACGTTGCTTTCTTTCTGACTGCTTCCTGCTGAACGGGGGCGGAGAAGGGAGTGAGGGCTTGAGGATTGGGGGGAAAGTGTTGATAGGACTCCCCACAGTAAGGACGAGTAGATGTGGACTTCTTCAGGTTGGAAATCAATGAAGATTCCTTGTAACTATAGGTTGAGACTTGTTGATTCCAATGGTGCCAAGAGGATATGGGTGCCAGAAGCCAGGCGTCTGCGGCCATTGTTTCCAGGAACAGTTTCCAGCAGAGAGACAGGTCCATCTCAGCGTGTGGTGAGGAGGTTACGTGAGGGTGAGGGATCTTCTGTGGCTAAAAGCTGATAGTTCCTGAGTAAAAGCTGGTTGAAAGTTTGATTAGAGATTTTTCCGACTTGGGATTTGATGAACTTTATTATACAGGGTAAGAAGAGACAGGCGAGAAGAATGATTATTATGGGGCCTGCAATGGGCCAGAGCCAGGTAAGGAGGGGGTTTGTTAGTATTGAAGAGAATGGGTTGGAATTGGAAGCAGAGTGGAGGCTGGAGGCAAGGTCGGTGAGTTTGGTAATGTCAGTTTTCACAATGCTGGATTCGTTGATGTAATAGCAGCACTCTTCTCAAAGGAAGACGCAGGTGCTGCGCTTTTTGGCTGTAAGCAGATCTAAGGCCCGCCGGTTTTGAAGGGTGACCTTAGCTAGCAAAGTGACCCATCTTTGGAGAGAGGCCAGGGAATCGGCAGTGGATGTCAGGGCTCCCTCAAGTTTGGCATTGAGATCTCTAATTACTCATAGAGAGTGACCCAAGGCTCTTCTCGAAAACCCTGCCCCAATGGATGAGGGGGTCAAAGAGATACTGACCTTGATGGGAAGGAAAGCAGCCCTTTTTGTGCGCGAGGGCAAGGGAGGTTGGAGTTCAAGGAATTCTGCCATGCTGTAAAGTGTAAGCTGTGGGATTAGGGTGACAAGAATGCAGGGTATATTGGAGTTGGGAGGCAGTGAGTTGAAAAGACTGCCACTACACTAAAAGAACTGTCCCGGTTGAGTGAAAGTCTTAGAGCCGGAGGTAGGCGTGTAGATAGAGAGGCAGTGAAGTGCGCTGGAGTGGGGTGGAGCTGGGCTTACACAGTGGTGGATGGTGAGATTATCTGCGTATTCTGGTTCCCATAGGGGTATGTCTGCCAGGGGACGGAAGGGTTGTCCTTCTGCATGGAAGGAGTAGTTGGAAATATTAAGGGGCACGGCGGCCAGCAGTGGGTGCTGTAGTGATGCGCACAAGAAACAATTGGCGGTGTTGAGGATGTGGTTGAGAAAGATGGTGGTGTCTTGAATAAGCTGTAACTAAGAGTAGGAGGAATAAGAAGATGAAGAAGTGCTGTCAAGAGTTTGAATAATGACTTTTTCGAAATGTCCGATATCTGATGCAACTTGAGAGATCTGGGAGTGAGAGGGAACATACTCTCAAGAGATGTGAAGGGTACTGTGGAGGATCAAGGACCCCCCCATAGTAAACTGAGGCTGTGACCCCAGCGGCCCATTGAGAGTCCTAGGGATCTGGGATTGATAAGGAGAATGAGCCGTTGGGGTATTTCATGAAACGGTTAGAGGAGTAATACTGTGGGTACTGGGAGTTACTCATGTAGTGAATGGCGCAAGACCAGTAGGGACATCCCCCGTAGGTGTCTTGCCATCGCCTGCAATAGGCTTGCCTTTGGTCATAGAGAAAGCAGAATTAGGGAGAATAAAGGTAGCTGCTAGTGAACACGTCGGTGGAGGGAGGAAAGTGGAGGTATAAAGGCTCAGAGCAGACTTTCAGAGGGCAGTCTGATGTGGCAATGAGGGCAGTAACTTTTGTTTGATGCTGTGTGTAAGTCTGTCTTACTTTGAGTCGCCATACAAAGGAGGCTGGGGTGGTGGGGAAGACAATAGGAATGAGGAGAAAAAGCAAGAGAGTGATAAAGGAGGAAAAAGTCATGATTCGGGTATGGATGGCAAAGGGGGTGAACGGGATTTTGGAGGAAAGAGGACAGTAAGGTCAGGAGTCTGGAGGGAGGCAGAGTCTGTAAATTTTGTAGGTTAAGAGATCCTTTAGGTGATGTGGGGACAGAATGGTAAGGGGCGCCCCGAATGTCAGTTTATGAGCTTCCTTCTGCAAGAGCTGTCCAGCAGCTAATGCCCGTAGGCAGGGGGATCATCCCCGAACTGTGGGGTCTAATTGCTTGGAAAGATAAGCTACTGGGGCAAAGGATGGGCTATAATATTGGCCTAGGACTCCTAGAGCTTGACTGGACCTCTCATGAATGTATAATGAGACGAGCTTCGACAAATCAGGAAGATGGAGAGCTGGGGCTTCCACAAGGACTCCACGGAGCTTAATGAAGGAGTGTTGGGGTGAGGAGGATAATGGTTCTTCAGGGGGGCCCTTGCTGAGGTCGTACAGGGGTCTTGCCAACAGGGAGAAGTTAGGGATCCACGCTCTAAAATACCCAGCCAGGCCTAGAAAGGAAAGGATTTCTGTCTTGGTTTTGGGAATGGGCAGGTCAGAGAGGAGTCGTTTTCTGTCTAAGGTAATGGACTTTCTTTGTTGAGACAGAAGGAATCTAAGGTAAGTGACAGAAGGGGAAGAGATTTGAGCTTTGAGGGGGGATACCCGGTAACCTCTGGAAGCTAGAAGGTTAAGTAGGGAGGCAGTGTCAAGTTGAGACTGTTCCCATGAAGGACTGCAGAGTAGAAGATCATCCACGTATTATAATAAGGTGGACTCAGAAGCTTTGTGGCAAAACTGTCCAAGTGAGTTGTTCAGAATGTCTTGTGTATGGGTCCGTCCAGGTGAAGGCGAAAAAATCTTGGGAGGAGGGGTCTCGGGAGGCTAAGGCAGGGCAGCGATAAAAGGGTGTATGGATTTGGGACTAAGGGATGGGTAGGGACAATGGCCATGTTGATGAGGCGAAGGTCTTGGACGAGGCGGAAAGATCTGTTGGTTTTTTTAACAGCTAATATGGAGGTATTAAACGGGGAGTGAGTGGGTCTGAGGTAATTTTTGTTTAAGAGATCTTAGATGATGGGTTGGAGGCCTGTGAGGGCTGAAGTGGTTAGGGGGTATTGGGCTTGACAGATATACTGAGAGGGGTCACGTAGTTTGATAGGGGCAGGAGGACATAGAGCTATGGAAGGGCTTGTAATGTCCTAAACTCTGGGATTTACAGGGTGTATGAGGGCGGAACTGGAGCTTTCATTGGGTAGAGGGGGGTCGTCGGCTATGAGGGCCATTAGAAAGGGATACTGGGGGCTGTGGGAGTGGATATAGTTATGGAAACATGGAGGAGAGAAAGGATGTCCCATCTTAGTAAGGGGATGGGACACTGGGGCATAACCAGGAAGGAGTGGGAGAAAGGTATGGGATTGTCTTGGATTGTGCATAAAAGGGAGGGGGTTTTTAATGGGAAAATCTGTTTACTTCTTACCTTCACTATAGGAGTAATGGCAGGTGTGGTAGGGCCCCAGTATTCCTGCAAGACTGAGAAGGTGGCTTCTGTATCTAGGAGGAAGGAGATGGGGTGACCGTCTACTATTAAAGTAACCCTGGGCTCTTGTTTGGTGATGGAAATGGTCGGGCGAGAAGCCCCTGGGCCCCGTCAATCTTCTTCTGCCAGCCCCACTATGGCGGGCTTAGGATGGGGGTTGTTCATCCAGCCTCCCCTTCGGGTGGCTGGGCAATCAGACCCTCAGTGGCGTTTTTTGTGGCATCTGGGGCATGGGGTGGTAGCCCTTGACCAATGTCCTTCTTGTCCGCACTTGAAACAAGCTCCTGTGGGGGGGTCTTGTTTGTAGAAGGGCGCCCAGGTTGTGGTTTTATCAGCTGGGCCAACATTTGGAAATTGGCCTGATCAGCCTTTTGTTTACGGCGTTCTTTCTCCTCCTCCTGGTTATGGAAGACTTTAAAGGCCACTGTTAGGATCTCAGTCTGTGGGGTAGCGGGGCCCTGTTCTAACTTTTTGAGTTTAGCTTTAATTTCGGGGTAGCTTTGAGCTAGGAAGTATGTCATAAGGACATGTCTCTTGTCAGGCGTTTCTGGGTCCAGGCTGGTATACTGTAATAGGGCTTGAGTGAGTCTGTCTAAGAACTTGGAGGGGGTTTCATCTCTTTTTTGAATTATGTCTTGGAGCTTTTGAAAATTGACTACTTTACGAGCTGCCTTTTTCAGACCTGCTAATAAGCAGCAGGCGAAGATATCTCGAGAGCGGAGACTCATGGTGGTGTTATAATCTCATTGTGGATCTTGTTCGGGGACAGCAGTGGGGCCAGGGGGATAGGTGGGGTCAGTCCTGTGGGTTTCGGTGGCGTGCATTTGGGTGAAGTCCCAAACTCATCTATGCTCTTCAGGAGGGAGGGTATTGGCTAGGAGCATGAAAATGTCATGATGTGTGAGGCTGTATGACTGGAGGGTCTATTGAAACTCTCTGATATATGTTGTGGGATCAGTGGAAAAGGAACTTAGGCGTTTCTCAAGTTGGGCTAAATCTCTTAAGGAGAAAGGGACGTGAACGCGCACGATGCTTTCGGTTCTTGCTACCTCTCGGAGGGGGGCTGATAATTTTGGGAGGCCCTCGGGACTGAGTCTGAGGAGGACTGAAGGGTTCTGGCTCAGTCTGTGAGGGAGAAACAGGTGATGGGGGAAAAGACAGAGGAGGCTCTTGGAACTTAGTTAGAGGGGGGCTGAAAGGCTCAGGCTTGAACTGCAAGGGGGTTGAGGTGGGGGAGGAGATGGTGGTGGAGGAAGGGGGAGGGGTTGTTGTAGGAGAGGAGGGGAAAGGGAGTAAATGGAAGGCTTTTGTGGGGTAGACGGCTTGCAGGCTAGGAGAACTTGGGGGGTGCGGGGGGAGGAGGCGGAAAGCTTCGGTATAGGGAATCTCTTTCCAGTTTTTCAGGCGCTGGCAGTAGTTAAAGAGATCGCAAGTGATGTTAGGATCAAGAGTTCCCCCTGCGGGCCATTGGTTGTTACTGTCTAGGGGGTATGTCGGCCAATCTTGGGAGCAGTATTTACAGAGAAGTTTTGGTTTTATATCAGGCGTCAGGGAGAGGGTGGCTAGATACTTGAGCAGGCATTCAAGAGGTGAACTTTCAGGGAGGGATGAGGAGGCTCCCATGGCTAAAGGACAGAGAAGGAGACAAACAGGGGAAGACGAACGGAGACCCTCGGACTGGGAGCAGACGGCAAGGAGACAAAGGGCGTCCCCGGTGATCCTTGGGGGTCTGCGGAGACTCGTATACTAGTCGGTTTCTTAGAAAGTGTGGGTCGTCACCCAGACTTCTCTAAGAAGGCAGAGTGCCGGAGTCCGAGGTACCTAGTACTAGGAGTTTTCGGCAGACGGAACTGATTTCGGCAGGTAGAATGGAAGGAGTGGAAAAGGGAGCGTTCTCATCCACAAAGGAGTCACCTCGTTTATGGCTGTTGAAGGAGGGGCCTGAGGGTCTGCTGCAGCCGTGAAGGCCGGAGGCGGGGAGAGTTCCTTCTTTGTCCCCGAGCGTCAGGGCCTTGCTGGACGATCACAGTCAATGGCACTGCGATAGCTCGGGGAAGAGCGGCCCACTCCAGGGGAAAACTTACCTAAAGGCCAAAGAGGAGTGGTGAGTATGAGGAGCCAGCACCGGAAAAAGAGGACGAGGGCAAGCTGCTGCTGGTGTCGGGGGGAAGACGGGGCCCAGTTGGGGTGTCTCATCTCCTGTATTTCGGCACCAATGAAAGGAAAGGAGCGACACACAGCAGCAATTCACCGGAGAATTCTGCTTTATTGGGGAAAGGTGCTGGGTTATATAGGAAGGGGCATGGGGTGATTGTGGTGTCACTTCTACGGGGCTGGTGGCTATTGGCTAGGTGCTGGGAGTGGGAGTGGGGAGAGAGGTGATTGGTCTTTAGGTGGCGCTGTCGGGAACTGAGGACCTGGAAGAGAAGCCGGAAGTTCGCCATCTTACTGGTGGGGGCCCTTCACTTTCATTTCTTCTCCTTTTAGCCCACACATCTCTCTAAAGCCATGCTTTTACATAACCTGCCCCTTCCATCTGGAATGACCCAGGCCATCACCTCCTCTCTCTAAAGCATATGCACATCTAATCTTCCACCTACTTTTCTCACTTCTGAGTTCCTACAGTAGAACTCAGATCTACTCTGTCTTCCTCTCCTCCTTGGACCCACAATATCCAACTCAGAGATGCCATAGTTCTTCATTGAGTGAGATAAATCACCATACATGTGGGAATATTATGTCTTTTTCCTTGAAAATTAACACAGAAAATAGAAAATGCCTTATTGTAAGCTCTTGCAGACTTTGTATTATAGGGAGATGCACATCAGGAAAAACAGTCATCTCTGGATCAGGATATTGTAGGGGTGATCTGACATAATTAGTAAAACTAGAGCCAAACAATAACAACAAGCACAGATGGTGCCATCCTTCCTGAGCACATGCTCTCACCATCAGGAGTGTTCCTGATCATCCTCAGGGAAGAAAAGAAAGAGAGAGAAACAAAACTTGAATAAGATCATTTGAAAACTATGCAATAAGTTGTTACATTCTGGAAATCACAATTATAACTAGAAGAAAAAATGTTAAAAGGAAAATTATTCTCCTAATTTCAGTACTATGGGAATTTGTGATTTTGGATCATGATAACTTGCATCCTAAAATATCATGACCCATTTTAAACAGTTTAGATGAGGGGGAATAGGAGATAGGGACTTGTTAGGTAATGATATTAACATCAAAAGGAGTATGAATAGTTCAATAAAATGACTTCATTTACTGTTAGAATAGAAATTACATTCTTTTAATTATGTGTATAAACAAATTGGGAAATGCAATACTATATATATGTATATATATACATATATATATTTGCAATATTATCGAAATCCTGGAATTTACGCATTCAAATTGGCCAAAGAACTATGCAATGGGTCTTTTCAATGGGAAAATAAAAATCACCTCATGTTTGGTATTGCCTATGGTCAAGAATAGCATATACTTGTAATGTTATGTGAAGAACAATATGTGTACCTGAGTAGTAATTCATAAAATATCAATTCTCTTTACTCCAATTTCTTTAACCCACCAAGTTTTGGTAATTATTTATATATTCCATAATATTTATTTACTCATTCATCTACTCAACAAATATTTATTAAGATCTTTTTATATATTAGGCATTATTCTGCACACTGGAAATGCAGTAGTGAAGGAAATAGGCCCTGGCCTAATGGGGCTCCCATTCTTTATGGGGAGACCATAGATGAATAGATAGTAGATAACAGAAAAATAGATAGATAGATAATAGGTAGATATAAGTAGACCACCAGGCTGTAATAGTGTAAAGGAAAAAATATATAAGTGGGTAAATCACTTAGAAATTGGCTTGTATTATTTTAAATATGGAAGTCTTAGGAGTCTTTGTGTAAAGGTATTTTTGAACAAAGACAGAAAGAAATTGAGGAAAAAATCCTCAAGTATAGAGGATACATAGAGAAAGGGCATTCTATGAAAACAGCCCTGTGAAGGCTCTGATGTCAGACGGCCTGTGTGGCCAGAGCAGAGTGATCAAGGAGTTTGTTAGGAGTGAAATTTGAAAAGACAGTAGAGATGGAGTTCAGGTAAGGTCTTCAGGCCACGTAAGAACTTTGCTTTCTCTGAGAAAGAATGGACATCATTGGATTTTGACAAGAGTATCACTCCAGATGCTATAGGCAACTGTGTGTGTGTGTGTGTGTGTGTGTGTGTGTATGTGTGTGTGTGTGTAAAATGAAAAGAACCAGACTAATCACAACACCCTGTTATAGACGATTGTGGCTTCTACCTACTTGTCATGGTGTAGGTCCTAAGAAATGGTTTGATTCTAGATTTTATTCTTTACATGAAGTGAAAAAGATTTGCTAATTCAGTGTATGCAGGTTACAATAGGAAGAGAATATTGATAACTCCAAACAGTTGAATGAATAACTAGTATTATAACTATTTCAGCAATAGTTCATACCCTTTTTGAGATTTGGAAATACCAATGGCACAGATAATGTCTTTTTCATTTGTCTTTTCCCACATTAACTAGGAAAGGATAATCTCACTAGAGTGAGTTTTTCAAGGGTGTTATTTTAGATGACAATAGTGATTTAAGAACTATGGTCATGGTGTTAGATGAGACACAAGAAGCAGATCTAGGTGAGAGCAATGGGATGGAAGAATAGTCCCTACTTCAGATAATTTTGAGTTTGAAATATGTTAAGTATTGTTAGTAAGTGGAAATATGGAAGAGAGATTAAAACTGAAATAACCGTGTTTGAAATTCCCCCCATACTTTAGCAGTTATTTAATGTAATTAAGTGAAATTTCTAGAGTGGGCATGCATAACCAGAAAGCAAAGAGGGCTAAAAATAAAAATTTTTGAAAATATGTTAACTGTGTGTGTACACACACACACACACACACACACACACACACACACACACACACATATACATATATATATCTCAGTGAGGTAAGTAGGAAGAGACCTAGAGGGACATGGTTATGTATACAAGAGTTCTATCAATAAGTATGTATGACCAATATGTCAACTCAAAAAGACTTCCAAATATAAATAACAAGTGACATATAACAATCTTGACCGCTTGTCAATATCAAATATAAGGTGAATTTCATTTTACTATTGAGAATATCCATTAAAAACTTTATTGGACAACTTGAATGAATAAAATTCAGGATTTTAGATAATATTAGAAAATGCTATATCTAATTTGCTAGTTGAATTATATACATATTTAATATATACATATCGATTTTATATGTTATTTATCCATTCTCACAAAATAACCAGATGAATAGGATCTTGGGTTTTTTTGTGTTGGTGGATATTTTTGCCCAGAGAGCCTGAGATCCTAATGTAGCCTTTGGTGTAAAATAATTCTGATATCCCCACGTGATTTTGTTCAAGTTGGAGTGAGCACACAGAATGCTTTTGGACATTCAGGAGTATGAAGAAGTCCACTGTGATGCTTTTGGAAAAAAAGAAAAAAAGAATTATCCCAGATAAAATGAGAGAGGACATGATGAAAAGGCTCCTTTCCTCTTTCCTGCCTTTGGACATAGATGTTTGAGGGCAGAATGCCCAAAACTGTGACAGCTATTTTAACTTTGTGTGACTTCCTGTCTTGTACCTCTGAAAGGTCAAGAATGAAGGTGAATATACACATACTTATGATGAAATAGCAAAAAATGATGGAAGAACGTGGATCCTTGAGAGCATTGCTCAGCCACCAAACTAACCCTAATACTGCAACTTCTTAACATTTGCCATGAGAATTAATAAATATCCTTTCTGTTTAAGCCACATATAATCAGAGAACCTCCAGCTCAAACTATTCTACATGATGCAATAAAACAGGATAAAAAGTTTTAGCAAAAGGGCAGCAGATTTGCTTTAGGCACGTTTTAACATGAGAATGCTCATTCTTCCAAATGGAGGACAGAAACAAGAAATAAAGATGGTCGATGATGCTCAGAATCAAGCAACCACAAATGCCCGTTTTAGACAGCATCCTGATCCCTGTCTTATCATTAACTTGTTTTCTGGAGAGCTCCAAGGCAGGCAAGTCACATTCACTCAAAGATACTTGTTAAAATGTAGATTTACTGGCCTTATCAACTTCACACTCCCAATTCACAAGGGCCCACGAATCTGCATTTGAAACAACCACCCCACTGGAATTATTCTGTAGAATAAAGTTAGGCTGCTGTCAAGAGGTAAATTATCCTAAATCCTAAAGTCTTAATACCAACGGCTCCCAATAGGGGGAGCTGGATGAGGATCTGAGTCCTTCAGACAGATAAAACGCTTCAAAGAACACACACACTCACACACACACACACACACACACACACACACACACACACACACACACACACACAAAGGGTTCTACAGCAGCTAGGTTGGACCTCAAAGACTGGAGTTGAAGGTGACAACACGCTGCCTAGGAGATAATTCTCTGGCTCATGGAAGGTAGGGGCTGGCCCTTTCAATGGAGCTACAGTATTTTCCACTTGAAAAGACACAAAAAGCCAGGGACTAATAGAAATGCAGTAGAGATTTCAAGCAGGATGAGATCTGAAAAGAAACATTTGTTTTTGGCAATTAAATACATTGAAGAACTAAGTAAGACAAATTTGAAACAGTGCCTGAGACAAAATCAAGACAGTTCCTAATAAAGAATGGCACCTATGACAGTTCAGATAATCAGTATAGATGGCCCTTTCAGGGAAACGCTGAAGAAGAGACATAAAAGCAGTGTATAGGGAAGCGATATTATCATCAATGTTGTGTCAATACTGCACTTCGGAGAGACACTGTTCCTTTCATTAAAGTGACCAATCAACTATTTTATGTTATTGAATTAACAGAAAAATTTATGGTGAGTATTCATGGTAGAAGAAGGACCTAGTGCTTGACTCTATCAACTAATTAAAAAAAAAAGATTGAATGAATAAATTAATAAAGAGCATATTTAATATCAATAATTCAATAATAGGTAATTTCAGTATTAAAAACTTTTCTTGAAAACAATTAAGATGTTAAGGCAGATGAAAAGTAAAGTTGCAAACATAGCAAGGATGTTCTGGAAGAATGACCTGTCAGTATAGTTGTAACTACACCAGGCAAATGTCAGACTGATATTCTAACCCAAAATAAGGGTTATATCTCTCCCTGTGAATGCAGTATAGTTGGAATTTGGTCTAGCCAAAAACTCTTGCCAGTTTTTATATAAATAAGTTATAAAATGATGTGTCATTGATAATCTTGTTTATTCGCAGTTATTTAGGATATCATCATTTGTAGTTACTTCAGTTTTATCAACATGAAAATTGGTGACCAATAATTAATGTTGTATTTGCCCACTCTGCTCTTCTATTCTCTCATCAAGAAATTTATCCAAGATTGAAATTAAAATATCTCCAATTAAAAAAATAAATACAGAGTCCCTTGCAAATTCATTCTCCTAAGCAGCATTTAGTTCATCACTATCACTCAGCTGTTCAGGACAAAAAGGTTATTGCTTGATAGATTCTCTAGGATTAAAGTCTACTTTGGAAACATCAATACACAAGTCTTTAAAATGGGTTAAAAACAGACTTGATTGTAGTGGCTTCATTGCAAAACAATAGGCCATCTGTTTCATTAAGTATTTAACAGTGCTCAGTCCTTTACATCCTCTTGGCTAAATCTGTTTTTTTTTTTTCCAGAATGGTTGAGTTTCAGCCAACCTAATTCACAACCCTCTTCAAGAGTTGTTCTCTTCCTGAATAGCTGAGCATCAGCTGGCTCAGACACTGAATCACTACCAGAATATTACTGCCTCCTTCCTCCCCACATTCTCTCTATTTAGAAGTCTATTTTCTCTAAGTGTGTAACAGCTGAGATAAATTTAAACAAAAAGAATATTTTTATATGATATAATGCATTATAAAATATAGGAACACCCAATAGATGTGTATTACATATTCACTTGTATATATTTATTATAAAATATATGTATTATAAAATATAAATATATATATTATCATATATACATAATAAAAGTAGCATCTCATTTTTCTTGTAATTTTAATCTCATAAATATTCAATATTTGATATCATGTAGAAATCATCAGCAAAATAATGCCCTTTTGGCAGATACTGGTGACTGTCTTTTTACTGTTCTCCTCACTATCTTTCCTCTTTCTAAAGAAAATCCTTACTTTATTTAGTAAATGTAAGTGTCTGTTAATTTAGACATTTGTTTTAGCTGTCACACCAAGGGAGGTGGTCCTGATTAGATCTCAGAGATTGACTATTTTACTAGCTTATTTTATTAAGGAAAAAAATAGTCCAGTAGAATTAATCATTCATATGTTTAAGAAATTGTAAATGAGATCCTACTGTACACCAGACAAAGAAATAAACTCTGGAATACAAGAGGTGGGGAAACCTCTCTTCACAGTATGGTAGCAGTAAATAATGTATAAATAGTATGCAAACAGTACATACAGGAGGCAAGGAAAAAGTGAAGTCAGACTGGAAGGATAGGGAAATGGCTTCAGGGAACAGGTTCTCATGTGAGTAGGAATTTGCTTCATAAATAAGGGAGAAAAGGCACTGTGTCAAGCCAAAGAAGGCCCTCAGTAACATAACACGCTGTGTGATAACATAGTGCATTAAAGTACCTGCTTGTAATTCAGTACAAATATGACATAAGGCACAAGGAATGAGGAGACATATGCTAATACCTGGGTCCAGATGTAGCACTCTCAATGCAAAAGGAATTAGTCTTTATCCTGAAGGTTTCAGGCTGAGTTGGGTATGGATGTGACACAATAATTTATAATCTAGGGAGAGTTTTTGGTTCCTACCATGAAAGACTGATTGAAACTGTTCACAAATTATAGTAGGAACTCAGAACTTGTTACTATACATAGGAGAAAGAATCACAATGAAAAGGTAGTGTTGTGGGAGAGAAGATAGAACAGATTTAAAGAATAGGTCGGAGGTAATGTCAACAAAGTTGGTGAGCAAGTGAATATGGAAAATTGGATGATATTTTTAGATTGAATCCTGTTTTCTAATTGAAACTAATGGTGATATTGTGAGGCCATTAATACAGCAATGAAATTCTGTGGGAAGAGTATATTTGTATAATGTAAAAAATGTGTTTCTTTTTGGACATACTGAATTAAAGATTTCTGTGGTTCATTTGAATGAATGATTGGATACATAGATTTGGTTCAAGAACAAGATCTCTGTTGGATATATTTACAAGTCATCAACATCTGTAATAGTCATAAATATAAAAATTAATGCAAGAGTCCAGAGGGAGCTGAAAGCAAAAAAACTTATTGAGTCTGGGAAATGTGGGACTATCCATATATTTGGGATAGGAAGAGAAATTCCAGGAAAATCTAACAATAGGAAATGTTAGAGAGGTGGGAGAGAAAAGTTTGTAGGAAAGTGGAAATCAACATAGGAAGGAGTTTGAAGAAAAAATGATCAACATTTAAAACTTAGAAATAAAAATCACATAAAAATTGAGTATTATTTATTGGGTTCACTATTGGGAGTTAAATGCTAATTTTGGACATTTTAAAATGCATTAGCAATGCATATAAAAGTTATCAAAGCCCATGAATCAATATGGCTCCAAAATAATGTTAAATTTCTTTTCCTATGCATAAAATCATAAAATGTAAAGAAATCAAGAGTCCATTTCATTAAAACAAATTGTTTACAATCTGTTCATTGATTATATTCTTCCTCTTTTTAATAATTTTTAAACACCAGTCCTCAAAATGTAGGGTTTTTGTGGATACAAAATTAATACACAGAAATCTGTTGCTTTCCTATACACTAATGATGAACTAGCAGAAAGAGAAATCAGGAAAACAATTCCATTCACAACTGCATCAAAAAGAATAAAATACCTAGGAATAAACCTAACCAAGGAAGTGAAAGACCTATACCCTGAAAACTACAAGACACACTTAAGAGAAATTAAAGAGGACACTAACAAATGGAAACTCATCCCATGCTCCTGGCTAGGAAGAATTAATATTGTCAAAATGGCCATCCTGCCCAAAGCAATATACAGATTTGATGCAATCCCTATCAAATTACCAATAGCATTCTTCAATGAACTGGAATAAATAGTTCAAAAATTCATATGGAACCACCAAAGACCCCAAATAGCCAAAGCAATCCTGAGAAGGAAGAATAGAACAGGGGGGGTCTCGCTTCCCAACTTTAAGCTCTACTACAAAGCCACAGTAATCAAGACAATTTGGTACTGGCACAAGAACAGAGCCACAGACCAGTAGAACAGATTAGAGACTCCAGACATTAACCCAAATGTATATGGTCAATTAATATTTGATAAAGGAGCCATGGACATACAATGGCGAGATGACAGTCTCTTCAACAGATGGTGCTGTCAAAACTGGACAGTTACATGTAGGAGAATGATACTGGACCATTGTCAAACCCCATACACAAAAGTAAATTCAAAATGGATCAAAGACCTGAATGTAAGTCATGAAACCATAAAACTCTTAGGAAAAAACATAGGCAAAAATCTCTTGGACATAAACACGAGCAACTTCTTCATGAACATATTTCCCTGAGCAAGGGAAACAAAAGCAAAAATGAACAAGTGGGACTATATCAAGCTGAAAAGCTTCTGTACAACAAAGAACACCATCAATAGAACAAAAAGATACCCTACAGTATGGGAGAATATATTCATAAATTACATATCTGATAAAGGGTTGACATCCAAAATCTATAAAGAGTTCACACACCTCAACAAACAAAAATCAAATAATCCAATTAAAAAATGGGCACAGGATCTGAACAGATACTTCTCCATAGGAGAAATTCAGATGGCCAACAGACACATGAAAAGATGCTCCACATCGCTAATCATCAGGGAAATGCAAATTAAGACCACAATGAGATATAACCTCACACCAGTTAGGATGGCCAACATCCAAAAGACAAACAACAACTAATGCGGGCAAGGATGTGGACAAAGGAGAACCCTCCTACACTGCTGGTGGGAATGTAAATTAGTTCAATCACTGTGGAAAGCAGTATGGAGGTTCCTCAAAACACTAAAAACATAAATACTATTTGACAGGAATTCTACTCCTAGGAACTTACCCTAAGAATGCAGCAACCCAGTTTGAAAAAGACATATTTACCCCTATGTTTATTATAGCACTATATATAATAGCCAAGAAATGGAAGCAACCTAAGTGTCCATCAGTAGTTGAATGGATAAAGAAGATGTGGTACACATACGCAATGTAATATTATTCAGCCATAAGAAGAAAACAAATCGTACCATTTGCAACAACATGGATGGAGCTAGAGGGTATTATGCTCAGTGAAATAAGCCAGGCAGAGAAAGACAAGTACCAAATGATTTCACTCATATGTGGAGTATAAGAACAAAGAAAAAACTGAAGGAGAAAAACAGCAGCAGACTCACAGAACCCAAGGATGGACTAACAGTTACCAAAGGGAAAGGGACTGGGGAGGGTGGGTGGGAAGCGAGGGATAAGGGGGAAAAAACGGTTATTACTATTAGCAGACATAATGTAGGGAGGGGCACGGGGAGGGCTGTACAACACAGAGAAGACAAGTAGTGACTCTATAGCATCTTACTACGCTGATGGACAGTGACTGTAATGGGGTATGTGGGGGGGACTTTACAATGGGGGGAATCTAGTAAACATAAAGTTGCTCATATAATTGCAGATTAATGATACCAAAAAAAAAATGTAGGGTTTTTGTGTGTCAAAAGTTGAAATGTGATAAAAATGCAATTATCAGTTAGTTTTATATCTCCCTTCTAGGTAAAAAAAAATGTATAACAATGTTTCTTTATTCTCATATACTGTATATTTCAAAAATTTTCCCTTTTACATGTGAATTCCCTTATTGATCTCTCTATACCTCTTATGGATTTTTATCACTATCTGAAATTGTAGTATTCTCTGTACATATCTTTCACATCGGAAATACTTAAATTTCCTTAAGGGTGAGGGCCATTATTTTTCATCTGAATATCCCTGTGGGGAAGATTGGGTTCCTATGGCCAGGATCTTCACTGAACTTAAACCACCTGATGATGTAAATGGCCTGTTGCTAGGCTACCGCTTCCACACCTTTAGTTAATAAGCTATTATTGCGCTATATAGAGAGCTTGGCCCAGTGCTCTGGGCGGAGGCAGAGACGCTAGTGCTTGACCTACCGCCGGGAGAACAAGCCGAGTAATAAATCCTTTCACCCAAAAGAACGTTTTGCTGTCAATTTCTTTGGTGACATTGAATCCATAGTGAACTTGCTGAAACTCATTGGCAAGACAATCCCAAAGCACCGAACAAAGGTTTTGCATGAAATATGTATGCAAAAATCTGATGCTCACATGATACCACAAATAAATGAATACACTAGCCGAAAAAAAAGACTTTCCAAATGTTTCAAGTCAACATATATGAGCAGTGAATGGAAAATAACATGAACAAATGAAATAACTGATAACCTGCCAGAATTATCTTCTGTTTTCTGGAGATAAAAACAGAAGGCATGGTATTATGAAAAGCGAGCTGCTTGCAGTTTGATTTGGACTAGATCACAGGTCACTAGTCTATTTTTGTAGTCTTAGATAATGATACCCTTGGCAGAGCCATTTCTGAATGACTAATGATAATGTCAGTAACATGCAACTTTACTCTTCCCTGAAGTTATTAAAATCTGTCATAAGCATGAATTGATGTGTTTGTGCATTGGTAGGGAATAATCTTCCTTATCCATAGAGATTAGATCATTAGAGAACAAACAAGTAGTCCCAAAGATTACAGATGAGGCAGAATGAAGTTAAGGTAAAAGAGTCAAAATATCCACCTTTATTTCTGGCCATTTTATCAAGCCCCAGTTCATCTTGGGCTGTTGAATGAATGCACTCTTCTAAAAGGTCATCTAAGTTTGATTTTTATTATGCCATGTGTTTTGATTATGTGAGTTCATGAGATAGTTTATTGACACAGCCCCCTGATTCTCTGGTATCTTTACATTTTCTTCTGCAACTGTAAAATCATGTTTATACTATAAATACACTTTTGCAAGTTTAATATTATGGACATTGTTTATCTTTCCTTGGAACACTGATTATTAAATGTCTAGAATAAGAGTCTTATTATACTAATATTTTTCTGTTATCATTATTTTTGAAAACTTCTATTATTTTATTTTAGCAATGAATTGCTCATCAGATTTGAAGTTTGTTCAAAGGAGAAGTGGCCCTGCTTCAGTTTTCTATCTTATCCAGAAAACTATTATTACAAATGCCAAATGGCCCATTGAAGTCCAAATTTACTGAACATGTTGCCTCAACAATCAATCAACTCTGTAAAAATAAGAGTAATATTGCATAACATGTCATTATTTATGTATAAAATTCACCTTGCATTAATGATCTACTCATCCCTAGCATTGATCTTAGTTTTTTGCATATTCCTAATATTATTATCTTAGTTTGTCCTAATTTCTACTCAAATCTCATACTTTGCCTTCTGACTCCACAACTAGTCTCTCTTCTCCAGTATTTCTCTATCCAGTATAACTCATACCTTGTTATCAGATATTATCTTTAAAGCTACCACTTTAGATGCTGTACTTCTCAAAAATTTTTATTAACACACCGTGCCTTTTAAACATACTTAAATGCTTTGTGCCTTAATATAACCATTCTTCCTACCAGATTTTCATGTTTGCAAAATATTTTCATGATTTGGACTATTATTCTCTTCTTCACCTACTCTAAATTCAATGGCATATACTAAGGGCAGGTGATTTGGATGTAGGCAATGAGGGATAAAGGACAGGGAGGAATAGTGAGTGTATTATCTGTAGGGAATTATGAAACAATAAAACTCAATGAAGTTTTATTTGTTATCACTGTACTCAAGCAATTCTAAATGATATCTGAAATAAATAGTTCTCCATGAAAAGTTCAGACCAAAACTTTTGTTACTCTAAGTTCTAAACAGGTGCTGAAATTACACATGAGGTTTAATAATACATATATAAGCTTCAAATTACCACTTTTTACTTATCCTGCAATGAACATCATTTTGTATACAGAAGTTAATTTGAGTAATTCCCAGTTATGTGGTCAGCCAGAACATTCTGGACTCAGCTAAATGTGTTCTTTTTCAAGAACACTCTTGTAACTATTCACTATAGTTGTTTGTTTTTCACACAGTGGTATTAACATTCCTGAATGTAAACACTAGATTCAAAATAAGTAATAGCACAATATTTATAAATACAAAGAAGCAGAATTCAAGTTACTTTAATTCTATCATCAATCTATGTAACCACTTAGACTTTTTATTTGTATTAAAAATTAAAACAGTGAAACTGTGAGAACTGTGAAGAGCCATGCATTTGTTTAGCAAGTACAAATTTTAGTGGAATTGACCCAACACAATCCACATGTAGAAATAAAGATTTTTGACTTCTAAATTCCTTTTCACTTTATGTACGATCCATTGTGATATAAATTTTAGGTATTCATATCTATGTATTACTATTTCTCTATACTTATAAACTTTTTAATGACAGGTAATGTGTTTCATTATCTTTTGAACCCACCTTACCATTATTCTACTTCCTTGCCTAATATATGTTTGTTGAGTAAATGCAAGTAATGTTTTTTTCAAAAGGTTTAGTATATGTGATTTGAATGTGTCATAGTGATAAAGTTGGTGTCCAATTTCACTTTATAATTAGAAATATTTACCTTATATTTAGATTACATTATAAAATAGAATATTACAATTTCAGAGAACAAAGTCTTAAAAGGACAACTCTCATAAAACTATATACAGTATGTGAATTTGGAAAACTGTAACTACATTTAACAATTGAGCAAATATGTACTGAGTGGCCAAATGTGGCAGGTACTCTTATAGCAAGAGAAAGTCCCTGCTCTCATGTGGTTGATATAGCAATAAGAAAAAGTGAATTAAGGAGTGATAAATGTTATAAAGACAGTAGGGCAAGAAATGTGATATTATTATAAACAATGAGAGGGAGGTCAATCCTGGGTTATCAAGACTGAGGAATAAATAAGATAACATAAATAAAATTATATATATTCATATGTCCATATATATACCTAAAAATATAGTATATGATGAATGTTATACGTGTATATCTATAGAGATATATGTCACAGTATCAAAGAAATTGAAGTCAAATATTTTTGGATGATTAAAAGTAGATGGAGCTACTCTGCAAAAGATAACGTCAAGAGAATGAGAAGATAAGCCACAGAAAAAAGTAAACAAAAGGCATACATAATAAAGGGCTGTTATCCAAGATCTCCAAAGAACTATTTAAATTAGGCAATAAAGAAAATGAATAATCCAACCAAAAACGGACAAAATATCTGAACAGACACTTTACTAAAACTATGCTGTTAGCAGCTAAGCATATGAAAAAATACTGAATTTCCAGATATCTTTAGGGAATTACAAATTAAAAATAAAAAGAGATACCACCATTAGAGTAGCTAAAATGCTAAACACTGACGGCACCAGATGCTGGTGAGGATGTGAAGCAACAGGAACTCTCATTCATCACTGGGATGAATAAAAATGGTACAGCAACTTTCAAGACAGCTTGACAGTTTCTTAGAAAACTGAGCATACTCTTACTAAATAGCCCAGCAACCATGCTTCTTGGTATTTACTCAGATGAATTCAAAGTTCATGTCCATACAAAAACCTGCACACAAATGTTTATAGCAGCTTTATTCATAATTGCCAAAACTTAGAAGCAATCAAGATATCTGTCAATAGATGAATGGATAAATAAAGTGTGGTATATCTAGACAATGGAATATTATTCAGCTCTAAAAATAAATAAGCTATCAAGCCACAAAAAAACACAATGCAAAATTATATGTGTATTTCTAAGTAAAAGAAGCCAATCTTAAAGGGCTACATAGTGTATGATTCCAACTATTTTATACTCTGGAAAGGGCAAACGATCAATTAGTAAAAAGATCAGTGGTTGTAAGGAGTTTTAAGAGGAAGAGATGAGTAAGTGGAGCACAGGGGGTTTTTAGGGCAGTGAAACTACTTCATAGGATATTAAAAAGGTGGATACATGCTATTACACATTTTTCAAGGCTCACAGAATATACAATACCAAGAGTAAACTCTAATGTAAACTATGGACTTTGATTATAATGTGTTAGTGTTGGTTCATCAATCATAGGAAATGTGGCATACTAATAGGCTAATAATAGGAAACTGTGTGTAGGGTGAGGGAAGCATGTGGAAACTCTCTGTACTTTCCACTGTGTTCTGCTGTGGACCTAAAATTGCTCTAAAGAATAGAGTAAATATATAAATGTATATTTATTTATATATAATATAAATATATACATGTATATTTATTTATATATAAAATAAAATAAATATATATATAAATATCTATATGCATATTTATTTATATATAATATAAATATAAAATAAAAAATATAAATATATATACATTGAAAGTGAATGATGAATGATTTAGCAGAATCTGAAGAGAGGATCTAATTAAAAATTAACTTGTTTATTATCACTACAGAGTGGATGTTGCATTCTCTGAAATAAAAAAAAATTGCCATTAAAAATGTGAAGCCAGGGGAAAAAAAATTTGCAGAAATAAACCACATATTATAGTAAAAACTGATGATAAAAACATTAGAAGGCAAAGTTAAGAAAACCTACCAGGAAAAAGAACCAAAAGGAAAAGAGATGGAAAGTAGAAAGGAAATATTAAGAGGATTAATCTAAGAATGTTAAAGCACAATTATGAAGAATTCAGATGAAAGAATAGAGAGGATATTACCAAAGAATGCAGAACTATTTCCAGAAATTGAGTGCAATAACCCACTAAAACATAAAAAATAATGAATTAAAACAGACCCATGAAGTATACATATTAATGGAATTTTAGAATACCAGGGATGAAGAAAAATTCTTAAGTTGTTTAAAAAAGAATAAAATAAGTCATATAGAAAGGAATTTTGATGTCAACAATATTACAATTCTCTATTACTGGAAGTTTGAAGACAGAACAAAGTCATTAAAATTCTGAGCAAAATAATTTTAACCTAAAAATTAGGAACTTGACAAACTATGACGAGAGAACACAGAAGAAGGGGATTCTTGAAATGATAGAAAAGGTTGGAAAAATTTGCCTACCATACACTTTATCTCAAGAAGCAACTAGAATGCATTTTCCAAGTGTTGTAAATTAAATTTAAAAAACAGGAAAAGACATGGGATCCAGCACATATGTGTGTTCTCCACAGGTGAATGACAGAGAAGTCTGGTATGGAGTGAAGAGGATTTGCAGCAAGAAACTCTGCTGCAGTCTTAAGCTTAAGAAATTATGTGATAGATACATCTGAAAATATGTGATTTTTAAGCAATCGTCTGCAGGAAAAATAGAAGGGAAATACAATCATGGTAAACACAATATTTTCATAGTTTATCATGATGCAAGAAGATTGATTTAATTAAAAAAGTAACATTAATTTAGAGGGATGGAGGAAGGGAGCAAAAATGGTAATCAAGGATATTTCAAAAAATGACTAAATGTCTGAAGTTTATACTTTTAAAAATAGCAATAAAATATATATATTTTTCAAATATTGAAATAAAACTTGAAAGTAAAAACATTTGTCTGAAATTGCAGAAGTGAGGCAATAGAGTTCTGAAAATAGAAGTGAGGCAACAGAGTTCTAATATTTGATGACAGCCTTGTAGTACTAGTTGACTTTTTAAACTATGTGCATTTATTACTCTCATAAGAATAAAAAATACTTAAAACAAAAGATTAAACAGAATAATAGGATGAGTAGGAGTAAAGATATTCAAGGGTTGATGCTTTTGACAGTTCCCCACGTATGGGTGCACATGAAATGGTTACCAGTACTGTATAGCTATTGTTGGAACTGAGACAGCCACCCAACTTTTTCTAGGTAGAGTATTTTAAGAACAAAGAGATTTCAAGTTTGCATAATTATATTTAATAATATATATTGTTTTCTAGTATGAAATGACATCCCTCAATTACTCAAACTCTTCCAAGGTATTTGAAATATTCATCTGCACACACACACACACACACACACACACACACACACACACACACTTCTATTTCTATGGCTCATACTAGTTTTATCAGTCTTGCCATTCCTTATGAGACCACACATCTAACCTTAAAAGTAAAAGATAACACAATTTACCATATCAGTCACTATATTTCAGAAATGGAATGTTGTGCATCTGTTTTATTTCAGCAGTTTATAATTATTGAGCAGCTCTTGTCCTTATCTGATATAATCACATTGCTCAAACATGTATCCACACTTAAACACACACACACACATATATGCACCTAGCATCCTAATATATAAATTTACTATAATCATTTCTTTAAAATAATGAAATTACCTTTTACAATGGCTAAAACCATTTATATCAATATTTAAAAAAGGAATGAAGTGAGGTGATCATATTTCAAATCAATTAAGTCTGAGTATGTCTAGGGAACAGGGCTAGTCCGCATCTCTAGGTTAGGACTCTGGATCTCAAGCTTCCCAGCAGTGTGGAGGGATTGACAGATGCATAGGAGTTTCCTTATATAAAACACCAGATGTGTGATGGTGGGGAGAAAAGAGTGAAGCCTAAATCTTGTCAATGGTCAAACATCAAAAATCATGTCAGAATTTTTATTACATCTTGAATTACAAAAGTAAAGTATTAGTTGATATTTTGGGCCATGACCAAAGACTTTATTTTTCAACTTAATTGCTATTGTTAAATCACAAGATCATACATCAGTGAGCTCCACTTATCTATGTGTAGCTATACATTTATATAGCTTAAAAAACTTAAAAATGCACTGAGAATTTTGGGATATATTTTCTGTCAATACCCATTAAATTGAAGATTAGTTGAAATTTGATTTAAATTCAATTGTGGACTTAATATTATAATAGTTTTAGGTGTATGATAAAGTGATTTGACATTTATATACATTATGAAATGCTTACCACAGTAAGTATAGTTACCATCTGTCACATTAAGTTATTAAAATATTATTGACTCTAATCCGTATGCTGTGTTTTTCATCCCCATAAATAACTTATCCATTTTATAACTGTAAGTTTATAACTGCTAATCGCCTTCACCTATTCTGCCCACTCTTCCACCCCACTCCCCTCTGGCAACCACCATTTATTCTCTGTATTTAAAGGATACTTTTTATTAGATGTAAAATTCTAGGTTTGCAGTTACTTTTTAAAATACTTAAGATGATAGCAAATGCACTGTCTTTGGCTTCTATTAATTCTGCTGCTAAGTCTACTCAATCTATTTATCAATCTTTTCAAAATAGTGTATCCTTTTTGACCCTTCTGATACCAATCATACTTCACTTGTTTTTGCTTTTCAGCAATTTTACAGTGATTTTCTGTGGTGTGAATTCTTTTATATATAAACTGATGTGGGTTAATTGAAATTTTAAAATGTCTCGATATTATATACCAAGCTTGAAAAGCTCTTAACTATTTCTCATCATTCATTGCTTTTATTCCCTGTTTTTACTTTTTTCCTGGATGTCTAATTACACTTATGTTCAGATATCTCTCTGTGTGCTTCCCTATATTTTCCACCCTTTTGTCTCTCTATGCTTCATCCTAGTTATTCTCCTGTCTTCCAGTTCATTTATTCTCTTTTCAGACATATTGAACCTGTTACTATACATTGAAACTTAGAGAAAAAGTTAGGACTTTGATAGAAGGGTTTTATATTTATACAGCTTCCTCTTTTATTAACATTTTATGTTAACATGGTGACTGTTACCATTAAAAAACCAATATTGATACATTACTATTAACCAAAGTCTGCTGTTTATTCAGATTTCCTTAGTTTTTATCTATTTGCCTTTTCTGTTCCAGGAACCATGAAGGAAAACACATTACATATAATCATCTTATATATTAGGCTACTCTTAGCCTTGACAGTTTCTCAGATTTCCTTGTTTCTGATGACCTTGACGGTTTTGTAGACTAATGTTCAGGTTTGTTATAGGATTCCTCTGTACAATTTGTTTGATGATTGGAATTTGTCATGATTAGACTAGGTTTACAAGTTCTAGGAGAAATATCTCATGGCTAAAGTGCCTTTTCATTTCATTATATCAAGCGTACATACTATTAACATGATTTATTACCCTTAATGTTGATATTGACTGACTCCCTGAAGTAGTGATTGTTAGCTTCTCCATTATAAAGTATTCCTTTTACCTTCCTTTCCATGCTATTCTCTTTGGAAGCCTCTTTGTGCAGCTCATATGGAAGGAGTGAGGAATTATGCTCTTTTCCTGTAGGGCAGAGTAACTACATGAATTATTCAGAATTCTGCATGGTAAATTTGTCTTTTCCCCTATTCATTCATCCATTCAGTCATATTTTTATACTAGTATGGAGACATAACTATTTATCTTATATATTTTTTTAAATTAGGTATCATTGATATACACTCTTATGAAGGATTCACATGAAAAACATTGTGGTTACTACATTCACCCATATTATCAAGTCCCCCCCACACACACCCCATTGCAGTCACTGTCCATCAGCATAGTAAGATGCCACAGAGTCAATACTTGTCTTTTCTGGGCTATACTGTCCTCGCCCTGACCTCCCAACACCATGTGCGCCAATCATAATACGCTACAATTCCCTTATTCGTCCCTCCCCACCCACCCTCCCCCACCCATCCCCTTTGGTTATGGCTAGTCCCTTCTTGGAGTCTGTGACTCTCCTGCTGTTTTGTTCTTTCAGGTTTATTTCATTGTTATACTCCACAAACAAGGGAAATAATTTGGTACTTGTCTCTCTCCACCTGCCTTATTTCACTGACCATAGTACCGTCAAGCTTCATCTCTACCAAGAAATGGTAGGATTTCTTTTCTTCATATATCTGAATAATACTTCATTGTGTACCACATCTTCTTTATCCATTCATCTACTTATGGACACTTAGGTTGCTTCCATTTCTTGGCTATTGTAAATAGTGCTGCGATAAATATAGGGGTGCATATGTCTTTTTGAATGTGAGATCTTGTTTTCTTTGGGTAATTTCAGGTGAAATGGTACTTCTATTTTCAGATTTTGAGGAACCTCCATATTGCTTTCCACAATGGTTGAACTAATTTACTCCCACCAGCAGGGTAGAAGGGTTCCCCTTTCTCTGCATCCTTGCCAGCATTTGTTGTTACTTACCTTTTGATGTTGGCCATCATATCTGGTGTGAGGTGATATCTCACTGTGGTTTTAATTTGCATTTCCCTGAGAGTTAGCAATATGGACCACCTTTTCATGTGCCTGTTGGCCATCTGAATTTTTCTTTTCTTTTTTTTTTTTTTGAGAGGGCATCTCTCATATTTATTGATCAAATGGTTGTTAACAACAATAAAATTCTGAATAGGGGACTCAATGCACAATCATTAATCAACCCCAAGCCTAACTCTCAACAGTCTCCAATCTTCTGAAGCATAACGAACAAGTTCTTACATGGTGAACAAGTTCTTACATAGTGAATAAGTTCTTACATGGTGAACAGTGCAAGGGCAGTCATATCACAGAAACTTTTGGTTTTGATCACGCATCATGAACTATAAACAATCAAGTCAGATATAATTATTCATTTGATTTTTATACTTGATTTATATGTGAATCCCACATTTCTCCCTTATTTTTTTTTTAATAAAATGCTGAAGTGGTAGGTAGATGAAAGATAAAGATAGAAAGCATAAGTTAGTGCTGTAAGAGGGCAAGTGTAGATGATCAGGTCTGTGCCTATAGACTAAGTATTAATCCAAGCTAGACAAGGACAACAAAACATCCACGGATGCAGAAGATTTCTCTCAAAACAGGGAGGACTGAGGTTCTAAGTCTCACCTCTGTTGATCCCCAATTTCTCACCTGATGGCCCCCCTGCGACTGTGCCTGTCTTAGGTTGTTCCTCCCTTGAGGAATCTTACCCGTTTCTGCCTAACCAGCCATCTTCTGGGGCCGTACAGGGAAATGTAAAGTTGGTAAGTGAGAGAGAAGCAATATTCTTTGAAAAGATTATCTTTTTACTTCTTTGCAGATTTATGCCCTGTGGCTTCTACGCCCATCATTTTTCTTGAGGTATCTTTACCACTTGGAAGAATTATGATATTCGGTAATTTTCAATATGAGGCATGAATTCTACTAAAGGGCTGTAATTAGGAAGGAAGAAGAAAAGCTATAGAAGTAGCAGATGGAAGAAAACATAGGAAGATTGATTATTTCTTTGACATAACTTCTTGTAGAGTAACATCAGCATGTATAGGTTGTAACAAACTACTAATTAAATTGTGTACACACATTAACAGAACAGGAATACAGAGACAATATCCATCATATCATTGATAAGTTTTCACAAATGCCTAGGGTACCTAGCTGGTTTTCTTGGTTTCACTGGATATGGCCGGTAATCGTAGGTCTGCTTTTGTTATGTATCTGAATTTCTCTTTTTTGAGAAGTGTCTGTTTCATATAGTCGGCCCATTTTTTAACCAAGTTATTTGCTTTTTTGGTGTTGAGGTGTGTGACTTTTTTATATATTTTGGATATTAACCCCTTGTCAGATATATCATTTACAAATATATTCTCTCATACTGTAGGGTGCTTTTTTGTTCTACTGATGGTGTTGTTTGCTTTACAGAAGCTTTTTAGTTTCATGTAGTCCCACTTGTTCATTTTTGCTTTTGTTTCCCTTGCCTTAGGAGATGTGTTCAGGAAAAAGTTGCTCATGTTTATTATATTCAATAGATTTTGCCTATGTTTTCTTCTAAGAGTTTTATGGTTTTAAGACTTACATTCAGGTTTTTTATTCATTTTGAGTTTACTTTTGTGTATGGAGTTAGACAATAATCCAGTTTCATTCTCTTGCATGTAGCTGTCCAGTTTTGCCAATGCCAGTTGTTGAAGAGGCTGTCATTTCCTCATTTTATGCCCATGGCTGCTTTATCATATATTAATTGACCACATATGCTTGGGTTTATATCTGATCTCTCTATTCTGTTCCTTTGGTCAGTGGGTCTGTTCTTGTGTCAGTACCAAATTGTCTTGATTACTGTGGCTTTATAGAAGAGCTTGAAGTCAGGGAGTGTAAACCCCCCAGTTTTATTCTTCCTTCTCAGGATTGCTTTGGCTATTTGGGGTCTTTTGTGGCTCCATATGAATTTCAGAACTAATTGTTCTAGTTCATTGAAGAATGCTGTTGGTATTTTGATAGTGATTGCATTGAATCTATAGATTGCATTAAGAAGGTTGGCCAGTTTGACCATATTAACTCTTCCTATCCACAAGCATGGGATATGTTTCCATTTATTGGTATCTTCTTTAATTTCTCTCTTGAATGTCTTGTAGTTTTCAGGATATAGGTCTTTCACCTCCTTGGTTAAGTTTATTCCTATGTATTTTTTTCTTTTTGATACAATTGTAAAAATGGAATTGTTTTCCTTATTTCTCTTTCTGCTACTACATCATTAGTATATAGGAATGCAACAGATTTCTGTGTATTGATTTTGTATCCTGCACCATTGCTGAATTCAGTTATTAGTTCTAGGAGCTTTGGGGTGGATACTTTAGAGTTTTTTATGTACAATATAATGTAATCTGCAAACAGTAAGACTAAGGGGGGAAATTACCTCAGTGAAGAATGGATATGTCTATAGTACCTGCAATAAGCCACGGAATTACTGGTTTTCATTGGCACTACCCTAAAATAACTCATTTGCAGGGTCATGGACACATGGAACAGTGCAATAGTTTAACTGCAAACAGTGACAGTTTAACTTCTTCCTTACCAATTTGGATGCCTTTTATTTCTTTGTATTGTCTGATAGCAGTGGCTAGGAACTCTGAACTATGTTGAATAAAGTGGGGAGATAGGGCATCCTTGTCTTGTTCCCCATCTTGAAGGAAAAGCTTTTAGCTTTTTCCTGTTAAGTATGAGGTTGGCTGTGGGTTTCGCATATATAGACTTTATTACGTTGAGGTAATTGCCTTCTATAACCATTTTTTGAGAGTTTTCATCATGAATTGATGTTGAATTTTATTAAAGGCTTTTTCTGCATCTATGGGGATGATCATGTGGTTTCTGTCCTTTTTGTTGAAGTGGAGTATGGAGTTAATGGATTTTTTAATATTGTACCATCATTAAATCCCTGGAATAAATCTTATTTGATCATGATAGATGATCTCTTTGATGTATTTTTTGAATTCAGTTTGCTAATATTTTGTTGAGTATTTTTGCTTCTATGTTCATCAGGGATATTGGTCTGTAATTTTCTTTTTTTGTGTGGCATCTATGCCTGGTTTTAATATTAGAGTGATGCTGGCCTTATAGAATGAGTTTGGAAGTATTACCTTCTCTTCTACATTTAGGGAAAACATTAAGGAGTATGGGTATTAGGTCTTCACTAAATGTTTGATAAAATTTAATTATGAAGCCATCTGCTGCAGGGTTTTTGTAGTCAGGTAGTTTTTTTTATACCAATTAAATTTCATTGCTGGTACTGATCTGTTCAGATTTTCTGTTTATTCCTGGGTCAGCCTTGGAAGGTTGTATTTTTCTACAAAGTTGTCCATTTCTTCTAGGTTATCCAATTTGTTAGCATATAATTTTTTCATAGTATTGTCTAATAGTTTGTTGCATTTTGGTGGTGTCCATAGTAATTTCTCCTTTCTCCTTTTTAATTCTGTTTATGTATGTAGACTCTTCTTTTCCTGATAAGTCTGGCTAGGGATTTTTTCATTTCTGCTCTCATCTTCATTATGTCCTTTCTCCTACTGATTTCAGCCTCATTTGTTTTTCTAGGTTTATTAATTGTGAGTTTAGACTGCTTATATGGGATTGTTCTTCTTTTTTGAGGTAGGCCTGTATTGCAATATACTTTCCTCTTAGCACAACCTTGGCTGTGTCCCACAGATTTTGCAGTGTTGAATTATTGTTTTCATTTGTCTTCATATATTGCTTGATCTCTGTTTTTATTTGGTCATTGATCCATTGATTATTTAGGAGCATGTTGCTAAGTCTCCACGTGTTTGTGGGCTTTTTCATTTTTTTGCATAATTTATTTCTAGTTTCACACCTTTGCTATCTGAGAACCTGGCTGGTACAATTTCAGTCTTCTTGAATTTACTGAGGCTCTTTTTGTGGCCTAGTATGCGATCTATTCTGGAAAACGTTCCATATGTACTTGAGAAGAATGTGTATCCTATTGCTTTTGGGTGGAGTGTTCTGTAGATGTCTGTTTGGTCCAACTGTTCTGTGTTGTTAAGTGCCTTTGTCTCCTTACTTATTTTCTGTCTAATTGATCTGTACTTTGGAGCATGTGGTGTGTTGAAGTCTTCTAAAATGAATGCATTGCATTCTATTTCCCCCTTTAATTCTGTTAATATTTGTTTCACATATGTAGGTGCTCCTGTGTTGGGTGCATAGACATTTATAATGGTTATGTCCCCTTGTTGGACTGAGCCCTATGTAATGTCCTTCTTTGTCTCTTGTTACTTTCTTTGTGTTAAAGTCTATTTTCTCTGATACAAGTACTGCAACTTCTGCTTTTTTCTCCCTATTGTTTGCATGAAGTATATTTTTCCATATCTTTACATTTAGTCTGTGTATGTTTTTGAGTTTGAAGTCAGTCTCTTGTAGGCAGCATATAGATGGGTCTTGTTTTTTTATCCATTCCATGACTCTATGTCTTTTGATTGGTGCATTCAAACCATTTACATTTAGGTTGATTATTGATAGATATGTACTTATTTCCATTGTACTTTAGATTTATGGTTACCAAAGGTTCAAGGGTAGCTTCTTTACTATCTAACAGTCTAACTTAGTACATTATTACAAACAGAACCTAAAGGTTCTTTTGTTTCCCTCCTTTTCCTTCCTCTTCCACTCTTTATATATTAGGTATCATATTCTGTACTCTTTGTCTATACCTTGAATGCCTTTAAGGGTTGTTGATTTAATTTTGTGTTTGCTTAGTAATTAATTGGTCTACTCCTTTACTGTGGTTTTATTTTCTCTGATGACAGCTATTTAGCCTTAAGAACACTTCCATTTATAGCAGTCTCTCCAAAATACACTGTAGAGATGATTTGTGTGTGGTAAATTCTCTGAACTTTTGCTTCTCTGGAAATTGTTTAATCCCTCCTTCAAATTTAAATGATAATCTTGCTGGATAAAGTAATCTTGGTTCAAGGCCCTTCTGCTTCATGGCATTAGGTACATCATGCCACTCCCTTCTGGCCTGTAAGGTTTCTGCTGAGAAGTCTGATGATAGCCTGATGGGTTTTTCTTTGTATATGATCGTTTTTCTCTCTCCGGCTTCTTTTAATGCTCTGTCCTTATCCTTGATCTTTCCCATTTTAATTACTATGTGTCTTGGTGTTGTCTTCCTTGGGTCCCTTGTGTTGGGAGATCTGTGCACCTCCATGGCCTGAGAGACTGTCTCTTTCCCCAGACTGGAGAAGTTTTCAGCAACTACCTCCTCAAAGATACTTTCTATCCATTTTTCTTCCTTTATCTGGTACTCCTATAATGCTAATATTGTTCCATTTGGATTGGTCACACAATTCTCTTAATGTTCTTCCATTCCTTAAGATCATTTTTTCTCTCTGCTCCTCAGCTTCTTTGTATCTAATTTGTATTTCATTTACCATCTCCTCTACTTCATCTAATCTGCTTTTAAGTCTCTCCATTGTATGTTTCATTTCAGATACTGTGTTTTTCATAGTTTCTATTTCTTTCTTGAATTCCTCCCTGAGGTCTTGGATATTTTTCTTTAGCTCCATGAGCATGTTTACGATTTTTATTTTGAAATCTTTTTCAGGAAGATTGGTGAGTTCTGTTTCACTTGGCCCTCTTTCTGCTGTTTGTGGGATTTTGGTTTGTACCTGGTTCTTTTGATGTTTCATATTTGTAAAAATAACTTGATGTAGGTGACAATCTCTAGCGCCCAGAAGCCTGATGTAGCTTCTCAGACCCTGGAGCGATGGCGGGGTTTGCATTTAAGTGGTTCTGGTGCCTGCCAGGAAGAAAGAACTCTCCTGATTTCTTGCTGAATTGCCTTCCTCCACTTCAATGGCCAGTGGGCTGACTGTGAAGGAAAGAGCCTCTATGCTATGCCCTTGTAGCTGCTGTAGGCAGTGCTGCCCTCTGGAAAGGGGCAGGGGCAGCAGGTTTTCAAGCTAGTGACAGCCAGGGGGAAGGAGCAGCTGGCTACCTGTCATGGTGGGGAGCCTCAGAGCTGCACTGCCAGCCACGGGTTGGAGCACCTGAAGCTCCTGAAATTTCTCAACCTATTGTGCTAAGTGTTCTGGGATGATTTTGTCCATCTGTCCTTTCTTCTGAGCAGTAGGCTCTGTGCAGTCTCTGCTCCTTAAGCAGCCCTCTCACTGTTAAGTACTCTCTCAGACTGCCAGCCTTTCTTTGTTTCTTTGGTCCCAGAGCAGCCAATTGTGGGTACCTATTCTCCACAAGTGGCTGGAATCTCAGACTCTCCAAATATTCCAGCTGTCTTAGCTTTCCAACCCTGCTAATCTCCAGAGCAACATGTAATGTAAATACATGCTCCCAGACAGATTTTCTGGGCTGGTGTTCAGCAGTGATGGGCTTCTACTCCTTCCTGGCTCCATTTATCTTCCTCTGAGCTGGAGTGGGGGAAGGGCTTGGGTCCCACTGGGTCATGGCTTTTGTACTTTACCATTTTCTGTGAGGTCTGCTCTTTTCCTTAGATATAGGCAGTCTGTTGCAGCATTCTTTCCTGTGGCTCTTTCAGGATTATTTGTATTTGATATATTTTCATATTATATGCAGTTTTGGGAGGGGGTTTCTGTCTCCTCTTATGCCACCATCTTTAAGCCAATTCTCTTTATTGTTTTGATGCTTAAACTAAACGGTTTTGATCATTGGTACTTTTTCCATTTGGCCGCTGTAACCCTTTCAAATGCCCCCACCTTACTGTTTGCTTTTATTTTTTACCTCCTTATTTCCTGGCACTACAAGATGGTTTATGATCATCTTGTATATTTCCTGCCTCATCCCTAGAAGAGCCATCCCTCCATGGTGCCCTATTCCTTCTTTGGATAATATTAGGAACCAAAATCTAGGTACAGGTGTGCTCATTGCTATTGGTATGCTCCATTGAGGTTTTTTTCTTTTAAGTTTTGAAATTACTATATATCTTATTTTTCAAATATGTTTTGTCCCATTTTTAGTTTTCTTTTCCAATTCCCTGTCAAGAGTATATTTCACTTTTGTGAACAGAGCAAATGTAGTTAAAGTCTCTATATTATAATTCAAATATTTATAGTCCCTCTGGAGATATTTTATTGGATATTGTTTCTTCTTTTGGTTGCTTCTGTGGTCTTGTTTAACTTAATAATTTTTTATTGTCATTGATATTTCATTTGGAAAGTTATGAAAGTAATTCAAGATCGAGAGTTATGTTATCTCCCTCCAGAAACTGTTAGCATTTGTGTATGACAGGTGACTCTGGGAACTAGCAATATAGCACCTGCAATACAATACATACTAGATCAAATCAAAATTCCAAATTAAATGACTAAAACAAGGAAATGCATGCCATTTTGGGCACTAAAACTATCTAGATCTATGTTTTTCTACACTAGGTATCTGGCTTTCAAAACAACTTACAAGGTATACAAAAAAAGAAAATCAAAATGCAAGATAAGCAGCAAATTGCCAAGAGAGATCCAGATTCAGATATGATACAGATATTAGAAAAAGTAGAGATTTTTAAATAGTCGTGATTAAAATGATAGTGGTACTAACAGAGAAACTTCATAATGGCTGCTTCCAAAGAACTCATGAAAATATCCATGACTGATATAATTAACTGTAATTATTTCCAAAGACTTGAGAACACCAATGCTAGACCACTACCAAAATACCTTGAACTAAAACTTTTCTTCTCTGATTACCCCCATCAAATTGTTCTTCAAATTTTCCTCAATAATATAAATTTAGTAAAGTGAGAAATTCCAGCTACAAATATGAAGACAAGAAGTAAACGTGATGGGTAAGAAAAGAGAAAATGATCAGATATGGAATTCCTATCTCTTCTTGTGTTCAGACAATTGTAGTGAAGGCCATGAGAATCAACAAGACTCACCTTTAACCTGTGCTCATAGTTGTGATTATTATATAATAACAGACATTTAAACTACTGGAATGGGATTGCTGTTTTATGACTTAAAATCATAGAATTTTTTATTAAAAGTAACCAGCAAATACCTAAGGCCTAAAAAAAAAATATGAGGAGGTAAATGAATAAATGTAATTGTCCCATAATATTTTTTTTAAAAAGAGATTAAAAGTTTAGTGAGATCCTTAACAAGATATCAGCAAATTGAATCCAACAGTGTATAAAAAGAATTTTACCGAAACCAAGTAGAGTCTTTCTTATGTATGGTTCAAAATATGAAAATCAATTGCTATAATCACATCAACACTGAAAAAGAAAAAAATAATCATATTCACATCAATAAATGTGAAAAAGCATTTGGCAAAATCCAATACCCACTTATGATAAAACCTCTCAGTACCCTAAAAATAGGGAACTAGCTCATAACTAATATCATATTTAAAGGTGAAAATCTCCAAGTTTTCCCACTAAGATCAAGTACAAGGCAAGGGTGATAGCTCTCACTACTTTTCAAGATTATACTGGAATTCTAGATAATGCAATAAGACAAGAAAAGCAAATGAAAGATATATAAATTCAGAAGAAAGAAATAAAATTATCTGTTCACAAATGACATGATAATCTATGTAAAAAGTCTGGAATAATTGATTAAAAAATAAACAAACCTAGAACTAATAACCTATTACAACAGGGTTACAGAATAAAATGTTATTATACAAAAATCGATTACTTCCTTATAAACCAGTTAACAAATGAAATTTAAAACAAAAAACATTACATTATACTCCCCCAAATAGCAAATACTTCGATATAAATGTAACAAAAGATTTATAAGATATAAATCCTTTTTATAGAGGAAAATTATTTTCCAGAAGAAAACTACAAGTCTCTGATGAATGAAATCAAAGAAGAACAAAATAAATTGAATTATATTCCATGTTCATGGATAGAAAGACTCAGTATTGTCAAAATGCCAGTATTTTCAACTTGATCTATAGATTCAGTGTAATCCAAATAAAAATATCAAGTATTATAGGTATTGACAAACTGATTTTAAAGTTTATATGGAGAGGCAAAGTCTGGAATATCTAACACAATACTAAAAGATAAGAACAAATTTGGAGAACTGACACTTCTCAAGTTCAAGGCTTATTATAATAACTATAGTAATTAAGACTGAGTGTCAGAGAAAGAGCAGACAAATGGAGCAGAATAGAGAGCCCCTATATACCCACATACATTGAGCTAAACTGATCTTTGACAAACAGAAAAGGCAATACAATGGAGAAAAGATAAACTTCAACAAATGGTGCTGGGACAACTGGACATCCACATAAAAAAGAAGTGAATCTAGAAATAGATTCCACCTTTCAAAAAAATCAACTCAAAATGGAGGACAGACATATATATATATATATATGTATATATATATATGTCTGTATATATGTAATTCAAAACTATAAATGTCCTAAAAGACAAAATAGGAGAAAATCTAGATAATCTTGGGTTGGGAGATGACATTTAGATGCAAACCAAATTCTATAAAGAAAAAAATGATAAGATGGGATTCATCAAAATTAAACATTTATATTTAAAAAATTTCTGTTCAATGAAAGATACTGTCAAAAGAATGAACAGACAAGCCAAGGACTAGGAGGAAATATTTTAAAAATATTTTTAAAAGACTTTTAACAATCAGATAAAAGATTGTTATCTAAAATAAAAAAGAACCCTTAAAAATCAACAATAAGAACACAAACAACCTTATTAAAAAATTGGCCAAAAACCTTAATAGACTTCACACCACAGAAGAGATATAGATGATAAATAAGCACATGAAAAGATGCTCCACATCATGACATCAAGAAAAAAAGAGCAAAACAGCAAGATAACAATACACATATATTAGAATGTTTAAAATCTGTAACACTGCCAATTCCAAATGTTGGTGAAGACGTGAAATGATATTAACTCTCTGTCATTGCTGGTGGGAACACTAAATAGCACAGCCAGTCTGGAAGACAGTTGGGCAATTTCTTATAAAACAAAACACTCTCTTACCATAAGATTCAGCAGTCCTGCTCCTTGGTATTTACCCAAAGGACTTGAAACCATATTTCCACATAAAACCTGCACATGGATATTACAAAACTTCATTCATAATTGCTAAAAATTTGGAGCAACCAATGAAGTATTTCAGATAGGTGAATAGATAAATAAACTATGATATACCTGTTCAATATAGTATTATTCAGAGCTAAAAACTAATACTCTAATAAGCCATCAAAGACACGGAGGAAACCTAAATGTATATTGCTAAGTGAAAGAAGCCAATCTGGGAAGGCTGCATACTATGTGATTCCAATAATATGACACTGCAGAAAAAGTGAACAGATGGAGAAGTAAAAAGATCAGAAGTTGCCAGGAAGAGAGGGAGGGATGAATAGGCAGAGCACAGATTTCGGTGATAGTAAAACTATGATGATGAAATGATGGATGTATGTCATCATGCATTTGCCCAAATCCATAGGATGTATAATGTCGAGAATGAACCCTAATGCAAACCATGGATTCTGGGTGGTAATGATGTGTCAATGTAGGTTCACCAATTATATAAATATATCAATATGGTAGGGAATGTTGATAATGGGAGAGGCTATGCATATGGTGGGCAAGGGGTATACAGGAAATCTCTGTAATACTGTTCAATTTTGCTATGAACCTAAAATTGTTCTTAAGTAAAGCTTATTAAAAAATTAAGTCAAAGACAAACATTAAGTTTCTTTATTATGACACTCATGACTAATTGTTAGTATAATGGTTATAATATGGAGAATTGGATTAAAGATGGCAGCATGAGTGATGAGACAGAGGATTCCTCCTAAAACCACATCTAATATGAAAATATAATTAATACAACTAATCCTGAAAGAGTAACAGGAAAGAGGGCTTCTCCAGACTGCATACACCTGGAGAAGAGAATAAACCACACGGAACAGAGTAATGTACCAAAGCCATGACCTGGCAGGACTCAAGCCTTTCCCCAATCCCAGCTCACCAGTGGGAGGAAGAGAAACAGAGCAGGGAATGAGGGACAAGGATTGCACAGAGTTTACTGCTCAGGAGAAAGGAGAGGTAGACAAAATTGTCCAGGTGCACTCTGCGCAGCAGATTGGGAACTTTCATGATCTTCAGGTGCTCCAGCACCGTGGCTGGCTACACAACTCCAAGGACCCCTCTATGATATGCAGCCTACTGTGCCTTTCTCCCAGCCAGCACCACCTGGCTCACAAACTGGCAAACCTTAGCCTGGTATTAGGCCAGCCATAGGGAAGTCCCATCTACAGCAGCTACAAGCACAAAGCATAAAGGCTTATATCTGTGTGCTTGACCCACTGGTTCAGGCAGTGGAGACAGGCATAGCAGCTGGGAAGCAGGAAACAGCTCTTTCCTCCCCATAGGCACCTATACCGTTCACCTGTGACTGCCAACATAGCTCCAGGGACTGAAAAGCTCCAGAGATTAGAACTTCTGGGCACTAGAGTGTGCCACATACAATTGTGAAATGTCAAAGGGGTCTGGTTCAAAGCAAAATTATGAATACAACACCAGACAAAGATTCAAATGAATTTGACCTCATGAATCTTTCTGAAAAATTTTTCAAAATAAAAATCATAAACATGCTCATCGAGGTACAGAAAAATATTCAAGAACTCAGAAATGAATTCCGGTTGGAGAGTCAGTCAAAACGGAACACAGTATTGGAAATGAAACATACAATGGAAGATTTTAAAAGAAGACTAGATATGGTGGAGGAGATGATAAATGAAATAGATACTAGAGAAAAGGAATACAAAGAAGCTGAGGCACAGAGAAAATCATATCTAAGAATGAAAGAATATTGAGAGAACTGTGTGACCAATCCAAATGGAACAATATTCACATTATAGGGGTACCAGAAGAAGAAGGGAGAGAAAAAGGGATAGAAAGTGTCTTTGAGGAAGTAATTGTTGAAAACTTCCTCAATCTGGGGAAATAGATAGTCTCTCACGCCATGGAGGTGCACAGATCTACCAACCCAAGGGACCCATTGGAAGACAACAGCAAGACATATAATAATTAAAATGACAAAGATCAAGGATAAAGACAGACTATTAAAAGCAGTCAGAGGGAGAAATAAGATCACATATACAGGAAAGACCATCAGGGTATCATCAGACTTCTCAGAAGAAAACTTATAGGCTAGAAGGGAGTGGCATGATGTATTTAACGCAATGAAGCAGAAGGGCCTCAAACCATGAATACTTTACCTGGCAAGATTGTCATTTAAATTTGAAGGAGGGATTAAACAATTTTCAGATAAGAATAGCTGAGAGAATTTACCTCCCACAAACCATCTCTACAGTGTATTTTGGAGAGACTGCTATACATGGAAGTGTTCCTAAGGTTTAATAGCTGTCACAGGAGGTAAAAAAACCACAGTAAAGAAATAGAACAGTTAATTACTAAGCAAATACAAAATTAAATCAATTATCCCCAAAGTCAATCAAGGGATAGAAAAAGAGTACAGAATATGATACCAAATATATAAAGAATGGAGGTGGAAGAAAAAGGAGAAAAAAAGAACCTTTAGATTGTGTTTGTAATAGCATAATAAGTGAATTAACTTGGACTCTTAGATAGTAAGAAAGTTAACCTTGAACCTTTGGTAACCACAAATCTAAAGGCTGCAATGGCAATAAGTACATACCTATTGATAATCACCCTAAATGTAAATTGTCTCAATGCATCAATCAAAGGACACAGAGTCACTGAATGGATAAAAAAACAAGAACCATCTATATGCTGCTTACAAGAGACTCCCATTAAACTCAAAGACCTACACAGACTAAAATTGAATGGATGGAAAAAGATATTTCATGCAACTAATAGGGAGAAAAAAGCAGGAGTTGCAGACAAAGTAGACTTCAAAACAAAAAATGTCACAAGAGATAAGGACATTACATACTGATAAAGGGGTCAATCCAACAAGAAGATATAACCATTATAAATATCTATGCACCCAACACAGGAGCACCTACATATGGGAAATAAATACTAACAGAATTAAAAGGGGAAACAGAATGCAATGCACTCATTCTAGGAAACATCAACACTCCACTCACTCCAAAGGACAGATCCACCAGACAGAAAATAAGTAAGGAGACAGAGGCACTGAAAGACACATTAGAACAGATGGATCTAACAGACATCTACAGAACTCTACAACCAAGTGCAGCAGAATATACATTCTTTTTAAGTGCACATGGAACATTTTCAAGAATAGATCACATACTAGGCCACAAAAAGGGCCTCAGTAAATTGAAGAAGATGGAAATTGTACCAACCAGTTTCTCAGACCACACAGGTATGAAACTAGAAATAAATAAAGCAAAGAAAATGAAAAATCCCACAAACACATGGAGGCTTCACTACATGCTCTTAAATAACCAATGAATCAATGACCAAATCAAAACAGAGATCAAGCAATATATGGAAACAAATGACAACAGTAATTCAACACCACAAAACTCTGTGGGACACAGTGAAGGTCGTGCTAAGAAGAAAGTATATTGCAATTCAGGCCTAGGTCAGGAAAGAAGAACAATCCCATATAAACAGTCTAAACTCACAATTAATGAAACTATAAAAAGACTAACAAAAGAAGTGCAAAATCAGTAGAAGGAGGGACATAATAAAGATTAGAGCAGAAATAAATTAAATTGAGAAGAATATATCAATAGAAAGAATCAATGAAAGCAAGAGTTGGTTCTTTGAGAAAATAAACAAGACAGATAAACTCCTCGCCAGACTTATCAAGAAAAAAAGAGTCTACACACATAAACAGAATCAGAAATGAGAAAGGAATAATCACTACGGACACCACAGAAATACAAAGAATTATCAGAGAATACTATGAAAAATTATATGTTAACAAATTGCATATCCTAGAAGAAATGGACAACTTTCTAGAAAAATACAACCTTCCAAAGATGACCCAGAAAGAAACAGAAATTCTGAACAGACCAATTAAATGCAACAAAATTGAATTGGTAATCAAAAAACTACCTAAGAGCAAAATTTCAGGACTAGATGGCTTCACTGCTGATTTTATCAAACATTTAGTGAATACTTAATACCCATCTTCTTTAAAGTTTTCCAAAAAGTAGAAGAGGGAATACGCCAAATTCGTTCTATGAGGCTAGCATGACTCTAATATAAAAACCAGGCAAGGACAACACCAACAGGAAAATTACAGACCAATATCCCTGATGAACATAAGTGCAAAAATACTCAACAAAATATTAGCAAACTGAATTCAAAAATACATAAAAAAAATCATCTATCATGATCAAGTAGGATTTATGCCAGGGATGAAAGGATGGTACAACATTTGAAAATCTATCAACATCATCCACCACATCAACAAAAAGGACAAAAACCACATGATCATCTCCATAGATGTTGAAAAAGCCTTTGACAAAATTCAACATCCATTCATGATAAAATCTCTCAACAAAATGGGTATAGAGGGCAAGTACCTCAACATAATAAAAGCCATATATGACAAATCCACAGTAAACATTATACTTAACAGTGAGAAGCTGAAAGCTTTTCCTTTAAGATCAGAAATAAGACAAAGGATGCCCACTTTCCCCACTTCTATTCAAAATAGAACTGGAGGTCCTAGCCATGGCAGTCAGACAACACAAAGAAATAAAAGGCACCCAGATTGGCAAGGAAGAAGTAAAAATGTCCATGTTTGAAGATGACATAAACAACCTTAAAGAATACGCTCCAAAACCACTAGATTTACTATCTGAATTCAGCAATGTTGCAGGATAGAAATTAATACACAGAAATCTATTGCATTCCTATACACTAATGATGAAGTAGCATAAAGAGAAATCAGGAAAGCAATTACATTCACAGCTGCATCAAAAAGAATAAAATACTTAGGAATTATTCTAACCAAGAAAGTGAAAGACCAATACTCTGAAAACTACAAGAAACTCATGAGACAAATTAAAGGAGATACCAATAAATGAAAACACATCCCATGCTCATGGATAGGAAGAATTAATATTTTCATAATGGCCATCCTGCCTAAAGCAATCTAGAGATTCAATGCAATTCCTATCACAATACCAGCAGCATTCTTCAATGAACTAGAGAAAATCATTCTAAAATTCATATGGTACCACAAAAGACCCCAAATAGCCAAAGCAATCCCAAGAAGGAAGAGTAAAGTTGAGGGGAATATGTTCCCCAAATGCAAGCTTAACTACAAAGCCACAGTAATCAAGAGAATTTGGTACTGGCACAAGAACAGAGCCATAGACCAATGGAATAGACTAGAGAGCCCAGATATAAACCCAACCATATATGGTCAATTAATATACAGTAAAGGATCTTTGGACATACAATGTGAGAATGACAGCCTCTTCAGTAACTGATATTGGCAAAACTGGACAACTACACGCAAGAGAATGAAACTGGATTATTGTTTAACTCCATACACAAAAGTAAATTCAAAATGGATCAAAGTCCTGAATGTGAGTCAGAAAACCATAAAAGTCTTGGAAGAAAACATAGGCAAAAATCTCCTGCATATAAATATGAGCCAGTTCTTCCTGAACACATCTCCTTGAGCAAGGGAAACAAAAGCAAAAATGAATACATGGACTACATTAAACTAAAAAGCTTCTGTATGGCAAAGGACACCATCAACAGAACAAAAAGGTATCCTACAGTATGGCAGAATGTATTTGTAAACGACATATCTGACAAGGGGTTTACATCCAAAATATATAAAGAACTCACATGCCTAAACACCCCAAAAGCAAATAACCAAATAAAATATGGGTGGAATATATGAAGAGAGAATTCTCCAAAGAAGAAATTCAGATGGCCAATAGGCACATGAAAAGATGCTCCACATCATTAATCATCAGGTAAATGCAAATTAAAACCACAATGAGATATCACCTCACACCTGTAAGGATGGCCAGCATCAAAGAGACTAAGAACAACAAATGCTGGTATGGATGTGGAGAAGGGGGAACCCTCCTACACTGCTGGTGGGCATGTAAGCTAATTCAACCATTGTGGAAAGCAATAGGGAGGTTCCTCAAAAAACTAAGAATAGAAATACCATTTGATTTGGGATCCCACTCCTTGGAATTTACCCAAAGAATGGAAGTTCTCAGATTCAAAAAGACATATGCAAGCCTATGTTTATTGCAGCACTATTTACTATAGCCAAGATATGGAAGCAACTTGTATCCATCAGTAAATGAATGGATAAAGAAGATGTGGTACATATACACAATGGAATACTATTCAGCCATAAGAAGAAAACAAATCCTACCATTTGCATCAACATGGATGGAGTTGGAGGACATTATGCTCAGTGAAATAAGTCAGGCAGAGAAAGACAAGTGGCAAATGATTTCACTCATTTGTGGAGTATAACAACAAAGCAAAACTGAACGAACAAAACAACAGTTGACTCACAGACTCCAAGAAGGGACTAGTGTTTACCAAAGGGTGTGTGTGGGAGGGCGGGTCGGGAGGGATAGAGACGGGGATTGGGAGGTATTATTTTTAGTACACATAGTGTGAAGGGTCATGGGGAAAACAGTGTAGCACAGAGAAGGCAAATAGTGAATCTGCGGCATCTTACTGCACTGATGGACAGTGACGGCAATGGGATATGGGTGGGGACTGATAATATGGGTAAATGTAGTAACCACATTTTTTTTTTATGTGAAACCTTCATAAGAGTGTATTTCAATCATACTTTAATAAAACATTTAAAAGTGATTATAATATGGAGGTTTCTAGATAGACAGTGAATAAGTTAATGAATAATTTGTTCTAAAAACAAGCTTGTCTCGAGAATGGCAAACAAATAGTTTTATCACTATATGGAAGAATAAAATCCAATTTTTGAAAAGCTGGATTACTCAATATGTAGCTAAACGAAACTCATATTTTTATGTTATTAAATTTTAAGGATGAGATTTTATATTCAATTTTTTATCTGGCTGTATTTGACCACGGAGGTAATTTAGAAAGACCAGTTATTAAAATCTCATTGCAAAGCACAAACATGAAGTTTGTGCACTAAAATGTCAGTCCTGAATGATCTTTCCAAATCTGGCAGACACCACCTTCCCTAAGTAATCAAAATTAGAACCAGTACTAGAAGAACCCAACACACCACGTTCTTCCTGATATGATATACTGAGAAAAATTTGACAGTACTTTTGTGGTACTACTCTCTTAAACAAAAGCATAATCATGAGAAATATTAGAAATAGCCAAATTATGAGACAATCTGTTAATGACTGACCTTTTTCAAAATAAATGATACTAAAGAAACATGACATGTTCCATGTTCCTATATTATAACAGTAATAACAATTATTATTACTTGATGTGAATGTCTTTGAGATAACTGGTGAAATCTGAATATGGTTTGTATACTATACAACCTTATTATATGAATGTTAATTTCCTGATATTGATAATTCCACTGTAGTTGTATAAGAAAATATCCTTATCTTAACTAAATATACACTAAAGTATTTGGGATGTATTTCTATCTTCTTAAATTTCAGTATCTCTGTCCTCTCTCAATATCCCTAAATATCTGAGAGCGCATTATGGATATCAAAAGGAAAACACAGAGACAGAGATAGAAACATAGAGTGATGGGGATGGAAGGGGAAGAAGAGGGAGAGAGGCAATGAATGATAATGTAAATTTAGAAAAACAAGACTTGAAGAATGTAGTTGAAGCGTCTACAGGAGTTCTGCATACTAATTTTAAAATTTTTCTATAAGTGTGAGATAATTTAAAACTAAAATTTACTCCCCCAAAAGCCTCTTTTTCTACAGATGAGGTAAGTTACCTAAAAAAAAATTTTAAAGCAATTTGGGTTTAATTCAATGTGATAAAAATGAAATGAAATCACATATAACCAAAATTTCCAAAATCAACAAAAGCACAACACACCAACATATCTTTTCTCGACAATCATATTGTATGTGAGTACCAAAGTCTCTATGAAATGAAATCTATCATATTTACCTGTGTTTTCAATTTAATGTTCCTTATTAAAATATATACAATATATTTTATATATTTATTGTATATATATATTGTATATATATAAAATAGATATCCTCTCTCTGCCAAATTATGTTGAGCTTCTTGACTTTGTAATGTAAACTTCAAACATTTCAAGTATTATACGCAATATATTTTTTTAAATCTTTGTCTTATCATTAAAAGATAAAAAATATAACTTAAAGATTATCATTTAAAGTACTAGGATAAATCATTTTCTCTGAAGGTAAATGCCTGTATTACACCAATATTTGAATACATTTTAATTGGTCTAATGTCATTTCCCAAGACTGACTTCTCCTGATCTGATATTGTGAAGAAATAAATATCAAGGTGAAAAATTTAACTCAGCATCTATTTCATTATTTCAAAAAGTGTCATGTGTTACCTTTGATTTTTAAGGGTATCTTTTCAACATTAATATTTTTAGATGCTTCCTAAACTGGGTGTTTTCACAAAAACAAGACAAAGAAACAAAGCAAAACAAAACAAAAAGGTGTATCATCACATTTTTCATTGAAAATGTAAAAAGAAAGCTGAACCAGCTCCTGGGAGTTATGTTCACTCAGGTTCCCAGTAAATGAGAGTCTAGATTCTTTGAGGAGGCAAAACCGAAAAGCTGTTCTCACCCAGTGTTCCTGGAACTGACCTTGGACCCCAGAGAAGGCTCTCTAAAAAAGATTAAAAATCTCACTACTAAATATTGATGCCCTCCTGGCCTGTAGGGTAAAAGGACTTGGCTGAAGCCCAAAAAACTGGCTGTGATACTTGGAAAGAACTGTCGGAAAAGGTTCTTCTCTGGCAGCAGGGCTAATGCTTGAGGAGGATCGAGCATCTGCTGTACAGGAGGTTAAGGCTCAACACAGATAAGTGGGGGTCCATAGTAATTTGAGCATTTAAAGATAATATGCCTGATAGTCTTTTCACAGACTGATGATAACAGAGCATATTTTTTATTTATAGGGATAGTTATTTTTAAATAAACTTCAGAAAGTCATTGGCTTCTTTTGAAAAAGTATGTCTCTAAAGTAGAGCTAAAAAGTTAGGCTTACAGTGAGTGCATATTACTTTGTTTTGTTTTTTAGGTAACTAGAATTATGCAAAAGAAAGTTGAGACTATCAACTTTGCATAAGAGTCTGAATAAAAAGGCTCCTAGGTAGAGTTGTCAATATAAGTTTCTCCTTAAAATTAAACAGGAATTTTGAATCATTGTTCTAAATAGAATGTATACAGAGATTGATTTTATTTTGTTAATGGATATTAAGATATTTTTAGAGCTCTACTATACTTTTAAATAGAACAGGTGCTAAATTTTTCAAGAGCATTTATATGTATAGTGTATGAGAACTGCCAGCAAAATATTTACAAAATGGAGCTACCTTTTCTTACATATTTCCATACTGAATATACTTTATACTTAAGTTGACTAAAGACACTTCTTAATGCATACACTTTTATCTAGTAAGTTATGTTCAGACAATTTTCCTAATTGACTGAACCTAACAGAAACTTTAGTTGGTAGAGGGCATGTTCTTTAATATTGAGTCATGCTACTGGAATATTTTCTTATTTTTGTGAAGTGCACATATATTAGATTGAGGTCTTTTGTTCATTTTTCTAAAATTGTTTTTCAAAAACTGTCAAATAAAGAAGTCATTTATATTACTGGATCCAAACCAGCAAGTTTAAACAAAGGAAAACAAAATTCTCCTGATCTGATATTGTGAAGAAATAAATATCAAGGTGAAAACTTTAATGAAGCATCTGTCTGTTTTATTATTTCAAAAAGTGTCATGCATATTACTGTTCTACCAATACAGAAAACAACACTGTTCTACTAATACAGAAAACTTGAGATCATATATAATTGAGACTTTAGATCTAATATTAATGTAAGTATAGAAACTTTCTTTTATCCACTATACATATTTAAATGATTTCCATATATCTTTAAATTACTTAAACATATATAAAATTATAATTTCATATATAAATCATATTTGTGTATAAATTCATATGTATATACATCCTCAGAAGTAGCCTGTAACACTTAAAAATTATGATAGCATCTAGTGTTCTGTGATCCTCACCAAATATTCCCATGACGGACATGACTAAATTAATTCCTTTTTTAGGAGTTAATTTAGGAGGAAAAATCTAGACTCTCAAACTAAGCAAACATTCCTACAAAGTGTATCGGACTTCTAGGCAGTTTTACTGCTAAAAAGCGTCAAAGAGAAACATCCCACAGAAACCCAAAGTGAAAGAGAGTGCCAACAGCAATTAAATGAAATAGCTTTACTGGCCCCTCTGCTCTCACTTAGACAGAGTTGTGGAACAGTATTTAATCAAAAGGGATTGAGAAAGGTTTATAAAGGATTGTGTTTACCTTAACCTGGGCCTTGAATATTCAGCTATGTGTAACAAGCCACAGACCTCCATGATGTAACTACGTATAGGATTTTGAAAGGGTGGAGGAGAGAAGTAGAATGCAGCATTAAAGCAAGAATACTTATTTCCTGCCTTTGAACTTAAGAATTTCCGTTAGCTCAGTTGCAGGGACCCATCCTATTGTTAGCAGCGCAGTAGACAGTGGAACATTGTAACTTACAGCTTCGAAGGTTAGTCTGTGCTCCAAAAAGACATATAAAGGCAGCACAGAGTCTGGCATCATTTACCATCTGTAGACACAGGCCCTACATAGTGTCGTTGACTCCTTAGTCAGTGGGGAGCTCTGTGAAGCCCTGTGCAGCAGGCCATCCTCCTGACAGAGCACAACCAGCCTGAGACTGAGCAAGATGTATCTAATTAATGTTTCCTCTTATAGACCATCCACTCTCCTTAAGAGTCTCTTCAATAACTGAAGTGCTTGGAATTATGCAAGAATAGATAGACGTCCACTTGTATTTTTAAAGAAAAATATGTATAAATAAAAGTATCTAAATGAATAACTTTAACCCAAGCATCACAAACCACAAAATATATTTATATTTATTTCATGTCTTTCCTATGTGTTTGTAAATATAAATAAAATTTCTAGTTGAGTAAGATGCATCCAAGTGGACAATTTTTTGAGGGGAACAAATAAACAACAACAAAAAATGAACGTTTGCTAAAGGCCGCACTTTGCAAGGTGTTTGGAAGAGAGAAACAGAAAAAAAAGAGTGACTTTACAGATCTCACAATCTTGTGGGAGTAATAGTAAACATAGAGAAATCACCTTACACCATATCAGAGAGTAAAACATTTTGAAAAACACTTTAAAAATTCAATAAAAGCTCAAAGTAGGAAGAGAGAAGTTCTAACTGAAGGTAATGAGTATGATCAGAAAGTGTTCATGGAAGAGTTGACATGTCAGCTCGGGCTTCAAGACTGAGTACAATTTCCACAGGTAAAGATGGCTATGAACGAAATTCTAGGCAAAGAGACAATTAGTGAGGACAAGGTCTGGAAAAAAAATTTACAGAGATTCAGGAGATGCTAAGCAATCTATTTTACATGATCATACACTTCAAAATCTGGGGCACAAGTAGGTTAGGAATCAGAGAGACCTCTGTAGTAGGCCCTGTACTTAAGTTCAGACAGACCAGACCTAACCTTCTTCTCCCTCACCTGCCACCACACAGAACATGCAAAAGCTACTAATTCCTTCTTACAGTCTCACTGCTTATTAAGTTTGCTCATGAAACACTGTTCTACTAATACAGAAAAGAAGGTGCCCTCCTCCCTCTCTTGCTGATGCTGCCCAGTTCTGTTTCTTTCTAAATAGGTGTTCCAATGTAAAACGTATAATTCATACAAATGTGTGTGTATTATCTACACAAACTAAAGGAGAATAACTGAACCTCATATAGCTACCAGCCAGCTTAAAAAATACCAGAACCTTTTCTTTTCAAATTTGACTTTTTCTCTTATACTGCAAGTTTTTCTCAAATAGTCATTCATCTATCATATTTAAGTTCCCAGTACCAATGGTGACACGAGTGCCGAAATACCACAGCCAGCCCCAGGCTGAAACTCTGAAACTCTGAAACCCAGTCCCTAGATGGCCTCAGTGCTTTTTTCTCGCTTGCCAGTTATTATCCAAGTTCTTTTCAACAATCACCCAAACTGCACCATAGGTGGAAAGAGAGAAGAGCCCATTTGAGTGTCATCCTCTAATTTTACAGAAAGTGGAAAATTAATGCATAAAAGAAATTGGTTGGAGCCACTGAGGTTAGGATTTGATTCACATGTTATCTCAACAGCAGGAACAACCTTTGATTCCCTTTCTTTCTTGAACACTAACAGTTGTGCCCAGACTAATTTTGAAAGAATGGCAGTGTGAGATGAGGCATTATTAGTTCAGGGAATTTCAATCTTATTGAACTTCTAGACCGTAGTTTGGCCTAATGAAAATGGTATTCCTATTATAGAATCTATTGGTTAAAAGTAATATATCTCTTCTTTAAGCAACTAGGGACAGAAATGTTTCTGTCTGCTCTTGGCAAATTTGAGGAGAAGAGGCAGTTTGGGATCAGATCATGTGTAGGCCATGTTGAAGATTTCAGTCTTTATTCTAAGAGAAATCGTAAATAATTGATAACTGATATTACATGGAAGGAAGTTTGTGGTCAAAAATGAGTCATGGGAACTCACCCTATAGCACCAGTCAGGCACTAGAAGTAGAGATCCCAGAATTTTAAATAAAGACCTCTGCATTAGCCCTAAAGTTATAAATCATTTTAACAACAGATTTTATGAACTACAAAAACAAATCCCAGGATAAATGTGTAAAGAATCTGTGTGAAAAGAATATGCTTCAATTATTTTCTTTGTCAATAATGTTATAGCTCACTTACAATGATAACATAAAGACATTCTCATAAATGTGAGGACTCAGGAGAGTCCTCCTATATACACTTTTCCCACAAAGCACTATTTACTAATGCAATCCAGCATTAACCCAAAAAAAAAGAAGATTTAAATGAAGGTATGCATTATAAGGAATAAAGAGCAAAGTTTAATTCTCTATAAAGAAATCTATTTTAAAATCTTCAGAAATTATGTATATAAAACAGAATGTAGATTTCAAGTAGAATAAAAATAAACTGGACTAAGGGGCGGAGTCAAGATGGCGGCGTGAGTAGAGTAGCGAAAGTCTCCTCCCAAAACAACATATATTTTTGAAAATACAACAAATACAACTCTTCCGAAAAGAGAGACCAGAAGACACAGGACAAGACAGACTACATCCACACCTGCAAGAACCCAGCACCTTGGGAAGGGGGTAAGATACAAGCTGCGGCCCAATAGGAACTGAGCTCCCCTCCCCACAGCTCCCAGCGGGAGGAGAGGAGTCAGAGCAGGCAGGGAGAGGGAGCCCAGGACTGCTAAACACCCAGCCCTAGACATCCGCACCAGAGAGCAGACACAGTGCATGCATGGGATGCTGGAAACCAGGGAAATAGGACAGTAAGTCCTGTGAGTGGGTCCACACAGCTGGCACCCCAGGGACAAAGAAAAGCCAGTGCTTTTTGAAAGTCTTAAAGGGACAGGGACCCCACCACTGGATGGAAGCATCCCGGGACACGAAGCCTAGGAGCTGAGAATCCTGGGGAACTCTGGGCACCCTAACCCCCTGCATAGCAGCACACCTCGGAGGCCCCTCATGGAGATAAACAGTCTCCTGGCCATTTCCCCTCCAACATGGCTCCGCCATAATGGAATAGCAGTCTGAGGCAGGCAAGGCCCACGGCAACTGCAGAGCTAAACTTCACAGAGGCCAGGCAAGAATCAGAAGCCCCATCTGTACACAGCTGCCCAGCACAAGCCGCTAGAGGTGGCTGTTCTCCCAGGAGAGGAAGGCCACAAACCAACAAGAAGGGACATTCTCCAAGCCATCACTCGCATCAGCTCTGCAAACTATCTCTATCACCATGAAAAGGCAGAATTTGAGGCTGACCAAGATCACAGAGTTAACCGCTGAGAAGGAGATAGACCTAGCCAGTCTTCCTGAAAAAGAATTCAAAATAAAAATCATAAACATGCTGACAGAACTACAGAGAAATATACAGGAGCTAAGGGATGACGTCTGGAGGGAGATTACAGAAGTGAAACAATCTCTGGAAGGATTTATAAGCAGAATGGATAAGATGCAAGAGGCCATTAATGGAATAGAAACCAGAGAACAGGAACGCATAGAAGCTGATGCAGAGAGAGATAAAAGGATCTCCAGGAATGAAACAATATTAAGAGAACTGTGTGACCAATCCAAAAGGAACAATATCTGCATTATAGGGGTATCAGAAGAAGAAGAGAGAGAAAAAGGGATGGAAGTGTCTTTGAAGAAATAATTGCTGAAAACTTCCCCAAACTGGAGGAGGAAATAATCGATCAGAACACAGAAGTACACAGAACTCCCAAAAGGAGGGACCCAAGGAGGACAACACCAAGACACATAATAATTAAAATGGCAAAGATCAAGGACAAGGACAGAGTTTTAAAGGCAGCTAGAGAGAGGAAAAACGTCACCTACAAAGGAAAACCTATCAGGCTATCATCAGACTCTCAACAGAAACCTTACAGGCCAGAAGAGAATGGCATGATATATTTAATGCAATGAAACAGAAAGGCCTTGAACCGAGAATACTGTAACCAGCATGATTATCATTTAAACATGAAGGAGGGATGAACAATTCCAAGACAAGCAAAAGTTGAGGGAATCTGCCTCCCACAAACCACCTCTACAGGGTATTTTAGAGAGACTGACTGTTCTAGACGGGAGCACTCCTAAGACTAAACAGATGTCATCAGAGAAAATAAAATCACAGCAAAGAAAGGAGACCAAACAAATACTAACTAAAGGCAAAAAATAAAATCAACTACCCACAAAAGCAATTAAAGGAAACACAAAAGAGCACAAAATAAAACAACCAACATATAAAGAACGGAGGAGGAGGAATAAGAAGGGAGAGAAGTAAAGAATCACCAGACAGGGTTTATAACAGCTCAATAAGTGAGCTAAGTTAGACAGTAAGATACTAAAGAAGCTAACCTTGAACCTTTGGTAACCAAGAATCTAAAGCCTGCAATGGCAATAACTACATATTTTCAATAGTCACCCTAAATGTAAAAGGACTGAATGCACCAATCAAAAGACACAGAGTAATAGAATGGATAAAAAAGTAAGACCCATCTATATGTTGCTTAAAAGAAACTTACCTCAAACCAAAGACATGCACAGATTAAAAGTCAAGGGATGGAAAAATATATTCCATGCAAACAACAGAGAAAAGAAAGCAGGGGTTTCAGTACTAGTATCAGACAAAATAGACTTCAAAACAAAGAAAGTAACAAGAGATAAAGAAGGACATTACATAACGATAAAGGGCTCAGTCCAACAAGAGGATATAACCACTATAAATATATATGCACCCAACATGGGAGCACCTGCATATGTGAAACAAATACTAACAGAACTAAAGGAGGAAATAGAATGCAGTGCATTCATTTTAGGAGACTTCAACACGCCACTCACCCCAAAGGATAGATTCATCAGACAGAAAATAAGTAACGACTCGGAGACACTGAACAACACACTAGAACCAATGGACCTTATAGACATCTATAGAACTCTACATCCAAAAGCAACAGGATACACATTCTTCTCAAGTACACATGGAACATTCTCCAGAATAGACCACATACTAGCCCACAAAAAGGGCCTCAGTAAATTCCAAATGATTGAAATCCTACCAAACAACTTTTCAGACCACAAAGGCATAAAACTAGAAATAAATTGTATAAAGAAAGCAAAAAGGCTCACGAATACATGGAGGCTTAACAATATGCTCCTAAATAATCAATGGATCAATGACCAAATTAAAATGGAGATCCAGCAATATATGGAAACAAATGAGAACAACAACACAAAGCCCCAACTACTGTGGGACACAGCAAAAGCAGTCTTAAGAGGAAAGTATATAGCAATCCAGGCATATTTAAAGAAGGAAGAACAATGCCAAATGGTCTAATGTCACACTTATCAAAATTGCAAAAAGAAGAACAAATGAGGCCTAAGGTCAGCAGAAGGAGGGATATAATAAAGATAGAGAAGAAATAAATAAAATTGAGAAGAATAAAACAATAGCAAAAATCAATGAAACTAAGAGCTGGTTCTTCGAGAAAATAAACAAAATAGATAAGCCTCTAGCCAGACTTATTAAGAGGAAAAGAGAGTCAACAAACATCAACAGAATCAGAAATGAGAAAAGAAAAATCACAATGGACCCCACAGAAATACAAAGAATTATTAGAGAATACTATGAAAACCTATATGCTAACAAGCTGGGAAACCTAGGAGAAATGGACAACTTCCTAGAAAAATACAATCTTCCAAGACTGACCCAGAAAGAAACAGAAAATCTAAACAGACCAATTACCAGCAACGAAATTGAAGCGGTAATCAAAAAACTACCAAAGGACAAAACTCTGGACCAGATGGATTCACCTCAGAATCTTATCAGACATACAGAGAAGATATAGTACCTGTTCTCCTTAAAGTTTTCAAAAAAATAGAAGAGGAGGGAATACTCCCAAACTCATTCTATGAAGCCAACATCACCCTAATACCAAAACCAGGCAAAGACCCCACCAAAAAAGAAAATTACAGACCAATATCCCCGATGAATGTAGATGCAAAAATACTCAACAAAATATTAGCAAACTGAATTCAAAAATATATCAAAAGGATCATACACCACGACCAAGTGTGATTCATCCCAGAGATGCAAGGATGGTACAACATTCGAAAATCCATCAACATCATCCACCACATAAAAAAAGAGAAGGATAAAAACCACATGATCATCTCCAGAGATGCTGCAAAAGCATTCGACAAAATTCAACATCCATTCATGATAAAAACTCTCAGCAAAATGGGAATAGAGGGCAAGTACCTCAACATAATAAAGGCCATATATGATAAACCCACAGCTAACATCATACTGAACAACGAGAAGCTGAAAGCTTTTCCTCTCAGATCGGGAAAAAGTCATGGATGCCCACTCTCCCCACTGTTATTTAACATAGTACTGGAGGTCCTTGCCATGGCAATTAGACAAAACACAGAAATACAAGGAATCCAGATTGGTAAAGAACAAGTTAAACTGTCACTATTTGCAGATGACCTGATATTGTACATAAAAAACCCTAAAGACTCCACTCCAAAACTACTAGAACTGATATCAGAATACAGCAAAGTTGCAAGATACAGAATTAACAAACAGAAATCTGTGCCTTTGCTATACACTAACAATTAACCAATAGAAAGAGAAATCAGGAAAACAATTCCATTCACATTGCATCAAAAAAGAATAAAATACCTAGGAATAAACCTAACCAAAGAAGTGAAAGACCTATACCCTGAAAACTACAAGACACTCTTAAGAGAAATTACAGTGGACACTAACAAATGGGAACTCATCCCATGCTCTTGGCTAGGAAGAATTAATATCGTCAAAATGGCCATCCTGCCCAAAGCAATGTGCAGATTTGATGCAATACCTATCAAATTACCTACAACATTCTTCAATGAACTGGAACAAATAGTTCAAAAGTTCATATGGAAACACCAAAGACCCCGAATAGCCAAAGAAATCCTGAGAAAGAAGAATAAAGTGGGGGGGATTTCACTCCCCAACTTCAAGCTCTACTACAAAGCCATAGTAATCAAGACAATTTGGTACTGGCACAAGAACAGATCCACAGACCAGTGGAAGAGAATAGAGGGTCCAGATATTAATCCAAACATATACAGTCAATTAACATATGATAAAGGAGCCATGGACATACAATGGGGAAATGACAGCCTCTTCAACAGCTGGTGTTAGCAAACTGGACACCTACATGCAAGCGAATTATACTGGATCATTGTCTAACCCCATACACAAAAGTAAATTCAAAATGGATCAAAGACCTGAATGTAAGTCACGAAACCATAAAACTCTTAGAAAAAAACATAGGCAAAATTCCCTTGGACTAAACATACGTGACTTCTTTATGAACATATCACCCTGGGCAAGGGAAACAAAGGCAAAAATGAACAAGTGGGATTATATCAAGCTAAAAAGCCTCTGTACAGCAAAGGACACCATCAATAGAACAAAAAGGTACCCTACAGTATGGGAGAATATATTCATAAAATATATAAAGAGCTCACACACTTCAACAAACAAAAAGCAAATAATCCAATTAAAAAATGGGCAGAGGAGCTGGACAGTTCTCCAAAGAAGAAATTCAGATGGCCAACAGACACATGAAAAGATGCTCCACATCGCTAGTTATCAGAGAAATGGAAATTGAAACCACAATGAGGTGTCACCTCACACCAGTAAGGATGGCTGTCATCCAAAAGACAAACAACAACAAATGTTGGCAAGGTTGTGGAGAAAGGGGAACCCTCCTACACTGCTGGTGGGAATATAAATTAGCTCAACCATTGTGGTAAGCAGTATGGAGGTTCCTCAGAATGCTCAAAATAAACTTGCCATTTGACCCAGGAATTCCACTTCTAGGAATTTACCCTAAGAATGTAGCACTCCAGTTTGAAAAGGACAGATGCACCCCTATGTTTATTGCAGCACTATTTACAATAGCCAAGAAATGGAAGCAACCTAAGTTTCCATGAGTAGATGACTGGATAAAGAAGATGTGGTACATATACACAATGGAATATTATTCAGCCATAAGAAGAAAACAAATCGTACCATTTGCAACAACATGGATGGAGCTAGAGGGTATTATGCTCAGTCAAATAAGCCAAGCAGAGAAATACAAATACCAATTGATTTCACTCATCTGTGGAATATAAGAACAAAGGAAAAACTGAAGGAACAAAAGAGCAGCAGAATCACAGAACCCAATAATGGACTAACACTTACCAAAGGGAAAGAGGCTGGGGAGAATGGGAGGGTAGGAAGGGATAAGCGTGGGGAAGAAGAAAGGGGGTATTATTATTAGCATGTACAATGTGGGGGATGGGGGAAAGGGGAGGGCTGTGAACAGAGAGAAGACAAGTAGTGATTCTACAACATCTTATTGTGCTGACGGACAGTGACTGTAATGGGTTTTGTGGGGGTGGCTTGGTGTAGGGGAGAGCCTAGTAAACATAATGTTCTTCATGTAATTGTAGATTAATGATAACAAACAAAAAGTGGGGGCATTACTCCCTGATAGGATAAAATTAACCTCAAACCAACGATTAATGCATGCTTTACATATTCTTAATTTTGATCTTTTGAAGGGTGTCGGATAATCACCTATGGAAGTGCATTTCTCTGATAATATATCTTTGTCTAAAAAAAAAGAAAAGCAGTTCCTGTGTGGTGGTCACCAATAGGTTCTTCACAATTATATGAAAGTCATATCAAAGTGTGGGCAAAGAGTTTGATTGTGTTTTTATAGAGGATCAAAGCCTAATTTTTCTACCCAGAAAGCGAATTAAGGTATGATATGAAGAAGAACTTCCAACATCAACATCCTCTGGAAGAGTCATTCCAGAAGATGACCATCAAAAAACTTCAACAAAGATCCTGGCGCTGTTGCAGTTGTAGCTGCATCCATCCCACCTGTTCCTGGACTTGCTGTTGGAATGCAGAAGGAGATATCTAAGCTGGCCTGTGCATACAGTAAAACAACAAATTTGACTAGTTCTATATTGTCTGACCTCAACCAAGAATTAGGAGAAGTGCAAGTTGCAGTGCTTCAAAATCGTTCTACTATAGACTATCTATTGTTAAAAGAACATATGGGATGTGACAGTTTCCAGGAATGTGTTGTTTTAATTTGACTGATTTTTCTCAAACTATTCAAAATCAGTTAGACAATATCCATCATATTATTGATAAGTTTTCACAAATGCCCGGGTTACCTAACTGGTTATCTTCATTTCACTGGATATGGCCGGTCATTGTAGGTCTGCTTTTGTTATGTATCTGTATTCCTATTCTATTAATGTGTGATGCAATCTAATTAGTAGTTTGTTATAACCTATATATGCTTATGTTACTCTACAAGAAGTTATATCAAAGAAATAATCAATCTTCCCATGTTTTCTTCCGTTTGCTACTTCTATAGCTTTTCTTCTTCCTTCCTAATTACAGCCCTTAAGTAGAATTCATGCCTCATATTGAAAATTACCAAATATCATAATTCTTCCAAGTGGTAAAGATACCTCAAGACAAGTGCTGGGCATAGAAGCCACAGGGCATAAATCTGCAAAGAAGTAAAAAGATAACCTTTTCAAAGAATATTGCTTCTCTCTCACATACCAAATTTACATTTCCCTGTATGGCCCCAGAAGTCGGCTGGTTAGCCAGAGACGGATAAAATTCCTCAAGGGAGGAACAATCTAAGACAGGCACAGTCACAGGGGGGCCACCAGGTGAGAAATTGGGGGTCAGCAGAGGTGATGCTTAGAACCTCACCCCCCCCCTGTTTTGAAAGAAATCTTCTGCATCCGTGGATGTTTTGTTGCCCTTGTCTAGCTTGGATTAATACTTAGTCTATAGGCACATACCTGATCATATACACTTGCCCTCTTACAGCACCAACTTATGCTTTCTATCTTTATCTTGCATCTACCTACCACTTCAGCATTTTATTTAAAAAAAATAAGGGAGAAATGTGGGATTCACATATAAATCAAGTATAAAAAGAATTTATTTACTATGTAAGAACTTATTCACCATATAAGAACTTGTTCGTTATGCTTCAGAAGATTGTAGACTGTTGAGAGTTAGGCTTGAGGTTGATTAATGATTGTGCATTGAGTCCCCTATACAGAATTTTATTGTTCTAAACAACCACTTGATCAATAAATATGAGAGATGCCCTCTCAAAAAAATAAATAAATAAATAAATAAATAAACTGTATTGAGACAGACATTACAAAATAGACTAACAAAAATTTGAAATGATAATTGAAAGAGAAGTGTAAGGGTACGACTTATTTTATCCCTTATATAAGGAATAAAAATAACACCTTTTTTTCAGATTTGATGCAAATAAATTAATATGGATTCAAGTGTTTTATTTGACGTTATAAAATAATATATAGAACAAGTAGATGGCATATCTCCCGTTATAACAAAAAAGAAATAGGGATACTATAAAAGATAAAAAATGGAAATATGCATTCGTCTTTCAGTGAATATTTATGGAGATACTACTGTTTCTGCACCTTATTTAGAGATAAAAGTGAGAGAGAAATGAGACCTGTCCCTGTCTTCATGGAACTTCAAAACTACTGACATAGGTTACAAGCATCAAGGTTAACTTTTTCTGCCTATGATGAAAAAAATGAGACATAAACAGAATAGTAAGAACAAGTAAGATTTCATCTTAAAGCTAAGATTCCATTTAAAAACCAGGAAGTAGTGAAGCAATATTGCTTACATATTCTTTAGCAAACAGACAATAACTCAACCCACCTTGGGGGTAGGGTGGACGATCTTGATTCATCTCTTCCCAGAGGGAAGCTGCTATCCTGGGGAGGAACTGGATCAGCAAATTTCTTACATTTAATTAATTTTGCAGAATTATCCGGAGACTGATAATAGAAGAGACTTAACATCTCTCATTGGAAATAAGCATTTTGAGACCACTTTACAAGTTTATACCTCTCTGGCCCTTTGAAAAATCCTTAAAAGAGGGAAACCCCAGTCTTCCAGTGCGTCTCTTCCCTGAGGATGCCCGCACTTTTTCTCTCTTTAAGTGTATATCTTCAATAAAGCTTTCTCACTGCTCAACTTAATTACGTTTTGTTTCTCTGCACTTTTCCAGTGCTAAGTGTCTTTGTTTCTTTGCTATTTCATTCTCTATTTCTAAGTATTCAATTAGTCTCTGCTTTACTCCTCATAGGTAGGGAGGGGCTGCTGAGAGCTCAGATTTGGGCCTGTGAGTTCCCGTTGCCTGGGTGACCCAGGGAACCGCAGCTGCAGGAGGCAGCCTGAAAATCTTCTTTCTTTGGGAAGTTCTCAGAACATAGTCTCATGCCATCCTATGCTCCACAGCTCCCCCAAATCCTGGGGTGGTAGAAGCCAGCCCCCACACAATGCAGATCCAAGAAGACATGGGACACCAAGTGACCCTGGCTTTAAGAGATGGCAAGGGAATCTGCTCTATACTAAGAAAATGTTTAGCAAACTTTCCCTCGGCACCTCTGCATTTTCCTGCTCTCAGCTGCCTGCAAGGCTGCTGCCATTCTCTGCTACTCTGGCTTTAATGAATTCCTTCCTTACCTACACTCCTCTGACCTGCTCAATAATTCTTTCTCATTCAGAGTTAAGAACCCTCCCTCTTCAGGGTTGAGGTTTCACCTGGTGCAGCTGTCCGACAACACTACTTTTGGAGTAAAACATTAAATCAGTAATCACTATTGATTAGTATAAGTTACATAATGAAAGCAAAGCCTAGAAACATGTTACTGGAGGATGTGACCTTGACCTTGAGATAAGGAAGGGCTCAGAGAAGAAAGCAGTGGTTTGAAAGTGAAGAGGAGGAAAAAGCAATTCATCAATATAAGCAGCTTGAGAGAAAGTCTTAAGGAAAGGAAAATAGCGTGGTGAAGAAATTGAAATATTTACATAGTAGCTGAAATGCCAAGAACAAAGACAATAGTGATGTTAGTTCTGCCAGACAAAAAAACAACGGGACAAATATCCGTGGCAGATTGTGCTGTTGAGCTCAAGGATTAACTCCCTTCTTCTGAGTCTCACACTCCAGGCTTTTGCCCTGTGACTTGCCGCACTTTTCCACAGGGGAGAATCCTTCCTGGCTCCACTCTCAGCACAGCCTGTGACTTGCTTTGGTCCGTGGAGGGACTGGATGTAACATACACCACTTCTGAGCAAAAGCTTTACATGGCTTGCACAATTCATTTTGTGCTTCTGCTCTTTACCATGCAAATAGCACAGTCCAGATGGGGGCTTCTTCTGCAGCCTGAGTCCCAATATAAGGACGTTTATAGAGCTCAGGCCAGCCACAGGGACCTTGTAACATTCATGTAATTTAAGAAGAAAAATATGAATTTTTTATTATTAGATTCTGCAGAGATTTTTGATATTTCTTTCATTTATGCATAACCTAGCAAAAGTTCACTGAAAGAAAATCTAATTCATAGTTTGGAAAAAATAATAATGCTTCCTCCTAAAAAAACGCCATGGATCATGATGATACATGTACAGATTTATATACACAGAGAGGCACCTAGAATATTCTTGAACAAAATGCAGTTTGTAGGTTATCTCTGTCAGTTTTTCTGCTATTTAAAAAAATGTCCTTTTTCTAGTATCTTGTAAATTTTTGGGAATTTTTTGAATTAGAAAAATTCTCACTTATTGAAAAATAAGAACAGGATTTTAAAAGTATTTTAAATATAACCTATCTGAAGTAACAATGTTACTATATTTATAATAGTTCCCAAAATATTGAGGGGAAGTAAACTTTTATTGAGAGATGTGTGAGATATATATATCACATGACAGAAAAAAGCAGTGCCTCTCCAACTTTATTGTGCATCAGAATTACCTGCAGAGCTTTTTTAAAACAGATAACTAAGGCCTAACCCTAGAGTTCTGATTCCTTAGATATGGGGCAGATTCCAATAACTTACAGTTCAACTATTTTTCACCTTATACTGATGCTACTAGTCCAAGAACACACCTTGAGAAGTAATACATTAAATGGTCAGACAAATTGTGGATAAAGTGAAGGTTGCTGTCTCTGGCCAGGATTCTCACCTGGCCCTGGTTGGCTAGTTCACTACACATGTGTGGGCAATACATTGCTATTGATTCTATATAAAGAGCTCCGACCAGTGCTCTGGGCGACATGGTGGCACGGCTGAAAGGCTGCGGAGAGCAGAGCAGAGGCTGGAGTGGTGGCAGCACCGAGGACAGAGGCTGAGATGGCTGCGCAAGCAGAGAGGCCCAGAGGCAGAAACCGGCTTGCTGCATGCAGACTCACTCTGAGTGGATGGGATTCTAGTGATTGACCTGCCACTGTGGGAATAAAATTGGGTATAACCCTTTCACCCCAAGAATGTTCTACTGTCATTTCTTTGGTCACACTGGATCCATAGTGAACTTGCCTGGGGCTGAAACCCATTGGCAAGACACAAATATATGCCTAGATAAGAATTTTATTTTGGATCCATAATTTTTAAAACATCAGTTGATTTGATTATTCTTTTGACCAAATGAGTGCTTGAAAACGGTAAATTGTTTGCCTCTATGCCTGAGTTTCTTTTCTTATACATTGTTGGTAACTAAAGAATTGAAGCCAGATGAGTTAGTTCTAAATAAATAGCTCTATTCTTATAGTTATGTATCCTATTTAAACATACTCATAAAGTTAGGAATTAGGGTGCACACACACATTTCCCTCCTGTCTATGGAAAAGTTACATTTTCAGAGATAATGCATTGACTTTTTGATTTTAAATAACCATTGCTGCTACTGTAAAGGTAGCTTTCCCCTTTCTTTTTGACTTAAGCTTGTTTCTCCAGACATTTAACATTCTTGATCTTGCTCATAATCAGTTCACAAGTATCCTACAGAACTAATTTCAAACTTCATATCCTCTTATACATGGAAGGGCATTGTTCTCATAGTAGAAGCCAGAGGGAAAAAAATGAGCAGATTACTGGTTTTCTGTGCAGAAACTAGAATGTCTTTGAATTCCACTCTTCAATTAGAAAATAAAAAAAGGGGAGTAAAAGAAGGATTTTGGAGGTTTGAGCTTTTATCCAGTGTATCCTCATTAAAGCTTGAGACATTTAAGCTTTATCACACAATTATTTTTGTGAGGTCAAGATCTGGTATCCCATTATTTTGCCAGAGGAAAAGTTGTGAGGAAGTACCTAAAATGTTAGGTGATCTGCTTTTGATGGAACTTAACTTTTTAAAACATCTGAAACACAACTGTCTTTTATTAAACTGAAATGGAGGGGTCTGGGCAGTAGCCTTGCTGAGATAGAATGCTCAGCCTCAGAGTCAAAGCCCTAGAGCATTTCTAGTTATCACTGAACTTTTACCCTTCTAGGCAGCTATCAAGAGGAGCATTAATAGTCTTTGAAAGGCATCCAACACAGTTTGCCTTGAAGACAGTTAGGTTGGTAAAACCAAGTATCTTCTACGGAATAGTACAATTAAAACTAGGAGATTGTGGTGGTGGGTATTTGGGATTCATACAATTTTTGAGTTAGCAACACCTCATTCAGTCTCCACTTTCTAGGCCAGACAATAAATTTCTGTGCAATGAGAAAAGACTATTTAAACTGTACTCTCTTCCTGAAACCTCATAACACCTGATTGCAAAGAGGAATGCTATCTGCTTTACTTTTTTTTTTTAATGAATTTCTCCTGATCCCCTATGACTAGGGAACTGTCTCCAACATGCCTATTCAAGGTTAGAACTTCAAAATCTTCATTAATATTTTGCTATTGCACCAGGATCATTCATGCTACATTGCCTTTGCTAATTAAATTAATAGCTACAAATACTTACCAAAGAGATTAATTTATGCCCTGCCCTCCCTAGAATGGGTTGCTAGGCAGCCCTGGCATGAATGAAGTTCCTTCCCTCTCAAGCCAGAGATTGCTACGCATCCTTGACTAGGAGAATGAATGCTCCACTGCTTTCACTAAGAGCATTCACCTTCCTCTTTACATCTCAATTGCTCCATTTTAATTATTTTAACCACTTGGTGCATTCTAGTGTTTCAAGTAGAGTTAATCTGAAGTATATTGTGTCTCATGCTTTGGGGATTCACTTCAATGCCTTATCTTATTCTTACCTCTTTACAAGCACCAATTATATATTACTCTTGGCTTTCTCATCATAAGCAGGCATACTTTATGACTACTGATGCTTTTTCCATGATTAGTAATAATTTATTTTTTTTGCGTATTACTTCAACTCATATAACCATCTGTTGCCAAATATTTGTCTGAAGTAACTCCTGGTTTCCCACACTACCCTGCCCTTTATTTTTTGAGATTGAATCCTTCATTTTTTTTCTCACTACTGTAAGTACAGATAGCACAGCCACTGGGTGTTCAAGCTAAAGATAGATGTGACGGTTCTCTCCTGCTCTAGGAGGTACTTTCTGCTGCTAAATTTGCTTCCAGCAAGTTTGTCATTTGTGAAACTTGGTCGTAACCCAAATTTGAAATGACATTTGTTTCTTTCTTGCAAACAGGTGGCTTTTACAAACTTGAAACCAAAGCAAATGAACGAGTCATGTGTGTAGATAAACTGAAACTTCCTATAGTCGGGATTCTCACCTGACCCTGGTCGGCTTGGCCACTGCACATGTGTGGTCAATGTGTTATTATTGACTTTATATAAAAGACTCCACCCAATGCTCTGGGCTGCACAGCTGCAGGAAAGCAGAGGCCGGAGTGGTGGCAGCGCCGAGGACAGACTGCGATGGCTGGCTGTGGGGGTAGAGAGGCCCAGAGGCAGAGACCATCTTGCTGTATGCAGATTTGCCCTGATGTGGATGGGATTCTAGTGCTTGACCTGCCATCGTGAGAATAAAGCTGGGCATAAACCTTATCTTGCCAGTGGGTCTCAGACCTGGACAATTTCACTATGGATTCAGTGAGACTGAAAAAATGATAGTGGAATGTTCTTGGGGTGAAAGGGTTTATACCCAATTTTATTCCCACAGTGGCAGATCAGTCACTAGAATCCCATCCACTCAGTCTGAGTCTGTCTGCAGCAAGCCGGTCTCTGCCTCTGGGCCTCTCTACCCCCAGAGCAATCTCAGTCTCTGTCCTTGGTGCAGCCACCAGTCCAGGTTCTGCTCTCCTGTGGCTGTCCCACCCAGAGCACTGGGTGGAGCTCTCTATATAGAGTCAATAACAATGTATTGCCCACACAAGTGTAGTGAGCAAGCTGACCAGGGCCAGGTGTGAATCCTGGCCACAAGAACCTTCACTTTCTCTGCAACTCTTTCACCCCATAAATGTTCTGTTGCCATTTTTTGGTCTCACTGACTCCAGAGTGAACTTGTGTATGGCTGTGAACCACTGGCAAGACTATGTGTATAACCAAAGTTATAAAAACTACATAATAACTACATGTTTATTAAACTTACACTATTTTTAAAAATACTTTGATCATAGTACTAACCTAGCTCTAGGATGATCTCGGAAACCCTGTGTAGGATCAGCCTTCCTGGAGAAACAACACTTCTTGGTCAAAATTACTTATTTCATTAGGAAACACTAGACACAGCTTTAAGGTTCAATGTCTGGTCCATGTCAAGTTGGTCCTAACATAACCTCTGCCTTGGTCTGCGACCCTATGGCTTGTCCCTCTACACCTGGAATGTGTATGTGTTTATCTGCAAGTGTGTGTGTGTTTGTGAACACATGCCTGTGCACTCTGAGTAGAGGCCAGGGAGGAAAAATAGCCTGAGAATATCTGCAGGGCTCTGTGAAAAGCTGTAAAAATCACTAGGGTTCAGTGATATTGCCAATAATATTAATGTTTCTGTAGCTAAAATAATCCATAATACAACTGAAATAGGATAAATAAAATTTTATCTATGAGATACGGGTGGCAAGATAACTTGGTTCCAGAGATCATTCCGTGACCTGGGTCCTTTCCTGTTGCTCTACAATCCTCTAGAAATGGCCCTCATTTACATGGGAAAGTTAGGTTACCATATATCATAGTCCATCTCATTGGACAAAAGAAAAGAATGTGAAGATCAAGTGAATTTTCTTCTAAGTAAACAAAAGAGAAATTGCACATATGTTTCCCATAGCAAAATTTAGTTATAGAGCCTACTTCCCAGTGAAGCTATGAAGAAATATAATCTCTAGCAGGTAATTATATGCCCAGCTAAAAGGAGGGAAAAGAGGATTTGAGTGAAGCTATCACTCAGAGTGATATTAGAGAAGTAGAAACCTGTTGATTATTATGAAAAACAGATTTACAATAGAAATTAGACCTTACACCATTGTGAGAGGAGGTAGGTAAATAAAGTCTAGAGGGGGAGTTAAATGATCAGAGATTATATCAGCCCTTTTGAAGCCTATGTGGGCAAGGAGGACCTTGAAGAGCAATCTGGAAAGTAAGGTGCAGACCTAGTAGGACAGTTGGTGGAGAAGTCTATGGAAAATTTGCTTCTATGTGGCTACTGCCTCCTTAGGCCATAGCCAAGTGCACGGTGGTGGGACTGAGGTGACTGTTGGTCAATGAGGCTGGTAGTCAGGAGGAAGACCTGGAGGCAGAACAGAGGAAAGCAAAGGCAAGAGTTGACCCCCCGGGTACTTCTGTGTCTGTCTTTTATTGAACCCACCTAAAAGACCAGTAGAGATCTATGGCTATTGTATCAGTTTTGACCCCAAATTTATGCAATATATAATTGTGCCAAACTCTAACCAAGAATTTTAAGAAAAGGGAATTGGGGAGATGTAGCCAACTTGTCAAAACGAGAGTAACAAGAGTTCAATTCAGGGAATAACTAGAAGTTGATAATCTGTCTTCAGTAAGCAGTTTGCAGAATGGATACAAAACTAAAGTTTTGGTATCATTTAAAAATAAAATACATCACGTAAAGACTTCTCAACATGAACAAATGTATTTGACTTCCACTCTACATCTTTATGATTCTACCTGTTCATAATATTTTAGAAAGAAAAGCCACAAAGAAGACAAGAAAATGAAACAGAATGATAGATGACAAGGAAGAAGGGGGAGAGGGTAAGCTACAGAATGATGGGGTGACAGATCTCTGGTGTATAATCAAGTCAACCTGGACATTCATAGGAAATCAACATCCCTTTAAAATATGCCATATAAGCACAGTGACATTAGTTAAGGGATATCTCTTAATTTTTGTACTCTTAAATAGTTAATCCTGAAGAAGTGTTTTAATTTAAGAAAATGGGGAAGAAGTGAGACAGAGATACACAAAACTTTTCTAGAATTGCTTTTAGGATATTGTAGAGATCTGATTTGTTAATGAATGAGAGCCAATCCAATTGTCCTATATTTTCACAAATTATATAAAAGTAATTATGCTTAGGTACTGTAGAACTATTATAATTAGTAAGGAAAGGTAGAAGAGAGAGAAAGAAGGAGGGATTATCAGTTTATCACCAAGGACAGACATCCTTCATTCTACTTTAGAGTTAGTGTTAGCTTCAGCTCCTTTCTGTCAACTATAGTGGAACAATTTCTAAATCAATTCTTCATCACTATTGCCATCACAGGCTTCCATGACCTTCTTCCTGAGCTAGTAAAACACTTTTCCTGGTCCTAATCCTTCCCTAATTTACTCTGTCTTTATGGTACCTCAAAGATCATTTCAAAGATTATTTTCTAAAATAATTATAGCATTTTTTGTTTAAAAGGACAGCTTGAATATGATTATTAATCTTGATTTCTCAGATAAAACCTTTTAAAATGACAGCCAGTAAGTAAAAAAAATGTATAACCCGCAATAAAAAAAGAACTTGAAGAGGTGATAATAGCAAGGATTTGAAAACAAAATGTTAATATATGGCAACATACAAAAATATTGGTAGGTCAAAAACAAATAGGATGAGGTAATTTGTGTAGTTGTAGAAAACAGAATTATATAAAGGGCGCAGTAAGTGGTACAGCATTTGTTACTGTAAGGTCTCACCTTATACCTAGCATAATTAATTAAGAAAAACAAAACACCAAACTTTATCATAATGATATATATATAAGTACCATGTATAAGTAGAAAATCCTTAAAGCCTCCAGAAGGGAGAAATACAGTCTACATACAATAATATTTAACAATGTCAGAGTCAAAAGACACATAAATGTTCCTTAGAGAGAAAAATAGATTAATACAGAGACCAGGGGTCTGAATAGTTTAGAGGTCCACCATCATCAGTGAAACCCAGAAAGCATGAAGTATGTCTTCAGAATTCTGATAGAAAATGACTCCCTACCTCTAATACTTCACACCAGGGCAAACCACCGAATGGAATGTGAAGTACTTTCCCATGCACTGTTCTCAGAGGACCCTGGAGAACAACCCAATGACAATACCAAGACAAAGGAGGAGATGGAACGCTAGAAACAGGAGAATAAAAAAGCAGGACATGAGAAAAACTAGTTCCAGGCAGTCTTGGTTTACACTTGTACTGATATCATTTTAATAAAACAGTGTTCACTCTCAAAGATGTCCTAGTTTGTATGATAAAATGCAGAGTCACCAATGCATTATAGTAAAAAGCTCAGCCAGTCCAGATTGGAGCAGAGTCAGAGGCCTTCAGGAAGGATGTCTCCCAGGAGAAAAAGAGAGACTGCTGGTGACCTTTACAAGAGAAGTGTTATAGTTTTTCATTTCAATCTGAATGTTTGAAGTTGAATAAATGTTAGGTATAGAGTACTCGCTTTGGCAACACATATACTAGCTAGGGTTGGAAGGATGTGGGGAAGATTAGTGCACCCCCATGCAAGGATGACATGCAGATTCGTGAAGGCTTACATATTTAAAAAAGAAAGAAAGAAAAGAGAAAAGAAGGAAGGAAGGAAGGAAGTAAAGAAGGAAGGAAGGAATAAGAAAGAAAGAAAGAAAGAAAGAAAGAAAGAAAGAAAGAAAGAAAGAAAGAAAGAAAGAAAGAAAGAAAGAAAGAAAGAAAGAAAGAAAGAAAGAAAGAAAGAAAGAAAGAAAGAAAGAAAGAAAGAGAAAGAGAAAGAAAGAAAAAGAAAGAAAGAAAGAAAGAAAGGAGAAAGAGAGAAAGGAGAAAGAGAGAAAGAAAGAAAGAAAGAGAAAGAGAGAAAGGAGAAAGAGAGAAAGAAAGAAAGAAAGAGAAAGAGAGAAAGGAGAAAGAGAAAGAAAGAAAGAAAGAAAGAAAGAAAGAAAGAAAGAGAAGAGAGAAAGGAGAAAGAGAGAAAGAAAGAAAGAAAGAGAAAGAGAGAAAGAAAGAAAATGTTAGGTATGGAGTCTATAGAAAACAAACAAAAATGTTCAGAAAAGAAAATACATGTCATTGGAATACAAGGGTCCAGCTATAAATCACATGTACAAAGTCATGCATTGTAAACACTACATGACTTAATATTTTAAAATCATGATTTAATTACAGTGGGAGTATTGCTGGAGGAGAAATGTATGCCAGGAGAGCTTAGTCTTCATATTCCTTTTGATGGTGATATGAAAATTTGTACTGAAAAGTATAAATCAGCAACATAAATTCATTACTTAGAATTACTGAAGTAAATATTGGAAGAAAAATACATGACAGGAGTGACTGACTCCCAGAAGCAGGACTCTGTAATAGGAGAGAGCAGGGAAATGGAGCATTATTTTTCATTATTGCCATTTTAAACTGTAGATAGGGGATAAAAGTAAATGTTAGATGAAAAAACCTGAATTTTTTTCTTATTGCCCGAACAGCTGTGTTCAATCTCCTTGGCCAGACAATCCAAAATCCTTAGAAATTTCTCTCCAACCTAATTCTCTGGTCTCATTCCAACTATTCCTACCCTTTCGTCTTTCTATCAGATACACACACTTTTTTTAATATTTCTAGTAACTTTTGCTTTCCCCATGTACTCTATGCCTTTTCATGGACACATCCTTTAATCAAGCTATTCCAGGAATACTTTATCCCATATTTATTAGACACTCAGAATAAATACAAATGTCATTCCCTCACTGACCTCGTTCTTAATTGTGCAGGCAATTAGTTTTGTATTACACTATGCTGCAACAGGCATTGTTGCAGTTTATTTTGTTTCATTTTTACAGCACCTAGTAATTACAATATATCTGTATATATGTGTATATATATACACACACACTGTCCCACCCCCCAGCCCCAGGTCAAATTATGATATATTAAGGTGTTGTGTAAATGTCCTATTGCTGCTGTAACAAAGTACCACAAACTTGGTGATTGAAACAACATGAATTTATTGCCTTTCCATTCTGGAACCTAAAATCACTTTCAGTGGGCTAAAGTCAAAGTATTGGCAGGGATGATTCCTTCTAGAGACTTTGAGGGATGACTCTATTTCCCTGTCTTTTTCAGCTTCTAGAAACCACTTATATTTCTTAGTTAGTAGGGTAACGGCCGTTCCCTCTCATTATCTTCAAAGCCAATAGTGTAGCATCTTCCATCTGTCTGTCTCTCTCTTACACACACACACGCAAACACTCCACCTCTGCTTCTGTCTTCACATCTTTCCTCACTGTCATTCTCCTGCCTCCCTCTTTTGGGCCCACTCCTGTCATCCAGGATAATCTCCCCTTTTCAACATCCTTAGCCCAATCACATCTGCAAAGTCCTTTTGCCATGTTGTCTCATGGTCCTTGGATCCTTAGTTCTATTTTTTTGTTTCCATCTTTGTTCTCTTTGCTTTTCAGTTTTTGATGCTTCTACTGAGATACTTCCTTTAGCTCAGATATTCTGTCCTCAGCCATGCCCTTTCCACTCAGAAGCCCATCAGAGGCATTCTTCATTTCTGTTCCAGTGGTTTTGCTCTCTAGCATATCTTTTTGGTTGTTTACATCACTTTGTTTACACTGCCCACCTGCTTGTCACTTTATTCATTAAAACCTTTATCATATTAATCACAGCGATTTTAAATTCCCTATCTAATGATTCTAGCTCCCCTGCTATGTATGTTTCTAATGCTAGCTTTGTCTCTTCAAATTGTGTTTTTGCCTTATAATTTTTTTCCTGATAGCTGGAGACAAGGGACTGGATAAAGGGAACTGCTATAAATAGGTCTTTAGTAATGTGTGGTGAAGTTTGGGGAGAGGAGAAGCCTTCTCTAGTCTATGAGTTGGTCAAAGCCTTTTAGTGAGCCTATGTTTCTGAACTATGAACTTCACAAGTGTTTCTCAGTTTTTTTCTTCCCCTTAAGTGGGAGAGGATGGCTACTGCTGACCTATTTGGGCATTTCTCTTTCTATAGGACATTTAGGGTCTGATAATGCCCCAGCAGGTTAGGCTCTGCTTAATTAGTTTCCCCTAAGGGCAAGCCTTACTAAGAACAGAGTACTGTGGTATATTTCAAAGTTCTTCCTTTTTTCTCCCACTACCAGAAACTTGAAGGGGTTTTTCTCCAATATTTACTGTGAGAACCTGATCAAGCCCTTGGAGGTAAATTTCACAGATTTGGAGGCCCCCCTGTAACTGGGTCCCCCTGGAGCCTTTGACCATCAGAGTTGTCCATGTTGATGGTGGAAGTTTTTAACTCATGTTATCTTTGAAACACAATTTGATCTCAGAGGAGTCTATGAAATCACGCGAGCTAAAACATCAAGATTGAACACACACAACAATTCCAAACCCAAGTTCAATAAATATAGCCACAATATGACTATAAAACAAGACTGCTCTAGATGAGGTATTTGAAAACAGATTGAGAAGAGAGAAATACGCTGATGGGGGGGTGGATGTGGGATTCCAATCCACAAAGGAAAAAGTGTAATTAAAAAATTCTTGATCTGGGCTCTCTCTCTAGAGAAGTTTCAAGAGGTTCAATAATCTCTCTTAAATCTTAAGTAAAATATTGTGCATATTAACACTTTTCTAAGGGTAAAATCTTTAACATCCATCAGATATACAAATAGGTCTGAAATGCAAACAAACAATAAGCAAATAAAATCTTATTGCTGCAGGAAGGAAAGATAAGAGAAAAAGCTATAGCAAGACAAAACTGAGATAAAGTTTCTTCCCCCTAATGACTATACATTCTGTTAACAATCATATACACAAATCTGTGGATCTATGTGAGGTAGGAAAATAATGTTATCATTTTTTCAAATAGTGCTTTGACTACAATAGGACTTCCTAAATCTCAGATGTATATCTCCTAAATGTAGCAAGCTCATTGTAGTAAGTTTATTGCTAGAACTCAAGTTCTGTGTTTTGTTGTCATTGATGATGATTATTATTCTGCCACAGCACACAAACTGGAGTTGTTATTCATAGAAATTTTAAGATCTAAGTTTATTATGCTATTTCTCATACAAATATGCAAAAATAAAATATAATTGCTACTGATTCAGTCTATTCCTATGCAAAAAAAATTCATTTTATTGAAAATTATAATGCAAATTTCAGTTATGCAGCTCTGAATTGTGCTTCTTTAGTAATTGAGGGTTTTTTTGTTTTTAGCTGTAAATGTCTACATAAATTAGAATAATATCTCTATTTTTTATCCATAAATGCCTCTATAACGTGTGACTAATGTTTTTAATGTGATATTATAATGTTAGTACAAAAAAAGAATCCAAGCAAATCCTTGTGAAAGTAAAGAAAATAACTGCTGGAGCTTTAGTAGCAGCCTCTTGTTTTTGTATTGTCTGAAAAACACTCTGGTTCCCCAGCAATGCATTTCCAAGTTATCTGAAGTTACTCCTGGATGTTCAAAGTACTTAACAATTTTTCACTAGACTTCATCTTCTAATCATTTCATGGAATCTTTTGTGTCCTTTCCCTCTTCCTCTCCTTGATTCTCACAATGGTTTCAAACTCTTGACAGAAAAAGTCGAAAGTTGTTTATGGCCTATATCTTCACTGAAATTACAAAGCAGTTCTAAGCACAAACAGCAAACCAGAGAGAAGCTATCCAAATGTCACCAGGCAGCTGCGTCTGGGGAGGTCTCTCTCTGAGCTCTAGGAGAAACCTCAACCTGGGTGGGGGAGGGTTCTTGACTCTGGACAAGAAAGAATTCTCAAATAGGTCTGGAGGGTGAAGCTAAGGATTCATTAAAGAGAGAGTGGTAGGGAATGGTGGTCGCCCTGCAGGCATCAGAGAGCAAGGAGGTGCAGAGGGAAGGAGGGATAGTTCACTGAACTCCTACTCAGCCTAAGGCAGACTTCCTTGCCAACTCCTGAAGGTCACTTGGCATCCTGTGTCCACTTGGATCTACACAGGATGGAGATAACCCCTACTACTCCAGGATCTGGGGGAGCTGAGGAGCACAGGAAGAAGTGAGATGATTAGGTTCTGAGAACTTCCCAAAGAAAGGAGATTTTCAGGCAGGCTACTAAGAGCAGATCACACAGCTGCAGTCCTGTCCGGGTCACCAGGTGACAGGAACTAGAAGGCCCAGATCAGAGCTCCCAGCCACCCCTCCCTACCTACCAGGAGTAAAGTGAAGATAGAGTGAAGACTTGGAAATAAAATGAAATAGCACAGAGACAAAACACAATAATCTGAGCAATGAGAAGGCTTTATTTAAAGAAACACACTTAAAGGGGAGTGCGGGTAACCTCAGAAAGGAGAAGTGCTGAAAGGCTGGGGATTGTCTTTAAAAGTTTCCAAAAATGGGGTAAAGGGCTAAGGGAGGTTGTTGTTCATAGGCTTGACTTGTGGCCTCATGGTGTTTCTCTCCAGTGAAGGATGCTATGTCCTTGTCCATAGTCAGTCTCCAGATAATTCTGTAAGATAAATGTAACACAAAGAATTGATCCTGTTCCTCTGCAACACAGTGTTTACCCTCAAGCACTGGGAACACATTAGTTAAAATTACTTGCTCTGTCTTAAAATAGGGTGGATTATTGTCTTATTACCAAAGAATATGTTACGAATCTTACCTCCTAAGTTCCTGGAACCTTAGCCTTAAGATGGGATCCCTCCTGTTCTTACTATGCTGTTTATAATCTCAGAGTTTTTCATTACAGGCAGGAAAAGTTAATCACGATGCTTGTTCCATGTCCCTGACCTCTTTCACAAGGAGCATATCTGGCACAGAATTGTTCAACTTCTAAAACAGCTGCCTTGAATGGGAAAGTAAATGCACCAATCAGAAATCAGTGCAAAGAATTAATTAATGCCTAATTATTTCTAGTGCATTTGGAAATGGGCTGTTTAATTAATTTTATTTATAAAAATTTCAGAAACCACATTTCTTGACCTGGTGAGGAATGTGTCAATTTTTTGGAAACCTAGTTGATCTCTGCCAATAGGTTTCCAGTCCAATATACATGAAGCAAGTGTGTTAAGTCATAAATTATAATCCTGATTCAAAGTGGTCATATTGCCACTAACATATTGGTACATTCAAAGAAAAGTGGGAATTTTCAGTAACTACCAGAATAATTTCCATTTCTGATTTTCATTCAGACTGAGCAAATAAATCTTAGGTTCGAGTTCAGATATAGTATAAATTCAACACATGAACAAAATTGTACTTTTCTTTCTTCAAAAATCCTGGTTTTCCTTTGTAATCCCTATTTCAGATAGTGATCTTCCCAGTGATTTAATCATTTAGGTCAGAAAATATAAATTAGCATCTGCTTCCATTTTTCCTATGACCTCACTTACAATAAATTATGAAATATCATTTCTTTATTTATTAAATATATCACAAATCTATGCTCTTTTGGCCATTTCACTGACATGACCTTAATCCATTATCTTTTACTACACAAGGACTATTTCACTAGATTTTTATCTATTTTATGTATTTCTAGTTTTAAAACTTCCCTACTATATTTCTACTTTATGGCCAGCTAAATTGATTTAAGATATACACCTAATGGTGTCACTCCAACACACACCCTTGATCCAGTCACCTATCCATTTCTTCTACTAAAAACAAGTGAGGAAAATGAAGAAACCAAATTTGTATCTCATCTATGTGCCACAAACACTTTGGACTCTAGAAATTAAAAAATGAGAAAGAGAGTCTGTCCTGCCCACAAGATGTTCTTATTTTTTAATATGCTTCTACTGTGAATGGCCCCATGTCAAATTCTTTATCATAGCATAAAATATTGCCCATGATCCGCTCCTTTCTCTCTTTTGAGGATAATCTCAGACTCATTGCAGTACTGATTTACTTGTGCTTCCAGGAACTCACAATTCCATTTTGCCCATTTGTTTCTGAATAAATTCTTCCCTCTATTCAAAATGTGCTCACCCTATTCTTGACTTGAGTGTTCTTTCTTCCTAATGCTTACTTACTATATAAAGCTTTTTCTATCCACTTCTTTCCCTAACACAGACTTCCTCTATACAATCTCTCTTTCTTAGATATGATTTTTATTGTATTTGGCAAAGTATTATTATTTCTTCTTTCTTAAAAATACCTTCTATACCAGAGAAGTTAGCTTTATTAGGAAAATTCCCATCTTATATTTAAATCACCAGTACTTATCAAAGTGCTGGAATATTGCACACAGTTTAAATGTATAGATAAGCTTATTGTTAAAATGAGATATTGTTCCAACTTTTCATTCCATTCCATTTAATTATGCTTAGTTTATCAAATATTTATGGAGAGCTTCTGATATGTTCAGAAGTGGATTAATTGTTCATTGTAGCAGAAACAGATGGCAGTACAAATGGTCTTTTCTTTCTAGTACCTTCTATTGTGGTTAGAGCATGCTGAAAATTTTAATGAATTATCATTTCATAGAATTTTAAGCTTCTTAAAGACATTTTAGTCTACATGAAATTTTTCATTAGAAAAAGTCACTGTGATATAACATAACTTTCAAATATATTTCTTATGTTACTTTTTCAATCTGGTATCATGACAAAAAGTTGCAAAAGCTTAATGAACAAGTATCAGTATCACACATATCAAAATCAAAGGAGGTAGCCATAAAATTCTTGGGAAGTTTCTTTAATTCAAAATCTACTCACTCGTAACAACCACAACAGCAGTATTAGTCTCAACCTTGCTCATGAAACTATGGGGGTTACTTAACTTGATTTTCAGTCTTTCAAGTTTCCCAAGCCTGCATGGTATGTTCTGAGTCTTCAGGTAAACTCTCAATTCTTCCTAAGCAGAGCCACTATTTTTCCTTTATACAGTTTCTGAGCCTGCCCCTGGTTATTTTGTTTATTTTGCTTCCAGTATCCAGGAGCCCCATACCATAGAGATGAGAATGATCAATCGAGTTTCTTCTCCAACAGGGACATACACGAGGCTTTCAGCCTCCAGAAAAATGGAGACTTTATTTTTACTTGGGTTCATGCTCTTGCTTTTAACCACCATTGTTCCTCCAAAGATATATACCTACTTTATTTTCCAACCATTTAGCACTCTATATTTCCTTCCAGTATTACTGGACTAGTAATATTTATTTCTCCCAAAATGTACATGGATTTCCTCTAGGACCCTTCTGCATATGCCTGAGAAAGGACGATTGCTACTTGGAGACAATATTATTGCTAACCAGAGAGTTAAAGATCTCTATTTTCCTTTTATTGAAATATCATTGATATACAATCTGATATTGGTTTCAATATTCAACAGTGGTTCAACAGTTCCCACATTATTAAATCCTCATCCCCGCTAGTATGGTTCTCTGTTTTTGTTAATCTCTAAATTTATTCTACATGTGCAATAACCAAATTAGAAGTTAGCCCTAATGGCAGAGCTCCTGTGGGGAATACCATGGTGTCTAGCAGATTTTAAATACCAACAGAACATTTATCTGAATTCTCTTAGGTGTGTTCCTTCAAACAGTCAATTTGGACAGTGGGTAATGTCAGTGTCAAATGTCTACTCTTTCACAGATTTCCCTCAACACTGGGGAAGGAATGTAGAAAGTAGAAAGAAATAGATGAGAGTGGAGGGGAAGGGATGCATAAAGCATTTTACTTAAGCACTTGCTAGTGTGAGGTCACAGCTCTGAGCACCCTCAGGACTCCTCAGCTGTGTATTCATAAAAGTGCTGGAGCAGAGCTGGATTTCAGGACAATTTTTATTTAGCTCACTGAAAATGGGGCTGCAAGCCAACTGTCGCTAAACAATGACTATCCAAAATCCAGGAATTTTCTGTATATCCAAAGAAGTAAAATGACCTGAACATAGAGATATTACAAACTAATATTCTTAATGTCTTGGAAATAAACAGAGTCTCCCTAAGAAACATCATTAAAATAACTTTCATCAGCAGGCTGGACCTGAAGAAAAGGTGGTGGAGAGAGGAGCTGCCTTCTGTCTTTCAAATAGTCCAGATAGGTGTTGACTTTAAAAATAAAACAAAATGAAACAAAAAATACAGTTAAAGAAAGTGCTTGTTAAATACATATTTCATAGTCAGACTGAAGTTATTGGGTAAAAAATACTCCTGCTTCAAGATATACTGTAACCATTCAAACAATGATCATAAAAACATTTACCTCACCGGGGATCTCACTGCCTAGTTAATTATGACTAGACAGTGTAGCCTAGTTTACCTGGAAAAGAGCCAGTTGATACCATTTGTTCTGGCACAACTGGCCCTCTTTCTCTGTCAAATGTGCCACAGTTTGGACAATAATGCCATGATTCCTCTAATTATGATAGGTATCCAGATTTATTTACCATTTTTCAACAGTATCAACCAATGTCCCTGACTTGGATTGGCATGTCAATGGTAAACTGTTATTGGCATGTGAAGGACAACTCCAAGATTAGAGGAAAAGAGAATCAGAACATTCTAATATATAAGTAATCATCATATCTGAACTCTCTGTGCTTTTCTTATTTTTAATAAGCAAGAGATCACCACTCATTAACTATTCAAAAAACACTTTATTATATTTTGCATAAGGAGATAATACGGCAGGTCCTGAAGGCACAAAGATTTAGGCACAAAACCTCCCCTGGAGCAACTATTTCTGGTGAGGGAGACTGATAAGGAAGTAAGCAATTGCCTATTAGTATCACTGCTGTGAGTAAAGCAGGCACAAGTTGCTTCTAAGTGAAAAGTAGGGAAGGGACCCCTGTCCTAATATGAGGAGAAGGAAAGGACTAGAGGGAGGGCTTCCCAAGGGGAACAGCCCTGAGAAGAACATTAACAACAAAAAGAATTAGTTGGAAACTTAAAGAAGAAGGGACCAAAGGATTAGTCAATAAAAAGGCAAAGAGATGAGTAAGAATAACCAGAGATCTTACTGTGAGTCAGAAATAAAGCCAGAGAGGTGACCAAAGCATCCATAATGTGCTCTGCATTAGCAAGAGTCCTTTGGCTGTAAACAGCACCTGACTCTCCTACTAAAGCAAAAGTAGCCTCTTCTTAAATGTTCCTCTTTAACTGATGTGCTCATGGAGACTAGGTAAGAAGTTATGCTTGAATCATGCATATAATTGTTTTGAATAAGCTAATAGATGGAGAAGGGAAGGAGGCAGAAGGAAAAAATGTAGTTGTAAAAGTGAATAGTATTTCTGTTGCTGTCTGTATAACAGTTAGTATCCTCATGCATAAAAATAAGCCATGTTCAGGAATATTCCGTATAGTACACTGCTTTTTTGCTTTACTCCCCAAATCTTGACCACAATGGTCACATGCAATCCAGTTAGTCTATGTACTAGTCTATAAAAATATTGGTGTCTTTGTAAAATTACAATAAGATTATGTTGAAAGTGCACACATATCAAATAAGAATTAGGCCTATGTTACTCTACAGTTATTAAAGACATAATAAAGTATAAAAATATGTATATGAATATGGTGATGAGAGTGGTTTCTTTTTGGAATTGTGTCTGTCTCTTCTTATCCTCATGTTGTCTATTTATAATCATATGTGATAACTGGTCCAGACTTCTCTAATTTTAGTCCTTACTACATATACATATTAAAGGTTTCTAATCTTTAGTTTGTGATATCTTAAAGTTTGTTTTTAAAACCCTCTCTTAACTTTAATGCTAAAGGATATCTTCATTCTTTACATGAGAAAATGTCTCTTTGTACAGTGTTTCTGCTCACTTTTGATATAATATTATGAAGACGATAACTGGTCCAGACTTCTCTAATTTTAGTCCTTACTACATATACATATTAAAGGTTTCTAATCTTTAGTTTGTGATATCTTAAAGTTTGTTTTTAAAACCCTCTCTTAACTTTAATGCTAAAGGATATCTTCGTTCTTTACATGAGAAAATGTCTCTTTGTACAGTGTTTCTGCTCACTTTTGATATAATATTATGAAGACAATTTAATTTTTCCTTGCAACCAGTAGGATAATCCACTTCATCCCACCTTTTAAAATTAGATTCACTGTGTTTGAAGATACTATAAGCTTCCTTTAATAATAGGTGAATAAATAATAAGTAATAATACTTTAATAAGCATCCTTGGAGGCCAGAAGGACAGAGTTCCAGAAAATGGTAGAAAGAAAAAAATAGTATAAATTTGAGACTGAGTTAAATTGCTCTACATAAAAAGGGGAAATTTTCATGACTGAAATTTGATGAAAAGGAGAGAGAGAAAAGGTTCTGCTATTAGAAACCATTGATATAATTTCCTTAAAGAAGCCTGATTGTGACTGTGTGTTATGTGTGTATGTGTTTAGGATGAATGTTTGTGAGCTGCTTAATGCAAACACCTTAGTTTTCTTTATAATATACTTCAGTAAAAACCATGTAGATCACTAACTGGCTTGTGCAGAAACTTGCAATTTGGGGTAATTCAGAAACATCAAGGCTGTGCTTTAGGGTTGGGATAGGGCAAAAATACATGCTGCCTTTTGGATGGCTAGTCATATCTGGGCTGCTTATTAAGATCACAACTAACATCATAACTTAAGATGCAGCATTAGCAGTATTTGCTTCAGATCACTATTGCTAACCAGGATACATCTCTTAGTGTGACTGTAAACTCTCAGATGGGAGTCTGGTTGGACATGGTCCTATGTGTTTAATTTCAATGGCATAAGAAAGATAAGAAGGCTATTCTAAATTGGCATATGGTTGCATTGGAGGAGGGAATGCACTGTGTAAGGTGTGATGTTTTCCAGAGCTTTTTCTTTGCTAACTTGGGAGTATCCAAAAAGCTCCCCTGAACTCACAAGCTGAAAATTGGTCTTGAACTCTGCTTTGAAAGACTTTAAATTTCTGAGGATTCTTAGTGTTCCCCTCAAAAGGCAATTATGCTTTCATTGATTCTAGGACCTATGTTTCCCGCAGCTGCTAAAACAGAATTGTACAGTTAGTTCTTAAGATTAGGAAAACAATTACCGAAACTATGTGCCATATCAAGAAATTAAAAAGAAATGAGCCAAAGATTAGAAAGAAAAACTAAGTTCCCATAAGCACACACCACTCCATGAGAAAGGTGTCAAGCCTCAGAGGGAGAAGCCAAGGCATTCAAGGCATATTTTTTCAGAGGTCACCATTAGGATTATCTATGTCCTCAAATTCACAAATGGATCTGTCACTGTGACTGAGAGCACTTGAATGTATTTTCAGAAATGAGTACAGGCACTTGAATGTCAAATTTCTTACCAGGCATCAGAAGCAAGGAGGAAAAAATTGCCCATGTATGTTAAGTTACAAGAGAATTTACACAGGGAGAAATGTGGTAAGTTCAAGTGGGACAGGATATAGAAAATTGGACTGGCTGCACAAACCTTTCAACACTAATGCATAACCAAGCCTTTCTGAAGAAACCTAGATTTTTTTCAGACAGAGGTGAGCTCTCAGATTCTTAGAATTAGTAGAGCTACTTTGGAGGGTCAAAAGTAGAAGGCAGCTCTGGTTACTCTCAGAGAGTAAAGGTAATCAGAGAAGTTGTGACTGGATGTATCATTTCAGATGAAAGAGCTCTCAGGCTGTCTTTCTGACAAGTCAAAGCAGTCAGCTTCCCCACCTCTGATTAGAAGGCTAGCAAGTGTGGAGTCATTCAAAGTCAGAGATCACTGACTCACTTTTATTGTGAATAATTTTTCCCCAACTAATATCTGGAAGCTACACCTATCATTAAGCCCACACAAGGCATCAAAAGTATCTGAGAGGTTCAGGAAAAAATACATCAAAGGGACACCAAATATCCTGTAAGTTTCTTTTTCAACAGTGAGATGAGCATCTTATCTCATTGTTGGGGGATCTTCATCCCGATTGCCCAATAGGGAAATAATTCAGAGCAGTGGTACAGTTTGGAATTACCATGGCTACATGAGTAGGGGATGCTAGGGGGCAGTAGATGGATTTGTTGCTCCTCTTACAGAAATCAAAGGCCCTGTGTGCCGTGCACTCTGATAACAATGTTGTATCTCTCTTTTGGGGTCAGGGAAATAGCGGTGAACCATATATCTTATTTGGAGGACGTGTAGAAGGAAACAAGTCAATGAATTCCTCCAGATCACCCAGGCACCTTTGTATTCTAATGATACTGATTCTGGCTATAAAGAGTTCTTTTTTCTTTAGGTTCCAAGAAAAACCTTGAAAAAGAGCTCCTACCTGGGTAGGATGAGATAGAGAAGGTGCCTCAGAAGGGAGAGTAAGAAAGTTACTCTATATTTAAATAAGTGACATGAGCTAAGTAATGAAACCTCCAGAAGAGTAGCTCAGTGATCACTTATGCACAAATTTGTAAAATAAGGAATAAGAGGAGGGCCAGGACATAGAAAGTGTGGACAGGGACATAAGTAATTGTTGTTCTAAGTCTTCTCATTAGCATCATCTCAAAGAGAATGTGTTAGATTTTCTAAGAGGTGAAAATACTTGATCACTGAAAGTTGCAACAATATGGTTAAAATGACCATTTTCTTCAGTCATTGTATAGAAGAAACTACCATCCCTCTAGTAGGGATGCAGAGGTGCATGCCCAAGGCTCTCCAGATGAGGGCACTCATCTCCCTAGATCCCGAGAGCTGACAGCTGGCGGTTGCCCTTGGCTGAAGAAATTTCTCGTCCAAAGTCACACCGCCTGCATGGGGAAGCCACATCCAATGACTGGTCAACAGGAGAGGAATAAAGGCTTGGCTCCTTTATGCCATCTCAGGAAGTACTGGGCCTGGTCCAGAGCTTCTTTTGAAACACACAAAAGCCTTTGTTGTGACTGCATCAGAGTTCACCTTCTACCTCCTTTTACTCCTGCTTCTTTCACTCTCCTACAAATGTTGATCCCAAAAGCATTCTCCAGTAAACATCCTACACAAAAATTTACCTTGCAGACTTTTCTTCAGGGAGATTTTGACCTCATCACGTACCCCCAAGAGAAGCTGGACCAGAAGGGCCTGTGTGTCTGCTCACGAGCCTACTTTAAAGACTTGTAATAAGACCTAAATTATTCTGTAGAGACAAGAAAGGGATACTAGAGGCCGTGTGAAAGAAGGGAAGAGCTGTGGGCTAACACATAAGAAGAAAGGCTTAAAAGAAATGACTACTTTAAATTTTGAGGAGGACCTCTCCTTAATCTCTCTCAGGTTATTTTTTCTAAAAACACAATTGCTGATTTGATCCCTTGAGTAGACCCTGTTTGATAGCTCTCTAAAGATCTGAGACCTGCATGAAGGTTTTAGTACACAGCCAAAAGAGCAGCTCTTCATGGGGCACAACCAAATGCTGGTAGCACAGAGAAAGCTCTCCATTTCTCTCTATTCTGAGCATCTGTCTGCAGCATATAAGAGGTAGACAGACTCTGGTGGCATTTGCAAGTGGGAGAAATATTTGTGTGTGGTTCATTTAGATGGAAATATAATTTCTGTATTTGGATATGAACTGAAGATTAACCCTATCCTCTTTTCTCTTTCCTAACTTGACCACTGAGCAGAATCATGAAAATATTGATATTTCTTTGGAAATACCATAGGAAAAAGAACACAGAACATGAGCTACTTTTGCAAGAGTCAGAAGTATTTCTTTCCAACTCTGTTATCCTTTTTGTTGACTGTCAACCCTATAACCAACTTTTATAATTCCCTCTTGAGCTGAAGCCTGAACACTCTATTTTCCAGACTCTCTTGTCATCTGTCTGAAGTTTCCTCCATGGGCAGCTGATGGGAGTTTGGAAGCACAGAAAGAAAGGGGAAGCCAGTTATTTATCTATGTTTGGTAATAATCTTCCTTCATCAATAGCCCTTCGTGCACTTTCTAACACCTTTATAATCAATACCCTGAATTAAACCTCCCTCTGCTTGAAATGTCTGAAATTGTTTCTATTTAATTTTTCTCCTAGATACTAAATATTCAGAGAGTGTAGAAGAGCAATTATTTATGAGGTTAACTCTGTCTTTCAAGAAGACATCTTGGTCTATTAATGGACCTTGACTTTTTATGACATTATTGAGGTTTCCAATTTACTGACTTCAAAGAAGTCACTTAACTTTTCTGATCTCTTGTTTCCTTAGGTGGAAAATTCAGGGCTTGCATTTATTAACTGTAAAGTGTTTCTTTACTTTAAATTTTATAAATTTAAAGAAAGTAGAACTATTGGATGCTCACTAATCCTTATATTTGTTTCAGGTTTAAAGATCATGCTCAAGCACCAATGATGGAAAGTCCAGATGGTAATGGACTTACAATATAATTATTTGGGGGATGCTTGACACTTTAAGCACATGTATCGTTAAACAATATATCATACCACAAGGAGTAAGGAGTCCAGAAATATATTATATTTTAACAGTAACCTAAAGTGCCTTACAAATTCAGTCACAAGGGATTGCCATTTGTGTGTCATACAAAATAAAATGTAAGCTGTGCATTTTTTCCTGAAAGCTAAAGCTAACAAAGATAGTACTGACACTATATTTTAAGGTATTCTGAAAAGGCAGCTAATCTTGTAATAAATCAAAAATGATTCATTTGTCAGTCATTTATGCAACTGATAATCAAGACATGCATATATGTCTTTTCATAGCAAATAACCTATGTGAATGTTAGAAATGCATATATTAGTATCTCAAAAAAACCTTATTCTGTCATTTAAAGACATAATAAAAAGTGGCTTCCATCTGCAATTTGCTTGGCCTAGGTGTGTTTTAGAGCCACAGAAGCTGAGGGGATCATGCTCAAGTCATACATCTAGTTAGAAATATTTCTTAGCTTCATAAATATAAGGCTTCACCCTCATCAGCTATCTTTTGTCCAAATGGTAATCATGCAAAATTACTGGTAGTAAGAGCTTTTGTTACTGGCATTCACAGTGTAATTTATAATGTTGGAAAGGCCTTTGCCATTTTCCTAATTGACACTCTAAGTCAGGACTGCATTTGGATCCATCATTGTCACTTGGTTATCACACAGAGTCAAACACAAGCTGTGCATTTTAAGTACCATGACTCTAATGTTCTGCTTCTTCTGTTTCAGCAAAGCAGCAAGTACATGTTTGGATTCCTCACAGATCATGACAATGGTTTCAAACCTTCAGATTTGTGTTTATATTATGAATGAATTATCTTGGAGTCAAGCAAAACATTCTTAAGTAGAGGAAGTGATGTTATTTTAAAACAAATTAATGTTCCATTTATTTGGGAAGCCTGCCATTAATCCATGCTAATTCTTTTTTAGGCCAAATGGTATGAATTTTGGGATTAATTGTTTATAAAATATGAGATTTAGAATAGATATTTCCTCAACTATTATGCATTACTAAAGAATTCCTACTAAATAGAGATAAAATGGAATTATTCTAAAATCACATGCACACTTCAATTGTATATAATGATGCATTCTAGAATAATGCAAATTATGTTGGAATATGAGCATGCATAAAGATAACACATGCTGAATATGGAATTGCAGTATTTAATCATCACAAACTTTCATGTTTATCTTTCCATTAATTACAGATTCTAAAAATAATTTGTATAAACTACAATAAAGAACTTTGTTATCTCCTATACCTCATAGGCAAAATAAAGCAACACACTTATATCTCAACATATTAATTTTTTGTTGTTACCTAACAAATTACCCCAAAACTTGCTAGTTTAAAACTGTAGGTTTTATGGGTCAGGGATCCAGGCACGGCTTACTTGGATCTTTTATTCCAGGCCTACAATCAAAGTGTTTCTGAGCTGGAGTCATCTTACATTTTGAAGAGGGAAAGATTTTCTTCCAAGTTAACACAGTTGTTGGCAGGACACAGTTTCTCATGGGTTGTTGGATAAAGGGCCTCTGCTCCTTGCATCCATTGGCCAGGGGCCACCTCAGTTCCTTGCTGAATGAGGTTCTTCAAAATGGCAGGCCCCCACTCAAAGCACTCAGGCCAGGTAGGAAATAAAGGCATTCATCTAGCAAGACAGACATCACAAACAGAGGACTATAGCCTAGTTATGGAATGACATCCTTTCAATGTTACTGCACTCTAGGTTAGAATCAGGGTCTCAAGGGGAAGGCATTCCACAAGACCAAGAATACCACAAGAAAGACATTGCTAGGGCTTTCTTAGTGGCTGCCTATCACATTTAGAAATCAATCAGAATCAGCATAACAATATAAAACCTGTAATATTTTAAAATAATACTTGCTTTTCCCTTATGAAAAATAGATCTTAAAAAATATTTTCTAAATATGCTTCCTTAGGTAACATATCTTTACTTACTTATATCAGACCTAAAGCCGAAGGGCAGTGCAAAAATATTATTCCTCCATTAGAAACTGAAACATAAGGAAAAACTATTCTATCACATTGAAGATAAAATAAGCCTCAGAAGAGTAACCAAACATGTTAAATAAGCATTGAAGAATATATAGTTTCACTGCACATATTTTGAGTTATTTTTCTCATTCAAGCCAGGAGATAAAGGAAAACTGAACCCTAATCCCTATTACCCATGATTCAATTTCTGATATTAAAATTATGTATTTAAAGAAGTATGTATAATTTTTCAAGACAGCAGAACATCAGTTGCACTAAGGAAACAAATTGCATATTTCAATCTCTTTTTAGTTTATATGAACAACTGATCAGAAATGTATCCATATAATGAGTCATCGACAATGAATAAAACATAGAAGACAATGTGCACAAAATATGTGTAGACAGAATATTTTGAAATATTAAGTTCCCTAATGTACAAAACAGCTGATAAAACCTGTTCAATGTTAAGAAAAGAAATGTAAGGACTGAAAATATGAGATAATGAGCATTTGTTATTGTTCACATATGTTAGCATATATGGGTTAAAGCCACGATTATTTGAAAAAAATTTGTAACATGTTGCCTGTGTTATTTCCTCTATGGCCACAATCTACATCCAGATCTCGGCATCCTAATAACAGGAGGAGCCAATGCAGAAAGCACAAGTAGGTAAAAGGACATGAAAGAAAAGCAAGAGAGTCAGAGAGAGTGGTCCTCAAGCACTCTCTCGCCTTTCACGGCATTTTTTTAAACTTTAACTTTTCTACTCCATTAATGTCTAAAGATATACTGTTTACAGTTATAAAATTTACTTCTGCAACATGAAAGATATAGATATAGAGTATCTTTGTGTTTGTTTACAATACAAATGGAGTTTTTGTTGCCTAAAATCTAAACAAAGGATTTTGCTGTTTAACTTTCATTCTCTGTTTATTCCCTGTGAGGTTTTGCCCTCTGAACATGTAACATCACTTTTCCTCTGTATTTTGTCTCTTACCTTGGAATTCTATTACATATTCACACTTTTTCCATTTTTATGGTCAATATCAGGCTCCGGTGAAACAGGACTTCTTCACCACTCTGTTCTACAGCTCCCTTCACTTTATGTTCCAGAAGAAGGATTTTTCCTTATCTGTCAAGTTCAAGCACATAGATAAGTGTTCTCGGCCTATGGGATGATGCTTAGTGTTTAACCTTCCTATTCCTTAAGGCCTGGAGGCATAAACAGGACCAGGGACTCTTGCTGTTTCATGAAAGCACAGTCGTCTCTCTGTCCGGGTGTCACTTACACCCTCCCGTTGCTCCCAGGGAGCTGGGAGTCAGAGAGCAGCCGGACTGCACGCCTGCTCAGGAGGCCCCTAGGCCAGCCTGCTTGAGCAGAAAGCTTTGGACATGAAAGAACTCTCTCTGGTCTCCTTTTGCTTGGCTTTTTCCTGTAGATTTTTATTGTCTTTCTGTCCTATGAGAGCCACAAGATCCATGTTATTTTAGGTTGCAAGCTAAGAAAAATAGTTGACATAAATCAAACCAATCAGCCTGCTTTTCTTCCAGGCTCAAGCTTACTTCTAACCTGGATAACAAGAGTTCTTCATGTGGCCCAGTTTACATCACTACATGGTTGTGCAGTGTTTGCTGGCCTGGCACATCGTCCTTCATGGGGGCAGCTCTCTGACCTCAGAAACAGGTGCTTTGTAGGACACTGTAAGCTCCTGATGTCTCTCTCTCACCCTCTCTTCCTTTCTCCCTTTGTTTAATCTGTATGATATGTTATAAATAGATAAATAGATTATAAAATTACAAAATTGCTCAAATCTAAGAGTTTGAATAATAATAGGAACAATTCACATTAGTAGTCACCACAATATGGCAATATCAAATGACCTACAGGTAAAATGCCATGTCTATGATAAATGAGAAAGTAAACAAAATAAAGATTTCAAAACTGCAATTGCTATCACGTGGTGGCCATAGAAATGTAGACTGGCAAGAAGGTCATTACCCTCAAGAAGAGGACCCAGGACTCTCAGGATTACTCAGCCTTTCACAGAAACCCATGGTGAGGAGAGTGCTCCACTGGAAAAGTCTGGCAATATTGTTTTCCCATCAGGGCATACTTGCTTGGGTGCCTCACCATAAAACTTCCCAATGCTTCTTTAAAAAGAAATTGGAATTTCTCTTGACTTTGTAGCTCTCTTTTTGATCCATATTATAATTATGTATGCTTTTTTTCATTCAATATTAATCTTAGTAGACTCTTTCAGAGTAAGGACACCTGCCCTTATCATTTCTTCCTCAGATATAGCATACACATATCCACATATGTGCTTTTTTAATAAGTGTTTTGCTCCAGAACTATACAACTATTATTCACACTTGCATGGACAGGTCCGTGTGGTCAGTAAGATTTCCTGAGTGCCTGTTTTTGTGTCAAAGCCTGTTGTAGGCATTTGAGACAGATGACTGAATTAATGTACAAGGACCCCTGTTTTCATAAAGCTTACATCACAATAGGAAAGATAGACAATAAATAATACTCCTAAAGAGTAAGTAAATTAGGCCAAAATGCAATAAGTATAATGGAAAAAAAAGACAAACCAGGGCACATTAAGGGCCCCTGGGAGAAATGAGGGAAAGGAATAGAACTGTCATGTAGTTAGTCAAGGTGCTAACCAGCCAGAGGCAAGGAGGAAGTTTTGTCATGTATTAATAACTCCCAAATTTGGCATATATAAAAATCCACAGATATTGGTTAACATAGAATGCACAGAAATCATGCCTAAAACAATAGCTTCAAACTATTTAATGTGAATAATTCTAAATTAGAAAACTGAAGCAAACTTCCAGAACATAAAAGTTTTTTTTTTTCTGTAAGAAAATTGTAGCAAGTGACTATTCTAAACTGTCTCCAAAATAGGAACCCAAGAACAGACTGCAGTGCTATTTCTCTAAGAGAGCTGACTACTATTATATCCACCAAATTCACATGCCAGCTGAGAAAATTTATGTTAGTAGAAAAAATTTCTTAGTGAATTTAATGCTTAGCAAGACAAAACCTTTTTTTGTTTTCTTAGACATTTTTTAACTAAATAAGCACAGTGCAATAAGCCAAGGAAACTTTGGAATTAAACTAAGGATCATTACTCAAGAAATCTTTTGAAGATGTCATTTAGCACAGGCTTAAACAATTGCTTTTTATTGAAAGCCTTTTGATACAATTGAATGATTTTCCCTCCCCAATGCAACCATCAACTGCTTAAATCGGTCCTGATGAAATCGTTCTGTACAATAACCACATAGGTTATAGAGGATAATTTTTCAATTACATAACCATACATGTTATACACCATACAGAGAAGTGTCAAACATATGTCAAGAAAATCTGTCCCTGATAGGAGGACTAGGCAACAAAGAAAGGAACTTCAACTCAACATTATATTCTGAAGGAACACAGAAGAATAAATCAAATAGAAAAAATTAAATAGAACTTGGGGGAAAAAATCTTTGTAGTTCTACTAAGCAATAGAAAACCAATACACTTTGAGATACAGATGAGGTTGTAATTGTTTCATGATTTTCTGTGTAAATAAGACAGAAGATTTCAGCTTCCATAAAGCCAGATGTACCACAATGAAAGTCTGTTAAAGAGGTCCTTCATATTGAAAATGCACCTTCATAGTCAGAAAATATTCTAGACAAAAGCCAAAATATCTGGGATAACTCCATCAACACACTTCTATCTACAAATAGTACAGTGTTGGATTGTACCTACCTCTCATAAGGGAATTATTACTAGATTACCTCTAGGATCTCTTTGGATTGTAAAATCAATGACTGTAATAACATAACTTTTATCTGTGCATCTACAGAACAAAGTAGGTATGCCACTCACTTTTCTAGGTGAAAAGCGTAAAACAATAATATGTTGATAGAGTCTACTTTTCAGGTAACTGAAAGTCATGTAAATAACTGTATATTTATTTTCTATTGTCATAGTAGGATGCATTTTAAACAATGATTCTAAGATAAATTATGGGGAGTATATTACTTCTATGTGAAGTATATGCTGAAAAGCCTTGGATAACCAGGATATCAGAAAGAAGGAAAAAGATAAAAGCTTGCATTCTAGAATGTGATAATTTGGATTTGCTTAATATTTCAAATAAACATTTCTGAAACTGATGAATAAATAAAAAGTAGCTAATTAGATCACTTATGCTTTTTAAACTTGGTCTTAAACTTTTTATAACTTCACAAATGATACACTATTATTTACTAGTGTAAGAAGTGTCTAAGCATTTGAATGCTTGCTATTAGTGGTTATGTCTTGCTGTTAATAACACTGATCACAGTATACAAAGTTGATTTTTTTTAAAAAGTAGGGGAAAACTAATTATTGTATTTGCAGTGACTGAAATTATTATGTGACAAAATAAAATCATGTTTCTTAAAAATTTGTTGTAAATAGGTTAAGAAAGAAAAGTAGAACAGATACAAAAATTTACATTTGCTCATGCCACAAAAATATTAGGTAACTCTCCTGGGATCCAGAGGAATAAAATATTAGAGTGTCTTTGCACTAGTTTTTTCATAACTTTGCTTGTAATTTCATGTGTGTAGGGTCAAGTAGGTGAGAGTGATTTTATATGTAGATATAATAAGGCCTCAAGAAAGAATAAATAAGAATATAACTAAAGGTATTGTGCATACACTTAATTATTATATTCCTTGTTTCTCAATTTTCTTCACATTTTTATGTATATATAAAATACCTTTATTCATATTTACTTTTAACATAAGTAATGTAAGAATTCCACATCCATGTAATGCTGATGCAAAAAATTTAATACAAATGTTACATAAATAAATGTATATATACAGTCTTAAAATATTAAATCCAACATAAGTTTATATATATATACATATATATATAAATATACAAACATACAAATACATTAAAAATATTAGTTGTTTTATGTAAAAGATAAAAAGAGATTAACTAAAATAAAATTATCTCAGTCCTGCAATCACTCATGTTCATGGACCTGAGATGATAATCATCACTGGGCTTTTCAGAACCAGTAAAAAGATTTAATTTATCTTCTGCAAAATGCTGCCATTCTGAAAGTTCAGGCCGAGTGTTATTTACCATCTTGGAGCACTCAGAATCAACCAAGCACTGAAATTTTCTAATAACTGACTGACATTTCAGTTAATCTTTTTAACTAAAATAGCATCGAGTTTATTTCCTTGAATTGATCATAGCAGGTGAAGCTAATCTTTACTTGATACAACAACTTAGAGATAATAATGTGACATTTCAGATATTTTATTAATGAAATATTGGTTTACTCTATGGGAATATAAGGCCATTGCACTCTTTCAAATAGAGTGTTCAACATTTCATTAAATATTACTAAAAATACATAGCATGTTCATTTACTTAGGAAAAAAAGAGTTCTTACAAATTATTCTTAGTTCATAGCAAAAAACTTTTTAAAAATACTCAGCTTAATCATTAGGATCTCATTGTGATTATAAAAGAAAGAATTAAATTAATATGACTATATTCAGAATGTATGATTAAAATTAATGTTCATATATTAATCATGAGATTTGAGATTAAGCATATTTTCTTTCAGATGATTTTTACTGTCAAAGGAATAAAGGATTTAAGTTTCTTGGTCCAGTTTTTTTCTCTCACATACTTAATTCTCAAGTTTGGGGGTTCTTGCTAAACCCCATAAATCTTGACCTGAAAGAGTATCTTGATTGAAAACCAAAAGAATAGGGATGAAAAGTATCAAAGGATCAATGCAAGTACGTTTTGGCTGCAGCAGAAAATCTCCCTGCAGGAAGTCCCCAATACCCCTGTGTGGGTAAAACTGCAATGTTTCCAGAATCTTTCGCCTGGCTTTAGTGCATCTCCCTATCAACAGGTGTTTCCAAGAGGTGCAGAGAAGTAGTCCACCTCCATATCAGTGGGAAAGCGAAAGCATATCTGAACCTAAGAGGTTGGGGAGAGTGTTTGCTTGGGAAAAGAGAGAGAGAGACACAGTACGACTCCTTGTAAGCAATGAATGGGTTTTAAACTTTATTTCTCTTTTTGACTGATTTCAGGTTCAAAGGCATTTTGCCCTGAGATTTCCCCTCCCCAGAGTTACATCTGGCGGTAGTCAGCAGGACCTCTGAACCCAAAATCTGTCTGCATGGATGCAACCCTTGGGTAGGCTGCTCCCAGAGATGGTGGGGAAATGCCCATAACACCCACTGTGGATAGTTTGGAGTCCCCAGTGGATGCAGCAGCAGAGGGTGCAACTTCACCTGGGAGCCCTCTACCTGTGGGGCTTCCAGTTTGGGAGCCCCTAGTGGGAAATTGCTCTAGGGTAAAGCACTTTCTAGAGGAGTGGGGCCTTCTGCAGAAGTGGGGAAGGTGGAGACACCAGAAGCTGCAGAATTAGCCCTCTGTGAGATAGAAGGCGGCTTCTGAGTGGCCATGCAGAAGTTGGCATTATAGGAGCTCTTTTCCTCAAGATAGTGGGAAGTGTTATCAAGGATAGACAGAGGGTTATACAGGAGAGAGAGAGGGTTGTCGAGGAGAAAGAGAAAGTTATTGAGAGGGTTATTGAGGAGAGAGAGGGACCTAAATGGGAGACATACTTTAGCATCACTTGGAGGAGCTGGGCCATGGGATGCCCTTAAGGAAAAGAGACAGTTATTGAGAAGACATGTCATGCTCCAGGAAGATTCCTTAGCAGCAGCAAGAGGGGACGCTGCAGGAGAAGCCACACTGCAGGAGCCTGAGAGGTAGGGGGAGGAAAGACTGGTGCCTTCAGCCCAGGAGATGGTAGAGAAGCCTGGGAGAGAAGATGAGGAGGCGGGACCATGGGCTGATCTGCTGCCAAGGCCACCACCAGAGGCACCAGCATCTCTTGTATTAAAGGCACACCCAGCTGTAATTAAAAAAAATAAATAAGGAAACAATAGCAGGCTCCTCAGGAGGAGAGGCCTCACCTCCAACCCAGTTTGTGGAGCACTCCATGCTCTGCCCCTATATGCAGAATGAGCTGGTGGACATGAGTGTCTGGTATAGGCAGAAGCCATCAGAATCTCTGCCTACATGGCTTTTATGTCTCTGGGATATGGGATGGAAAACACTGTTATGTCAGGTACTGAAATGAGTAGAATGGCTTCCCTGATGACTCACCCTTACCTCCGGAAGCAGTTGGAAAGTGCCTGTCATGCCTCAGGGAATCAGACATTTCTTGGATAGCTGACAGCTGCCATCAGGGCAGTTTGGCCTAATCAGGGTGATTTGCCATATTTACCCACTGCTGGAAAACATATGTAGAGCTTCAACAGGTACTGCAGGAATTGGGCATGAAAAATATCATCTATAGTATGGACCCCCAGGGCCCCAATGAGAAGTTGTTCACCATAGAAATAAGAAATCTGGTGCTGCATAGAGCTCCCACATCTCTCACTGGGCCGCTAGTGACTACTCTTGCCCCCCCACATAGGGCAACCCATAAATGAGGATATTCATATTTAACAGATTTGGGGGAGGTTGAAACAATAAGGTCACAGAAGGAAGTACGGGCTAGGACTGAAAGCAGAGGTGCAAAAGGCCCCATGAATATCTCAAGGACCCAGATGTGGGTTGATTTGATAAAGGCCAGCATAATGAAAGAAAAACTTGATGGGAAACCCAATAGGATCTTATTAAAACTGTGGCATCAATTAAAGCCAGAGCAGCAGTTCCAGCCTCTGAGGTCCAGAACACAGAAGCTGGAGGCAAAGCCTCATGCCCAGCTTATGTCCCTGCAAAACTTCCTTGGAGACAGTACTCAGGCTTTGCCTGGGTCCTCACGATAGGGCATCGAGGTTAGACTGAGGAGTGTGATCAAGGTCCCCACCTTAGGAAACATGGTGGGGACCAGAGGCCACATGTAGAATTAGTAATTCATTGGTCCCCTGTGAATGTACAATGTGTCCTGGCTCTGGTGGACACAGGAGCTGAGTGTTTTCTAATTTATGGCAACCCTGAGCATTTTCCTGGGACCCCTGCTGTGATAGATGGCTATGGGGGTAAGACAATTAGAGTGAAGAAAGCCCAAATCCCATTGGAGATAGGGCGTTTACTCCCAAAGGAGTACACTGTGTACATTTCTCCCATCCCTGAATATATTTTGGGCGTAGATATCCTGCAGGGCCTGTGGTTACAGAACACCACAGGCGAGTTCAGACTGAGGGTACGTGTGGTAAAGGCATCTCTGAGGGGACATGCTCAGCACCCACCTGTAGCTCTGCCTGTACCTCAGCAGGTGACAAATACTAAACAATATAAATTGCCTGGGGAGCACAAGGAAATTGGAGTAATTCTACAGGAGTTGGAGAAGGTGGGCATCAGAAAACCCACTCATAGTCCTTACAGTTCCTCATTGTGTCAGTGAGAAAGCCAGATGGCTCCTGGCATATGACCATGGACCACAGGGAACTGAATAAAGTCACACCCCCTTTGCATGCTGCTGTTCCTTCAATAGCAGCCATTCTGGACATACTCAGTCATGAACTGGGCATATACCATTATGTTGTAGACCTTGCTAATGCTTTTTTCTCTATTGAAATAGCACAGGAAAGTCAGGAACAGTTTATATTCACGCAAGAAGGCTGGCAGTCAACATTCACTGTCCTTCCACAGGGATACCTTCACAGTACCACCATGCGTCACGGACTTGCAGCCCAGGACTTGGCCACATGGAAGAAACCACAAATGGTGCAGTTATATCACTATATTGATGATAGTATGCTCACGTCTGACTCTCTTGCAGAATTAGAAGGGGCAGTTCCTAGACTGCTGCAACATCTGCAGGAGAAAAGATGGGCTGTGAACAGCACCAAGGTTCAGGGACCTGGTTTGTCTGTAAAATTCTTGGGGGTTGTCTGGTTGGGTAAAAGCAAAGTTATTTCTGAAGCAGTCATAGATAAGGTCCAGGCTTTCCCTACCCCTACCACTCTGGCAGTACTACAAGAGGTTTTGGGTCTTTCGGCCTACTGGAGAGTGTTTATCCTGCACGTGGCACAAATTCTGAAGCCCTTATACCGGTTGGTACAGAAGGACATCAGATGGGACTGGGAGGAGACATGCGCAGCTGCTTTTACTGCTGCCAAGCAAGCAGTCAAGGCCATAAAGGCCTCCAGTATAATAGATTCATCAAGGCCCTATGAACTAGATGTTCATGTAATTGAAGATGGTTATGGATGGGGTCTTTGACAGCAGCTTGAATGGACATGCCAACCTATTGGATTCTGATCACAACTATGGAAATGAGCAGAGGTCCAGTACACCTTAATAGAGAAGTAACTGGCTGCTGTGTACCACGCCTTGCTGGCTACAGAGCCCACTGCCGGAACAGCTCTGACCAAGGTAATAACCACCTATCCCATCGCGGGGTGGTTGCAAGACTGGACCCAAAGGCCATGGAGTGGCATGGCACAGATGCTACACTTGCCAAATGGGGCACATATTTATAGCAGTGTAGAGCCCTCTCTACCACCCCCTTAAGTGGAGAACTCTGATGCTTATTGGGGCCAGTAACCTATACCAGTGGAAAGCAGGAAGAATGTGCGTCTGAGCTATTGGTATCTGAGAGTCTTTATCAGGAGGGAAAAACCCCTATACCTGAGGATGCTTGGTATACAGATGGCTCCAGTCATGAGCAGCCCTTGAAGTGGAAAGCTGTGCTTTCCATCCTAAGATTGAGACAATATGGATGGAGGATGGAGAGGGGAAGAGCAGGCAGTTGGCTGAGTTGCAGGCAGTATGGTTTGTGATTACCCAGGGGCCCTCTCCCATAGTTGTCTGCACTGACAGCTGGGCTGTCTATCAGGGTTTGACCCTGTGGATTACTGACATGGTACCATGCCAACTGGATGGTTGGTTATCGGCCCCTTTTGGGGCAAAAGTTGTTGCAAGACCTATGGGCCTCTGGTCAGACTAAGACTGCTACTGTATTTCATGTGATTGACCATTTGCCTTTGGCATCCCCAGGGAATGATGAAGCCAGGGTCCAGGTGCACTGGCTAGATGGAAAGCCTGCCTCTCATGTAGACCAATGGTTATGTCAGTCTCTCCTGCATGCAGGGCAAAAAGACTATATTGGGCCTCTGCCCATATCAGAAAGATATCAGTATGCCATGACTTGTGTGGACATGGCTACTGGACTATTGGTTGCTTTTCCTGCACATTGTGCAGATCAGCAAACCACCAAGAGGGGCCTAAAGTGTCTCTTTACAGTCTATGGCTGGTCACAGGTGATTGAGAGTGATCAAGGCACCCACTTTACTGGACATGCATTACAAGGATGGGTGCAGCAATTAGGAATACAGTGGAAGTTTAATGTGTCTAACGGGCTGATCAGTTTGCTTATGTATAGTTCAATGACATTTGAATGAGAACCCCTGAAAGGGAGCTTTGAGCCCTGTGGATATGCTAACAAACATTGCTGCCTCTCCTATACAACTGTATGTGCAAACCAAAGAGGAGTTATTGAAGCCAGGGTATGGACAGCAGAGGAACATCCTGCTGCCAGCCCCAACTGCATTAAGCCCTGGAGACACTGTTAAATGGACCTGGCCCTGGACATTTCGACACATGAACCGGTGATGGCTGGCCATTCTGACACCTTGGGGAAAAAGTCTGGAAGCTGGCCCAATGTATATTCCTGGAGTAACAGCAGAGTGGCTCCCAAAGATCATGGTGGTGTACCCAAATGTCCAGGAGGTAAAAGCATCTTATGTGAAAGTTTTGTGTTATCTTTATGGCCAGTGCATACCATAGCCCTATGTATTGACCCATCTGTAACTCCCACAGAAAGGGGGCGGTGAAAGTCTGGTATACTAGACCAGAATGATGTGCCATTCCTGCCACTGTCCTATACAAGACCACTCTCTTGCATGTATCCTACCTGATGGACAAGATTTGCCTATGCTGGTGTCATTAAAACATGTATTTTATTACCCTTGGCCTGGATGCATCCCCTGGCTGCAGCTGTCACGTGATGATTGCTCTGAACTCCCTACCTGTTCAGTTACTGACTGCCTGTGGAATGGGCGAGCTATGGACTTAACCTGCATAGGACTTTGAAGTTAGCAGAATCCTCCAGGTTGAGGCCTATTATGATTTTATTGCTGTTGCTATTGTATGTTATTAGGCTGGTCACAATGCTCCAGTTTTCTCGCCCAGGGACCATTGTGGAAGAGGGGGAATGAGTAGATTATAAGGTGAGATTTCTGGAGGGGTGGCCTGTGGGTAAAATTAAAATATTTCCAGACTCTCTCACCTGGTTTTGGTGCATCTTCATATCAACAGGTGTTTCCAAGGGGTGGAGAGAAGTAGTCCACCTCCATATCAGTGGGTAATTACCTGGGCGACCAAGAGTTTATGTGAAACGTAGAGGTTGGCTAGAGTCTTCACTTGCTTCTGCTGCAGCAGGAGAGGGAGAGACACATAATGCCTCCTTGTATGTAATAAATGGTTTTTAATCTTTATTTCTTCCATTGACTGATTTCAGATTCTAAGGCATTTTGCCCTGGAATTTTCCCTCCCCAGATTTACACCTTGGCATAGCCCTGATGCCCATGGCAGACTTAGGGCAGGCATTGGCTGTGGCAGGTATGACAGAGGAGGTGGGCACCTGTAGGCCTGCTGTAAGGGAACAGCTGTGGGATCACAATAGACATCACCAGAGGCCTGAGTAGGCAAGAGGAGAAATGGCTCCTGTCCTTCAGTAACCAAGTACAGGTTTATGGGCAGAACACCAGAGTCCTTCAAAATAGGCAGAATGATTTAGAGGACTTTGAGGAGTGCCACAGTTCCAGTGAAGTAAATATGGGTGAGTTTAAGCAAGTATTTCTGTTACTGATTTTGAAAGGCAGCTCTACTGTTCACTAGTTACATAATCTTGGAAAATGACACCCAGTGGCCTTCCATTTACTCCTTTCTAAAAATAAATGAGACTAATAGCTACTCAGCAGCACTGTGAAGGAGACTGAATGAGTATAATCTGTGAGTACACATATATGCACATATACACACACACATACAGCTTGGTAAACCATAAATGCTATATAAATGTTAGGTGTTGCTGTTATTACTATTATTATTTCACTGCCAGAATGCTGTACCCTGGGGAATAAGTTATGTGATAAATTTTAAAAAAATTGAAATCATAGCAGGTGGGAAACCAATAGTAGACAAAGCTAAAACAATAGAAAGTGAACAAAAAAGTTGACATGTCTAGCAATTGCTATTCATACTGAAATTCCAAGCAAATAATAAAAATGGACACATAAGTTCACTGACTGACCGCTTATTTAAGACATTCTTTAAGTTCAGGTAGGCAGGTTATGGAATGTGCTAAATGAATTAAACTGTGTCAGTTTCAAACTGTCACTATTAGAATCTAATTCAAATTTAAACAGCAATTTAAACAGTATAAAAGACTGCCCTCATCGGTCCTTCATAATCTTAACCTTTGGAGCTTTCCACAGAATAGACAGTAAATTGAATTAATTATTAGCCTCTCACCTTGGGGACCTAGGTAGAATTCAGCAGCTCAGAAGACAGCTAATGAGATTAGTAGCTTCATTTCAGTCCCCAATGTACTCTAATCCTCAACACATATCCTCCTGTCGTATTTTCCCACTGCTTCTTCTTAGTGAGTAAAATTCTAAGAAGTCAGAGTTGGCTGACATTTAAAATCCTCTTTGTAAAGTGACACAATTGTGTCTACCAGTTAGGTTTGAACAATGTCATATGTAAGAGATCACAGGAAAAAAGAAACAATGAAATTAAAAGTTGTGTCCAACAACAGGATTGTTCCTAATTGGCCCTCACATTCCTCTAATACATTCCTATTTCTAATACCTCCCATCACAGTAAGCATCCATGATGTATTTATTCATCCCATTTGTTCTTTCATTCATTCACATAATCAATAAGCATATATGGATGAGGGCTACATACCAGTCTGTCTGGGTCCTGGGTATTTATCATCATAAGAGTTATAGTCTGGTGGGATATAAAAACAAATTAATAGGCAATTTAATTACTATGTGATAAGAGATGTTAAAGGAGAAGTATGGAATTGCACAATCTGGATTAGGAGGAGTCAAATAGGATTTTTGGAGGAAATGACGTCTACATTGAGCCACGAAAAGTGATCAGACATTCATCAGCTTTGGAAAGGGAATGAGGGTCTAGATAATCTAACCCAGGGGAAGGAATAGGATGTGCACAGTCCTGAATATTAAGCACTTCATGGAGGTGCAATATAGAGTGTGCAAGAGGAGTGTTAAGAAGGGACATTGAAGATAAAAATAGACTCATTACACTGCAAGAAATATAGTTCGGTTCCTCAAAGTTATGGCAATTTATAGAGTCTTTTCTATAAGAGAGTGACCTCATCAGATTAGAAATCTAGAAATATCATCACGACTGCATTCACAAAGAAGGCATTGGTGTTGAACAGGACTTGGGTCTGGCTAACATAATAAGGTGAATCTTGCAAGAAGCCAAGTTATAATCATGATGAACTAAGTATGCACAATAACAACAGAAACAGAAAAGTGAGCAGCATTGAAAATTATTTGATACACAGAGTTAACACGACTGTGAATAGATGTGGGAGTCAAGTCCAAGACCCAGCTTTCTGGTTTGATCCAACAAGTAGGGGGTGTTCTTGATGTAGAAAATGATAATATCCTAGGTACATGGGTCTAGCACATAGGTGGAAGCTAATAATCCATGGGGTGTTCATGTTTTTGCATGTCTCCTGATCCAGGCCATCTTTCTTTGCATAGATGTTTATATAAGAAAGAGACTCAGATGAATACAGCTGGCAACCTGGGAAGAGTCAATAAAGATAATATTCTTCCAGGACAAAGATTGGGTAAGTTTGCTAACCGCCACATTTAAAAGATCAAGTCTTCCTTAGCTTCAGGTTTCTCAGGTATGACACATCCCCACCATGTATGCAGCATCCTCTTTTGCATTGTCCCTGGGCATTGCAAGACATAAGGAACTGATGTGAACTTGAAGTACCTTCTTTCTGCCTATGATAAGTAAAAACGTCCTTTGTTTCTACCCAGTAATCTCTTGTGTCCTGCTGACCTCCATGAACCTGCAGCAGGCTACCTTTTAATCTTGTAAATAAACCCCACAATTTTACAATTCTTGAACATCACTTCCCTCCACAACCTCTTCATTATGTTCTGATTAAAAACTATTTAAAATCATGGGTTTGGGTTTTGGTGGGGATGATGCCGGGGTTCTTGTTTGAGAAGTCGAAGAATGAATTTAGCAAACAGTCAAGGTAGGAGAGCCAGGAAGACTTTTATTGAGAGACACAGTGAGAGGACAGACAGAGCTCCTGGCTCGTGCCAGGAGGGGACAAGAGAGCCCATAGTGGTGCATTTTCTAGGGGTTTTATAGGCAGTTGAGGATATTTGGAAACACGAAGAAAAGCTTAGGGGTGTGGACTTGTTAAGTGGTCCCTGAATATTTAGAATTAACATAAGGAATTTCCTGCCTTGATTTCTCTCTGGGATACCAGAGACTTGGTCTGGGAGCATATCAAAAGTTTGCCTGTCCAGCTCCCAAGGTGGGCTGAGGTATTGTCTGTTTGCTAAAGAGAAAGTTAAGAATCTTACTTCTTAAACTTCCTGGGTGTTAAAATGCAATCTTATCTTTAAGGTAGAATCCTTCCTGCCTTTTATTGTGTTGTTTACAGCTGGGTCTGCATGCAAAATTAGTTGCCCAGTTTGCAAAATCACCTCATCAGATCTGAAGGAGGAAAGACAGCACATAGGCGTGGGCCTTTAGCGTGCTAAGGTGAATCTTACACATGATTACAAATGATTAGCATAATAAAAACATGTGTTACTCTTCTTTATCTGGGGAATATTAACTGATCTCACTGAAGAATGACTCTAGAGCTTAATCTTCAATACTGAGTTTTCGTAGGGGATTTCCTTGCATGTAGTTGCTCTGACTGTAAATAGCCTCCCTTGCTTTTTCCAGAGGCTCTCACCCTATTCTGTCTAAGCCCATGGTCCGTGTTTCAGGGATATTATATTATTTTGAGGGTAAGAATTTGAATTCTTCAGAGGTTTATATCTCTATAAATACCTTAGTCCTATGTTTTGTGTTTCTGTATTTATGCATCCAATTTTGAATCGATCAGTAAGTACATATTACATATCAGAATATCTGTATCAAAATTAGAAAAATCTAATATTAACTTTTGCAGATACTTTCCATATTCTGAACTTGAACTTTTTTAAATATGCATAAAAGAAATTAAAAATTTTAACATTTGAGAATGGAAATTGACAAATTTGTAGGAATTTTTGTTGGTTCAATTAAAAGTTACCTGCATTTACTGCTGGATTGCAACCAACGGTTTAACAAATAAGGAAATTGTGACTTCAAAATTTTAAAGGCAATAGTACATTCTGTAGTTGAAATAAAAAATGTTTTCAACAAATAGTTTTAGTCATTCTAAAGGCTAGAGATATGACAACAAATGACTCACTCATCTTGTTTTCAAAATATGAATAACATAAGCAGAAAAATTGGTACAGAAATACTGAGTGAAAAAACCATGTATATATTTTTAAGTACCTATTGAATCCCAAAGAGCCATTTATTCTTTATCAGTTAATTTAAACAAAGCTATGATTAAAATTCCATCCCCTTGAATCTATTAGCAACACTCTAGCTTTGGACTAATGGAAACACTCACCATTGTTGTCATGTCATGGGAATGATCTTTATATAATGAGATAAACTTCAGTGGGGAAGGATTTTTTATTAATATTGAAACAAAAACCATTCTCTTTGGGCACATAAGGTATGATGTTAATTTTGTGATCCTGGTTATATAAATTTGAAGAATTTAGACATCCTATCCTCTTTTGTTCCAATTTCTCTAACTTTTTGTCCTGCATATGATAGTTCAAAGTCAGGATTTAGTCCTGGTCTGTTAATAGCAATTAATAATAGCCTGGCAAGCATGCCACCTAATTCTCCCCTTTCTGACATTAAAACCTTGGTGTTCCCAAAGATTTCCCATGAAAGAAGGCTGGTCCTCAGCCATGTATCTACTTATTTCCATTAAAGAATCAAAGGATAAGGAGAGCTGAAAATACAGCCCCACAGTCAGCTACAAGGACCAATGGCATCCTTAACTACTAACTAAATTCTGTAGCTGTTCTAACATGAGGATATGCTTCTCACTAAGCATCTACCATAGTGCCAAGTTTGTATAAAGCCGTAAGTTTAACGCACGGGATCTTCAAGGAAATTTTCCTTCAAGATTTGGGAAACAAATGTGCTGAATTGTGACAGTTTTAAGTGTTAATGCAAAATCTACAGTTTACTGTTTTTCCTTCATCAACCCATTCTCACAGCTTTGTAGAGCAGTAAGTTTTGTATTAGACAATGTGGTGGTTTTAGTTTTCGCACATCTTAAAGACCACGTTTCTACCAGGAGAAAAATTTATGCTAATATCACAGATCTTCAGAGAGGACTAGCAGGGATCCACCCGCCCGGTGGGGGGTGGGGGCGGCGGGGGAATGCAGCATTCCTTAATGACTCCGAAACACCTGCACAACCAGTCCGTTTCTTAAAAATTAGCTTGGCACCTTACAAATTATAATTCCTTTGGTAACTGTACCTGATCAAATGCTTTGTTATTTTGTTTCATTATCTTACTTATCCATTAAATCATTTTGGGAAAATGCTTTTATGAATTGTGCTTGGGAAGGACTGATGTCAGCTGACTCAGTCATTATAAAGATTGTTGTTTTAAATTAGGATTCTTGGCCTTATTTCTTATTTTATTGTCACCACAGCTCTTCATTTCGCAGCTCTGTGTATGGACCCAGAGGTTGTCTTCATACTGTAGACTGACTAACTGGTTCTAGTTCAGCTTCCCAGAGCAAATGTGAATAAGCTGGCATTTTCTTCTACAGAACTATGACAGTATCTTGAAAATGTCAGTGATTATGTGTCCAAAAAGTCTGGTATTCAGTTCTGATTCTGCCATTTATTAACGCAGGTGAACTCATCTGAGTACCATTTTCCTCAGCTTTTAAAAATTCCTTGTCTCATTCAAAGAGTCATTCTGAACATTAGGAAAGGTGAAGGAGGTCAAAACACTGAGCTTTTTTTTCCTCATCTCAGAGAAAAACAGATCTAAAAAAGCCCTTTATTAAAATAATTTTGTTTTACATCCTCACCATCTTCGTCATGTCAGGTTGAAACATTTTCCAACTTACCAAAGACCTTAAAATGTTGAGCTCAGAAAAGAAAAGAATATTCCAATTATTTTCTATGATCTGGGTAGATATTTGTTATGTTATGTTTAGAGTGAATTAAGGGAGGAAAGATGCGTGAAGTAGATATTTTAATCCTCAAAAGAAACATAGTAATTGAATTAAGAAACATAGCCTATAATAAAGCAATCTGTTACAACCATCAGATTTTAGCTTTCCTAATTGTATTAGCAATAAGAATTCTAGTTGAAATTACATAACTTTGTGTTTAAGACATGTTTTAAGAAAGGTAAACTTGTTTTAATTAATGTAGAATTACCTTCTTAAGTCTGTAGTGTTAGAGACAGATTGTAGAAAAGAGGAAGGAGGCACTGTTAGAGGGAAGGAGAAACACAAATGAAGAACTGAACATTTGTCTATGCATCAGTCACTTCAGAATCAGTGTGATAGTAAGGAGAAATTGAAACAAACTGCCTTACACATCCCATAATTCCCTGGAGGAGTCTATACTCAACACACATTTGTCCTGCAGGGCTTGAATAAATTTATATGTTTCTTTAATGTTTAGGGGCAATAGTGACTTATAGGAAAGTAGAAATATTTCATAATTCATGTAAATCTTTTTTCAGAAGGAAACATCTGAGAAAATGGAAGAATTTCACTTAAAAAAATATCAGGGCATAAAAATGAAATGTGAAAAACTCAGCAAATTGACTAGAAATTAGAACTCAAGCATATGTAGAAACATCTGAATGACTGACTAATAAAATAACCTAAGTCATCATCTGAGGGAGAAAAGTTATGAAAAGTTAATATTATCATGATGTTGTCATTAAGTTGAAAATAATAATTTGCACCATCTGTTCAGGACTCCTTTAGGTAAGATGCAGCTTTTAACTTAAGGTTCAAAGTCCTAAAGCTGAAGAGTCCATGTTCTGAGATCTGCATAAACAAACCATTTCAATGAAACAGAATAGGTTTATCTACTGTTAAAATAATCACCCAAATCCTAGGAATGACCTATGTATGTACCTAACTTCGAATGAAACTGGAATATTGGCACAAATATGGAGGCATTAGATAAGCAATTAACTTCCACGTGGTTTTGAGTGCACAAATGAGGGCATGCTTCTGAAAAACAGGCTGCCAGCCTCAGTGTAGGGCGGCTCTTTTGGCACAAACAGGCCCATTAACTGAATAATTAAAAGAGACCTTGGCCCTGATATCCTGAACAAATTCCAGCTTGGTTAATTATATGCACTTATTGCTGTTTTAATCCTCCCTGCTATTTCAACTGGACTCAAAGTTTTCCTGATTCTTCTATGTTAAAATAGTATTCTGCTGAGTATGGGGTGCTTTTCTTCTACTCTTATTTGTGCCCAATTATTTGGCACTATTCCCATGAAGTTCAGTTTATGGTTTCCAGTAAGAATATAAACACAGAACCTAATATGAGGAAAATCTGGAGGCAAAAACTATTCACTTCCAATGAGTCCTGAGGGGATCTGGAAAAATAAAAATTAATGGAAAATACAGTTGATGACATAGGTTAACTATGCACATAGATGTTCACATGAACACTTGAAAATATCCTGTGTCTGAATCATTTAATCGATGAGTAACCTAAACAAAAGAAGTATTAATGCAAAATTACTGTCATAACCAATTTCATAGCATCTGATGCTTTTTCTTGGTTATTTTTCTTTCCCAGGCAGTCGTGCTTGCACTCGACAATTTTATATTTTTTTCTCAATTCTCATAGAATGAAACAGCAAAAAATCAGATATATGTGCTTGTTTGTATGTGTGTATAAAACTTTAAGCGGGTGCACATTTCAAAAGTAGCATTTCCACATCCCTAGCTTTTCATTTTTATAGTTTGTATAACTGGTCATCTGCTAAAAAAGTAAGAATTACTACTTTTCAGGTCTTCTTTATAAAGTGAAAACACAAAAGCTACCTAAAATTCTCAGTGAGTTGGTCTATAGTAGTTACATATATATTTTGATACTGTGTAACTACATCCTACCTCAATAACCACTCAATAGACAATCTATTTTAAAATGAGGATTTGTATTAAAGAATCAGACAATTTTTCCAACCTTAATAATGAATCTTGAATAAAATTTAGATAAAAAGTATTTTTAGGACTATTATTTAAGATATAGAAATACAGATTTACATATATCGATATTAAGTGCATTTAAAAATAATTAAATTTTAATGCTAATATTTATCATATTCTATAAAACCATATTTTTGTCAGAGTATGAAATAAAACACCAAACATGTACAGATATCCTATTATAATTTGATATAATAAAGCTAGAAGAGGTATTGGAATAAATGTATTGATTCATAATAATTTAATGATACATTTAACACAAATAAGTATCTGGATGTTTATCACTATTTTGACCTTATCATGTGAAAAGTATACTAAGCTTGGAGAGTATGTTTAAAATGATCTGTCATAAGTACTGGCCAACTAAAATCCATGAAATTCACTTGGCCATCTAAGGCTGGGAAAAAGCTGACAGGGAAGACACCTGTACCTTGATTCGCATGACACAGCCACAGCCACCCACATGCACAACTTTATGATAGATGCTCAGGATACAGGCAAAGGGGAGTTGTGTCTTTTATAACAGCTAATGATTCTCCCAAGAACACATAGGAAGACATAGTCACTATTAATTTTTGCCTCAAATATGAATTAATGATTTTGGCAAGATCCTAGGGCATTTTGATGACCCTTGCCGTTTGTCAGAAAGTACATTGTGGTTGGTATAGATACTGGCATGCAACATGCAGTGCAGGTACTTGGTAAATATTGGATAATGGGGCACAGCTATTATTGAATGTGTTTATAATGCTTATGATCCAAGAATGCATTATTAACCCAGGAATTTATATTGTGGGGGATTCAAGTGGAAAATTTTAAATATCTTTATTCAGATCCTAGGCATGTTATGTCACTGTCTGAAAGGCACAAAGGATTAGAAATCTGAATTGAAAGCCTAATTTTTTTCTTAAAATGACCTTTGAATATAATCATAAAAACATATTTAGTTAAGTTGAAACAAAATGCTCACATAGTATTGTATTGTATTATATTCTAGGAGTATTGTATTCTAGATAGGATAGTCAATTCTGTTTGAATTTTCTTTGTATGATGACTATTTATGCATTTTTTGCAATTACTACCTTTTATATTTCTGCTATTTCTTGAATGGCAAACAAACTAAAATTTAAGAACAAAATTCCTATATTCACTTCATTTTCAAGTATACAATTTTTATTTCTACATGTCAAAGTTTGAAAACCTATAACAATAATATTAATTACTAAAAATCACCCTGAGTGCATTATATGAAAAGCCACTAGTGCAATTTTTCAAATTTAGCATAGATTTGGAAATATTGACACTATTTTTAAAAATTCAGATCATAAGCATTATAAGCACAGATGTGTTTGGGAGATTTAAGATAAATTTTAAACTCTGTATTTGTGTGTGTATGTATGTTTTTTTCTTTACTATACTTACATAAGGGATTAAGATATTATTTTTATATTTTTATTTTCTCTATTGTAACTTTCCCTTCTTTTATCTATGGCTGATGCCTCAATTTTATTTCAAAAATAAGGAGAATTCCTTGGAATTTGAATCAACAGCTATAGAATACCAACAAATTGCAAATCAGGAGGTGTAAATTTATTATTCTTGTTACACTTCCCTCCAAGTTGTTAGTTAGGCTATATAGTCAAAGTGAAGAGATCAGTGTTCGTATACATTATTTTTAAATACTTTACCAAATAACAAAAAAAACTGGTAATTACTATTAATTAGAAACTTAGCTATGTAAATAGCCATGAGAATAATTAATAAAGGTAACAGATCTTTTACAGCTACATTTTCTCTGTTCCTGAGTTTGGTCAGTTTCTCACATGAAATCAGTATGTCTCCAGAGAACATTTGTTTTGTGTGGTGTTCTGTGCAGTGATGCAACCCTGCCTTTGGCATTTTAAGTTGAAATGGAAAGCTCTGAGGCTGCATCTTCAGAAGGCCAAAGCAGCCATTAAAAAGCAACAAGCTGCCACATTGCCACATCTATTTGGGGATGAAGATACAAGCAAACTGTTTTTTAATTAATCTCCCTGAAAAGTTAATTTTTTAAAAAATGCATCAGCTTAATACCCTGTGTAAATGTATCTTACACTGGAGTTCCCTTACTTCCTGGCTGAACCCATTGTAGATGGTATGTAAGGCCTTCTGTCCTGTGCTTTTTCATCATTGTTATAGCTTGGCATCAGAGGAATTAGTGGAGGGCTTTTGTCCACACTGGGCATGAAACAGGAAAAGAAAGGTCAGGTCAGGAACTTCAGGGCCAGTCCCTGGGTAAGGAAAAAAACCAATGTCCAGAAATTCAAAGTCAGAAAAAAGGCTAAGGCAGCAATTGACGTGCAGGAAAGATCTGGGACATGGAAACATCCCCCAGAGATCCCAGAAATACATTATTTTTTGAGAAATTGTCATTCTCAAATTTCAAAAATGGCTAGTTGATTTTATAGTCACTCTCCTATGGTTACTTCAATTGTTTTCCCTAAAAGGGAATAAAAAGGTTGAATTTCCCCAGGGAAAATTATATGGTAGACATTTTTACTGTTATCAATAAATATAAAATATTTCTAGTCATTAATTATTGACCAGAGCATTTTACATTCATTTGATATAATTAAACCTATTTCATAGCAAAAAGTTGGTGATCTTTTAAATCACCTTTCATTGGTTTCATTTCAAAAGAATTATGAGTATGTGGCCACTAAGGAATGTCTGTTTACAGGAAGCTTGTCTCTGGAGTTACCTGCACATCTAAAGCCTAGAAAAAAACCTCTGTGAAAAGCAAGACTCATTTGGTTCCTCATAAAAGTCACCCTTGGGAAGGTCATGCAGTCTACATGATCTGTCACTGCAACTGCACACTTCAGAGGAAAGAAAACAAGAACATCAAAGTCTTACTATTTTATAAATAACTGTCAGTTACCAGTTTAAGACCTTTTTAAAAATGCACAGTCAGCAATATAGTTGTAAAAGGTAAAAGGAACTGAAAGTCAACATCCCACTGTGTCTTCTACCTTCGTGCTGACTGTGGCTCATAAATTGTTGGAAAAGGAAAACTGGGAACTAAGAGCAGACAAGAGGCTGAAAGGTGCAGACACCTCACGATGGCTTTCATCTCTTCTTCCCAGTGGGAATCATTGAAGAAGGTGGGAAGCTCAGGGCTTCCTGAATAGTTTAGTTTGTCTTTGACAATGTTGGGGAGAAATATCCCAGGAGCATATGCCTCTGAACAGTGCATTTAAAGCAATCTGGTTCAGAAGTGATTTTAAACTTGGCAAAATTTTAGTATTTATTTTTTCCTTTTGTACTGGAAGAAATCAGTGCATATCTACTTAGGCTATCTTAACAAACAGAACAAGTTTCTGTAAAAAAGCACAGTCTGTACATGACTCACTCACTGAAACATCTTCTTTCTCTAATACAGCTTCTTTTCAGATAATACAGTTTTCAGGGAGACATGCATGCTTTAGTGAGGAAGAAAATAAATACCTTATTCAGATCAACTGACTCCAAGCCAGCAATCAGTATAGTGATAGATGCCACAGCTAACATGCTCACACCCAGAATGCACACCTGCTGGTTTACATTTGAGGATGACTTAGACACTGGAAGTATTTTATTAATTGATCATCTAATTTGCTTACATTGTCATATGTAAAGTTAATATATTAAAAAAGTAACAGAAAGAAAGTTCCAAAAGCAAAGTTTAGAATAACAAATGATGTATCTAATCTTATGTAGGGAAAATGGAAATTTTATGTCCAGGATTCTCACCTGACTCTAATCTCACCCATTATATATGTGAAATGAAGTAATACTCAGCCTCCTGCGCAGGCACCTGCTTGCATACCTGTTGGCAGTAAAATTTTTATGGCTGATAATGCTTTAAGAAGAGTTCCACCTGAAGTGAACTGTCAGTCATGGAAGTACAGGACTGGGGGAGGGATGGAGAGGAAACCAACAAGCATATGGAAATAACTGGTCACAGCTTCTGCCAGTCACCATAGAGACATGCCCATAATGCTGCCTGGTGCTAGGAACAGAGGGAAATCATAGTGCCCCATGCTAGGAAAAGGAAAAGGGAGCCTATTGCTAAGGGCAGAGGCTGGAGCCAGGATCAGAGGCAGAAATGGGCTTGCCACTTCTACACAGCCACATGACTTCCATGAGAATAAAGTTAGTATGAGCCCCTCTTTACCCCCAACATACCATTGTCATTATTTGGTCTCTTTGAATTCATAGTGAACTTGCCCAGTGCCAGGAAAACCCTCCTCCTGGAGCTACATTTTAGTGGAAGAAAAAAATTCCATTTAAGTTTTGAAGGCAAAGTATGAGCTAATTCCATCTCCCTTAAGGAATTACAATAAAATATCTAGCAGTATTAAAGCAGTTATGCAACTTTCAAATTTGCCGCTCTTGCTTTCCAAAAACTAACATTCTACTACACCATAATTTTCTATTCTCTAGCAACTTTTGAACAAATAATTTGAAGAAGGAATCTAGCTGTTTTTAGTGTCTCAATTCAGTTCAACAGATATTTATTAAGTCTCTGGTATGTGACTGATACTGGGTTGGACATTATAGTAATGGAATGAATAACAAATGATTCCAACTCTCTACTGGACATGCTTAATGCTAGGGGAAGGCAAGGAAAGAGAAACAGACTCAAAAGAGTAAGTTTAACAGAAGGCTGAGGACACAAATACAAGGGTGCTGTGCCATAGCAGCAAAAACTGAGACTCAGTGTAGCCTGGAAAATATTCACTTGCTCTTCTATCTATCTATCTCTACACAAACACACACACAGACACATACACACACACACACACATGCTGCACAGACCTCCTCAGCTCCCTCTCACTGAAATGGGATACTGAACTTGTTTGCCTAGGTTCCCACAAGATTTAAAGTTATTTGAAGCACTGATCTGGCAGTACCTATAGAGCCTGCATATCCCATTGTTTCCATAGTCCTCTATTTAGAGTAGGTAACATGATCCTGTCTTGAGGGTCTGTGCGGTCTGGGACCTGTTTGCCAGAATGTCCATTCCTGGCCAGCTCCTGCTCTGGCCTTTGGTATGGGGAGGGTGACCAATCACTGGATTTCCCGGGTTCTCAGGTCAGTGAGGACTGGGTAGTGGAAGAAGGGAGAAACCAGGGCATTGCTCCCTCTTCCACAGAGCCTATGTGCATCTATCCTGCATGGCAGGCCCTGCGTCTTTCCCACCAAGGAGGGACTGGGGCTTTCTGCTGTGGCTGGAGCCTGAGTTGCCTCATCCTCTCTTTTCACATTTAGCTTCTCAACTATTCTGTAACTGTGGAAACCATTCTTTGCATACAATTCACTCTGTTTTAAATACACAGAGTAGTTTCTGTTTTGTGGATTAGACCCTGACTGACCTGCTTCCCAGGTGCCTACAACGCTAAGGAGATGAACTGAAGGGTATTCTGAGTTGTGTTAAGCTATATACAATTACACTGAATCATCTCAGTCAAATGTGCTATAATTATAATGAAAACTACTTCACATTAATTGTACTATTATAAATTTCCATGCACTTCACATGTGTTATTTTATTTTATGCTTCCAAGAACTCTAGAAGGCCATCATGGTCATTTTTATATTTCATGTATAAAGAAACTGAGGCCTAGAAATTTAGTGTAACTTGGCTAAGGTGATCTTGTTAATAGGTAGCAAAACCAAGATCACACCTAGCCTTTTAACTCTATTGGTACTGATTGTTGTAGATACTCTCTCAGAGCCAGGCATCATTTCAGCCTAATGCCCTTTTCCTGCCCTCCTAGCTGTAGTCTACATTGTTGCTTTATATATTATGCCTCTGGGAAATCATACAATTAAACTCGTTAGAATTAAATATATAAATAGGCAAATGAAATCCTTATAAGAGCCTAGAGAGAACTCCTCTGAATATAACATTCAAGTTTTAATTTGTGAACAATATAGGGATTATTTTAGATTACTAATGCTTTTATTGCTTACTTTCTGATTATATGCTGTGTTTTGAAGTGTAAAGCTTGCTTGATACCTGAGGTCCTAATGTCCAATTTGTTTCTACACACATAGGAACACTGCTAAATTGTGATCTCTGTGAAAGCAAAAATGTCATTTTATCAATCACTGCACTCCCAGCCCAGTGTTCCAGATCTGAGTCATTGGAGGCACTCAATAAATGTGATTTGTAATAGCAGTTGGATAAGAGTACGCATAAGTGGTTATGAACAAAGAGATATATGTGTGTAAAGCTTTAAATAAGTACATAAGTACCTGTAAAATAAATACATCCAGATTATGCAGCATAAATCTGCCAAAACCTTAAGAATTATGCCATGTAAGATACACAATCCCACAATATGAAATTGAAATGTGATTTATTAACCTATTCTATGAACAGAAGGAATAAACTCTGATATGGTAATACTATGGTCACATTTTAGTTAGGGGTTGTTCATTACATTGGTCAATAGTTGATTTGGACTCTGGCATCTCACAGAAAGCTGAACACACAAATGTTCATCCAGAATCTGCTAAAAGCCTTTTTAAATGGCAGCAAATATGTTAAAAAACATGCACAAAACATAAGGGAAAAAAGAACAAGATAAAATACTATAGCAGAAAAGAACTTCCAACTATATTTGGTAAGCTAAAAAGTTGATGGATAATTAGACAAGTTACATGAGAAAAATGAAGCCGAAGCCTGCAGTCGGGAGGGGAACAAAGGCTGTCTGATTGACCCTGCGAGCAATGCAAAGGCTCTGGATTTGGAAATATCAGACACTTCAAAAGGTAGGAAGTTTCTCAGGATCTGATTATAGGGAAGATTGTTGGACAGTTTATATGACAAGCAGTTATCACCTCAGTTTCCTCCCCCCAGTACAAATAAACAGGTAGTAACACCTTTCCATTTTGGTAAAAAAAAAACAAAAATGGACACTTACTCCATGGAAATACCAAACCACACATTTTATAATCTTGGAGATGCAGTATCATCGAGGGTAGTCGTTAAGATTTTCATCCAGAAAGCATTAAAATTTATATGCTGAACTGTGGACAGCCCCCCAGCCCCCATCAAAGTGCTAAGAGCCAGAACTATATTCCTAATAGTTGTTTGAAGGAGTTCCAACCTCATGCAGCTAATCTGTCTTAGAGAAAAGCCCATGAAATAGAATTTTTGTGATATAAAAGTCAGATTCCCCACTGGCCACCCTAACAGGGAGATCCATCAGTCAACAAACACAAACTGTTCACACAGAACTTCCAATAAGCATATTCATACTTCAGGAGTGTCCACTTGAAACTAAAGGGCTGCAGTGAGAGGCAAACAAATGTTTATTTGGTATTAAAAACTGACATTCAGGGAACACAGATTCAGGTAAATATCCAAATAGGCTCCCACATATAGGTTGCAAGCGAAAGGTTTTTATGATGTAAAGGAAAGGTGGGGGTGGACAATTACATTAGTAAGAAAAGGAAAAAAAGTTTTCTATGGGCATTTTATCTAGCTAAGCTACTCTGGGTTATACACTCATTGACTACTGTTTCTGTCTTTAGAAAGTCTACAGAGGTCAGCCTTGTGATCAGGATGTCCCCTCTACACTGACTTCTCAAGTAATTGCTTAAAACAGTTGCCATTTTGCCCAGTCCAAAGGTTTGATCCAGTTCAAACAAAGGTGAGTAAGGTGGTCTCTGCAGTGGCCACTCATGTCAGTTTTTCACAATAGCAAATATTAATAAACTAAGAAATGTCCTAGCTTTGAGGAAAGCCACTTAACAGAAATCATAAAGTCAAAACAAGCACAACAAAAAGTTTAAAAGATAATAAAGAAGCAAGAAAAACTAACTTCAAAAATTCTGAATTTAATATCTTAAATGGAGAGAAGATGGTGTACCAGTAAAACAAAACCAGGATGCTCTAAAAAGATTCAGAAAATAAAAACTCTTGAATTAACCTACGATAGTAGAAAATTTTATAAAATAATAAAAAACTTTCTATGGAGGAACTGAATGAAAACCTTCACTGAAAAGCCACAAAAGAGGAAGAGATGAAATATAAAGAAAAAAGACATTACACAGTCAACTCATGCAGTTTATTTCCTGAATAATAGCAGCTGACGTCTCATTCACCAGTTTTCACCATTGGACCAAAAGTGAAGATGATGGACTGTTGTTTCGCTAAATTCACTGGTTGGTTTTACAACTGTTGGAAATATGCTCCACCAAATGGAGGAGATAAACTGGGAAATAGTGTGTTGGTATCCCAGAAATGAGGTATACAACAAAGGTGAGTGGCATTCTCAGGATGAAGAAGAAAGGGCATCCCACAATGCCAGCTGTGCAGTAAGCCTTTGGAAGCAGCCAGACTGGAACAGGAGGGCAGTGAACTCCATAGTTCATTAAGGGAAAGAACGATGGAGGGAGGAAACAATGGGAATTTTCTAAATGGGGGACACTTTTGAAAGGCTCTAATGAGTTAGTGTTATATAAGATCATGGGACACTATTCCTCAATTTTTCCATTTCTCAAGATGGAAATCCAGATTTCTACATGAGGACTTTGATTTTGAAGATGCGCAGTTTTTAAATAGTGACAACAGATTAAAACATTTTGTTGTATAAACATAGCAAATCTGTGAGCTGAATTCCACTAACATGCCACCAGTTTGCAGCTGTGCTCTACAGCATTTATTTTCCCTCAGGCTCCATATTTTTGCTTAGGTTCTATTCTACCCCATTCCTCAGGCTCACAGAATCTTTTCTATTTTTTTACTTTCACAAATTACTTGGAATTTTGCATCTATTAGGTTTACTCAATGGTAACTGTTCATTTTCTAGGTCAATATATAGACATGAGAAGGTACATGGTTGCTAGTAGATTCTTGAATGAGACGTCAGCTGCTAGATTTGAGTTCAAGATGTTTCACAAGCATTATTAGATTTCAGAGCTTGAGTTTCTGGCATCATTAGTAAAAGACCAAAGCCTCTCTGATCTTGCTACTCCTTATGGTGAAGATATTTTCCCAGGAACCAATGCTCCCTGGGACTTCCTGTGAAAGGATACACAAGTTTCAAAGTGCAGCCACAGTCCTTCAGAAGTCTAAACATCCTTCAAATAATACTTAGAATGCAGCCATTCTCTGTCACTTCCCTGGTCCCTCTAATTCAGCGCACATCTGTCACGCAGATGATTGCAGCAGAGCTGCAGATTGGTCATTCATTCCATTTTTGTTATCCTTCATCAGTTTTCAGCATGGGATCAAATGTGTTTCCTCTAAAAATATAAGTCAGATGATGTCAGCTATCTGCTCAAAGTTGTCCAGTGGTCCTATCTCAATTCAGAGTAAAAACCACTGTAATCATGCTGTCTACAACCTCTTCTCCCCACCCCACCTTCCCCCAGTTCCTCCTTACTCACTGTAATAAAGGCGTGTTCCTCAAATCACTGGAACCCATTAATTTTAAAATATAGAGTAAAAAATGTGATTAAGTGAAGGGTTATGAAAGAATCTGTTTATTCTGGGATATCTAGGTAGACCATAAATGCAATCATATGTATTCTTATAGGAGAAAGATAGAGGGAATTTTGAGACACACACTGAGCAAAAGGCAATATGAAGTCAGAGACAGAGATTGGCGGTATGTGGCTGCAAATCAAGAAACACCTGCAGCCACCAGAGTTTGGAGGAGGTAGGGAATGGATACTCTCCTACAGTCTCCAGAGAGAGTGTGGTTTTGAAATCAAAACACCTTGATTTCAGAATCCTATCTTCCAGAATTGTGAGAAAATGAATTTCTGTTTCTTCAAGCTACTGCATTTGTGATGATTTGTTATAGAAGCCACATGAGACTAATACATGCTCTTTGCTGTTTTAGTTGTATGGTTGTTTTCTTTGAAGGACTTTAGACACACTCCAGGGTCAAGGAAGTTACATATCCAGCTCTTTCTGATTGAAATATTCCTCTTCCAGATATCCAAATGGCTTCTCCAGTTCTTTCTTGAAGTACCACCCACTGGGTATATATGATCTTCCCTCATCACCTTATTTAAAACTTCAATCTCCCAACCCTCTCTATCCTCTTGTACTTCTCCCCACAGCACTCATCAAAAACACTTTGTTTTCCTTACAAATGTGGTCTCCTTCAAAAACAATAGTAACACAAACTCAGTGAAGGGTAGAGCTGAGGTCTGCTTTGTTTACCCCTGAATTTCCAGTGCTCAAATCAATGCCTATGACATGGATAGCACTTAATATATATTTAAATAATTCATGTGTGCATGAGTAAATGAAGGAACCAGGCAGAGAATTGGACCCTGACTGCAGTGGTTTTTTGGTTCTGCATTAGGTCTGTGTGTTTAGACTTATATACCATGTTACTACCTCACCAAACTTTTTTTTCGCTTTTAACATAGCTTCATTCTCTTAACACAGTCTGTTCCTTCTTTGTGATCCTATTCAAATAAAATGTCAATGCTTTTGTTATGAGTTGTCAAATTTTTCTTATTCTTAAACTTGTTTTGTATTTTACTCTTCTACATTTTTTTAAACATGAGTTTTTATTACTTTTAATTTAATATTTTAATCAATATTTTAATATAACTATACTAAACATAATTCAATTATAGAATCTATTTTGCTCAATTGTTTACTAATAATAATTGTAACATTTCTCAGTAAAATTCTTCTTAACATTTAAAACCTAGTAAGAAAATTTTAAAGTAAGTTTAGTTTATATTTAAAATCACAAAGAAGTATAATAGGATTTTTAATAAAAGATTTTCATAGTGTAGGAATAAAACTATATGAAGTTAAAATAAAACCTGGTGATGAAGGGAAATGTGAAAAGGAGTTCCAAAAATAAAGGGAAGATTAACAGTTTCTAATTGTTAAATAGTAACTTATTTATGACTGCTATTTATTTTTTGTTATCATTAATCTACAATTACATGAACAACATTATGTTTACTAGGCGCCCCCCTTCACCAAGTCCCCCCACACACACCCCATTATAGTCACTGTCCATCAGCATAGCAAAATGCTGTAGAATCACTACTTGTCTTCTCTGTGTTGCACAGCCCTCCCCATGCACCCCCCCTACATTATACATGCTAATCATAATGCCCGCTTTCTTTTCCCCTGCCTTTATCCCTCCCTTCCCACCCATCCTCCGCAGTCCCTTTCCCTTTTGTACCAGTTAGTCCATTTTTGGGTTCTGTGATTCTGCTGCTGTTTTGTTTCTTCAGTTTTTCTTTGTTCTTATACTCCACATATGAGTGAAATCATCTGATACTTGCCTTTCTCCGCCTGGCTTATTTCACTGAGCATAATACCCTCTAGCTCCAACCATGTTGTTGCAAATGGTAGAATTTGTTTTCTTCTTATGACTGAATAATATTCCATTGTGTATATGCACCACCTCTTTATCCATTCATCTACTGATGGACATTTTGGTTGCTTCCATTTCTTGGCTATTGTATATAGTGATGTGATAAACATAGGGGTGCATCTGTCTTTTCCAAACTGTGCTGCTGCATTCTTAGAGTAAATTCCTAGATGTGGAATTCCTGGGTCGAATGGTATGTCTACTTTGAGCTTTTTGAGGAACCTCCATACTGCTTTCCACAATGGTTGAACTAATTTACATTCCCACCAGCAGTGTAGGAGGGTTCCCCTTTCTCCACAACCTCGCCAACATTTGTTGTTGTTTTTCTTTTGGATGATGGTGATCCTTACTGGTGTGAGGTGATATTTTATTGTGGTTTTAATTTGCATTTCTCTGATGACTAGTGATGTGGAGCATCTTTTCATTTGTCTGTTGGCCATCTGAATTTCTTCTTTGGAGAACTGTCTGTTCAGCTCCTCTGCCCATTTTTTAATTGGATTATTTGCTTTTAGTTTGTTGAGGTGCATGATCTCTTTATATATTTTGGATGTCAACCCTTTATCGAATCTGTCATTTATGAATATATTCTCCCATACTGTACGGCACCTTTTTGTTCTATTGATGGCATCCTTTGCTGTACAGAAGCTTTTCAGCTTGATATAGTCCCACTTGTTCATTTTTGCTTTTATTTCCCTTGCCCATGGAGATATGTTCATGAAGAAGTTGCTCATATTTATGTCCAAGAGATTTTTGTCTATGTTTTTTTCTAGGAGTTTTATGGTTTCATGACATACATTCAGATTTGATGCAATCCCTATCAAATTACCAACAACATTCTTCAACGAACTAGAAAATAGTTCAAAAATTCATATGGAACCACCAAAGACCCCGAATAGCTAAAACAATCCTGAGAAGGAAGAATAAAGTGGGGTGGGATCTTGCTCCCCAACTTCAAGATCTACTACAAAATCATAGTAATTAAGACAATTTGGTTCTGGCACAAGAACAAAGCCACAGACCAGTGGAACAGAATAGAGATGCCAGACATTAACCAAAACATACATTTTATTTTTAATCTAGTACTTTATTGAACTTCTTCAGTACCCTACATCCAACTTTCTTTCAGTTATTACTAATTTTATTTTATCTCTTCATTTAAATTTTATACAAATTAATAGTGGTATGGGTGGTTAGACTTCAGAATCATTGTGTCCCAGTTTGAATACCCATTTGAGACTCAGTACATATGAAGCTTTGCAAAAGTTACATAAGTATCCTTGTCTGTAAACTGGTAGCAATAGTAACCCCTCACATATAGGATTCTCTTACAAATTAAAGATTGAGTGTGTTTTAAACTTATCTAGCAGTATCTGGCTAAGAGTTACCCTTAAAAAATAGGATTTTTAAGTTCCAAAGCTTTTATTACATGATTTTTATGTCTGACTTTTCCTTATTTATTTTACTGCAGCAAGCAGACAGCATCAGCATAAATTAAACGTTAGAATCATCAAATTTTTAAAGGGCCGATTTATTTTGGATGTTTTAAAATGTAAATTACTCATCAAAAGCGCATCTCCATAGCCACCTTCATTCCTGCAATATGGTCCATAACCTCAGATTTGTGCACTAATATCAACACATGGAGTGGGAGATATAATTAACATTAGGTTTTCAAAACAGGAACACCTGTATTGTGTATTCCATAATAAAGAAAGGAGATTGGAAGCATTTAAAATCATGAAGTAAACTGCCCTATCAGCTAAAATTGGAGCCAACTTAATAAGCCCACCATGGTTTATGAAATATTTGTGTACTGTCTGATAGCCTACAGTAAAAACCTGTGGTAGGTTTTCAATTGGATAAAAGGAAAAGCAGAATATATTGCAATGAGGCCACATTTATCTAAATCAGCAGAGACATTTCCCACCACAGTGACCTTCACTGTGTTTTGAGGACTATAGCATCAGTGAGAATATTTTTTTCTTAAATATATAAAATACCCCCAAAGAATTTCTTTTTCTAGGTTTATTTCCTATGATCAAGTATTTGAGACTTCATTATAAGGATTCCATATGTTTGATGTTATACATTTCTTTTTATCACCATAAGCTAATCTTACATTTTATGGAAATGCTAAAATTCTCCCAGAAATGTCATATCCCTACTCTTGATGATCATCACTCAGAAAAACAGCTTTTTAAAAACCTATTGTGCTGACATCTACTAGTAGAATATTCTTAAAATGACTGGAATTAATCAACATAATGGAAAACCTAATGTTTAACATCTGTATAAATAGTTAGATATGGGACAAAGTAAAGAGTCTGGGTAAACTAAATTCCTTTATTTTGAAAAGGATATCGGACTGAATTTTTAATCTCTTCATTTATTATAGATTACCATCCAACAGACAAGATCCAATCTGATTGTCTAAATCACTCTACAGGTCTTCACAATTTTAATATAAATCATAATTTTTTTGAGTTGCCAAATTTTAAAATATGCTAAGTTGAACCAGTAATTAAAGTGCTTTAATTAAAAGTAATGATTAAATTCATTAAAGGCTGATTCATTTTGGGTGTCTTTAAATGTAAATTACTCATCACCAGTACATCTCCATATCCACCTTCATTCCTGCAATATGGTCCAAAACCTCATATTTATGCCCTAATATCAGCACATGTAGTGGGAGTAGGTTTAATTAAAAGTGATTAAATAAAAAGTAATTAAATTTTCTTTTTAAAATGGAAACAAAATTTCATCTCTGTTCCTCCATCTTTTCTTCTGGCCAAATTAACTTTTCTGAACTTATCATCAAAATTGTCACTTAATATGAAGATAAATGGAAAATTTTACATATATATATCCTTTTTACTTTTTATAACCTATTATATCTGTGTATTTTTATGTGGATGTATGTACATATCTGTTATGAATAAAATGTAAAATAGTTTACATGCATGGTTTCATTCTCATGGCATTTGTATATGAATAGTAAATTGTGCATTTCGTTATGTGAAATGATTTACTAAAGAGTAAGCCACACGCCAAGTATGTCCTATAATTTGCGAATAAAGAAGAAAACTTAATCATCCATTCTATTTGCTTATCCGTAGCTCTTCTTATGTATAATTTGCTTATGAGTTAGGACTACAAGCATGACCCAAAGGCCTTTGTTCTTCATAACGTGTCCCATTGGCCCTGAATTGCTGACTGAATGTGTTCCACAAGGTGACCTTCGAGTAAGACAATGAAAGATTCAATGAAAATAAGTGATCTATTACAAGTGATACATTCCACCTTAGAAGTCACTGTTTGTGATTGGTGTATCAAATTATCTTGCAATGTAGTATGGCTCTCAGGAAAAAGAATAAGGAACTGCTAGGATTTAATCTCATGATGGTGTAGAAGAGAAGCTGAGAGGTGCCTGAGAGTGGTGTGATTATCAAATGGGGGAGTCACACACTGGTATAACATGTGGTAGCACGGGGGATCCTGGACACACACAGCGATAACTATAGGCCTCCAAGTCATAATCCAGGACAATCTCATGACTTTTTTGTTTGTTTACAGATCAAATTTTAACTCATTCATTCATTAAAAAAATATTTATTGGCCTCCTATTCTGTACCAATATCTGGTCTTGCACTTGGGCTTCATTAGTGAAGAAAATAACATAGTGAAGATAAAAATCATCCCCTGTGAAGTCTAACCTCTTGGATGGAGAAAATAGGCAACAAACATAACAAATAAGTAAAATATATAGTGTAGTATGAAGTGACACATAGTATTAGAAAACAGAAAAAAGCAGAGTAGTGTAAGAAGGCTCAGGTACAGGACTGGAATGACTCGGCTAGCCTTCAATAAGGTAATTGGAGCTGTGCTCACCGGGAAAGTGACAACTGTGAGAACACCTGAAAAAGATGAGAGAGCAAGGCAGCTGCCCGGAGGTACAGCAGGATGGGCAGAGAAGTAGCATTGAAGGGCAGAGAGATTACAGGCACAGGCTTAGATCATTTAGGGCTTTGGAGGGATGCTAGCTCCTAATTGTATGGAAATGGGAAGCCACTGAGGTTTTTCATCTACAAAGTAGCATGAGCTGACTTACATTTTCACAGGATCTGGTTATTGTTTTGAGAGTAGACTAGTTAAACAGTAGGAATCAGGAGAACGGTAGGGCTACAGTTGTTTTAACATTAATCCAGATGAGAAATGATGTTGCCGGAACCCATGGAAACAGCAGCAGAAGTCATGATAACGATCATGATCATTTTCTGAATATAGTTTGGTACTATTTTCTGGTGGGTTGGAGGTGAGAATAAGAAAAATAAGGGAGTCAAAAATGACTCAGTGGTATCTGTAGATAGCTGTGACCACTAAGAGCTGAATTGAGCTGGAGGGAGCTGAGCTGCCAGGTGTTAGTTTATTAAAACAACAAGCCAACTGCAAGTAACCATCCAGACTTTAATCACACAACAGCATGAACAAGATGGTAAACGGCAGTGAATGCCGGTCCCCAGTGTTTCATTCTTGCCCATGGAACAGGCTCTGGTGGATCTACTCACATTTAGGGATCATCCTAATGTGGAGGGAGTCCTGAACAAAAGGATCTTGTCCTTTTATGGACCCTGAGTCCTGGATAGGAGAGGGGTTAGGTCTAGGAGTGGAAAAGTATTGAGTACTGAGTCAGAGTGGAGAAAAATATCTTTAATGTGCCTCCATCTCCCCCAGCTAAGGAGGTTTTGGCAGACACACCAGGAAAGGCCGTGGTTGAGGAGCCTTTGGATGGAGGCATCCAGGCTAGGAATATGTTTAACAGCATAGGCCACTAGGGACACTGAGTCCTTGATGGCAGCTCCCTTCAGAGACTGCAATGCACTGGCTTTTCTTCATGCACAGGCATGGGAAGGACAGTTTTCCTACATGAGTCCTGCCAGGTCAAGCCTTTGTAATTGACTATCACGGAGCCTGAAAGAGCACACATAGGTTTTCAGCTAGGAGGTAGGCTCCACATTGAATTAACTGACACAGTGAAGATTTGAAGTACAAAAGCTTTTTCAAACAGGGTAGAGGAGTTCAGTTTGGGACATACTTACTTCATTTCCTGAGGCAGTCAGCTCAAGGCAAAATATGATGTAATAACAACCAATCCCCAAATCTCAATAGTTTGCAAAGATTACAATTTATTTTTTTCCTTTACTACATATCCACTGCAAGTTGCCTGAATCTCTGAGCCTTTGCCTCATGTTTTTTAATTAGTTGGTTGGTTTTGGGTTTTGTTTTACAAGTTGTTGAACTTGTGGGAGAAAGAAAAGAAAGATGAGGACCACTCACTGCTGGTCTTTAAACCTTCTGCCTGGATCTGTGTCAGAGATCCTCTGGAGAAACAGAGTCAGTAGGAAAGAAAGAGAGACGGAGAGACAGCAACCTGTAGAGGAGGAGAGGAGGCTGTCAGGAAGGGCAGTCAGGAAAAGTTGGAATTTGTTGAGCAAGAGCTGACACTGCAGTCCACTGGCAGAACTTCTTCCTCCTTAGGAAAATTTCAGTTTTGTTTTTAAGGCTTTTTAACAGATCAGATCAGGTCTTCTCAGATTATCCAGGATAATGTATAAAGACAAATGACTGTAGATGTTAATCATATCTGCAAAATACCTTTATAGCAACACCTAGATTAGTGTTTTCTTGAATAATTGGGTACTGTAGCCTAGTCAAATTGCACATAAAAATTACCATTACACTGACATATGTAACTTCTGCTCACATTTCATTGGCCAAATCAGGTCAATGATCACAACTAAGCTTTTCAGAGCAGGGATATTTAATTTTCCCATAGGAAGGAACTACTAGGAAATGGTACCTCGCAGAGGGAAAGGGAATAGTTTGAACACTGTTAAAATCTGTCATACTTACTGAGCTTACTAGATATCTTTTATTTCTTTGTTTACTATTGCTTTCTTCATATTCTGTATTTTTATTCCAGAAGATCCAAAAAATCCACTTTGTACATCATTATTGGGTGACATGGATGTCTTTCCCATTAGTTAAGGTGCTTAACTAAATAGGTAAATTAAACTAAACCTCAGTACACAGATGCCACCATGAGACTTATGTAGCCAACATTTCATACTCCAGAATCATCTTGGATAATTGAGGGAAACAATATTTTATGTTTGCAAGAACAATACACTGAAAGCCAGTAGACAAGACTCTAGTCCCTCTACTGGCCTCCACAATGCAATTTAACTATGGGCCATTTTAAGACCTTG